>NC_083596.1:21618300-22303300 GCF_027579695.1 Neoarius graeffei | reverse complement strand
CATACAGCTTGATGTCATCCATGTAGAGGAGGTGGCTGATGGTTGCTCTCTTGAGCTTACTGCACTGTCTACCAGTAGCTGATGTTTTGCGCCTCTGGTGTTCCTAACAATTCCTTTCTGGGCCTCACTCATGTATTGTCATGTGCCTACTCATCTTATCTGCTGTGATGCCTGACAGGAGCTTCTGACCTTCCGTCAGACTTCCAGGTGAGTCCCATCCACATGCATCTGGTTCATCTGTGCTGCCAACTGCTCATGTAGTGAGGTTAGCTTCTTTAGCCAGTAGGCATGAACCATATCCGGGCCTGGTGCTGTCCAGGTCTTCATTTTTGAGACTCTTACTTGGATAAATGCTTTTAGATATGCATCTCTATGTTATGTTTCTTCTTTAGCAGAGTAGTTTTGTGTGTGGTGTTGCAACAGAGATGAGTGTGATGCAGTTTATTGCTCATTGTTCTGTGTCTATCTATTACTCTTGCTGATTTCCAGTCACCCTCATGCTTTTTTCAAGTGACTATTGGCTCTATGAACATTCCACCTGCATATTATCAAGCCAACTGTACTAACAAGGATGTTTAAGGTCTTTCCTATGGCTATGCCTACAGTAGCTTTTTCCACTTGAATGTTTTTTGATAATGTAGTCCCTGAGAACTTGAGGATGCTCCTTCTCCTTCACCATAATTGTTACTTGTAGCTTTAAATCTTCCCCACCAATGGCAACATCATTTATAAGCACAAAATCAAAATATATTATATGTGTAAATTTGAAGAGGATATATGCACTGGAAGTACAGTATAACAAAAGCAAATGTTTCTGAAAACTTATTTCCCTTCACAGTAATGTGTGGCAAGTGGCATGTTATGCATTTTACCCTCATCACACACAAAAGCTTGTATATAATTGAATGCTTCTCTCCTCATCTAATGTTCTCTCATTCTATTGTTTTGTCTTTACTACCCAAAATTGGACTGTGGCTGGACAAACAGAACGCTCTGCATTGCTTTAACACCTCGTTGGATTAACAGTAAAAGAGTGTTTATATTGACTAAAACCAAGCCAGGATATTTCTATTCATCTTCTTGGATGAACAAAACTTGACCTTGTTACTATTGCCTCTTTTTGCACAGGAAGTTTCTTGTTCTTATAATGAGCGAAGCAGACCAAGCTCAATTTGTGCATATATGGTAATAAACATACTTGAACACAAAAATGCCTGAGTATGCACTCTGATCCTAAAGTGACGTTTGAAATGAAAAACAGACCCATGTCTTGTTATTCACTGGTGGACTCTTTCTAGATGTCCCAGTATGTCCTGGTACATTGTCTAACACTCTACTGCTGGCCCTTAGCCTAATCCTACACAGGTGGATATATGTACATTCATTTTGTGCGAGGAAGTCAAAACCACCATCTTAATAACAACAGCAGATAAATATCAGATGAGCTATAACAATATAGTTGAGATAACCAAGAGCTGAAATTAACTGTTTGACCAAAATCAGCTGTGTTTGGTCCAGTTTGCTGGAATTATGGATTTTAGATTTCTAAAAAGAGCACTTTAATGGTGATTTAAGACCTTCTGTGCATATCTGAGGCATTTGTCTTGTCATTTAGACAAATTAGGAGCCAAACCTAACTAGGATAATACACTGTAAAGTTGCATATCATATGAGTATCTAGAGTTTTAGCAAGAGAAAGATGTCTGCCAAAAACAAAGAGAACACACTGTTTCCAGTGTTTACAGGGACTTTTGCGTACATCTGTTCATGTGTCTGTTCTGTTTAATAGGGCCATGTTTGATAGAAGACATGATTTTCTTGGCCTCCATCCTGGAACTTTTATTAGATGTTTCCACCAGACTGCAAGGGCTCCTTGGATTGTGGTCGATATACGAACACGGTAAATTAATCAAGGTGTTGAAGCAGTCCTGTTGAAAGTGGCAATCATTGTGGCAAGAAACTTGTGGAAATGCTTATATAGCCCCATTTTGGTCTGGACATAATAATATAAAGGCTTTGTTCTATAGTGTTCAGTATGTGCACAATCCAGGTACAAAACGTTCTTCACATGCTGTGAACAAAATCTTTGAAGAAGTGGAATGCATCGAAAGTGTCACAAGAATGATGGAAATCCACTATTTCAGCAAAATAACATATGGACTACTGCACCATGTTTTGTAGTATGATAATAATTCTTCTCCACAAGAAACAGGCTGTAGTAACCTGCTGTATAAACCTACTGCAAACAGATTCCAGCCAAGAAGAGCAGCCTGCACCGCGGTAATTTAACTGATTGATGGTTAAACAATATATAATGGTCACATGTCATAGACAACAAAACCAGCCAAGATGCCTCCAGTACTCCAAAGAGACTGGACTTATAGTCCCCTCTAAAAGTATTGGAAATGCAAGGGTATTTTTTTTTTCCTAGACACTAAGACATTTGGTTTTGAGCTCAAAAAATGAATATGATATGATGGAGCAGAACGAAAGCTTTAATTTCCTGATATTTACATCTAGATGTGTTAAACAAATTAGGACATGGCACCTTTGGTGGCAGACCACTCAATTTTTAGGTGATCAAAAGTATAGGAACAGACAGACTTGAAGTAAATTAAAATAAATAACACGATTTTAGGTTGCATATCTGTTGCTTGGTAAAAATGCATCAAGCAAGCGACTCACTGACACCACCAAATAGTTGCATTCTATTTTCAGTCTTGTACTAGTGCTTTTTTCAGTTGTTGTTTGTTTTTGGGGGGCAGGGGGTTTCTTCCTTCAGCATCCGCTTCAGGAGGTGAAATGCATGTTCAATTGGGTTAAGGTCTGGTGATTGGTTTGGCCAGTCTAAAACTTTCCACTTTTTTCCCCAGATGAAGTCCATTGCTGTGTTGACTATGTGTTTGGGTCATTGTCTTGTTGCATGATGAAGTTCCCAATTAGATGAGATGCATTTCTCTGTAAATTGTCGGCCAAAATGTAGACTATCAATAGACTTCAGAATTAATTCTGCTGTTACCATCATGAGTTACAGTGCTCAGCGTAAATGAGTACACCCCCTTTGAAAAGTAACATTTTAAACAATATTTCAATGAACACAAACAATTTCCAAAATGTTGACAAGACAAAGTTTAATATAACATCTGTTTAACTTATAACGTGAAAGTAAGGTTAATAATATAACTTAGATTACACATTTTTTCAGTTTTACTCAAATTAGGGTGGTGCAAAAATGAGTACACCCCACAACAAAAACTATTAAATCTAGTACTTTGTATGGCCTCCATGATTTTTAATGACAGCACCAAGTCTTCTAGGCATGGAATGAACAAGTTGATGACATTTTGCAACATCAATCTTTTTCCATTCTTCAACAATGACCTATTTTAGTGACTGGATGCTGGATGGAGAGTGATGCTCAACTTGTCTCTTCAGAATTCTCCAAAGAAAATAATTTCTTTACACCACAAAGGTGAAGGCTACAAGAAGATCAGCAAAGCTTTACTTATCAGTCAGAATACTGTAGCAAAAGTGGTACAAAAATTTAAGAAAGATGGAACTGCAACCATCTCACAGAGATGTTCAGCTCATCCACGGAAGTTAACACCTTGACAGGAGCATCTTCTGATGAGAATGGTTGAAGAAAATCGGCATGCAAGTTCACTGCAGTTATCTAAAGAAGTAGAAAGCCAAACTGGGGTGACTATTTCCCGTGACACAATACGGCGTACACTGCAGAGGAATGGCATGCATGGATGCCATCCATGAAAGAAGCCTCTCCTAAAGCCCAGGCACAAAAAAGCCCGCCTAGAGTTTGCCAGGGCCCATGCTGACAAAGATGAAGACTACTGGGACTCTATACTCTGGAGTGATGAGACCAAGATAAATGTTTTTGGAACTGATGGCTTCAAAACTGTATGGCATTGCAAAGGTGCGGAATACAAAGAAAAATGCATGGTGTCTACAGTGAAACATGGTGGTGGCAGTGTCCTTATGTGGGGCTGCATGAGTGTTGCTGGTGTCGGGGAGCTGCATTTCATTGATGGCATCATGAATTCACAGATGTACTGCTCTATACTGAAAGAGAAGATGCTACCATCACTCCGTACCCTTGGTCGTCGTGCACTTTTCCAACATGACTAAACACACATCTAAGGCCACTGTTGGATTTCTGAAGAAGAACAGGGTGAAAGTGATTCAGTGGCCAAATGTGTCTCCTGATCTGAACCCAGTCAAACACCTATGGGGAATTCTGAAGAGACAAGTTGAGCATCATTCTCCATCCAGCATCCAGTCACTAAAAGAGGTCATTGTTGAAGAATGGACAAAGATTGACATTGCAAAATGTCACCAACTTGTTCATTCCATGCCTAGAAGATTTGGTGCTGTCGTTAAAAATCATGGAGGCCATACAAAGTACTAGATGTAGTAGTTTTTGTTGTGGAGTGTACTCACTTTTGCACCACATTAATTTGAGTAAAACTGCAAAAATGTGTAATCTAAGTTATATTATTAACCTTACTTTCACATTATAAGTTAGACAGATGTTATATTAAACTTTGTCTTGTCAACATTTTGGAAATTGTTTGTGTTCATTGAGATATTGTTTAAAATGTTACTTTTCAAAGGGGGTGTACTCATTTAAGCTGAGCACTGTACATCAATAAATATTAGTGAGCCTGTTTCAGAAGCAGTCATGCAAACCCAAGTCATGGCACTATATCATGACTTTGACACAAAGTTTTGGATCATGACCAGATCCTTTCTTTCTCCATACTTTGGCCTTTCTATCACTTTGGTAGAGGTTAACCTTGGTTCCAGATTTTTTTTTTCTCCAGAACTCATCTCTGTATTTCTTAGTGAATTCCAATTTGGCCTTCCAATACATAGGCAACTGCAAATGAGTGGTTTACAACTTGTGGTATGGCCCCTATATTTCTGCTCTCAAAGCTAGAAAAAGCTGTGGCACAGCAGTTATGCTCATGTCGACATAGGAATAACATCCATGAAATGTATCAGTCAGTAGTTAGACCTCATTATAGCACAGAGACAGCACTGGTTAAAGTAGTAAATGACCTACTGTTGGTTTCTGATCAGGCCTGTGTCTCTCTGCTTGTATTGCTTGACCTTAGTGTAGCCTTTGACACCAATGATCATTCCATTCTCCTGGATAGACTAGAAAATGTGGGAGTTAAGGGAATGACCCTCTCCTGGCTCAGGTCTTATTTAACTGATCACTATCAGTTTGTTGATGTAAATGGTGATTTTTCTATGCATACTAAGGTAAAGTTTGGTGTTCCACAAGGTTCTGTCTAAGGCCCACTGCTTTTTTCTTTATATATGTTACCTCTGTGTAATATTATTCATAAACTTCCACTGTTATGCTGATGACACACAGTTGTATGTTCATGCAAAGCCAAATGAGAGACACCAGCTTAATAAAATTGAGGAATGTGTAAAGGACATTAGACACAATGCTTATTAACTTCCTTCTACTTAACTCTGACAAGACAGGAGTACTTGTACTAGGACCACATGCAGCTAGAAGTAAGTTTTCTGATTACAGAAACTCTAGATGGCCTTTCAGTTTCTTCACATGCAGTAGCAAAAGACCTCAGGGTGATCATTGACTTCAGTCTTTTGTTTGAAACTCATATCGATAACATTATGAGGATAGCTTTCTTTCATCTCAGAAATATTGCTAAGATAAGAAATATAATATCATTATATGATGCAGAAAAACTAGTTCATGCTTTTGTTACCTCTAGGTTGGATTATTGGCTTACTGTCCAGATGTTCCAATAAGTGCATAAACAAGCTCCAGTTAGTTCAACATGCAGCTGCAAGAGTCCTTACTAGAACTAGAAGATATGACCACATCATCCCTATCTTATCCACATTGCACTGGCTCCCAATCAAATTTTGTATTAATTATAAAATACTACTATCGACCTTTAAAGCACTGACTGGTCTTGCGCCACAGTACCTGAGTGAACTTCTGGTCCTTTATGACCTGCCACGCCTACTTAGATCAAAAGGTGCAGGCTATCTGTTGCTACCTCATATAGTGAAGGCTACAGTGGGGGGCAGAGCCTTTTCTTACAAAGCCCCACAGTTATGAAATAGCCTTTCAAGTAGTGTTTGTGAAAAAGACACAGTCTCAGTGTTTAAGTTTAGGTTGAAAGCATATCTTTTTAGTCAATTAGTTAATAACTTTTTATTAGGTAAAGGAATAGATCTGGAGGGTCCTCAGGCATAGAGTGTTTTGGTAAACTGGAATATATAGATGCTGTTCCCCCCTCCACCCACTTGTTTATTTGGGTTTGTTGACAGTGGAGTGACTAGCTGCTTTATGTCCTGGGTTCCCTCATGTCTGTGTTAACTTCTGGCTCTCCCCTTTTAGTTATGCTGTCATAGTTAGTCTTGCCGGAGTCCCTGCTTGCACTCAGCGCAAAATGTATACTGCTCTTAACCATTAGGTGACACTGGGCATACCTAACAACCTGTGTTTTCTCTCTCTCTCTCTCTCTCTCTCTCTGTCGAGTTACATGTCAATCCTGAGACACCAGTGGTGCTGACCTCTTCTCCTCAGACCTGCCTGATCCATCCTGATGCCTTATGTCTGTCTGGAGTCTCATCACATTGCTCCTGTGGAGAATGGCCCCATATGGACAGTCGAAAGTTGCACTTGGAAGATGGCTCTGGACAATTACAATTTTGCTATAATGGCTGAGGACTACAATTGACATGATAACTTTAGGACTGCAGTTGTCATGAACAGTTTTGCACTCAAGTCTCCATCAATGAACAGTTGATATTTTCAACAAAATAGACTTCATGCTGAAACTATATTGTATTTTCTGGTTACACAGTTATAGAAGCAAGTTATTTATAATCATGCTATCTGTTATCACTCAAATGAGGATGGATTCCTTATCCTCTCACAGTTTCTTCCTCATGTCATCTGAGGGAGTTTTTCCTTACCACCGTCGCCACAGGGATATCAGGGATCAATAAATCAGGGATAAATAAAACCTAAATTAGGGATAAAATGAGCTCATTTGTTTAAATTCTTAAATTTTCTGGAAAGCTGCTTTGTGACAATGTCTGTTGTTAAAAGCGTTATACAAATAAACTTGACTAGTACTGCTATATATTTCATAGATAGAAATGGATTTCATGCTTGTCTGGCAAGTTTTGGACAAAATTATTCAAGTTGTTCACCAGACCATTTTATCAACACTCAGTACTATGTTTTGCAGATATATGACTTTTCATAGCTGTCTAAGTGCAGTATTCTGGAGGGTTTACCATCTATCAGCACCCTGGTGCCTTGGTCTTGGAAGGAAATCATCCAGGATTATATAACTGGTGGAGTGAGCAAAGTAGGTGTCGACTCTTTTTGGCACATAATTTGCCTTTACAAAAATCTAATACATGCCATGTAGCAGATCTGATATAGTGAAAAAAAAATTAAGATAAATTTACCTTCTTAATTCATTTTCATTAAGAATTTCGTGTTAAAAGTATCAGTGACGACTTTGTCCATTTAATTCTCCAATATATCCGGACACGTCATCAGATTCTGACCTGTTTATTGGAGCACATTCAATTTCCAAGTCCACCAAACTCATCCCTTCATTCTTTTCACTCTCTGGGCTGACACAGGTCACAGAAATTAAAGGACACAAAATTACTAACAGGTGCTTGGAGTCCATGACCAACACTCTGTGTCGTTTAAACCTTATGTGGAAGGCCAAGGCAAAGTTAGAGCTTAAGGGTTTTTTTCCTCTCATCATCTGTTTGTGCAGCTGGACAGTGTGCAGTAAAGATTTTCATCTTGGGTCTCTCTCAGAATGCTGAGCTTCTACATCTGTTGTCTGAACTTTATAGGTTATTATAGCCCCAAATTAGAAAATGTTGGGACAGTATCTCATCTCATTCATCTCATTATCTCTAGCCACTTTATCCTTCTACAGGGTCGCAGGCAAGCTGGAGCCTGTCCCAGCTGACTACGGGCGAAAGGCGGGGTACACCCTGGACAAGTTGCCAGGTCATCACAGGGCTGACACATAGACACAGACAACCATTCACACTCACATTCACACCTACGGTCAATTTAGAGTCACCAGTTAACCTAACCTGCATGTCTTTGGACTGTGGGGGAAACCGGAGCACCCGGAGGAAAGCGGACACGGGGAGAACATGCAAACTCCGCACAGAAAGGCCCTCGCCGGCCACGGGGCTCGAACCCGGACCTTCTTGCTGTGAGGCGACAGCGCTAACCACTACACCACCGTGCCGCCCTGGGACAGTATCATGAAATTTTAATTAAAACTGAAAACAATGATTTGTAAATAATCGTTGACCTGCATTGCACACAAAACAATACAACAGCACATTATTTGATGTTTTCCCTAATGAACTATGCGGAGTTTGCATGTTCTCCCCGTGTCCACGTGGGTTTCCTCCGGGTGCTCCGGTTTCCCCCACAGTCCAAAGACATGCAGGTTAGGTTAACTGGTGACTCTAAATTGACCGTAGGTGTGAATGTGAGTGTGAATGGTTGTCTGTGTCTATGTGTCAGCCCTGTGATGACCTGGCGACTTGTCCAGGGTGTACCCCGCCTTTCGCCCGTAGTCAGCTGGGATAGGCTCCAGCTTGCCTGCGACCCTGTAGAACAGGATAAAGTGGCTAGAGATAATGAGAATGAGATGAATACTTATTTTGATTCTTGCAACATATTTCAAAAAAGTTGGGACAGTAAAGCATTTACAACTTTATAATGTTGCCATTCCTTCTCACAACACTTAAAAGAAATTTATGGACTAAAGACACCAAGTGATGAAGCGTTTCAGGTGTAATTTTGTCCCATTGGCTCTGCAAACAGGTATTAAGGTATGCAACAGTATGGGGATGTCATTGTCATATTTTTCATTTCAAAATTCGCCAGACATTCTCTATTGGTGACAGAGGGGACAAGCACCCTCTTCTTCCACAGCCATGCCTTTGTAATGTGTACAAAATGCTGTTTTGCATTGTCTTGTTGAAATATCCCTGGAAAAGTTGTCATCTTGGTTATATCAGCTAGAAGTGAATGATGATTCTTGATGCAGTGGTGTCTGAGAGATCAGAGGTCATGGATGTTCAGCTTAGGCTTACACACCCTTGCACTTTATGCACCAAAATTCCTCCACATTCTTTGAATTGTTTAATGATTAAATCGTTTAATGCACTGTACAGGGTGAAATATCCAAATCCCTTTCTATCTTTCTTAAAGGAACACTTCAATAACTTTGCTACACATTTGTTAACAAACTGGAGATCCTTGGTCCATCTTTGCTTCTTAAAGACTAGGCCTTTCCTGGATACTGATTTTGTGCCAAATCATGATTACAATCACCAGTTGACATCACCTTTTTCAGATCACATTATGATTTGTTTTACCTCATTATTGGCCCTAAATTGCCTGCCCCAACTTCTTTGGAATGTGTTGCAGGCCTGAAACACAGGAATGGATGTATATTAACAAATGAAATGAAGTTGACCAGACAAAACATGAATTATTCTATCCCCATTCACTGGATATGAGCAATCGTGTGCTCTGAGTGGCTACTCTACTACTAGGATATCAGCTCAAACAAAATGGCAGAACATGTTGCTGAACCAACCAAGGACGAAATAAAAACTCTACTTGAAAACAAAATTCCAAAGATTATCAAGTATATAAAAGAAACAGAAATAGCTAAAAGAATACAGTTCCCCTCCCCAATATCTCCTGTTCCACACTCCAGCCCAGTCGGTGGTGGTAATGCACCTTTGCCAACCGCCAAAAAAAACTAAAGAAGAAGACACCCCCCCCCCCCCCCCAAAAAAAAAAAAAAATACAGAAAAAAACTGAACAAAACATGGAATAAAAGTATTAGAACACATCTTTATTTTTCAAGAATTATAACATTTTTCACAAAATGCTAGTCATTTCACCAGTTTGTTTACATTTGATAAAATCATTTCCACTTAGAACGTTTTGTATAAAGTTTTTATTTATCAAATTTGCAAAAAATAAAAATGCTCTGCCCTGCGATGACCTGGCGACTTGTCCAGGGTGTACCCTGCCTTTCACCCGTAGTCAGCTGGGATAGGCTCCAGCTTGCCTGCAACCCTGTAGAACAGGATAAAGCGGCTAGAGATGATATGAGATGAGATGTTTCTCAAAATCCAGTGAATGTGGATAGAATAAAACAGTTTTTCCAAGAAATCGAGTCGTACATGGCTGATAGCCTACTCAGCGCTATGCGCCTTGTGAGCGATCAGCTCATGTACGACTCGATTTCGTGGAATAACGGTTAAATATCTTGGGTTCATACTATCTGCAATGAAATACAAGTCAAAGTAAATTTAGAAATCTCTGCTGTCTCTTCTTTGCATTTTCCTTACCATCCCCATCCCAACTTGTCCTTATTTGGGGTTGTAGATGGTTGCACAGTAGCTCAGTTTACAATCTTGTAATGTAAAGGTGGAGTCAGTCAGAATGCAGTTTGTGATTTTATGTAAATTTCTCCTCACATTCTGACAGATTCAATAAAATTTCTACCAGGGATTCAAAACTTCTGTCTCAAGGGTACCCAGCCAATGTATTTAAAAAAAAAAAAAAAAAGGACCAATTTATCTTAACTTACCTGCATCAAAATCATTGACTTTTACTGTAAAATTTTATAACTTATATTAGCTCACTCCTGTTAATACAATTCGTCAAAATTGATACATACATCTCCAATGCTACGTACAATAGCAGCAAATGTAATACGTCCTGCATATAAAAATGGTATTTACATACAACAGAGACAAAGCCATATTTTGCTAGGTTGTAACCATTTAATTTCAGTTGCAACTTGCTGACTTTACAAAACATCATTCAGCAAATCTGTCTTGGCATAAGGACCACCAAAAAGGTACAAAACAATAAAGGTACATTTGTCATTATCAAAATAAACACAAGCACACATATTAAACCAATAGTATAGCACTTCAAAAAATATTTTCAAATCACTAGCTACATCGTAAGTCTAACAGCATTCTGTCTACAAAATGGTATGAAGTCATATTAATGTATGTTTTAGCCATTAAAATATACTACAGATTTAATATCCAAGGCACAAGATACAAAAAAAAAAGAAAAAGGTTTGAGTAAATACCATTAAGACATTGTCACAAAAGCAGACACTACAAGGCTCAAGTCAAATAACAATTCACACTCACATTGCTATAAGAAAATGTACAAAATTTCACTTTAAGGTGAATTGTAATATAATGCAGGATCAGAAAGAGCATCATGACCATTAAAACACCAAGTTTTCTCTCTGTTGAAACATTTCAGACACTGAAGTTTGAATATTGTACATAAAAAAACAAACAAACCTGCAGTTCCACACACATCCAAAACATCCAACAAATAAAAATCAACCCATGCTATATTAATTTTGCTCTTATTTCATTTAGACTGGGACAACATGCAGATACCACAGAAAGAAAGCGGATACAGAAAGCTGTGTTATGGAAAATGCGTCACTATAAATGCTCAGACTAAAGACACTGGTGTTTCAATCTACCACAAACACCCTGTTGAGATATAGGAAGTGAGATTTGACCGAATGTATTTACTCAGTATACGGACTCAAAAGATGAAGTGATAGAATCAGCCACCATATCCTATATATTAATATATTATGAAGTTTGTTTTTTTTATTTTGTTTCATTTGTTGTTCATTAACTGCATTGTAGAAATGAAATGAAACTGCCGTACAAAGGACTTCATAAAGTCCTTCAAAAGAAATGTATTTCCTTGAGAACGTGCAAAAGCCAATCCTCCTAGCAATTATCCTTGTGTCCTTGATTTTATCTGTTTACTGTCTGTTGGCCTTGGCGTGCGCGCACACAAAAAAAAATTATATATATATATTATACACATACACACACATATATAAATCACATTCTTTTGCCATATTTGGAAAAACGGGTTGACATCTAGAAGCTGGATATTGCACAATGCATACCAAACAATTGACAGTTGGTTTATTGAGAACATCACACTGGAATGGAGCAGCTTTTGGCCAAATGATTGCCTTGTGCAATGTCAAATATAAGTGGGGAAGGAACCACTACCACCACACACACACGTGTGCATTTGTTAATGACCAAATTGAGCAAGTGCTACATACAGATTTCACAATCATGTCATATTTCACAGATTTTACTGGAAACATATTAGGTACCTATAGTTAGGCGTTATGGAGAAAAATTCCATTGAACAGCCTAACTAGTGGAATTGGGGAAAGATATTTCCTTTCTTCCATTTCATCACCTTCTTGCATGTACTGAAGTTCTTAATAGAAATGCTTAAATGGTTTCTATTTGTGAGGCATAGCTGTCAAAATCTAGCAGCGTGATATACAGTAGAAAATAAACTGGAGGGTTGGTGGGGGATTGCTAGCTTCTCTCTTTGTTACCCTAAATACAATGCATCTCTCAAAATGCCGACTTAACCTCAACAAATTTACTCATTTGGAAAAAGGAGACAACCAACAAAGGATTCCTTAAATGGACTCAAAGCTTATTTGACCAAATCAGGCTACACAGCACACCATACTGGACAACTTCTGCTTAAATAATAGCACAGTCTTTCACATTTCAGATTGTTAGCCTCAAAAGTTCAGGTTGCAGGCCAGGAAGAGCAGTGTGCTACAGTTAAGGCGCTCTGCTTTACAAGACTAAATACATTGCTTCAAAGGGACAAGAGGCAAGGAAAGGGGGGGGGGGGGGGGAATACAGGGTGTTTCAAAAATAAAATTGATATTATTTGAGATGTAAATATCCCAGAAACTACATACTCTAGGCAAAAGAAACTGAACAGGCTTAATGTTGAGCAATAGAAGATTTATTCCTCAAAATTTGAATGAGAAATTCAAAAAGGTATGTGGATTCCATGAACGATTTCACAAATTTTTGACTTGTTCGACTGTATGCCAACACACAAAATGCCTTTTCTTTTCCAGTGAATGGCATTCCTATACCTAAAAAGATAAACAAAAAACAAACATTCAACATAAAATTCTGACCAGTTTCCAAACATGGTGTGAAAATTTGAGGTCAATTGAACGAGAATTGGTAAAGTTATTAGATTGTGAAATATCATCAAATTTTTTTAAAACACCCCATATATCTTAGAGGAACAACTTTCCCAGTCACTGTCTAGCATGATCCAGCCTGACTGAATAAGGCGTAGGTGTAATCATCTCACAGCTTTTACTCATACACAAAATCCTTTGACATATGGCCTCATAGAGGGTCATGATTTAGCTGATAAAGCTTCAGAGGGAAAAAAAAAATCAATTAATTACAGGACAGTTAAAAACAACATCTAAACATTTCAAGTTTACAATGTCTGAATTTCAGAATACATGACATTTTAAAACAATCACAACATATAACCTTATGTTCCTATACAAAGCAAACGAAAAGAATAACATTCCTATAAAGAACTGTTCACAACTACATATGAAGCTTTTTAAAAGTCAACTATAATAAGTATCCAAACTTGCATTCCCCACACACAGTCCAGTGTTCACTTTATTTATTTTGCATTATACTGATTTAGGCCACAAGATCTGAAAAACACGTACACAAATTCCAAAATAATTAAATGGAATGTTTCTCATTCGATTGTAATTGACATAAGTGCTTTCTTTTGGTTCTGTCCCTCACCCTCTTTCTCCCTTTCCTCTTTCTCCGGCTCTGGTAAAGAGGTGACAGCTGTGGTGTTTTTTGCCTCCTCTCCTAGTGTTCCCTCCTCACTCCCATGGCCTGCTCGAGAGCCTGGTGAATTCTGGGCCATAGAAGCAGAGGGTCGCGAGTCGTAGTTCATGGTTGAGGAGACCTGGGAGATGACGGGCGTTTGTACTGAGGAAGAAGAGGAGGAGGAGGTGGCGGTGACATCAAAGGCTTGCTCCGTCATCTCAAAATGGGCCAGGTTCTCCTCCTCTTCCTCCTGCATGTGGCTCAAGTAGTCTGGGAGGAGGAACTCACTGGGGGAAACAGAGTACAGAAGGTTAAATATAGTCATTAGACATAAATTCTGAAATGACACTATAGATCAAATTCATTACACATTTTAAAAGCACACAATTTGAAAGAAGCAGTAGCAGACAGGTAACAGGTCATCAGTGAAGTTGCATCAAGCATCTTCAAAATCAGTCAGTCATCAGCTGCTTTTAGAGGTAAGAAGGAAGTGTTAATATTAGTGCAGATTATCCAAAATCTGTCACTCAGAATAGACGATTTATAAATTGCACTTTTTTATTTAATGAGGTAAATGATGATCCACACCACGGATTCTCAACCATAGGGTTGCCTGATATGCAGATGTGGTCTGAGCCAATTTTTACCAACCAAGTTCTATGCAGGTAAACTTCACCTACGGTGCCCTCCGAAAGTATCGGAACAGCAAAGCCAATTCTTTTGTTCTTGCTATACACTGAAGACATTTAGGTTTGAAATCAAAAGATAAATATGAAGTGATGGATCAGAATTTCAGCTTTCATTTCCTGATATTTACACCTAGATGTGTTAAACAATTTTGAACATGACACCTTTTGTTTGAACCCACCCATTTTTCCAAGCAATCAAAATATTGGAACATATGATGACCGAGACATTGACTTTTGGTTTGGGCCATGTTTCATCTATAAAAGACTGTGTTAGTTAATAAAACAACATGAAGACCAAAGAGCTGTCTATGGGAGAATGACAAGCCATTTTGAAAATAGGGAAAATGGATCACAGCCATTGCACAAGCATTGGGGCACAGCCAATACAATTTGGGATGTCCGGAAAAAGAAAGAAACCACTGGTGTAGTAACAGCCAGAGACTGAACAGATCAGCCAAAGAAAAAGCAGCAGTTGATGACAAAGATTGGGAGCGCTGTGAAGAAAAGCCCCAAAACAACAGTCCACATCACCAACAACCTCTGCAGGGCAGAGGTGAAGGTATCCACTGTTCAAAGAAGACTTTGAGAGCAGAAATATAAAGGAAATGCCATACTCATCAGCACTAAGAATCAGAAGGCCAAATTAAAATTCACAAACAAATACAGAGAGCCACAAAAATTTCTGAGACCAAGATTAACCTCGACAAAAGAGATGGAAAGACCAAAGTGTGGAGAGAGAAAGGATCTGTTCATGATCCAAAACACTGTCTCAAAGGCATGACATCGTGTCATGACTTGGGTTTGCATGGTTGCTTCTGGAACAGGCTCACTAATATTTACCGATGATGTAACTCATAATGGTAGCAGCAGAATGAATTCAGAAGTCTACAGAAACATTTACAGAAAAATGCATCCAATATAACTTCATCATGCAGCAAGACAATGACCCAAAACACACTGCCAACACGGCACAGAACTTTATCAAGGGAAAAAGTGGAAGGTTTTAGACTAGCCAAGTCAATCACCAGAACTCAGGCTTGTAGTACTCGAGTCCAGGACTTGAACTCGAGTCCAACTCGTGCTCTGATTTTAAGGACTTGTGACTTGACTTAGACTTGAGCACTGATGACTCAGACTTGGACTCGAACTCGTGCATTAACTGCATTCCGACTCATAAATTGGAGACGAGGACTCCGATTTTTTCTTTATTTTTTGAAACATGCCATAATAATTTGACATAACATTTATATCTACATTAATTTTTATACTAATTTTGTGCAAGAAAATGCACATCCACCTGTTCATGTGTCAGGTTCAGGAACAAACCAAATGTTAATGGCGCTAAAATGCCTGGAGAGAAGCCCCGAGGATTGTCCGTTTTGCTTATGCAGACTTCTCGTGCAGTGGGGAAAAAAAAAAAAATGCACTGCTACGTGTTCCATATTTAAAAGAACCATCGAGGAGACGACGGGGACAACCTCGAACTTCAATCGTCATTTGTCAAGACGAAGGAAGTGACACGCTATGTTCATTGCTCTGTTGATAGCGGGGCTTGCTGACCGATGAACTAGCTAGTGTTAACCCTCTCTCATGTTATTTGCCCTGTTGATAGTGGGTGGGGCTTGCTGAGCGATGAGCAAGGTTTGTAGTCTATTAACTAAAATGGGGCAGTCAAGCAGTAATGTTAATCCAACACAGTAGCAGAGACGGTTTCACATGAGGGCAGCAACGGCCACCGTCAAATGGTGCGGTTGGAGTCTTGTTCTCAGACTTGACTCAGATCAATAGTGGACTCGAATCGAAATTTTCTTTAATGACTTGGACTCAAACACTGGGAACTCGAGACTAGACTCGGACTTGAGGTTTAGTGACTCGACTACAACACTGCCAGAACTTAACCCAAATAAAGTACACATTTCACCTCCTGAAGAGACAACCCTAACAAGTGAAAGAAAAATGTGAAAAGCATCACAAAAGAAGATTGCTACAGTTTGTTAGTGTCAGTGAGCTTGATGCATTTATACCAAGCAGGGGATATGCAATCAAAGATTAAGTATTATTTATTTTAACTCTATCTGTTCCTATACTTTTGTTCACCTAAAATTGGTTGGTCTGCCACCAAAGATGCCATATTCCAAGTTTGTTTTTTCTTTTTTTTTTAAATACATCTAGATGTAAATATTAGGAAATGAAAAAAATTTGATGCACCAACTCATATTCATCTTTTGATTTCAAAGTTGAATGTCTTCAGTGGATACTAAAAACAAAAAGCACTGGTCTTGCCTTTCCAATACTTTCAGAGTGGACTGGAGGCCTAACAGTTACAGAACACAGAAACTGAACTGTTTTGGATTAATTAACTTTGTGATCATATAAAAGTAACAATGCATGTTTATAATAAGGCAAGACAGAAACGGAGACGAATGTTCCATGTTCTGATAAGTACAATCCATACTCACTGTGAAATGGTAACATATCGAAATGAGATGATATACTATGTCATTTTGAACACAGAGTACCAACTGTTGTGGGCTCTTACCCAGAAAGATTTTTTTTTTAAAGGATCCACTTACAAGCTCTCCCTCTCTGATGTATTACAATTAAACGCGCTACGTTACGGCACATGTGCAGAAGTATGAAATAACGTATGTGTAAGAGGTCCTGGTATGCTCTGTTCATGTTAACCCTCAGAGATTTGACAAAAAAAGTAGTCACATTTTCTTTTAACAAATTAACGTTTTTACTGTTTATAGCTCCGTTTAATGTTGTGGAACATCCGCAAGATAAGTTGATTCCAGTCACGTACGTTGTAGCAGCTATAAACAGTCGTTCCCTCACCCACCTGACTTTTTCCACTCTCTTGAAGTTAGGACAAAACATGCAGAAATGTCATATTACTGAGAAACTGGAAGGCTAATCAGTCACCAGTCACGAAGACACTCCTGTGCGAGAAAACTTACTGAGAGTCACAAAAGTGCCGATACCCACAAATCCATAAATGTTAAACACGGAAAGCTTCACCATATCAATGATTATACTTTCTTTGTGAAATAACATTTTTTAATCTACTGATTATTAAGCTTATGTTATGTGGAGTGCTTGGACTACAAGTCCCTGTGAATGTATTTTTGCTGTGGAAAGCAAAAACATTAGAAGGACGGCATTAAAGGTGACGTACCCTTTTCCACAAGCTGACACAGGTACGTGAGGTCTTAATGAAATGTCTGACACGATCTGGTCAAAATACCACAAGGATAAAAACACTACAGCTCCCTTCTCACCCTGTTCAAAATGGCTGATTTGAGCCTGTTCCTTTAAATGATCATGAGCCACTGCTCACCCCACCCTCCTCTTCCACCAGCTAATCAGGCAGTGTGTTCCTCATGAATATTTATTTGCAAATGCTGGTCTCAAGCCATGAGTGGAGATAGACAGATGAGGAGGCAGCATAATTCTAATGGGCTTGTGACATAAAAAGAGGAGCCAAATCTGAATGGCTTGTTGAAGCACGTTTTCTGAAACAGGCAGTTGAAAAGAAGCTGACTGGGTGTCTAATTTCAGAGTTTGTGGGTCGGTAGGCTCCAGATACCCAAATGTACGTCAACAAGCACTGAAAAAGTGAGTTTTCCCATAATGTTGCCCCTTTAATTGCTTGAATTTGAATTAATCAACACCTTCAGATTCGAGAATTCAACAATACTGTGGTAAACAATACAAAACCGATGCAAGCTGTTTCAAACTTTAAATAGACAGATGAAGGAATAAGTATTATTCTATCCACATTCACTGGATATGAGCAATCACGTGCTCTGATTGGTTACTCTACTACTAGGCTATCAGCTCATATACATAGTTTTCACTGACATCACGGCATTCCGGGGAACGCCCTCCAGCCGCCATCTTGTGGGGCAAACAAAACGGACCATCGCTATTACCGGCTACGTTATCTCGGACGAATTTATGAAGTTATATAGTCAGTTTTCTAAAATAAAGATCAATGTTGGCAAAATCAAGCAAACGGAAGTACAGTTGTGCTCATAAGTTTACATACCCTGGCAGAATTTTTGCTTTCTTGGCCTTTTTTCAGAGAATATGAATGATAACACAAAAACTTTTTTCCCCACTCATGGTTAGTGGTTGGGTGAAGCCATTTATTGATAAACAACTGTTTTCTATTTTTAAATCTTAAATCATAAATAATTTTTTTTGACAACAAAAAACATCCAAATGACCCTGATCAAAAGTTTACATAACCCAGTTCTTAATACCGTGTATTGCCCCCTCTAACATCAATGACAGCCTGAAGTCTTTTGTGGTAGTTGTGGATGAGGCTCTTTAATTTCTAAGATGGTAAAGCTGCCCATTCTTCTTGGCAAAAAGCCTCCAGTTCCTGTAAATTCCTGGGCTGTCTTGCATGAACTGCGCGCTTGAGATCTCCCCAGAGTGGCTCAATGATATTGAGGTCAGGAGACTGAGATGGCCACTCCAGAACCTTCACTTTGTTCTGCTGTAGCCAATGACAGGTCGACTTGGCCTTGTGTTTTGGATCGTTGTCATGTTGGAACGTCCAAGTACGTCCCATGCGCAGCTTCCGGGCTGATGAGTGCAAATTTGCCTGCAGTATTTGCTGATAACATGCTGCATTCATCTTTCCTTCAACTTTGACCAAGTTTCCTGTGCCTTTGTAGCTCACACTTCCCCAAAACATCAGCGATCCACCTCCATGCTTTACAGTAGGAATGGTGTTCCTTTCATCATAGGCCTTGTTGACACCTCTCCAAATGTAACGTTTATGGTTATGGCCAAAAAGTTCAATTTTGGTCTCATCACTCCAAATTACCTTGTTCCAGAAGTTTTGAGGCTTCTCTCTGTGCTGTTTGGCATATTGTAGGCGAGATACTTTGTGGCATTTGCTTGGTTTTAACAGAGCCCCTGATTTTCCATTTGTTAATCACAGTTTGAACACTGCTGACTGGCATTATCAATTCCTTGGATATCTTTTTGTATCCCTTTCCTGTTTTATACAGTTCAACTACCTTTTCCCGTAGATCCATTGACAATTCTTTTGCTTTCCCCATGACTCAGAATCCAGAAATGTCAGTGGCTGGATGAAAGATGCAGGAGTCTGTCTGGATCCCAGAAACTCACTCAGCTTTTATGCACACACACTGATTACAAGCAAACAGGTCACAGGTGAGGATGCTACCTTTAGTAGCCATTCAAACCCATTTGTGTCAACTTCTGTGCATGTTATCAGGCCAAAATCACCAGGGTATGTGAACTTGTGATCAGGGTCATTTGGGTAGTTTCTGTTGTCATTATGATTTAAAAAGAGAAAACACAGTCGTTTGACAATAAATGGTTTCACCCAACCACTAAGCATGAGTGGAAAAGATGTTTTTGTGTTATCATTCATATTCTCTGAAAAATGGTCAAAGAATCATAGATTCTGCCAGGGTATGTAAACTTATGAGCACAACTGTATATAGATATTGGACGACATCTCACGACAACGGTATGCAGCCAAACTGGCCTTGATTGGGGGAATTGACTGACCCCTACGAAGTGGACAAAGATGCATTTTCAAGTGACTATGCAGGGCTGCCATCCATATCGTACCCTGATATTATGAACTATTTCGTGAATAGTAAAAGTGCCTACACACTTGACGACCTCAAAGCATACAAGTCGCTGGAGTCATACAATTATTTTGTCTGTGGCTGGGTCCGTGAAGTCCACCATATAAAAACAAGTGACAGTCATGTCCTAATTACAGCCAAGGTATGTAAACATTGGAATTTTAGAGCTCTCAACACTGCATATAAATATATGTGTGTGTATAATATCGAGTTGATTTAAATCAGAATTGATTTAAATCAGAAAGCTGCCCACATTTGCGCGAAGCTGCACAAATGTGCGCAGCTTTCCGATTCACTGTTTTTTTCTCATCCTTATACTTTCTATGTTTCAGGGACTGTAACGGATTTGCAATTGATTGTTTATTTAAACAACTTACCACTTATAAAATGATCGGAGCAGACTTTGCTTTGTTTGGAAGGCTGATAATTCTTGCGGTTGATTCTCGCAAGCCATAGATTTCTCCTTTGTATGCTGAGTTTGTTTGCTCACCTTCGTGCTCCCGTACAGTGGGAATTCCATAAAAGCTCCACTTGACGTCATCATCTGACCTATTACGACAGCCGTGAATACAACAGGTGTACACCATTGCTAGCTTAAAATAGCCTGCCTGGGTTCTTTTGAAGACTTTGTACTCGCGCGTTACAATGTGTGCTCAGTGACCCGTACGGTAAGCTTGACCCGCAAGATGGCCGCCACTACGGAATCCCCGACTCTGTGACATCATGTGAAAACTATGTATACTGCGAGTAGAGAAAAACACAAATGGCGGAGCGTGCTGCTGAACCAACAGAGGACAAAATAAAAACTCTACTCAAACAAAACCGCTCAAAAATACAAAAAAAAAAGGAATAAAAGAATCTGATTGTAAAAACATTATGGCATTTTTCACAAACTGCTACTGTCATTTCGCCAGTTTGTTTACATTCTAAGCAGAAATTATTTTGTCGGATGTTTTGTACAAAGTTTTTATTTATCGAATGTGCAAAAAGTAATAATAATAAAAATGCTCCATTTCTTAAAATCTAGTGAATGTGGATATAACAAAACAGTTACTCCACTCAATCTCATCGTACATGGCTTATAGCTGACTTGGTGTTACGCACCTCGTCGGCTATCAGCTCATCTACGACTCGATTTTGTGGAATAACTGTTAAATATACAGTGGACTGTGCACTATTTGACAGCGATGCACTATAAATCTCCAAAGAAGGAGTTGTATGAAAATAAAAGAAGAAAGGGAATGGAGGGATGAGGGACCTGTAAATTGGGGTCACATTATCATTATGGTTCTACTTGAAACCCTCATAAGGAAACACTGAAAGGGATAACCATACTGTTAACTAATAGAAATGTTCATTACATTTATATTTTTGGACAGATTAGCTTTGAAAAGGAATTAGATTTTGAAAATGAATTTTTATTTTGTCATCCATGTCTGGCTGTCCATGAATTTTAGGGCATTTTATGATATGTTTGGCTATTGTTCATCACAAACAAATAGTTCTTTTATGATTTCCACTGAGATATCATGGTAAAATTTTATTTTAAGTCAAGTTGGAATTAAAACAAACAAACAAACAAACACAAACAAACAAAAACAAACAAACAAACAAACAAACAAGTGAATACATCATTATTTAATACTAACTGCTTAGTATTGTTCTATAAATGGTTTGTTTGATGGCTTGTGACCATCCAACTTCCTCTTGATCACATTCCAGAGGTTTTCAGTGGGGTTCAGGTCTGGAGATTGGGCTGGCCATGACAGGGTCTTGATCTTGTGGTCCTTCATCTACACCTTGATTGACCTGGCTGTGTGGCATGGAGCATTGTCCTACTAGAAAACCTAATCCTCAGAGTTAGGGAACATTGTCAGAGCAGAAGGAAGCAAATTTTCCTTCAGGATGACCTTGTACATGGGTTGATTCATGTGTCCTTCACAAACAAAAATCTGCTCCATTCCAGCCTTGCTGAAGCATTTCTAGATCACCGATCCTCCACCAAATTTCACAATAGGTGTGAGACACTGTGGGTTGTAGGCCTCTCCAGGTCTCCGTCTAACCATTAGACGACCAGGTGATAGGAAAAGTGTAAAAATGGACTCAGAGAAAATGACCTTACTCCAGTCTTCTACGGTCCAATCCTTATGGTCTTTAGCAAACCTCAGCCTGGCTCGTCTTTGCTTCTCATTGATAAAGGGCTTTTTTCTAGCTTTGCATGACTTCAACCTCACCCAGGAGTTGGTCTCAAACCGTCCTTGCTGTGCACTTAACCCCAGCTGTCATTTGTCATCCTTTTTGTAGGTCACTTGATGTCATCCTACGATTGCTGAGTGACATTCGAAGGAGTTGATGATCATCCTGGTTTGTGGAGAGTCGTTTTCACCCTCTGCCAGTCTGTAACTTTTTTGTCCCCAATATCTGCTGCTTGACCTCGTTCTTATGAATGGTCATCTTTTAAATTTTGAGGATGGAAGCAACCTGACACTCACTGTATCCCTCTGCCAGTAAAGCTAGAACTGAGCCCTTCTTTTTCCTCACTCAGAACTTTTCTTTTTAACTCTTTTGGCATGATGAATAGATATTTTTGTATTCCAATTAAATTGAACGCACTACTAGCACTGTTTTTGCCATCCAAACTGGTCCTATTGCAAGAGGATAGTGATGACCACAGTAGTGGTTTTTATACTTTTCCTCATTAAATAAGATTCGGTTCAGTTGATTGCCTAATCAGTACCTCATTAAGTAAAATGAGGTGTGCTTGTATTGGAATTCCAGCACAGATACTGGAATGAAATGGCTGCCGTACACAGAGATGCTGATTTAAGAAAAAAAAAAAACTGGAGTGGTCTCTTAATTTTTTCCAGAGCTGTGTGTGTAAATTTTTATTTTTTACACAGACACGAGTGTTTTACTGGGAAATATGCCACTTGTATTTTTCATACGAGCTACATCCAGGACATGTAGAACCAAAACCATGACAAATCTCTATAGGTCACTCGTGAGGAAATCAAGGAATTGTTTTGATAAATTTGGGTACATTTTGTTTGTGTCAATATAATAAAAAGAAAATTTGCTTAAAGATATGAAGTTTATCATCTCGTGTTAAAAAACTCACATTTTTCATGTGAAATATATCGCAGATCTGAATGACAGATTTCCCGATATTTCACTCTGATGACATCACTCCTAGTGTTTTTCCGCTGACTAGACACGCATTGTCAAAATGGTGAACCGGTTCAAAATGAAAATTCTTTTGATTTTTTGTTTTTGTGGATGTATCTATAGATTATATCATATACAGTGCCTTGATATATTCATACCCCTTGAACTTTTTCACATTTTTCCACCTTACAACCACGAACTTAAACGTTTTTTATTGAGATTTTATGTGATAGACCAACACAGAGTAGCACATAATTGTGAAGTGAAACGAAAATGATAAATGGCCTTCAAAATTTTAAACAAATAAAAATCTGAAAAATGTGGTGTGCATTAGTATTCAGCCCCCTGTACTCTGATACCTCTAAATACAATCCAGTGCAATCAACTGCCTTCAGAAGTCATCTAATTAGTTAATAGAGTCCTACTGTGTGTAATTTACTCTCAGCATAAATACAATTGTTCTGTGAAGGCCTCAGTGGTTTGTTAGAGAACACTGAAGAACAAACAGCATCATAAAGACCAAAGAACTCACCAGACAGGTCAGGGATAAAGTTCTGGAGAAGTTTAAAGCAGGGTTAGGTTATAAAAAAAATATATATCCCAAGCTCTGAACATCTTAAGAAGCACTGTTCAATCCATCATTCAAAAATGGAAAAAGTATGGCACAACTGCAAACCTACCAAGACATGGCCGTCCACCTAAACTGACAGAGCGAGCAAAGAGAGCACTGGCCAGAGAAGCAGCCAAGAGGCCCATGATCACTCTGGAGGAGCTGCAGAAATCCACAGCTCAGGCGGGAGAATCTGTGCACAGGACAACTATAAGTCGTACACTCCACAAATCTGGCCTTTTTGGAAGAGTGGCAAGAAGAAAGCCGTTGTTGAAAGACAGGCATAAGAAGTCCCGTTCGCAGTTTGCCAGAAGCCATGTAGGGGACACAGCAAACATGTGGAAGAAGGTGCTTTGGCCAGATGAGACCAAAGCTGAACTTTTTGGCCTAAATGCAAAGCGCTATGTGTGGCGGAAAACTAACACTGCTCATCACCCTGCACACACCATCCCCACTGTGAAACATGGTGGTGGCAGCATCATGCTATGGGGATGCTTTTCTTCAGCAGGGACAGGGAAGCTGGTCACAGTTGATGGGAAGATGGATGGAGCTAAATACAAGGCAATCCTGGAAGAAAACCTGTTGGAGGCTGCAAAAAAGACTTGCGACTGGTAAGGAGATTCACCTTCCAGCAAGACAATGACCCTAAACATACAGCAAGAGCTACAATGGAATGGTTTAGATCAAAGAATATTCATGTGTTAGAATGGCCCAGTTAAAGTCCAGACCTAAATCCCATTGAGCATCTGTGGCAAGACTTGAAAATTGCTGTTCACAGACGCTCTCCATCCAATCTGGCTGAGCTTGAGCTATTTTGCAAAGAAGAATGGGCAAAAATTTCAGTGTCTAGATGTGCAAAGCTGGTAGAGACATACCACAAAAGACTTGCAGCTGTAATTGCAGCAAAAGGTGGCTCTACAAAGTATTCACGGAGGGGGGCTGAATACTAATGCACATCACATTTTTCAGATTTTTATTTGTTTAAAATTTTGAAGACCATTTATCATTTTCGTTTCACTTCACAATTATGTGCTACTCTGTGCTGGTCTATCACATAAAATCTCAATAAAAAACTTTTAAGTTTGTGGTTGTAAGGTGGAAAAATGTGAAAAAGTTCAAGGGGTATGAATACTTTTTCAAGGCAGTGTATATATAAAAATATAAAATAAAAAAATAAAAGGTTCTCACTATTGTAACAGAGAAACATGCATCTCTACACAAATTGCAGACACACTCTCTCAGCAATTGCTCTCTCTTTGGACGCCTTTGCTTCATATCTCAAGAAAGTGCCAAATTATTGCCTCATTCTTGCAGGCTTGTTCACTGTTTATTTGTGCTGGATACACACAGATTGGACAGGGAGACAACGATGGAGAGAGAGGAATGGGTGACGAAATAGTGGATGCTTGTGGTTTAGGAACTGAAGACTCAACATTTCCAGGAATCTAACAAGGATGCTTGTTCAGGATTAATATACTGGTCCTAATAAGTGGTCTTTTTTTAGACCACCACTAAGCTTTTAAGAATTGGTTTACAATAGTTGTCCATTCTCTCCTTCACACCTTTGTATGTAACCAAGTGTTCAAATCCAAGTCCTTCAAATATGGTATCGTTTCCCTGCCTACTCTAATGCTGCTCTTTACAGTGACTCATTTCCTAATAAAGCCCATTTTTAAGAACATTTCAAAACCACCATCTGGAAATACAACACATAACTGTTTCATTGTATCAGTGTTATAAAATACAGATTTGCATCCTGGGAACTTAACATCTGAAGACCCCATATACTGCTGTCAACTGAAAGAATCCGTAATCTTTTGGGATGCGCGTAACCCAAGGATAAGAACATTTTGATGACCATAATGAAGACTGTAGATCAAATAATGTAGAGATCCAAACAATAAAATGCAAAAACGTGTGCCACGTCATAGAGTAAGAACGAAATTATGAAACCTAAGAGCAGGTTCCTCATCAAAAGAAGTGAGGGAGGGTAGATTGGTGAAAGAGATTTCTGATGAAACAGCAAAAATAATTTTTAACTTATAAAGTGAAAAAGAACAAACCGCTTTTCCGCTTCTAATACTGGGATTTTGTAAATGAAAGATGAGATTGGTCGAGATTAATTACTTCATCTGTGTATACTGTATTATAGTGTATATTGTCATTATAGACTAAATGACATGTCGCGCCTTAATCATTGCCATTTTAAACCCTCATGACTGACTAAGCCTACATTGGGGTTTCTGTTCGCACAGACATTTCTAATTACGTTCAACTCCTCCTCACCTGGTCTGGAAGTAGTTTGCTAGCTCTGATGCCTCATGGTTCAGACTCCTCAGGTGTACGATTAAATTGCCGGAGTTGGTAAACATGGCGCCGCACGTTTTGCACTCGTAAATCCGAGGCTTGCGGATGATGTGGCGGGACACCCTCATGTGGTGCTTATATTCACCGAAGGATGTGAATGTGGCGCTACAGATCTGGCACCGGAAACAGCGTTTACCTTCATGCTTCAGACGGTGCATCTTTAGGGAGTAGGCCCGTGTGAACTTTTTCCCACAGCGGTCACACTGGAATGGCTTAATGCCTGCCAAGCAAATGAGTCACAAGAAAGTCCACAGTTTAATATTTGAATAGTTTAACCGAAGCTTTGATCCAAATTTTGAATGTATAGATTGGAGCAGTTCTACTCCAAAGAAAGCCACAATACCGCCAATGAAAGCAAGCGCATTAAAATTCTTCATTTTTGTTTCTTATAGATTATCTTATCTTTCTTATAGATTACCAATCCTGAAGGGATTGATACCAAAAGGGACCCAAAGCTAATTCTGGAAAGCTCTTGCTCTCACCGGAGTGGATGAGCATGTGCTGTTTAAGGTTCTGGATTCGAGTAAAGCGAACTCCACATGTGGGGCACTGGAATGGCCGCTCTGGCCCGTTGAGTCCCGGGCGTGTGGAAGGGCTGATGTACAGGTGGTAAGGGTACTGAACATTTTCCAACCTACAGGACAGTAGGGTACAGAAGGAAAGAGGAAATGAGAGAGAGGAAAGAAAACACAAAAGACAGAATAAATGAGGAGTCATGAATACAAAAGAGACAATGAGAATAATCAGGTCAATATTTGAGATGCAAGAGCATTTGGAAAAATCACTGTTAAAAAAAAAATCTATTTCAATTCGATAAATTATCAAGTTCAACTCCTTAACCAGATGCTTTTCCAAGTTTAAACAGTGTGCATGTGTAATACACAGGCTATTAATAATTACTAAAAAGGTTATAGGCAAATAGTTTAAACTGGCAGCTTGACAGTGTTTTTATGCTTCCAAAGTTCCACACATTGCAGCCCAGAGAGGTTTCAGACTAACATATTACACGTTTACTCAGGCATATCAAGCTATCCTATAAAAATGAAAAGTTCATTTTCAGAGATGTACAGCTGTGCTTCTTCCTTTTGTTTTGCGTCACGACACTTCACTTTTCTCCCTGTGTTTCTACAAAATTCAAGAGCCAACAACTTTCCAGACAGCAAGCCAACTAGCTTCTGTTCCTTTGGCAACAAACCTTGCCAAAGTCTAATAGCCACGACAACACCGCGTAAGCCACCTCCACTTATAAATAAGTAGAAGATGGAGACTGAAAGGATGAAAAATTATAGCCCTCCTCTTAGTTTTTTTTTGTAAATAAAACTGTAAAAGTGAGACATCATAAAATGATACTTTGTTTAAAAACAAACAAAACAAACAAAAAAAAAAACAAAAAAAAAAAACACTGCAATCTTGCAAAGCAGATGTACCTTTCGTCCTCCTCCATGTGGCCAGTGGTGTTTGGAGTGCCCTGGATGGACTGGAGGCCCTCGGTCACCCCCTCATCCATGGAGCCTAGGAGAGCATATAGCCGTTTGTTTTCATGTCTTAGAATAATGAATAAGATAAATATGAATAAATGTAAATTCTTGTGGTTAGGTATATAGAATTAGGTAGCCAAATATGATTTAAAAATATTTATATCACAAACAGTATTGTGCAAGTCTTAGGCCCTCTTTTTTTTTTTTTCCATACAAACTGTTATAGATTATGACTTCTTCTACATTATCGAGTCAGTACAAAAACATTTTAGAGTTCCAAACGTTCATTTTCCAGCACAAAATTAAATGTTACAGAGGAGAAAAAAAATTTATCTGAGCAGCATATTACATAAGAGAGCACTTTCCAGATTAAAAAAGAAAACATAATGAAGGCTGCTGGGTTTTGGTGCAAAATTAAGAAGCGAGTGTGACAAAGTGTCCAGAAGAACTGTGGCTGGTTCTGGAAGATGCTCAGTAAAACCTACAGCTCATTTCCTCATAAAACTGCACTCACTGTCCCTGAGACTATTTTTTTTAAAGCAAAGGGTCGTCTCACACCAAATATTGACTTCGTTTCATTTATTATGGCTTACTGCTGTTTATAGTAATGTTGAAACATTTCCTTTCATTATTTTTTAAGCCATTTTTGGTCTACAGCTGACAATGTTATGGAATGTTATGATGTCAATGCATGGTAGAGCATTTCATGATGTCTGGAGAGCAAGTCAGTAACAGTTCTGGCAACCATAATGGAAAATATAAGGGCATACTGCTACTTTAATTGGGAATGTCTACGGTCAACCATGCGGAACACTGCAGACATGAGCAGGCCTTCACATCATTATGATCTACCCTCATATTTTACATACAATCTATTGCATACTTAACTGTGGACAATTTAAAAATGTCATGAACTTTGTGTTCCATTTGAGATGTTCCTCTTGAATGATTTTGGGAGCTTGCTCGATTCAGAATTGAAGCATAACATGTTGCCAGTGTTTTGGTGCTCTGTGGTACTCTTTGCACATTGGTAACTAGTGCAACTTATCAAGGTTTTGAGGATGTTAACACACACAATGAAATATCGTACCAGTCAAAAGTTTGGAGACACCCAATTCAATAGGATTTCTTTATGTCTTAAAGTAATGGTGGTCTGTGGTTTCTCTTAGCTGAGCGGTTCTTGAAATAATATGGATTACTACGGTTGTGGAATAGGGCTATTTACTGTATTATCATCATTTACTATTTGATCTCAAACACATTAAGAAGGCAAGAAACTAGTCCACTAATTAACTTTTGACGAGACACATCTGCTGATTAAAAAGTATTCCAGGTGACTACCTCATGAAGCTGGTTAAGATAACGCCAGTAGTGTGTAAAGCATCATCAAGATAAACGGTGACTACTTTGAAGACTCTAAAATATGAAACATTTAAACAAACACTTTTGTTATTTCATAGGTTTGTAGAACAATACTGAAGACATCAAATGTAGAAAATAGTCAAAATACAGAAAAACCTATGAATGAGTAGGGGTGTCCCAATGATTGGTAAATTTCACGTTGAAAAGTTTCATCTATGCAGATAATTTGCATGGATGCAAACGGCGAGCCTTTTGGCGGATGCCGCCTTTTTCACGGCTGTCTGGGGGACTTGTGTGAATCATGCAGATCCGATGAGTTTTTTTTTTTTTTTTGAGGGGGGGGGGGGGGGGGGGGGGGTTGGAGTGTCTGATTATAATTTCATCAAAGTAAATTCTGTATTAAAATTACTAAATAAGCAAATGCCGTTACAGTCCATGAAACATAGGAAGTATAAGTATGAGAAGAAAACAGTAAATCAGAAAGCTGCGCACGTAAAGCCAATTACGTAACTTGCGTTGGACTGATGGAAATCCTTGCGCGTGCAGTGAAGTGCAGCCAGCAGCAGATAATGGCGCGCAGCCAATTGGCTTTACGTGCGCAACTTTCTGATTTACTGTTTTCTTCTCATACTTATACTTCCTATGTTTCATGGACTGTAACAGCATTTGCTTATTTAGTAATTGTAATACAGCAGGGTTTTTTCTAGAAAAATTTAGTATGAGGACGCTCACCATGGCGAGGGAGCGAAGCGGGGGGGGGGGGGGGGGGGGGGGGTGCCAGTTGTCGTCCCCCCCCCGCCGTGCGAAGCCTTTGAAAAATTGAGGCTACAATGGGACATTCTGAGGCTATCTGAGAGGGAAATTGTAACAAATTGTCTGTCAACACTGAAAAAGAAAGAAGTAATCATCTTCTGCCCTGGACAGTCTTTGGCTTTCTTCCGCTTCGTGCCGCGGGAAGACATCTTTAAATGCCCAAGTGTCAACAAAAACAACTCGCGAACTACTTGTCAAAAGCTCCCGCGCCGGTGGGTGAAAGGTCATTGAGTCTCGCTCTACAAGTCAGCTGACCTTGTATGTAACCCATGTCAAATCTCGCGAGAGCAGCCGCGAGAAGTAAACAAACATGGCGCCTCAGTCTGGAAAACGCCAATTCGGATCGTTTTTGCACCGTCTGGTGGTGTATCTACTATGATTGGAATATTTTTGGAGTAATTATAACGTATTTGATGATCAGACACATTGTCACGTGGTGTTGCTGGGATGTTTTCATGGAGAAAAGATCGTTTTGAGAGATTGCATGTTGTGCAGTAGCATACAAGTGCATGGCCTCAGTGTGACTTGGGGTTCAATCGGCATTTCGGTAAGAGGGCGCACGCCGAGAGTAAGAGGGCGCAGCGCCCCTGTTCCCCGGTTTAGACGAAAGTCTGATACAGAATTTACTTTGATGAAATTATAATCAGACACTCCAACGCCCCCCCCCCCCCCCCCCCCCAAAAAAAAAAACCTCATCGGATCTGCACGATTCACACAAGTCCCCCAGACAGCTGTGAAAAAGGCAGCATCCGCCAAAAGGCGCGCCGTTTGCATCCATGATTTGGCAAGTGATTTTTTAAATACTTTGTACTGCATAAAAAGCTTACCTACCCAAGCTTTCAACTCTATCCAGAGTCTTCGTCGGGGGAAATGACGTCACTTCGAGCATGCATTGCGCATGCCCGAAAGAATGTTATCCCAAATCTCCGGAAGCTGGTACCAACCACCATCTCAGTTCAGGGAGGGCTTGAGGGTTCTGATGTGGATGGTTTGTCATACGCCTTGTTTAAACCAGTCCGGCTCCTGGTCTAGAATTTTCACATTGTCTAGCTGTATCCTGTGTCCCATGTGGTGTTTGTGAATATGTTGTGATACCTCTGATGATGTCAAACTTGGGCGTCTATGTTCCATGAATCTGGTTCGAAGACATCGTTCGGTTTCACCAACATAAGAAGCATTACACTTCTCCTGGTCACTCCTCTCACACTGAATGAGGTCCACAGGTCCACATCGTTCACTGGCAGGAGTAGGGTCCTTAGGGCTCACCAGCAACTATTGTAAAGTGCTGGAGGGCTTGAAATGCAGTTGTACCCCACACTTCTGAAACACCCGTCTTAGCTCCTCTGACAAGTTTTTGCAGTGTAACATGAGAAACAGTTATGGGTTTGGCTGTCACACCCTCCTGTGTTTCAACCATTGGTTTAGGCTTCCTACCTGACGAAGACTCTGGATAGAGTTGAAAGCTTGGGTAAGCAAGCTTTTTATGCAGTACAAAGTATTAAAAAAAAAAATCACTTATGATTGGTAAATTTATCAGCACAAATCAGTTACATGTACTCAGGCACCCCATTTCAAAAGCAGGTCTTAGACAAAAATTACGTAGCCAATCGTACTCGGGTTAATGAGTAATTTTTCTTACTTTCGAGCCAAGTTGTAGCCCTAATGCTGCTGCTCAATGACAACTCATCTCATCTCATCTCATTATCTCTAGCCGCTTTATCCTTCTACAGGGTCGCAGGCAAGCTGGAGCCTATCCCAGCTGACTACGGGCGAAAGGCGGGGTACACCCTGGACAAGTTGCCAGGTCATCACAGGGCTGACACATAGACACAGACAACCATTCACACTCACATTCACACCTACGGTCAATTTAGAGTCACCAGTTAACCTAACCTGCATGTCTTTGGACTGTGGGGGAAACCGGAGCACCCGGAGGAAACCCACGCGGACACGGGGAGAACATGCAAAGTCCACACAGAAAGGCCCTCGCTGGCCCCGGGGCTCGAACCCAGGACCTTCTTGCTGTGAGGCGACAGCGCTAACCACTACACCACCGTGCCGCCCCTCAATGACAACTTAAAATAATAATAATTTAAGACACTGACTTTATTTATACAGCTTTCCTTCCATTAATGGCTTTAATGTAGTTGCAACCATCTGGTTCTCTGCTGTCAACAAACCCTTCTGCCATTAATTAAGGCTGTGATTATTAGTTACAATTTAGAGTCACCAGTTAACCTAACCTGCATGTCTTTGGACTGTGGGGGAAACCGGAGCACCCGGAGGAAACCCACGCGGACACGGGGAGAACATGCAAACTCCACACAGAAAGGCCCTCATCGGCCACGACCTTCTTGCTGTGAGGCGACAGCGCTAACCACTACTATGTCTATGTGTCAGCCCTGTGATGACCTGGCGACTCGTCCAGGGTGTACCCTGCCTTTCGCCCATAGTCAGCTGGGATAGGCTCCAGCTTGCCTGCGACCCTGTAGAACAGGATAAAGCAGCTAGAGATAATGAGATGAGATTAGATAAATACGGAGGTGATTATAGAAAAATCCCATGCTGATTGGTTGAGAAATTCAGACTATTTCTCGATAATCACCTCGAGCGATTTGGCAAAATGGTAGCCAATTGTTTCGTCACTGTAAATGAGGAAGAATTACAAACTATGAAAGAAAATGCTGTTCCTAAAAGCGCTAAAGATGCTACGAGGTTTGGTCTAAAACTATTCAAAAGTAATGTGAAATTGTGATTTATTTGATTTCAAAACAAAAAAAGTATTTTATGTGACTCGGTGCAGATAAGTGACAAGTCTGCGCCGCGTCTTTCTTACCACTTTTGAAGTTTGAAATAAACTCCATAATATTAAATTTTTTAAATAAAATCACCTTCACGCTTGTACTAAAACAATTATCCACCTCAGGCTCAGTGATTATCAGTGAACAATAACCTTGACTTTGTCTCCATTATTATGCATCGAGATTCACTTCACCTTCGGTAAATAATTGTTAATTATAATGGGCTATGCCGAGTCTGAAAAATTATTGATGTGGATTTCTATACGAGACACATTTTTGCACTAAATCAGCAACAAAAATAAACTTTCTTACATTAAAGACACTACTGAAGGCAACTGCTGTAGCCTGATCTTAATGGTAAGGAAAGGGGTACGTGCAGGCGACTGACCAAGCGCTATTTGAAAGGGGGTGTGGTGTTTCAAGTTTCTTTTTTGTAATGTTTATTTAAGTAGTGTCATTGGATTGGAACATGGAATGTTGGTTGGATTAGTCAGTTTAAAATAAAAATAATAATCATAATTTCAATTAATTGATTCATTTCAATTAAAAAAAGTACCAGTCAAAAGTTTGGACACACTCAGTTTTTTTTTCCTGTATACTGACTATTTTCTTAATTGTAAAAACAACAGTCCATCATTAAGATTAAGTATCTTAATTAATAAAAAAATAAAGAAAAACCATTGAATTAGATGGTGTCCAAACTTCTGACTGGTACTGTAATTGTTACCCTACTACCTTTATCACGCACTGCATCAAGGTATACTAAGGCTGTAGTGGACATACCAAAAGGGAACCCAAGATATTTCATGTTTTGTCTGGTCAACTTCATTTCATTTGTTACACATCTCCATTCCTATGTTTCAGGTCTGTAACACATTCCAAAAAAGTTAGCATGGGGTCAATTTACCGCGAGTGATGAGGTAAAACGATTAACTAAAAATGCATTAAAAGTGTCCTACCTATGGATGAAGACTGAGGGCTGATGAGCAGATCCTCCTGGGTGTGCTCACTGCCAGGCACATTTTGCTGGTCAGTCAGCGAGCCATGCGAGGCACTGACTGGCTGTGATGCCTCTTCGTGTGCCTCTTCGTCACTTAGCCTCTCCACCTTCACTTGCACATCCTCCTCTTCCTCCTCTACCACGACTGTCCCACCCACACCCAGCGCCCGAGGGCCCTCACAGGACAAGTACTCCACAAGTGCCCGACTGCCTCCATCTTGTCCGGATGCTGCACTAGACTCCAGCAACCCCTCAGGAAGTTTGGCTTTTTCTGAAGTGAAGCGGCGGTCTACACCAAATGGATAAGTCCAAGAAAAAGCAAGGGAAGGTTCCAGGGTCTGAGCAGAGCTCTCGGGGAAGGACGATGATGAAGGTGAAGGATTTGGGACTTGTGGTGAGGAAGAGGAGGTTGGTTGTGGGCTGGCGAAACTTTTACGCTTGCGGCGTGACTCACGGCACACAGGGACAGGCCGCTCAGGTGCACTGCATTCTGAAGACACTGGCGAGGGTGAAAGTGCATCCAGGGGAGTCAGAGTGCAAGTTGTGGCGCCTTCTGGAGCTTCCTGGGGCCGGTGAAGAGTGGCGGTGTTACTGGAAGCTGAGGATGAGTTCCACAAGATGCTGGACTTCATAAATTCTGAGCAAGTGTTGGCCACTGCAAACATCTGCATGTAGCTGGCGGCAGCCAAGACATCGATGATGTTCTCCGTGCTGATAGACAGTGTGGATGTGTAGGCATATTCCAGCAGTGGAGCGAAGCCCGCTACTGTAACATGGTGGAGGTCCAGAACTGCCTTATTGTCCTCTGCACTGGCTTCGTCCTCGCTTGGCTTCCCCGAGAGCTTAGCTTTGAGGAAGTCGCTGCAGCAAGCCAGCACCACCTTGTGGGCAGAGAATAGCTGGCCCTGAACACGGATAGTAACATCGCAGAAATGGCCCTCGCTGCGCAGCGAATTGAGCTTGTCCAACAGCTCTTGACTGTGACTGGGTGAATTGTGTGTAAACGTCTTCACTCCCATCTTTGTCACTGATAAAGGATGGATTTCCTTGGAGACAGAAAGAGATTTAATAGAACAGCAGCTAAAATGCTCCACTAAAATGCAACAAGCTTCGTTAAAAAGAACCAGTGAACATCTCTTGGAGAAAAAAAGAAGCCAATTTTCTTCATTTACTCCAAAAATATTACAATGCCAAATTAAAATATTCTATCCGAGTTTGACCTGACCCACAGCTTTATGTTTAAAATCAAAACCCAACTATTATCCCACAAAATTCTTTCCATACCCAACCCTTTCCAGAGTGCTGCTGCTTTAGTTCTTTTGCACTCATGCTCGCTCAACTATGCTGTAATGTTGGCCATGACACACAACACCATATGTGACTCTAGTGTGCCTGGTGTTCAAGTTAATTAAAATAATTATTTAAGTTAATAAAAGTACAAGGAACCCTAATTTGAGGGGAAAGCAGACCAAAATTCATTAAAATGGGAAAATAAGCTATAAATACCTAAAGGGAAGATTATAACATGAACCAAGCAAGACCAATTAAAAAAAGTCCAAAACACACTGACTCATGCAAGTGAACTGGTGGATCCCATTAAGTCTGTAGAGCCATCTTACAATCTAGCCCAAACAAGCATGTCAGAGAGGGAGAGAGGTTTTACATTCCACTGATCCCCATGACTCAGTTTTTTAAAACCGGAATCCGTATGATGCTACAGGAAACAGATACTCTCCAATGATTATGTGTTGTGGAATGCGCAACATGGAGATTCTGCAGTTCTACGGAACTCAAATAAACTGTAGAATAGCGATATTAAGATCTGTTTAATATCACTGCTGCCTGATTCACATGACAGTTAACTGAGGAAAGGCCAACTCTGACATGCTAAGAAACTAACGTTCTCAAAATGCAAGTGAAAAACAATTCATACTTCCACTGTGTATTGGAGTTAGAAACTTATATTTTATGGTTTTAAGTCAAGAGTGAGGCGGCACAGTGGTGTAGTGGTTAGCGCTGTCACCTCACAGCAAGAAGGTCCGGGTTCGAGCCCCATGGCCGGCGAGGGCCTTTTCTGTGTGGAGTTTGCATGTTCTCCCCGTGTCCGCGTGGGTTTCCTCCGGGTGCTCCGGTTTCCCCCACAGTCCAAAGACATGCAGGTTAGGTTAACTGGTGACTCTAAATTGACCGTAGGTGTGAATGTGAGTGTGAATGGTTGTCTGTGTCTATGTGTCAGCCCTGTGATGACCTGGCGACTTGTCCAGGGTGTACCCCGCCTTTCGCCCGTAGTCAGCTGGGATAGGCTCCAGCTTGCCTGCAACCCTGTAGAAGGATAAAGCGACTAGAGATAATGAGATGAGAATGAAGTCAAGAGTGTGGCTGACTAATTGTAACCGAGTCGGGAAATTCTTTTGGAATTCAATATCCGTATGCAGAACAGCCAAATCCTCCGCGGCAAAAGAATAAATGATTCTGAGGGAGAAAACTGACATAAAAGAAGAAATAAAGTCTGCATTGTAATGAAATTTTTTAAATCAATTCTGCACTCTAGTTACTTAAAGGTAGTGTGGAGTAGAAGTACACTGAGTGTTATTCGAACAATTCAGATTTGACCGATAATCTGCACTGTTTACAAAAGTCACGGAATACAGATTCATGGAAAATAAAATATAACAAGGTACGGATCGTTTATTCACGGCTATGCGATATTTGTGAAATATCAATAGTAAATTAATAAAGTAAACAAATGCAGGTAAGATATTTTAATTGTCAACTTTGGCAGGCCAAACATTTAATTGTTTCAGACTTCTTAATTTGTTTTATCTGTGATACAGCATCCGTATGAAATCCGTAACCAATCTGTAATATACTGAAACATCCGTGACCAATCCGTAAATTGCTAGCATCCGTGATTTTCCTTTTTTAATTATAATTCCGTAATCCGTAGTCCATGACCTATCCATATTTTGTCAACCACCGATATTCTGTTCTAATCCACTGATGTATTTTATGCCATGAATATTTGTTCGATACACCTTGCTTGTACACACAGGATGAAACTGGTCTTAAAACCCACTTCCATCAAAGCTCTGATGTATTCCATAACTTAGCAGCAGAAGCTTATTGAGAGGTTGTCAGTATTGGGCCAGTATCAGTTAATGGCCGATACTCATTGCTGTGATATCAGTATTCAAAGTCCTTCCTGCACCATACATGGCACGTTTGGTGGCACCGATCTCCATTTTGTAGCCCTTGGCCTCTCGCCTATATTACATAGCTAGGGTTACGGTGGGGGGCTGGTCCTCTGGTAACCGTGAGAGTTTGACTCCCCACTTGCATCTGTATTGTCAGATAGCAGTAGGCACCATTTTTATGATGGTCTTTGGTATGACTCAACTGTAAGTAGACCTCATGATCGAGAGGCGGACACACTAACCACTAGGCCACTCGCCGGTGTGATATCAATATTGTATTTTATAAATTCATGATCTCAAACCAAGCTAGATTAATAATCCACAACTGAGATTGTTTTACAAAAGATAGATAACCAGCTAGAACACATGTATGAGTAAAGACCACAGACGGACCATAACGTTAGAAAAGTATAGAAAATAGTGACGGGGTAGAGTGACATTACCACCCTGAAGTTGTCCCAGAGCATTTTAAACCTCCAAAACCATAGCAAGTTGCCAAAGATTATGATTTCTAATTTGTTAATGAATGATGGCATACTTTTTAAGTGTTTGTTAAATTTAATGTTCTGAACATTCGAAAAGCATTATAGCAGCTATAAGCAGTCATTCCCTTTCTTTTTTTTCCCATCTGTTGTATAGGTAACAAAACAAAGTGTAGCTTGTCATATTACTGAGAAATCAGAAAGCACAATGTCCTGTCTGTCCTGAAGACTCTCCCGTGATGGAAAACAACTTCTTAGAGAATGTTTCAACATCAACAATTTTTAATCATTTGGCTTAAATTATGTGAAGCGTCTGCCATACACGGACCTGTAGGTGAGCCGTTACTACAGAAACAATAACATTAAAATAAGCATGTTCATAATATCTTCTTTTTTCGGCAGCTCCCGTTAGGGGTCGCCACAGCGGATCTGTTCCGCATATTTGAGTTGGCATAGTTTTTACACCAGATGCCCTTCCTGACGCAACCCTTCCCAAGCTATCCAGGCTTGGGACTGGCACCAAGTATGCAATGCCTTATAAAACCCTAGTGGCTGGGTATTTTACCTAATCTGCATGTATTTGAACAGTTAGGGAAACCGGAGCACCCAGAGGAAACCCACGGGCAGAACGTGCAAACTCCACACAGAAAGTCGGCCGTGGGGTTAAAACCTGGAACCTTCTTGCCATTGTTGCTTAAGCATGTTAATATAAACCAGTGATTTTAATTGCATCCAGCACTACTATTAAAGAAAACTGATAAACATTCTGACCAATCAGATTCAATAGTGCTGTGGTGTGGTATGGTATAAGGCAAAAAAATATCATCACAAGCTGAAGAGAAATACAAAAAAGAGTAACAGGTGTTGGAACAAACTGGGGTGGGTTTCCTAAAAGTCTCAACACTACAAGCATCTTAACGAGGAGACAACCATTGCGATGCTTGCTCAACCATTTAACGATGATCTTTGTGCTACAATGCTTTTGGGAAGCCCACCCTACACAAGATATTTGCACATGCGTAATTCACTTTCACATGCCAATATAGCCACACTTTGAAGAATATTTTAATGCGCAAAGGGATTTTCTGATCGCAAGATCGAAATCTACATCCATCCATTATCTGTAGCCGCTTATCCTGTCCTACAGGGTCGCAGACAAGCTGGAGCCTATCCCAGCTGACTATGGGCGAAAAGCGGGGTACACCCTGGACAAGTCGCCAGGTCATCGCAGGGCTGACACAACCATTCACACTCACATTCACACCTACAGTCAATTTAGAGCCACCAATTTACCTAAGCTGCATGCCTTTGGACTGTAGGGGAAACCAGAGCACCCGGAGGAAACCCACGCGGACACGGGGAAAAGATGCAAACTCCACAGAAAAAGGCCCTCGCCAGGACCCAGGACCTTCTTGCTGTGAGGTGACAGTGCTAACCACTACACCACCATGCCGCCATACCTGTGCTTAATAGTATGTCAAAATAGATATCAGCAACAGGCAGCCTGCTCTGGTCTGTGATCCCTGTATACATCTCATTTACTGTATGTTTGCGTAAATGAACTCTGTGAACACATCATACAGCTCCGCATGAGCAACATCCCACATCTAATACACTTCAACATGAATGAATACAGCCTTTTTTTTTTGTCCTGTGAGCTTTTCTGTGTGCAAACTCCACACAGAAAGGCCCTCGTCGGCTGCTGGGCTCGAATCCTTCTTGCTGTGAGGCGACAGTGCTAACCACTACACCACCGTGCCACCTCGAAATCTATACATGGCGCCTAAAAGTTTTAACGTTTTCTAACAAGGTCACAGTAACTCACTCACTTACTCAGTCTTGTACAGGCTAGGACATGTGAGGACTTGCACAAAGTGTTTAAAGACCAGCAGACCTCGTGCGAAAGAATGAGCCAGTCCCTCTGGGCTGAGAAGAGCCCGGGTCTGGTGGACGGCACGGGGTCATACGGCCGGAGGCTTCTCAGCTGCCCCGCGGTACCCGGCTCACTTGGGTTTGTGGTCCCTGCCGCTGCCTCGGAAAACCAAGGTCATCTGCTAGGCACCCGTTTGCTGGCCGGTATCTTCGTAATCTGGAGATCGCCCAGATAAACACATCTCTCCCCGCTGCCGGAGAGGGGACCCAGCCAGTTTTTTGGCGCCGGCAACCCACCAGTCATGGTGAGGGCTTCAGTGGTCTTCTGCAGGTATTTCATGGAGGCCAGTTGGGACTTACTGGCCCCACCCACAACCTTGACCCCACTACCTGGATTCAGTTTAACGTCGTACCCAGGACTAAGGGCGCTTTCACACCGCTAGTTCGATTATTTGGTCCGCACCAGGCAGTAAAATTGTTACATTGTAGCATACAGACTGCGTGTGGTTCACGTTCACACATGCAAACAAACCAAATTGGTCTGAATGACGTTTCGTCATCTTCCGGTGGAAATAAGCGCCAATTTGGACTTTCACAACGGAGTGACACGTTCGCACACTGTGCTGGTCCTTGCTTTTTATATCGTCAACATTACCCATTCTTGGCAAAATATCCAGTTCCGGAATGAGTCGCGGCTGCAGCTGGAGAACAATCTTCGGATATACTGAATTCGCCGAAGGCGTATAGCGCATCATTTCAGGCAGAAGAGATGCGCTATTTTCACCAATGCTGTCCTGCTGATGATGAGACAAGCACCTTTCCAAAGACCCACAAGGTAGGCTATACTCCGTTAGCCTGACAAGCCAGCCAGCTTTTACTGTAGAATCTGTTATGCTGTAGGTTAATACAGGGCAATCTGAATTTCCCACTGACAGAATGCTGACAGAGATGGAGCACGCGCGTGTGCCTGATGCCGCTGCTTACAGGACGTTATAATGATCACATTGTGTAGATGCTCACATCATTATCTTTATAGTTATTAAAATAGCTACTATTCTTAGTGTGGGCAGCCTTTTACATTATATCCAGTGTAGACACACCCCACTTTTCAATGAAAAAATGTACGTATTTAGACCAGAGTTGGTCCAGGTTCGCGTTCTCACCAGAGGTTGATATTTGGTGCGGAATCAAGCAGACCGAGACCACTCCTTTTTGGAGATCTCGGTCCGCTTGATTTAGTGCGCACCTAGGGTGACCAGACGTCCCAGTTTTACTGGGACAGTCCCGATTTGGGGTTGCGTGTCCCAAGTCCCGACAAAAGTCTGTTGGGACACGGATATGTCCCGGTTTTCGCCACTCACGACATTTGCGACTGAGCAGCGTGGGAATCATTAGCGGAGAAATGTCTGCATTTACTATTTTGATGAATTGACAGGAATCGCAAACTTTCCTGGTTACTGCCCCCTGGCCCTGTGGCATGGGTGTTTATTTAGCCACATTATTCCAGACAACAGAACGTGTTGCCATGCAACAATAAAATAAACATTAACTGGCGCAAATGTTCTTTGTCTAGCAGCAGTAATGCCGCAGCAATTATGCCGAAAAGAAAATGTACCTTTTCCAAAGATTTACAGGGCACCTACCCCTTCCTCCGAGAGGTGCAGAACAATGCGCACGAAGCCTACTGCACACACTGTAAGTGTTCCTTCTCCATAGCCCACGGCGGTAATGCCAATATACAGGATCACATTAAAACGGCTAAACAGTTGCCTTAGCTTTGTTCCTGTGTTTTGTTCTTGTACTGAGTTGGGTAGCCTATGTTGCAAATGATGTGCACTCCTGTGGGGGCTTTCCTCGGGCTGTTGCCCCTCTCCTCCTTTATTGCTGTTTTGTTTGAGTGTATATTCTCAAATCACTTGTCTCTTTTTTGTTTCTGTTTAACATACCATTCTGACAGTTTGGCCATATTGTTGTGTTGAACAGCTTGTTGCACCTTCCATTAAAAAGTGTTCACTTTTGTACACATCATCTTGCTTTATTCATTCAGTTGTGGGGAATGGTTAGTAAGGTTGATTCTGACCTAGGCTATGTTGAGGTCACATATCTACTTTTTAAGTTCATGCTATAGTGAATACAATTTTAGAGATATAGCCTACATGTGCATATGCATTCTTCTTGGTGTTCTCACAAACAAGTGAAATAAATCAGTTTAAATGTGGCCTATGGACATAGCCTGGCCTATTCTCAGCCATTACAAAATCTGTTGTCTGACCATAATTTAACTGATCTGTATACCACTATTCTACTAGATAACAAAATGCCTGTTTGTTTTATTTCATGTGAGATGTTGATAAATGTGAGCTTCAACAAAATGATAAGAGCACCTCTCTGAGTGTCACGTTTACGTAAAAAAAAGGTGTGCGTGCATGAGCATGGTCGCGCTCAAAAGTGTCCCGGTTTCAGACTAGGGAAATCTTAGCCTGGGCCCGCCCATCCTAAGTGTGACGCAACACGGGGGCCTGTTGCGAACTTAGTCTGGCAAGGCAAGCTATCTCCAGCTCTTCCAAGCTCCCGAAAAATCAGGAGCCAATCAACTTTGAGCATCTCCAACGGCCCTGGGTAGAGGCGTGTTCAAGGCAGTGACGTAGTAGAACTGCGACCGGAAGCCATAGATTGTTTACAGAATCTATGCCGGAAGCGCTTCATTCACTAGAAACATTACGAACATGGAGCAGCGGCAAGCCTTTGACACAGTGGTAGATGCTGTATTGAAAGCATTCAACAGGAAGTTCTCATTGAAAACGGAGCAAAGAGCAGCCCTGGAGGTATTTATCTTCTCCCTGTTACTCAAGCAGTTTCCATCGCATCACATACGTCAGAGGAAAGAGTGATGTGATTGGTTTAAGCTTCGTCACAGCCTTTTCTGGCTTCGACCAGTAGCAAACTGAGGCATTTCAGGGAGGCGGGTCAACCACGGGCTTTGGGAAACGGTTGGGCTTAATATCTTTGCCAGACCAATGCTCGCAGAGCTTTGAAGTTGCGTTAGCCAGACTAGGGAAATCTGGTCACCCTATGCGCACCCGAGTGCGATTGATGCTTTCACACCGACGAAAACGAACCGAACTTAAGCCTAGGTCACAACCGGACGTACGATTTTTTGGCCATGCAATTTTTGCCGTTTCCCAAATCGCTGAGTTTTTTTTTGTTCATGGAGAAAGACGCGGGTTGGCCGTAAGTTTGTCTTGCAACCTGGAAAAAACGTAAGCGCCCGTAGAGTTTGTTTGACATGACAAAGAACCTCTGCGGCCGGTCTGCGGCCAGTCTACGGCTCGAAAATCAGCACGTCACACACGTGTTCTCCGTGCGTTTCTTGCACGTAGACCGGCCGTAGGAGCACGTACGGCTGGTTGTGACCAAGGCTTAAGGGCCTCTGCATGCTCTTGCGACAAGGCTTTCGCAGATAGCTTTTCGCAGACAGTTGTAATTTATCGTTGAGCGGGGTGCGCGATGTTATTCACCGCCACAACGCAAGGGGGCGCGAAGTCGCTAGGAGTAGTTGGTGGGTGTAGTTAGCGGAGTGTTTATCCTCTGGTTACTTATGATGACTAGAACTGGAGTTGTATAGATGTACGTACTTCCTCACTTCCTCGATCAACCGCTCTTCGTGCTGCTCCATCTTCGCTCGTGTTTTTAAAAATGGCGGTCGTGAAAACAAACCAAACCGGGAAAGTAGGGAAGCGGAAGTGCGTGTACAGCGGATGTAGAGTGGACCAATCAAAGCCCTCTTGTCTGCGACGCTGTCTGCGAGGCTTCTGCGGTGGTCACAATTTTTGGGAGGTGCGCGCAGAGCGTCTGCGAAGGGGGGGCTACGCAGACGCTATCTGCGAGGACTGCGTTGTCAGCATAAATTGGCCTTAAGAGCTTTTGGTTCAAATGGACTGTTTAGTGCACACCAACTGCTGTTGGTGTGAAAGCACCTTAAAAGTAACGAACTAGACAAAATACCTCACGGGGTTAATAAATCATTAACACACTGGACTTGTATTTTCAAGAGGTTGGACAGGGGCCTGTAAGCACGGCATTTACACATGGCAATGAAATTCTGTGTAACACCACTGCCAGCATGACTGTGTGTAAAAAGAAAAAGGAAAAAAAGAGAGAGAGAAAGAAAGAAAGAGAAAACAGAGTCCTTAAACTTGTAACTTGTGGATTCAGGTCTTGTGAGAAGAAGGCCTGTTTAGGGAAAGTTGAAGGGGCGTGGCTGTGTGCGCGCGAGCTGCTTTTGTTTATGCGCTGATCCTGAACAGTAAACTTGCCTCGAGTCCAAAGCGCACGAGCTTCACTCAGCTCAACTGTCGGGTTTGTGCGCGTGTGCACGAATATTCATCATTTCTAGCACCTTCTCTTTCCGGAGTTTATTTTAGCCTAGCTTGAGGCGACGCTCAGGCAAAACTGAAACGGCCTCTTTGAACAACTTAATTCCTGTAAAATAATAACGAGGAAAAAAACAAGTACAACTAAACGACTGTCCGTACCGCTGCGGGTGAGCTCATGACATGTCACAGAAAAGTGATAAACAGCCCTAATCTCCTCTAACTAGCTGGTTAGCTAACTCATTAGCTTGCTCGATGAGTAACATTATGTGACGCCGAGCATTAAAAAGTCTAACTCTTTTCACGGCCCAGCAACGACATGATACGTAAAGGATATATTAATGTCTAATTTACTCACCTTTTCACGAAAGCAGGATAAACACGAAGGTTTGTCAAGAAAAAAAAAATATATATATATATTACGTGAGCATGAAGCTAACCAGAGAGCTATCCATATTAGCGTGGGCTAGCTAGGTCGGCTGTGGTATCATTGGTGCTGCAGTTTCAGCAGGAGTTCGCTCCCCTTTTCTTTCAGGGGGAAACGTCACATTCCTGCCCGTCGTGACTAACTGCTGTAACTTGTACCGAGAAAAGTCTTTGAAAATGTACCCGGTATATTAAAAAAATATATCTATATCTTGCCGTATCGGAGCTACAGCTCCTTTTCTGGGCCAGTTGATGTTTACATGTTCTATCCCAGCATGCTGTTCGCGTAGCCCTCAGGATACTACTTTGACTGACGAGCCCAAAAGGCTCTGGCTGACTCCCAGGGAGCTCCTAATTTAAAAGTGGAACCACGTTTAATCACAATCCGCATAAGTGCATTTCTGTAGACAGGAAAACATTATGACAATCAGTTATCAGCATCATGTAAGTAAATCTGTACGTGCTGAATTGTATGTGAGTCCATCAGATAGTGGTTTTATTCAGACACCAAATGAAACAACACACTGAACATGTTCAGACACATTTTAATTAATGATTCCAGTTCATATCAGTTATATAGGACAGCAACAAGAAATAAAACACAACTTGGGTGTTTTAAGTTAGAAAAAAAAAATAAATACCTTAAAAAGGAAGCTATAACAATAGCATCATACAGACCTTCACTGAAGGGATAGAATGCTCTAGTTTCAGATCTACATAATTTCAGAATATCTCATTCAGAAGGAATGCAAATCTTTGGACTAACACGTTTAAATTAGGGATTATGCAGTTGTTTTAGTTTTTCTTTTGGGTCCGAGCATAGAGAGGAAACCGTTTAAGCGATATCACATGAGCAAGAGTGTCCTACTGAATATCAGCACAAGTGTGATTTGGCCACAGGTAATCACAGCTGTGCTGATATTCAGTACAGGAGCGCAGTTGCGAGTGTTATATTGCTTTTATACAACAGTTCTATAAACAAGAATATCGAGTAACTTACATTTCAGACAAAATATGGCCAAATATTTTGTTTATTTTTGTTTCGTCAATGAAAATACTGTAGTTCTCAAGAAGCCACAGCTGGATAGAGTGGTGCGTGTTGCCAGCAACGGCCAGACTGACTGATGGCCTGTACTAAGTGTTGGCATGGTTTCAATGTAACAAACTATTGCTAGACTTGAAATTTTACGTAGGGAACAGACAAGCGGAGTGATGCACAGAGTCGAATGTACCAGTGTGGTTATACTCTTGGAACGCAGATTGTCTGTTGTATAATTTAATACATACTCTCTACTATTGACTTTGTTCAAATACTCATTTATCTCCAGCTCAAAAATCTGAAATGATTTTACCTATAACTGAAAAAGAGCCTTTTATTCAGTTGAGCAAGGTCATCACGCTCTTTGCTCTACACTACTTTATAAAACTAGTCTCAGATTTTTCTTTAATACTAATTCTTAGTTTGTGATGTATACATTTGTTTATATGTTTTGTGTAACAACAGATGGCGATAGAAAACACATAGCAAAAGGTGGCTTTCGCAAAGCTTGAGGCCATACCTTAACATAGTCGTTTAAAACAGTATGATGGCCTGGCTATAGTACAAAACAGAATTTATCATCTAAATCAAACAAGTTCACCGTGACACTGTAACAAACTAGAAAGCAGCTCGATAATTTTGAAAGAAAGCAGACAAAATGTTAAAAGCAGATACTTAGAAGTGAAATGCCCTCACTATTCAATAGCTCTCACATTGGCCTAGATGATGTCTGTTTTCCTTATGTGGCTAAGGACTGTACTAAATTCCAGTGTTGAAATGCATAAATCTGAAATAGTTCATATTACCCAGCATTAAATTATGAGAAGTGTTAACAGTTAATAAACACATTGTTACAGAATACAAACTGGCAAATAAATTAAACATGTGAAATAGCGCAGAAGCATGTGTATGAAGAATTATCTACTAAAAAGGCAGTTGGATTTGGACTAAGCCTAAAGAGAGAAACACTCCTGCTTTCTGAAGCCGGTAGGTTCATGTCTCAGGTAGCTTTAAATTTTGACTCAGTTAGATAATCTATCAGTCTCATGTGGACTGAAATGCACTAAAATGGAGGTATTTGACCAGTCATATTTGAATAAAATTCAGCAGGTTTTGCAAAGGTAATATTCCTTTGTTGTAACGTTTAAAACGGAATCCTTTCCTTTACTATTACAACAATTTTATGGTTTGAGGTAGATCTCAGTGGGGCAGGAAAATATATTCAATAGTGGTTAGATGATTAAAAGGTAAAACAGAAGAATATGAATAACAATGAGAATTAATCATATAGAATAAACCTCATATCTAATGCCGTTATTAGGATTGACAGGTGATTTCTGTACCCATCTTGTAAGTTACAATTTCCTAGCTTGCTTTTGAAGCATCATCAGCTTCCTATTTAAAAGGGAAGGTGTTGTTCTCTTAGCTCTCTTATCCACTACCTGCCCTATGGATCTTAAACCTCTGATACCACCTGTCCTGTTCTTTGTTGCCTGTTCTAACAGTCCTGGTAAAAGCACTCTGTGGAAACAGCCTCTGGCCGTTTATCTGGGTTGCACTTCTCTGGCTCCACGGTCTTGCCTGTGTAGTCTATGCACAGCACGCTGCGCTGGCGCTCACCGGCACCGCAAGTCCGAGAGCAAGTTGACCACTGTCCCAACTGCCATACAGGACAGGGCAGATCACCACACGGTCGGATGTCGGTTGGCCGCAGCTCCATGTCGCATGAGAAAGACGGGGCTCCTGTTCTGTCCTGACACTCAACACTCCTCCTGGACCAGCCAGCACCACAGCTCTTAGAGCACACAGACCACTCACCCAGGACCCATTCGGCCCCTCCAAATGGTAGGATGACATGTGGGGAGAGGCTCCTCTCTGCCTCTGGCTTGCTGAAGGGAAGGTCCCGGGGCAGGTAGAAGGTGTATTTAACCCTGGGTGGTGAGGTGTCACCTGCTGTTGACAGAAGCTGGATGGTGATGGTTTGTTGGAGTACCTGGAAGCTGAGAAGCCGCTCCAGAGTAGTGGATGAGCCACTGTATCGAAGGACAGCACCACGCACTGGAATGTCCTGTTCAGCCGTGGATACTGAGAAATTCCCGTTGAGAATGTAGGTTTCATCCTCGGCCTTCACTGCCAGGTAGTTACCATCATGCTTGATGCCATGGTGGCTACGCTGCTTGACGTCAATGTTGGTGGCCCCAGCAGGAATGGTAATTATGTCATTGTATCCAAAGCTGTGGAAATATAATACTATTTGTAAAAGAGCTTCATTCTTTTTATACCAGCAGAAGTACTTTTCCAGCTGTTCCAATCTTGTAATATTTTGAGAGGTTTTCTTCACTTACGTAGCTTTGTTTAGAGTGCCACTGATTTTTCGGCAAGTTGCCCCGTTTCCACCACAGACGCCACACTTGTCCAGTCTAAGATTGGAGCCTATGACCTGGTCACAGCCAGCCTTGATGCACTGTCCTTGGACACAGATTGACGTAGTATCTGGACCGCAGGTTGTACCATCCACGACCTGATTAACAACATCAACAGCAGATGTTTTCATGTGCTTACAGTTAAAAGTACAAAAACAGCTGTTCAGGATCTACATTTCAACAATGTACAAAATATCAGTATTAGGAAACTGAGATTATAGACAGGATTATGGGGCTCAGATTTCACATTTTGCTACAGAGCAAATATTTAATGCTTTTGAGTTTAATGGAGTGCAGAAATATCATCAGTGCTGTAGAAAGAAAGGAATCTCAAGAAGGATTCAAATATCAAGTTTAATAATTTGTTAGACACAGTGAGAAAGAACAGGTCAACATGGTTCATATATTAAAACATTGAATCAAAGACTAGTGAGAAAGTTGCACCTTGGCTTCAAAGACTTTAAATTCATTGCTGTGCTTGGCTTTGCAGAAGAGTTTGCACCGATCCCTGGGTGAAACACCAGCATACTTTGGGATCCACTCCTTTATTTTGCCATGCACATTTAAGTAACGATCACTGTTGTATTTCTCACACTGTTCCTCTCTGAAGCTCTTACCTGTGGAAGTAAAAGTCTATTAATGAGCTAATACACACAGAATGAAATGTAAAACTTTGAAATATATTAACTTTTACCTAAAAGCATTTCTGCACACAATAATGTTTCCCAAAAGAAGACAGAGTAGGACTACAGTGTTTATAAAATGCTACCATGATTTCCTGGGCAGGGTTGAATGTTGCAAGACTGGTATTTCACTCTCTGACCCACACAATAGGATCCTCCATTCTGTGGCACTGGATCTGTGCACTCACGATGAGAAAACTCAACCCCACCACTACAGGTTCGAGAGCATGGACCCCAGGCACCCCATTCACCCCAGCCACCATTGACTGGTTCCTGAAACACAAGTAAATAAATCATGCAGACACATCTCACTGACAGTTAAAATATAGAGGGACTGAGGAAACAATAATCAAGTAAGTGACAAGCAAAAAGCATGGAAGAATGTTTAGAACAGACCACTGCTCCAAACATTTTTATATGCTTTTTTGCATGTATAATTTTCTCAAGCCTAACTTGTATAATTTACACGAGGCTAAAGCGCACCAATTTATCACACCTGATTTATCTAATTGCCCAGGCTTACCATGGGTTGCATTTGGTACGCTGAAAGAAGTATAATGCAAATCTCTACAGGGTTGACACCCTTGGCTTTGACCAATACTGACAAAAGCAGGATGATCAAAATATCTGTGTCCCCTTTTTTAACTTCACATCCCTGTTTACTTATTTATATACAATCACTGTCCACTTTCATAGGAATACCTGTACATTCATGCAGTTTTCCAGTCAGCCAATCATGTGGCAGCAGCACAATGCAAAAATCATACAGATACAGATCAAGAGTATCAGGTAATGTGCACATCAAAATAAAGAAAAAGTGCAATCTCTGTGACTTTAACCGTGGTATAGTTGTTGGTACAAAATTGGCTTGTTTGCATATTTCAGAAACTACTGATCTGGGATTTTCACACACAACAGTCTTTAGAATTTACACAGAATGCTGCGAAAAAAAAATGTTCTGTGAGCGGAGGGTCTGCAGGCTGAAACACCTTGTGAAGAGAAGGAACAAACTGGTTTGAGCTGACAGGAAGTCTATAGTAACTTGAATAATCACTCTTTACCACCGTGGTGAGCAGAAAAGCATCTCAGCATGCACAAAATATCAACCCTGAAGTGGATGAGCTACAATAGCAGAAGACCACATCAGGTTCCACTCCTGTCAGTCAAGAACAAGAATCTGAGGGTATCGTGGGCACAGATTCATCAAAATTGAACAGCTGAAGACTGAAAAAAAAAAGACCAGGTGATTTTGTCTAATCTTTTCAGATTCAATGAGCCTGTGCCCATGATAGCCTCTGATTCCTGTTCCTGGCTGACAGGAGTAGAACTAAATGTGGTCTTCTGCTGTTGTAGCCCATCCACCTCAATACACTTCTCACTCTCTTGTTGCGTTTCTCTATCTCTCTGGCTACAGGAATGTCTGGCATTCGTGAACAGGATTTTAAGTAGATTGATTATTTTACAAAGCTCTAAGAAAGGACCTGGATGGGGTCAACTGCAGCAGCTGGTTGGATTTCTAAAAGTGAATAATGAAGTCTGACTCATTATCCAGACACATAAATGATATGCTTAATATGTCTGACCAGGTAAACAGTAATCTTAATTTGACATAGAATTTGAATATATTGAGACATTTCAGAAAAAGAGTCTGTGGTACATTTTCAGACAGTGAAGAATGAGAGTAGTAATAACAATACAATTAAAAAAGACAGCATTGCCCATATAGGGATTTGTATCTACTTATTACTAGCCAATAATTTGGCAATTACTAGAATTTTTGTTCTGATAAATCAAAATGAGTCTTACTCAAGTTTGGCTCATGCTACACATACCTCCTCTCCATTCACTGCCAATAGGCTTGGCACACACACACCCCCACGGCAGCTATGGTCTTCACCACAGGGTGTGCCATCAGCCCAGGGCAGGCTCCCATTACGAGTAGTGCATTGCAGTTTGCCCTCTTCACGACACCACAACTGGATGCATGCTTGGTCCTCTGGGGCATTGGGGCAGCGGGCAAACTCCTCTCCAAATGCTTGCTGGCACTGTTGGTCCAGACCAAACATTTGGCCTGGAGGCTCAGCCCTTAAGGGGATAGTCTGGTCTGGCATATCCAGTAAGCAGTCACCTAAAGACAGTATTTACACACACATAAAACTGCTTTGGCAATAAATTACACATGCCATTCTTCACAAATCAAGAGATAGTCATGCCCCTTTAATTATACTCTTTAACAGATCTGCTCTCTTTTATCCACCATTCATTGACATCATCAGCACTAGCATCTATAAATTAAGTTTGTTGAAACCACCTTTTATTTGGAGTAAACAGGTGTGCACATTTGAAGCTGGAGGGAAGTATTTTCATGATGTGCGTAAATCAATATGGTGTCATCTGGAGATTTCCATTGTGTAACCTATAATAATATAATTGCAGCTCCAGTCAAACTCACTTCAGAACAATCGTTAACACCGGTCCTTATACAGCTCTAACTCGCACAATACCATCATATCTCATGTGTGTCTCGTGTACAATGGCAGTTACTTCTCCACAGGGCATTTAAGCCCCCAGACTCGTATTTGAATTCTTAAGTGCTTCAGTCCATAAGTATTTGGACTGTTTTCAGCACTCATTTTTACTGCTTGCATGAGTAAAATAATTTTACAAATTTAGACTTTGCAGTTTTATTAGTGCTCTTGTGTACCTGTGGCCAGAGCAAGTTCAGCAGAGGCCGCCTATGCCTGCCAATAGCGGCATCTGAGTGAGGGAAAACAGCTATTAAATCTGGAATGTGTTAGTCACTGAGGATGACACAAGGAAGCGGGAGTGAAGAGCTCAGACTGAAATACTGACAGATAAATCAGTCTCAGGCAAAATATGTTTGCTATTTTTCAAATGCACTCTCTTTTTCTGGCTTTGTGGGAGTGCCCTACTGAAGCATGAGGTATTCTCCTGGGAGACTGTATAGACAGTAAACATGGGAAACTTTGAACAGATCCCTGTAACAATATCAGACATGCCTGGCATGTGTCGGTCACCTGACTACATTACGCTGTGGTAAGGGCAAAAACCACCCAGAGAGAGAGAGAAAGAAATGAAAAAAGAGAGCATACTCTACATAGGTGGTTAGTTTTGACATTCTCAGCAAAATTACACAGTGTGGTTTTCCAGGTCTGTTATTAGTGGTTAGGGAGCAAGTACAGGCAGAATAGACATATGAAAAAAGTGTGACTGAACTTGTAAAACAGAGACCTCCATTTTATAGATTTCCACTGCACTGTTTGTTTTCTGTGGCAAATTTCCATTAACTAAATAATGACAACTTTAAGATTTAGGATAACTGTCTTGAAATGGTTACTGAATTATTCTGGGGTGTTTTTTTTGGATCTTTAAACATGAACTGCTCTTGTGCCAAAACCAAAGGACCACTCAAAAACCTCATCTTAAAAGGAGTCAAGTAACTTTAAAATAGGCATGGCTTTGTTTACATTTGCATATTATTAAATACTTTCACACATACTTAAAATGCTGTTCCTCCAATGTTCTTACATGCATCTTAAATATTCAACATGTTCTTATACCATAAAAAAAAAGAAATTGCTCAATGCAGTCTGCCCCCTTGTTTGAGTGATATGGTCACTCTATCATCAACTTCTTGGTAAAAAAAACCAGTGTCATATCTCTATATGTCTCTAATATCCCTTTTCAAACATAAGCATTCTTCAGTCCAATAATTTCTCTCAATTAATGTCAGAGCAGTGTTTTCCTTTGTTCCTGTGACTTCATTGTCTTCAGTCACGATACTTGCAGCAGCTGCATTTAGACATGCAAAGACCAACAAAAGTAATTTGGACGACCAAATGACTGAGACAAATTGTTTTTCCCAATGCTCATCAACACTGGCTCATGAACTGTCTGTAAACTTTCATGCAAACATGACTGAATCAGTATAATGATTTAGGCCATACCATGCCCATTGTCGAAGAACTCTGTGATGTAAAGGGCACTGCATGGTGACCAGGGAAGTGTCTTGTTGAGATGGACAAAGAAGGGAGCCATTAGGTGGTGTCCATCAATATCACCAAACAATTTCTCACATGTTTTGGAGTCATCATGGGGCATGCTTAGTACGTGGCCTGTGAGAAAGAGAAAAAAGTTTGTGTCTAAATACTACGACACTTGGACCATGAGGCTCTGTATTAAACACACACACACACACACACACACACACACACATATATGTATATGGAGACATATGATAACTTTCATCAGAACATCTGTCCTTTAAAGGCAAATATCATAACCACATATGAAGGAATGCCTGTTTAGCACAGCTGCTACTGAAACTGGTTGTTGTTTGGCAAGATGTTTTTATGTGAACATAATCATCTGTGACATACTTACTGGGAATTTAATTCCAACAGCTTTGCAATTAAGGTGATCTAATGGAATAAAAATATTCCCTTAAGCCATTACAGATCAGCGATTCTGTAATGGTGCAAATGTGATCATGGAAACTGTTCAAGTGAAGCTGAGACGGTTAGAGACACATTAATGAATGGCTAAGTCTAAATTTGGACCGTCCACTCTGGTCCAGACACTCAGCGAGCGTGAGATGTCAGACGGAGGCATGGGGTGGAATTTGGTGGCATTTGAGTATGCATGCATGTGTCTGTGTGTATGTGACCTGTACCAAGCTCATGTGACACTGTGAAGGCTGCCTGAAGGCCGTTGTCCTCGATGACTGAACAGCTTCTTTTGGGGTCACACATGGTTCCCACATCAGCTACACCAAGGGTGTCACAATGCTGATGTCCACAAATATCCTGGAGGGGCAAAATACAGACAGCACAGAAAAAGAGACGGAGTGAATAAGGGATTCATTAGGAAGATGAACAGGTTGAGACAGCAACCAGAGGAGAAAAAAGAAATGAGGAGAGGAGGGACAGATTTTAGACACTGATATCCAGACATCGCTCCATTAATTCCAGACAGACCTTTTTCCCCCCAAGTAGGCTCTTGCCAGCAAAACATATTTGTCAGTGTTTCCATCGTAAAATGAAGCAAATACATGGCAGACTAAAAAGAGTGAGGGAGGATTTTTAACTGTGTGATGGCTAGTCTGCACAGTGTACTTCCAGAACCAAGGTCTTTATCAAGTGTGTGCCACTCCTGACTTGAGCAACCTTGCCCATGAAAGAGGGCTCCACAGAAACCTTTGGAGAAAAGTAGGGACAGTTTGCATCTGCTAAACATCTGGCTCATCCAACTGAGATAAACATGAATTTTGTTGTTTTTAGTCACAGGATGTCTGGCCAAACATCAGCTTTAAATTCAGCTCTTTTACTTCTGCACTTGGCAGAAGTATAGTCTCACACATTCTGTCTGTTCTTACTGAAGAATTAACTCTCCGATTCACCATGTGGTAAAAATTCTGCTTTTCTTTTCCTCCTGTGTTGGAGTATCTTGGGTCGAAAATGCAAATGGAAAGGTGTAGTTCCTGAAACGATTAGGATGATTGTTGCTGTCCACTGTTTATGATAAATTTGTTTAGTTCTCAGAGAAATGTTGTAGAATTAAGTGTTATTTATTGTCCCTCCCAACAGTCTGAGTGATTGAATGACCTAGATAATATGAATAGCAAATATGAGCTGGGATGTTCTACTTCTCACATTACCAGAATCTTTCACAAGTCCAAAGCTAAACTTGAATCAAAACCAGCAGGCAAAACCTGATCACCACAGCAATCATAACATCATTATTACCTACCAAATAAAGAGAGTAATCGAGGAATTAGGAATGTATGGTAGCACAGCAGCTAGTATTGCTGTCTCACCACTCCAGAGTACCCATTTTGATACCAAGCACTGGTTACTGTTATAAAGAACTTGGATTCTCACAGTGTCCATGTTGGTTTCCTCAGGGTTTTCTAGTTTTCCTCCCAATACTCAAAAGCATGCCAGTAGGTTTATTGGCTACTCTAAATTGCCCTTAGGTGTGTGTGTGTGTGTGTGTGCACGCGCACAATGGTGCTCTGTCATGGACTGACCGGGATAAAGTGGTCGCTGAAGATGAATGAATTAAGGAATCTATAATATTTAATGTTAAAGACTGTTCTTGCATGAAAAGGGATGACACCATAGACCAAACTAGTTTTTTAAAATTTGGCACATTTGAAACAGAGATAATGACTCACCTCCCTTGTAAACAAAATGGCTGTGTCATAATGCTCAGGGTGCCGTGGACTTGCTGGGTTAAAGAGCTGTTGCCAGGTGCAGAAGTTGCGTAGGGCCATTCCGCCATTTCTGGACACCTCGGGTCCAACATCCTCATCCTCCACCACCAACATTTTGACTACCACTAGGCTCACTGCATTCTTAATGCTGGGGTGGCCAAAAAGTTGTGCAGCCATCCCCATAACGGTTAATAGGTAGTGCTGCAGAGAAATAGCAGAAACAGACAAAAGTAGAATAGTTACAATTTAGTTTTTTGAGGGTTCAAGCACTCTACAGCTGGGCTGAGTTTCCCAAAAGCATTGCAAAGTTAAGATCACGTTACCTGGCAGAGTGAGTGTTCAATATGATGCTTATGCTACCATTTAATAATGATCTTGGCACTGCAGTGCTTTTGGGAAACTTGACCCTGATCAGTCCAGCCTCTAAGTCAGATATTTATATATAAACACAAGTGATTTTCTCTGTCAATACAATGCACAGAAACAGCTCCTCTTGGCCTCCCCTCTCTTCCAGATGGTGCTGCATCTAACTCCAGTCCCTAATTCCAGCATTTTTTTTCATGGAGCTCTTAAGTTCTTTGTCTCTAGATATTATATCACGGCAGATAGACATTGCATGTTTAAGACCAAGACAGTCTAACTGACTAATTCTGGCAATAATTTCAAACCAGAAGCATATGGTGAGAGTCACAGTCATAATTTATTAAATGGTCTGCGTAGTTTAAATGGACGGCATTGTGACATAACAGGTAGCATTGCCACATTGCATGTGCAGGGTCCCTAGTTTAATCATGAGCTTGGGTTTCTGAGCATGTTCTTCCTGTGTTTGTGTGGGTTTCCTCCAGGTTCTGCAGTTCATTCCAGCTCCCTAAAGCATGCTGGTAGGTGGATTGGCTATGCTGAATTGACCTAGGTGTGAATTAGCAAGGGAATGGGTGAACCCTGAGCAGAATAACACCACTCTAAAAAATAAAGGTGCTTCAGTGGTTCTTCAAATCTCTGGATGGTTCCATGGAGAGTCAAAACTCTGTGATGAACCATTACATTATGCGAAAGGTTCTTCACATTGGAAATGGTTCTTCAGAGCCTGGCATTCTCTTACCATTTGCTGGTCAATGCACATAGGCTATGTTTACACAAATCTGTCTTCACTGCTCAAACAAATGGTTTAAATGGTTCTTTAAAGAACTGTTGCATGAACGGTTCTTTGAAGCCCTGAAAAAGGTTCTTCTATGGCATCACCCTGAAGAACCGGTACTGGCCCCATTATTTTTTAGAGTGCAGTTACTGAAGATAAAGGAATTGAAGATGTTTTTTTTTTTTTAAATATCAATTACAGTGGGAAAGATGAATGAATAGTATTTTATGCTCAGACAACTAGATAAGCTAACATGCAATATGAGAATTGCTGCTTGGAAAAAAATTACCTTATTATAATGTAATACAAATTCTTAATGTTATTATACAGGAAACTGTTAAATGGCACCATGTAAGCAATTTTTAAATCCATGATATGTTTTATTTCTTCACAGTCTGAAATGATAAAATTTGTTCTGCATCTGACATGAAGAAAAACTGCTACTCTCCTTACAATATTATGAAAGTTTCCCAAATACTTGTTCATTCCGATTAATATTTAAAAGGACAGATGTTCTGTATTATATTATAAAGAAGAAGACAGAAAAAGTCTGTCTCGGACAGCCCTGTCAGGCATCATCTTCAGGTAATTACACTCCGTTTGGAAGTATCAACAGCACAGTTTGAAAGAGTCCTTCCCTACATCCTCTGTTTACAGGGGGACATGATGATAATGTTTTACCATCAACAAGACATGGAGCATGATAAACATGTTGTGATCACCGGCTTCATGTATAAAGTCTGAGATGATAAACATGGATTGTGTGGTCTCATTCATGCAAAGAAGTGCAATAAAGACCCTGTTCTTATTAAACAGATAGGGATGTGCTGGATGAGCATCAGGCCTGACAGTTGCATGATGCACAGGAAGGAGAGCTGGAAAAGTCAGCCTGGAGACTTATACTATATCTAAAACTGATACTACTATTTAATACAGTAGAATGTGGTAGAGGTGTGCTTTGGGACTGGAATACTGTTTCCACCCAGTGAGTGGGTAGACAGATATGAAGCTCACAGACCAAAAAAAGGCTGTATTCATTCATGTTGAAGTGTATTAGATGTGGCATGTTGCTCATGCAGAGCTGTATGATGTGTTCACAGAGTTCATTTACGCAAACATACAGTAAACGAGATGTGTACAGGAGAACAGAGACCACAGAGCAGGCTGCCTGTTGCTGATATCTATTTTGTCATACTATTAAGCACAGGTGTATAATTGTATAGGACAGCACGGTGGTGTAGTGGTTAGCACTGTCGCCTCACAGCAAGAAGGTCCTGGGTCCTGCGAGGGCCTTTTTGTGTGGCGTTTGCATGTTCTCCCCGTGTCCACGTGGGTTTCCTCCGGGTGCTTCGGTTTCCCCCACAGTCCAAAGACATGCAGGTTAGGTTAACTGGTGGCTCTAAATTGACTGTAGGTGTGAATGTGTGTGTGAATGGTTGTTTGTCTATGTGTCAGCCCTGCGATAACCTGGCGACCTGTCAAGGGTGTACCCCGCCTCTCACCCATAGTCAGCTGGGATAGGCTCCAGCCTGCCTGTGACCCTGTAGAACAGGATAAGCGGCTACAGATAATGGATGATGGATGGATGTGTCCTACCAACCGCGAGCTGGCTTAGTGGTTAGTGTGTCCGCCAAGATTGTGAGTTCTACTCACAGTTGGGTCATACCAAAGACCATCATAAAAATGGTACGGTACCTACTGCCATCTGGCAAGGCTGCAATACAGATGAGGAGTCAAACTCTTGCGGTTACCAGAGTTTACCCTAGGTACTAGGGTTAGCACCTCACTCTAACCCTAGCTGTATAATAGGGTGAGAGGCTGACAACTATAGAAGCAGAGATCAGAGCCACCCAGTGCACCTTAAGGGCCTGGTTAGTACTGGAATGGGAGACTGCCTGTGAAGACCAGGTCCTGGCATGGGAGGAGCTTTGACTTTTGATATGTCCTACCAGTTTTTGAAAGTGTAGTCCATTAAAAATTATTTTTTTTATAATATGCAGCACAAACTGATCCAAATGTTTACTAAAATGATCACTTCATCATTCATAACTTAAGTAACAACAGCTCCTAGTCAGTGTCACTGAATCTGAAGCTTATCCCAGGAACACTGTGTGTGAGGAGGGAATTCATGCTGGACGGGATCCCTGTCCATTACTGGGAACCCAGCACACATACACTGGTACATTCATTCACACCTTTGGACAATTTACCCAGAGTGGGCATTCTACCCACTCACTTTTTTTTTTGAGGGGGAAGTGGGAGAAAACCAGAGAACCTGGAGTAAAACTGAAATGTACAAAAGGAGAACATGCACAGAGAGGATCCAGAATTCAGCACTGAACCAGGAACCGTAGAGCTGTGAGGCTGCTGCCTGCTGTGTGACAGAATACATCATGAATGCATAAAAAAAAAAAAAATCATGATATGGTAGATATTGGGGCGGCATGGTGGTGTAGTGGTTAGTACTGTCGCCTCACAGCAAGAACGTCCTGGGTTCAAGCCCAGTGGCCGACGAGGGCCTTTCTGTGTGGAGTTTGCATGTTCTCCCCATGTCTGTGTGGGTTTCCTCTGGGTGCTCCAGTTTCCCCCACAGTCCAAAGACATGCAGGTTAGGTTAACTGGTGACTCTAAATTGACCATAGGTGTGAATGTGAGTGTGAATGGTCGTCTGTGTCTATGTGTCAGCCCTGTGATGACCTGGCGACTTGTCCAGGGTGTACCCCGCCTTTCGCCCGTAGTTAGCTGGGATAGGCTCCAGCTTGCCTGCGACCCTGTAGAACAGGATAGAGCGGCTACAGATAATGGATGGATGGTAGACATTCTATATCCTATGGCAAATAGCCTATTTGACCAGTCTGCATGCTCAATCTGAGTGAATTACTTTCCTTTTTCCTTCCAAGGCACTCAATATAGCTTATATAGTATGTTAAAATCCATCCGTGATTGTGAGGTGTTTAAAAACTGATCTGGCTTTAAGAGCTGGATAAAAATGTTATCGTGGCCTATCAGAAGCACTTTCGGATACACTACCATTCAAAAGTTTGGGGTCACTTTGAAATTTCCTTATTTTTGAAAGAAAAGCACTGTTCTTTTCAATGAAGATCACTTTAAACTAATCAGAAATCCACTCTATACATTGCTAATGTGGTAAATGACTATTCTAGCTGCAAATGTCTGGTTTTTGGTGCAATATCTTCATAGGTGTATAGAGGCCCATTTCCAGCAACTCTCACTCCAGTGTTCTAATGGTACAATGTGTTTGCTCATTGCCTCAGAAGGCTAATGGATGATTAGAAAACCCTTGTACAATCATGTTAGCACAGCTGAAAACAGTTGAGCTCTTTAGAGAAGCTATAAAACTGACCTTCCTTTGAGCAGATTGAGTTTCTGGAGCATCACATTTGTGGGGTCGATTAAATGCTCAAAATGGCCAGAAAAATGTCTTGACTATATTTTCTATTCGTTTTACAACTTATGGTGGTAAATAAAAGTGTGACTTTTCATGGAAAACACAAAATTGTCTGGGTGACCCCAAACTTTTGAACGGTAGTGTATGGTTTTATCACGCTGGCCTGTCACCATTCTTGTCTACACCCATAGAGTTGAGTACAACAGTATACTGTTTTTGATCTAATCCCATCTGCTCGGGTTCATTGCGCGAGCGCCGCGGGTTCCTCTCCATTACGCACTGCTCTTTACTTCCGCCCACGCAAGTCAGACCAAGTTTCTTGGAACCTGTCATATCTCTGGAAATCTGAAACTGGAAATACCACAGTGCGTAACTAGACATGTTTGTCAGTACAAATGTTAAAAGATTTAAGCTCATAATACACATAAGAGCAACTGTTTGAGTATACTATATAAACACCCCCCCTCCCTCCTTTCCAAAAGTTACTCGATGGTGGATACTATTCCTGCGTGTAACCCACTCCCATTTCTCCTCTTCCTGAAACAGCAATTAAAAATGACATTAATGTTAGACCCAATATCACAGTGATTAAACAAGTTTAAAACGCTTCGACTGTATTATAAATAAGGAAATACGTTTCAAGGCAGTCGACTGTGCGTAGTGCAAGTGCGAAATGAAGTAAGCGCTTATCAGAAGGTGACTGATACTTTACCTTGATCTCGTCTCCATAGAAACGCGTCATTGAAGCGTCCGCGACAACCAGGGTCTCGATGTACCTGGCTGCTGACACGAACCTCCGCTCTCGCTTTTGCTCTCTTGGTTCATATTCGTCACCGTGCTTCACGTAACTGTCGTCCTCTTCCTGTGTCTCGACGCCGGACTTTGTGGAGAACACTCGCCTTTGAACGACGTGAGGCTGAGAGAAAGTCCCCGTCGCGTCTCCAGTGCGCGCGCCGACCGGTTCAATGAAGTACTCTTGACCGCGCGTGACGAAAGTTCCCCGGATGCCACGACAGAGACTGACGGAGACCAGAGACTCCTCGTCCTTGTTTACCGTACCTGTGTGGAAACAGCCCCTCAGCTCCTGCTCGCTCTCTCTGGGCTGGGACAGTAGATCCTCGAGCACGCGCTCGGACCCGGAGCCGTTCACACCAGCCGAGACATGGCTCACTTTTACGCGCTGAACGTGTAACATAGGAGCCATGAAACGATCGTCTGGCCTCAGGTACAGCGTGAAAACCTGCCCGAACGCCTTAATTTGGAACACTTGCCAGTTCTCACGTCGCCAAAGGCCGTTTCTTTTGACAGGTACTGTCTCGGTCTGGTCCAAATCCACGCTTTTACATTTCACGAGTCCAGCAAACAAAACAGTGGCCAAGATAAAATGTGCGGTGAAAAGCATGGTGACTGGTGATATGCAAATAAAAACTGTGCATAAAATACAAGAACTTAACTAGCTACTTACGTTCAAATATAAATGCAAAAAAATAATAATAATAACAAACTACAGAAATTGCACTTGATGAAACTAGATGAAATCACCGGCTTGAGTTTCCATTCACAGAAAAGACCAAAGTGACACTTTTGAATATGAGGTCGCCATTAAGGAAAACGATCTTCGACCTGTGTACACTCGGTGTGTGTGCGTGTCCTTGTCGGCGGTATTTATACACTCGCAATCTTCTTGAACTTGTGCGGTTTTATTTCCGATCCAATAGAGCCTCCCGGCCACGCCCACTTTTAAACAGCGCAGCGCTGCCTATTATTACTTGACTGCGCGCCCACACACACACACACAAACGTGTTCTGGGGCTCAATATGTAGCACATACAAGCACACACACACACACACACACACGCTGCTCTGATGCGTGGAATGTTGTACCCCAGTGATAGTGTTTCCCGACTGAAATGTTTCCCGCAAATTAGTCTATTTTTAATCATAATGGGCTGGGAATAAAATGGCCTTGGCCCTATATATATATATATATATATATATATATATATATAGTCTGGCATCGTTAAAGCTCAGACAAGTTTATAGTGGTGCGAATTTTTAAATCGTGGGCGGGTTTTAAGCCGTGACTGGCTGGAAAACAGTCAACACATGCAGTCTAGCAATCCCAACTACTCATCCCTGGAGTGAGTGAAGCTGATTTGAACAACAGTTTGAAAAAAATAACATGAAACACTCGCCTACTGATAACCGATACAAGTTATGCTCTTTATGGCAATACCGATTATCAGAATATTTTTAATAAAGCAAAAATGAATGAGGATATGCAAGTTAGGCAAAATATGATTTTTGTAAGTTACCCTATTGGAATTGTGAACATATAGGCCTACAACTTGGTTTTTATGGCACATAAAGCGGCTAGAGATAATGAGATGTAATGAGATCTTTCTATTAATCTCTCTCTCTGGAAACAACAAATTGCTTTCACAGACTACTATTAAAATAAGCAAATGCGTGAAAAACAAATACCTTTAACAGATACTGACGTCCAGTAGGTGGCGCCACTGTATCATGTTTTATTTATTAATGTATTTTTACTGTGGCGGTCTCCTTTGACATAATTCTTATTAAATAAATGAAGAACAAAGTAAACAAAAAAAATCAACAAAAAAAATTCAGAACAAGCACATGGGCCTGTAAGATGAAAATAAAAGATCCGTAATGTCCATTGCTGTATCAAACATCAGGAAATCCTTAGCTCGAGTTCAGGTTCGTTTACCACCAGATGGCACGTTTGTATTGCAAAGACTACATGCAGCTGCTTCAACTTAATTTTCTTGGCTGCATTGTGAAGAGATACATACAATTTAATGAGCTTACTTATAGTGTTTTGTTGGTGTTTTTCATCAACACCTAGAAAAGTATTCTTTTTTTTAAACGGTTCTTTGTATAATTAAGGGTTCTTTCATTCCTTAAAAAAGTTCAGGTTTGAAACCCTTCCTGGTGGGAACCACTTGGTTGCAGGATTCTACACAGAACCTTTAGTGACTCTCCTATACCCCTTATCAACCAACAGGGAATGAGTTCTTCAATTGGTTCCATTCAGGATTCTTTGAACTTTAGTGCCAGCTCGGGAACCGGCCCATGTTTTCACCAGTTTTGAGCAGAACCATTGTAATCAAGGATACGTCATGAACGGAGGGTGTTGCACAGTTCACAATGGGCATAAACAGTCACAGCAAAATGGCGGTGCGCATTGATGACCTGCGAGCTTTTGTAGTGTTATTACAGATATTTGTTGTCGGTCCATTTTTTTCTAAAGATGTATCCTTTTCCATTGCGTTCTCCATTGCTGCGCTCTGCTTCCTGTCCAATCTAATGACACACCCACTAATGATGTTGTCATGGTACACGCTGTAAAAACCAGCTATATTTTGGTTCCAGCTGGGAACCAACTTTTTAGGTTCTGAACGAATTCATTTTTGGTCAAAATGATTCGAACAATTCAAAATTTGGTGCGTGAATCAGAATGGAACCTGTTCTCTGTTGGTTAAAAAGGGGTACTAGCATGACAATTAAAAACCTTTAAAGTTTCTGGATCTGGTGGCATGGTGGTGCAGAGCTGAGCACTCTCACGTCACGGCAAGAAAATCCTGAGTTTGAGCCTGGTGGCCGCCTGGGGTCTTTCTGTGTGGAGTTTGCATGTTCTCCTGGTGCTTGCATGAGTTTTCTCTAGGTGCTCTGGTTTCCTCCCACAGTCCAAAGACATGATGATTAGGTCAACTGGCTACTCTAAGGTGGGGTTTACATTAGACCGTATCAGCGGATCATCAGATTAACGTTTTTAAAACGATTAGTGTGCACACAGCAACGCCAATACACGATTCGCGTGCACATAGCAACGCCAATACACGGATATGCTCGGCTCCGCAGGCATCCTGCGCTCCAAATCACTCCGCCCTGAACAGCGAGTGCCCTCTGGAGGGTGCGCACTCCGGCCCTGCGCAGCTCACAGAGCACGCGAGTGGAGCGCACACGCAGTGATTTGGGACTGAGCCGCTGTGTGTGTGATCTCAGTGCATGTCGGGCATGCGCGTCACTTACCACTTGCAAGTGGAAGGATGGCAAGCCTAAAGACAATCATAACTACACAATGGGCAGTATTTGCATCAGTATTTGCAGTATTTTCATACTTTTATACTCTTTAATGAAAGGTGATACAAGGCGGAAGTCCGCGCCGTTTTTCAGCAGTCGCGTCACATGACCAACGCCAGCGAATCAGGAAGGTGGATGTCACAGTGACGTTGTCCAATGACGACGCCAGCTAGAGCTCAGCACAGCGTATCCGCGTATTCTCAATGTTTACACAGCACCGGACCAGACACGATCTAGATTGAATACGTGGACCCTGGCGGATTCCCGTTTCCCGGAGTTTCCAGGCGTTTTAATGTAAACGGACAGTGCATTAACGAGAACAGATACGGTCTAATGTAAACTTGGCCTAAATTGCCCACAGGTGTGAGTGTAAATTGTTGTTCATCTCTGTGTTATCCCTGCAATAGATTGGAGACCTGCCCAGGGTGTACCAGACCTCTCGCCCAAAGTCAGTTGGGATTGGCTGTAGCTTCTCCCATGACCCTGCTGGATAATGGATGGATTAATGGTTCAAAATCTGGCCTTTTATTATTGTCTGGAGTCTCATCACATTGCTCCTGTGGAGGACGGCCCCATATGGACAGTCAAAAGTCGTACTTGGAAGATGGCTCTGGACACTTACAGGAATGCTTTTATGGCTGAGGACTACAGTTGACTTGCTAAGTTTAGGACTGAAGTTGTCACAAACAGTTTTGCACTCAAGTTTCTATCAATGAACAGTTCATAACTTCAACAAAACGGACTTCATGTTAAAATTATAATTAATTTCCTGGTTTCACAGTTATACTTTGTGACAATATAGGACACTGTTATAGAAGCAAGTTATTTATAATCACGGTGTCTGTTATCACCCAAATGAGGATGGGTTCCCTTCTGAGTCTGGTTCCTCTCGAGGTTTCTTCCTCATGTCGTCTGAGGGAGTTTTTCCTTGCCACCGTTGACACAAGCTTGCTCATTGGGGATAGATTAGGGATAAAATTAGCTCATGTTTAAAATCTTTAAATTTCTGTAAAGCTGCTTTGCGACAATGTCTATTGTTAAAAGATCTCATTATCTCTAGCCGCTTTATCCTGTTCTACAGGGTCGCAGGCAAGCTGGAGCCTATCCCAGCTGACTACGGGCGAAAGGCGGGGTACACCCTGGACAAGTCGCCAGGTCATCACAGGGCTGACACATAGACACAGACAACCATTCACACTCACATTCACACCTACGGTCAATTTAGAGTCACCAGTTAACCTAACCTGCATGTCTTTGGACTGTGGGAGAAACCGGAGCACCCGGAGGAAACCCACGCGGACACGGGGAGAACATGCAAACTCCGCACAGAAAGGCCCTCGCCGGCCACGGGGCTCGAACCCGGACCTTCTTGCTGTGAGGCGACAGCACTAACCACTACACCACCGTGCCGCCCTTGTTAAAAGATCTATAAAAATAAACTTAACTTGACTTGACCTTTTATTATGAGTGTCATTTTTATTGAAAATAATTTCTGTACTTTTTAACAGCGACATAACAATCATTTTCCTTGACATGATTTGATAATTAGCCCTGCAATAACCTGGTGACTTGTCCAGGGTGTACCCTGCCTCTTGCCCATAGTCAGCTGGGATAGGCTCCAGCTTGCCTGTGGCCCTGTAGAACAGGATAAGCGGCTACACATAATGGATGGATGGATGGATGGATGGATGGATGGATGGATGGATGGATGGATGGACGGATGATTTCATAATTCATTGTTCTTGTGGCCACAAGCACCTTATCAGTCATTGTGACAGGAGTTTGATTAAATGGGTGATGTGGTGGTGCAATGGGTCACATTGCCACCTCACAGCTCCAGCATCCCAGGTTTGGTCCCAGATTTAGTTTAACTGCAACCTTGACCAGGATAAAGCAGTTACTTAAAGTGAGTGAGTTACTGAGTAAAGTTCAAAGCTAGTGTAGCTGATAATGAAGTGCAAATGTTCCATAATCCAAAACATGATCTGTCACTATATATATGGAAACAAGTGTTTTACTGGGAAATTTGCCACTTGTATTTTTTTCATACGAGCTACATCTGGGGCATGGAGATTCAAAACCATGACATATTCTATATGTCACTCATGAGGAAATCTATGAATTGTTTTGATAAATTTGGGCATTTATTGTTTGTGTCTATATAATAAAAAGAACATCAGACATTGACTTGAAGATTTGAAGTTTATCTTCTCTTATTGAAAAACTCACATTTTTCATACAAAATGCATCACAGATCTGAGTGACATACTTAAATAATACTGACTGGCGTTGAGTGGCATATCAGATATATTCCATTCAGCTAGCATGATACTGAACGAGTCGAAGACGAGTTCAATATTGTGCTAGCTGAATGGAATATATCTGATATACCACGGAAAAAAGCCAGCCAATATTATTATTATTATTATTATTATTATTATACATACACATTCCTTTGAGGTGTTCAACGTGTCTTTCTTTTTCAAAATTCTCTCAAAATCTTCCGTATTTAATGGAGCAAACCTGGCAGCCATGTTTGTTTACAAATTGTCACAGTCTCCAACGTGTGATGTCATGTTGTCTTGACAACAATGTCATATGGCAAACCATATTCAACGCTTATTCTCCACTGGGTACAGTGAAGTAATACACGTAGGATAAGCTAACAATATTGCATGCGATCAAACCAAATGAATGAAACCCACTAGAAGGGAATAGAACATGTTTTTATTCTATTAAAAAAAGTGTCCTGTACGGTATGTATAATAATTCTTGATATTTCACTCTGATGATGTCACTCCCAGTGTTTTCCCACTGACTAAACGTGTGTTGGCAAAATGCTTCAGAATGAAAATTCTTTTGATTAACTTCTGTATTTTTTTTGTGGATGTGTCCATATAATATAAAGAACATTATACAGTTGCACGAAGATATGAAGTTTATCTTCTTGTGTTGAAAATATTTTTACTCATTCGCTTCACTCACTCATGAATATGTTCACCAAAAGTCAAAGTCCCTCCCATGCCAGGATCTGGGCTTCCCAGGCAGTCTCCCGTCCCGGTATGGACCAGGCCCTGAAGGCACATTGGGTGGCGCCAATCTCCGCTTCTATAGCCCTCGGCCTCTCACCTATTATACAGCTAGGGTTACAGTGGGGGGCTAGTCCTCTGGTAACCGCGAGAGTTTGACTCCACACTTGCATCTGTATTGCAGTGTGCCTTGCCAGGCAGTAGGTACCATTTTTATGATGGTCTTTGGTATGATCCGAGCATGAGTAGAACTTGCGATCGAGAGGCAGACATGCTAACCACTAGGCCAGCTCACAGTGAATATGTTCACCATTCGAAGATAAACTTCATATCTTCGCAAAACCATGTAATATCCTTTATTTATGTCACAGTTTTGGTTCTCCATGTCCAGGATGTTACTCATATGAAAAATATGAGTGGCATATATTCCCCGTAAAACATTTGTGTCCATATATAGCTATATCTATCTATGTGTCTCTGTGTGTGTGTAAACAGGGTCTACAAACCCAGTCTGCCCTTGACTATTTGGAAAACTGAAGCTGGGAATCATCTCTCTCCACGTTTTTATTGTAAAGGTGCCTCAACTTCTCGTGTCACAGTAGTGTACAGTATTTACCCAGTAAATACTGTAAATGGGCACGGCATGGTGGTTAGCACGGTTGCCTCACAGCAAGAAGGTTCTGGGTTCGAGCCCAGTGGCCGGTGGGGGCCTTTCTGTGTGGCGTTTGCATGTTCTCCCCGTGTCTGCGTGGGTTTTCCCCACAGTCCAAAGACATGCAGTTAGGTTAATATGGGACAGCCTTGGACTGAGGTGCCCTTGAGCGAGGCACCAAACTCCCAACTGCTCCCTGGGTGCTGTTAGCATGGCTGCCCACTGCTCTGTGTGTGTGTGTGTGTGTGTGTGTGTGTGTGTGTGTGTGTGTTCGTTCACTGGTTCAGATGGATTAAATGCAGAGAGGAATTTCACAAGCGTGTGATGAAAGAAGCGATTCTTCTTCTTCTTCTATCAAACCCAACCCCAAACTTCTTGGGAGAATATGTTTCACCAATCGAAAACATTTAAGAACCAAATACAGTCTCCATATATGCTGTGACATTAACTTTACTTACGATCCAAGTAAAATTAATAAGTGTACCTAATAAGTGTTCCTTCATTCTCACCATCCTTCACATGGTTGCAGGAGCGCACGCGGTGGGAGGGAAACCCCATCATACATCACGCGGTGCGCGCCGCAGTGATGTCGCGGGCAGAGAAGCGCTGGCCAATCAGCTCAACCGAAGACCTTCCTCAAAAGCTCCGGAGACAGGCGCTCGCTATTTACACATGACCTGCGCGCATAAAGCCGGCGCACGCTTGAGCATCCAGGTGCAAGAAGGGAATGGATCGAACTCTTTCAGGCGACATTTTAGTGCGTCTCCATTATTCGGATTATTCTTAAACGCACCTTTTTGATTAATCAGGTTACTTTTTTTTTTTTAATAAACATTGCGTTCTGTCCCGCCTGGTTTATAGAAATCTTAGAGCATTCTGCATGCAATCATGTTTTTCTTGGCAAGGGCTGTGCGTTTTGTGTACGTTTTATTTGTGATTTGTAAAGTAGCCCGATCCATGCAGAGTCAGCTGTGCGAACCTGTCAGAGTGGATAATCATGACTATGCAAATAACAACTTCGTTGGCTCTGAAATGAGCGCACCGCCGAATAAAGTGGCTTTCCGAATAAGTGCGTTTGGGCAGGATTTTGTGCTCGACCTGCACGCGGATTCTAGCTTCATCGCACCCGTGCTCTCGGGGTTGGGCATGCGTCTTGGGTCCGAGCGCGCGGACTTACGGCGCTGTTTCTACGCGGGTACCGTGAATTCGGATCCACTCTCATACGCGGCTGTCAGTCTGTGCAACGGCCTACACGGCGCGTTTGGCTACGACGGCTGGGAGTATTTTGTCAGTCCGACAAGCGACGACTCGGTGGCTTCGGGTGCGCGTCGGAGCGCAAAGAGCGCGCACCTTCTGCGGCGACGCGCCAACGCCGAGCTTGGAGGCAACAGCACGATGCGATGTGGCGTGGACAGCAGCCCGACACCCGATATCGCACACTCCTTGGAGAAGTTTAAACGCTCCGAAGAAACCAAAGCTGCCGATAAAAGAACCGCACAGAAGAGTCGGCTCAAACGATTTGCGTCGGTGCCTCGGTTCGTGGAGACGCTCGTGGTAGCCGATGAGTCCATGGCCAATTTCCATGGTGATGATCTGAGGCATTACCTGCTTACACTCATGGCAGTGGCGGCTCGACTCTACAAACACCCAAGCATCCTGAACCCCATTAACATCGTAGTGGTCAAGTTCCTGGTGATTACAGACGAGGATAAAGGGCCCAAGGTGACCGGGAACGCAGCCATGACCCTGCGCAATTTCTGCACATGGCAAAAGAAGATGAACAAGAACAGCGACAAGCACCCGGAGTATTGGGACACCGCCATCCTGTTCACCAAAGAGGTGAGGACAATCCGCATGATATCAGTACTGAATAAATACTAGCAGCCATCATGTCAACTGGTTTATAATCATTTGTGAATTTGCTTCCTTTATGTGACGTAATATAAATATTTAAGTATCATTCATGTACCTGAATTACGTGATGTAAAACTTTCAAATGTATGCCCAATCAGTGTGGTATTTCATCTACATTGGGTTATCAAGTCTCAATCAATAAATAAAGGAAAAAAAACCCACCTAAAATCCAGTCTGATTACCCGAGTAGCTATTTTCTTTGTTGCACAATGTACAAGGTACAAATAGAGCATCGACCTGAGTTAACCTCTGGACCCCCAGGGTAACTGCTTTGGGTTATAGGGACACTAAAGGGTCAGTTATGAGTACAGGTTCCAGGTTCCTGCTGCTGCAACTGAATGTGCTTGTGCACAAACAGAGATACACAACACACTAATGGCAGTCAGCTTTAGAGAATTTACGTTAAATTTTGTAGAGTAGTACACAAATATCAGCAGACAACCCTTTAGTCATGATTAAATTGAAGGAGCATGCGCATATGCAGAATATCATCTGGATGGGACCGAGATTATACATATCTTCGTTTGGTTGCGCATTCATATCTGTGCCTATTTACATTCACAGCAGCAGGGTCCAAGATTTCAACCTCAACAGTTTGAGTTTAAGCAAACACGTGCAGAAGAGTCATGCTTTGCACCGAGTCACCCCTAATAAACCCACACTGAAGTCAGCATTCACTGTCAGCTGTTGCTCAGGAACACCCACATGTGCAGGCACTCAGCCATTCCTTCACACACCAAACAAAGTCTTTTTCCCCTAACTAAGCGCCTGAGTCACACGTGGCCTGAGCGAGTGATCTTGAAGATTTAGCATTTCTTCTCTGCTGAGAGACAGCAAAGTGTTAGAGCCCAAGTGCAGATTATTCCTTTTTGCATTTTTTTTGTAGTTACTGCAATCATTGCTGTCTAAAGACAAAGACATTTTGGACTACAGGAGTTGTTTGTGGTACATAGGAGAGGGGATTCAGTAGTGTAAGCATATGTACATAAACATGGATCCAGAGTTCAGTGGATAGTCTAACTAGTTCAAGCATTCAGAACTGTACAAATCTGGTTCGACATTACTCCATGAACGACTTAAACAGACAGTGACGAGAGCCAAGCCTTGGCTCCTCTGAGAACTCCAACATGCAATCTGATATACAGCATTTCTCACACTCCGGCTAACGCCTTATGTCATTCCAGTGATGTTAAAGGAAAGTTTATGTTATATTCTTGTCATGTTTTAAGGTTTTTTTTTTAATTATTATTTTTACCTAGAATTCAGTGCAAGCATATTGATCATAATACAGTCAACCACATAACCAAAGAACTTCACTGGCTAATTGCAGCTGTGGTATCCATGTACAAGTAGGGAAATGGGGCTTTTGTGCAGGACTGTATCATATGAAACAAGAAGAACAATCCCATTGCTAGGGGATATTCTTTTAACCACACTTCCAGCTGGGAATGATCTGATACTTTCTCTCCCATATCTGCTCTCCCCATCCACCCATCTCGTCAGAAAGAGCGTGTTTTCCATTTCCAAAGAAAGAGGGAGAGACCCCTAAATCCCACCTTGTCAAGGCCCACCTGCTATAGAAGCCCTTTCCAGCTGCAGCATGGGGAAAGTCACTCTGGGGCTCCACAACATTTCTTCCAAGTTGTTCCCATTTTTCCACCAGCACTTTTAGCACAACCTCCTTCCTCAGACTCATCTACTCTGTTGTCTCTAAGTTGTACCCTTTAAACCAGTGTGAAGTGTGATTTTCTTTCACTGGACTGAGTAAACAGACAAGCACTGCAACTTCTGCATATCAAAGCAACTGAGTAAAAGGACATCTTGACAGTATTACTGAGCTGTGACAAAGCTAATTACTGAACTGAATGTTTTGAAGTTTGTAGCTGGAATGAAGGCCTAATGATCATTCTCAGCTGAAACTATGGTGAAGGAAGAATCCTACAGAGCACAGATCACCATCGCTGTTAATCGAGGTCTACGCATATACAGAATTCAGTTCCACTTAAAAAGCAAACAGAACTGATGTGGCTAATAATGAAGATTGATGATCTGAAAAAGGAATCTTAGATTATGGGTGAAACTGAATTCTTTAGGCTGGTACCGCTCCAGAAACAGAGTAGTAATTACTGCTATAGAAACTGGATGCTTCTTTTTGTTATATAATTCATACATAAGTCACTTCTCCAAGTGCATCTAGTGCACTTGGAGCAGTTACGACTTATGAAAATGACTGTTTATTTTCCAGAGGCAGTGTTTTTCCATAGCCTAGGAAGAACACATATTTATAAAGTTTGTAAAATCTCTGAGTGCTAAGCAATTAGCACAAGGTAAAATAAGCTTAGCTGGCACATTGAACCACATCACAGAACTCACTTTCTCATAAATTCATCAGCATTCTTCATAAAATCCCTTACAGACCTTGTTATACAAACATGTAAAGGGGGACTTCCATAGAGATTCTTTGAGGCTTTTTGGAGCGCATTGTAATGAACATGCAAAGGCAGAACGGAATAAGTCATCTTGCCATTTCAGTGGTGACTCACAACAGATTTATTAAGCTCCAAATCCCATTTAACTAGAAGGCAATGAGCTCAGAGGACTCAATTTATGTCATATTTGCAGCAGTAGGTTTATGTATAAGCAGTGTCTACACAAGGACCTCAGTCCTTTTATTAGCATTATAGTAATAGGGGTATTATTTTTGAGAGGTGTTTGAAAAAATTGGGGTGGCATTTACATAGATCACAGGAGTAAGTAAAAGAAATAGAGTGTTTGAGACAGGGGCGGCATGGTGGTGTAGTGGTTAGCACTGTTGCCTCACAGCAAGAAGGTTCTGGGTTCGAGCCCAGTTGCCGATGGGGGCCTTTCTCTGTGGAGTTTGCATGTTGTCTGTTTGGGTTTCTTCTGGTTTCCCCCAAAGACATGCAGGTTAGGCTAATTGGTGGCTCTAAATTGACTGTAGGTGTGAATGGTTGTTTGTCTCTGTGTCAGCCCTGTGATGATCTGGTGACTTGTCCAGGGTGTACCCTGCCTCTCACCCATAGTCAGCTGGGATAGGCTCCAGCTTGCCCGTGACCCTGCACAGGATAAGTGGTTACAGATAATGGATGGATGTTTGAGACAGAGAGGGAAATATGGGATAGATTTAAAAGGCCTAATTAAATTGGTATGTTTTAACTATTGGGTACAAATAAGGTCAGGAAGGAAAAGTGTCATCCCTCCTGTTCAGTTTTAACAGTGATGGAGAGCTTTTGCCAGACCTTTTGAAGAAGTGTTGGAGGGAGAGAGGTATTAGAGAAGCATGAGAAATCAAGTGACCTCAGTATAGTGCTTCTCATTGGCCCCTAACCACTCAGGTTAAAGGAGCACTCAATCACAACTTGTTACATGAACTTCATGTCAAGCTCGAGTGCATCCTGTTAAATCTAGACTGACATCCACCCCTAAATAGGAAGGTCTAGAGTTTATTTTATAAGTGTTATATGTCATCAAGCACTTGTCTGAAGTGAATGTAAATTTACGCAGCTGGCTAGCCTGTTCTCTCAGAAAATATCGTATTTCTCAATGGCATTGACAGCTTCCCTAACCACGCACAACCACAAGGCGTCATGTGCTTTCGTAATCTAATTAAGTACCTATTTTGTATTGTTTTGTATATACTTCTTGTTACCAGGCTCAAGGTGACTCATGGGCAGCAGAAACAGAGAGGAATCACAGAGACTCTCACACCCTTCCTTCTAAGGGTATCTAGCCATGCTTTTACCTACTGAGACAGTTCAGGATATCATAATTCTAAACTGAAAATTTCAAGAAATAATGAATATTTCTGTAATCCAAATCCTCATAAAAGAAGCCCACTTTGTGATACTGTGACCAAGAAGCCCATTTTGTGATATAGCTCTTAAATGTTTTTCCCTGTTGGTGTACTCCAATAGCACATTTTAACATAATGTGAATTATCTACTGTACCATATTTCTTGTGGAACTTCTACAAAGTTTCCCAAAACCTTTGATCACTGATTCCCAAGTGGTGGCAGAAGGATTTCATTGGCCTTTTACTTGATAACGAATGTTTCTTCAAGGCATTATACTAATAAAAAAAAATAGCACCAAATGCTGCTGATGCTTTGTTAACAGCTAACAGTGCAGCTCCTAATGATTCACATTCTAATAGGTTTATAGATGGAAGAATTGGGTTACTGTTACAAAAAAAGCTTGTTACATAAAAGAAAAAAAAGAGCTTTTCTTCTTTCCTTCCTTAAAACATGTCTGTCCTGAGCTTTTGGTAATAACCATCCTCCCTCTCACATACCCACATCTGGTTCGGGTTTTCAACGGTCAACAACTGCAGCTCACAAACAATTTGTCACACTGATTTGGGACCTGAACTTATAATGTCTGACTATACCTGTCAGTGTATTTGGCTTAAGACTTGGAGGCCAAAATGAGTCATTAAACAAATACAGTGTGTTGTTGTTGTTGTTTTACAAACCATCTTAGGAATACTGATCCAGCAACATATCAGCACTCATGTGAAAATAAATTTCTGTCCAGCTGTAATTCTTTAATTTAGCACATACTGTGAAGCCAAACTTTCTATGAATTAGGACTTCTGCTGTTGGTTGGATGCATTGTTGCCTGCACGAAATATATATATATATTTAATGCAGTCTATATTATCATGTTTCAAATCAGTCCTTTTCCTTAAAGTTTGTTTTATTTTGGAATATCAATACCAGATATACAATCAGGGTGGTATAGTGAATACTTTCAAATATGTTTTAAGAAGTGTAGCAAAATATACCGTAGGTCAGCTGGAAACTTCTTTTCTTTGGCCAACAGCAGTGCATTTTATTGCAACTATTACCTCATATAGCCCCAAAACTCAAGAGAATTTTTAACTGGGCATCTGGAATATCTCTTGGTGAATCAAAAGCACTTAAGAGATTCCACAAACAAATGTTTGCCTTTTTAAGATTCTTAATCAGCCCTCTCAATATATTTCTGAGAAAGGGGCAAGTAAGAAAGAGTAGTAGGCAGAGGTTAAGCCAGGGATCCCAGCAGTAATTGAAAAAAATAGAGGAATGTAAGAAACTATCAGCATGGGTCAAGGGGGCTGCAAGTCCTTTGCGGGGTGCAGGGGCAGCGCCCCTGCTGGGGGTATGGGGGCAAAGCCCCCTGAAGCCGTTGAGATTTTAACATTTAAAGATGCTATAGAACACATTTTTTTTACATAGATTTAATATAGAAAAGCAACAGAATTTAACAATGATGTGTATCTGTTTGATGCCATATTTTGTAATCTATGACATAAGTGGCAAAAAAATTATTTATAAAAATTAGACGAAAATGTAGCTTTGAAGAATATACTTGCCTAAATATTCCACTGATTTTGTTATAATATAACAATAGTATCCATAGTTCATCTCATTTTTTTTTTTTTTTTTTTGTTTCGAGTTAATGTCAATACTAGTCTAATATAAGCCACATTCATTTTTCAAAAATCATGAATATGAGCAGAAATCAATGATTCAGTAATATTAGATATATACATATGTACAGCAAATATTGGAGATATTTGATTTAAACCTTTCTCTTTTTGAAAGGTTTCACTGCAGAGGAGTTTAATGCTCTTTTCTGGGGCGCATTCTGTGATCTTTCCTCCAGTTTTCTCTGCTTTTGTTTCTCTGATCTTCTCTTCTGCTTTTTCTGATGTACCTGCAGTGCTCTTTTGGATAGTTTCTTGGCTACTCTGTTCGCATGAGCTTTTGTTTCAAGTTCTGTATTCACCACATTCATTAATCTCTTCTTGGATTCAACTTCCTCTCTGGATAAGCGCAACTACGCTTTCCACAACATATTGAATTAAGTTCAACGCATTAGAAACAAAAGCACGAACGGAGTTAAAACACGTTTTCTAGCAAATGGGCGCAGCCATATTGTTTTCTCGTTCTATCGCGTACAGTCTCGCGGTATTTACATCAATTTAACTTCCGAGTGTTCCCAAATGTCAACGAGAACAAACGAAGCCAACGAAAACATCGCTAAACAAGCAAACCAAATCAGAATGTATTCTGCTAGTCATTTTATTTAAACAAACATATTTTTAACGGCTATACAAGAGATTTAAAAAAAACAACACTTTGGCTAGAAAAATAGCGGAATTCCGCTAAATAGCGGACGTCTGGGATCCATGCTGAGTGGAGGCTGCGTTAGCTGCCGCCGCGATGTATAAAAAAGAGGCGGGTCCTCCCCTGGAAAATTTTGAAAATGTAGATGTTAAATGGTGAATTCTGAGTGATCCTGAATGCAAAATTGTATTTTTGTGACGTATAAATTATGAAGTAAAAACTTATGAATTTCAATTCTTTGAAAAACCACTGTGAGTAGCCGGCAATGGAGCGTTTGTAGGCGGCAAAATCGCCGGTTGCCGGCAGTTATTGGGAGGACTGCTTAATGGTCATTGCATCAGCATGTTGTGCTACTCATTTATTAAGGATGACCTTTCTGGTAGTGTCATAGTTTTAATAATCTCATGTGAGTGGAGCCTTTCTGCAGACTGGAATACAAAATCATCTTTCTTGAGTACATTCTTTTTGTGTTTGTGATTATTACACTTTATACAACAGTTAGTTCTGTTCATTAATTTGACTGGTTGAGCAGTGTTCCAAGAGTGTCTATATTTACTGTAACTGCACTGGAATGTTTCACTGTGTGTATCAGTCCACTTGTCTGTGTTCACCATGTAAAATTCCAATTCCAAGTTACAGTAGTGTTAGCGACATCATCCGTGGGCATGGCAAACAATACTTTTCACGGATATAACTTTTGGCGTAAATTATGAAAGCTTGTTAGTTGAATATGAAATGGAAAGAGGGAACACCAATTAGCTACAGCACTCGCCCTACTGACTCGTGTCTGTGGCAAATAACAGCCATCCCAATATTCAGTATAACCACATGATTGCGATTGCAATATTGCTTAAATAATGAACTGTTTTATTGGTAGCAAGTCACAACAAGAGAGTAATTTAACTTGAATTGGAGTTTGCAATTTTTCCCACTTAAATCTATTTACCTTTATGTGTGTTTTCCTTTAACCAATGTTTCATTCTTCTTTAACATTCAAGAGAAAACTAAGTCACATTTTCAATGTAATAAAAAGTGCATATTTTAATATCCTTTCATTGGAACCATGTTAATCCTAATTAATTCCATATCTGAATATACACTCACTGCTCCCTAAAGGGAACGCTGTACTAATACTGGGTAGGACCCGCCTTTGTTATCAGAACAGGCTCAGTTGTACATACAGTAATCCGAATTGCACAAGGTGTTGGAAATGTTCATTTGAAATTCTGGTGAATTCATGATTGCCTCATATACTGTAACTGCTGCAGATATTTCAGCTGCATATTCATGCTGTGAATTTCCAATTATACCACATCTCAAAGCAGAAACACATCTTGGAAAGCACAACATATTGAACTTTGAGGTGAATGGGCTACTACAACAGAAGACTATAGCAGGTTCTCTCCTGTCAGCCAAGAACAGGAATCTGGGAGCATGAGCACAGGCTCACTGAAACTGGACAGTTACAGATTGGAAAAATGTTTCCCGGTCTGATCAGTCTTGATTTCTGCTACAACATGCAGGTGATAGGGTCAGAATTTGGCATCAACAGCATTAATCCATGGACCCAACTTGCATTGGTCAGTTCAGACTGTTGGTGATGTAATGGTGTGGAGAATGTTTTCTTGGCATATTTTGTGCCCCCTACCAATACCAACCGAGTATCGTTTGAATGCTACTGTACAGCCTATCTGAGTATTGTTGCTGACCATGTGCATCCTTTTGAGGCTGCAATTTACCCATCTTATAATGGCTACTTCCAGCATCATATTGTGCAATGTCACAACACATAAGTATTCTCAAACTGGTTCCATGAACATGACAGTGAGTTCAGTGTACTTCAGTGGCCTCCCTAGCCACCAGAATTGAATTTAATAGAGCAGGATGGAAGATTCATAGCGTGAATGTGCTTCTAAGAATGAACCAGAATCTCAAAGGAATATATCCAACACCTTGAAGAATCCATGTCACAAAGAATTGAGGCTGTTCTGATGGCAAATGGGGGTCCTACCCAGTACTAGTAGGCTGTTCCTAATAAAGTGGCTGGTGCAAGTGTATGGACATTTTCTAGAACTTGGCTTATGAGAAGTTTTCTATAACTTGGCTATCAGATTTACATCCAGTCCTCCAATTATCAATTAATCTTTCCCATAGAAATGTTCCCTTACTCAAGGGATTTTGGCTAGTTCCAATCTGATTTCTCAACTGGACTTAATTCTTATTATTTGATCCAGGATCTGTGTGGAGCTTCTACATGTGACACACTGGGAATGGCAGACGTTGGCACAATGTGTGACCCAAAGAGGAGCTGCTCAGTGATCGAGGATGATGGCTTGCCATCTGCATTCACCACTGCTCATGAGCTTGGTTAGTATACACACCAAGTCACCATGTTATCAGTAGTCAATTATGACAAATTAGTTTCCATTGTTCATACTGGGGGGGGCACTTGATAATTGCACTGAAAATCTGTTGAAATCCACTGTTTGCAAAAGCATGCTGAAATCCAAAGAGCACGTAAGCTCCCTAAGGCTCATCTGTAGATATTTGAGAAACAGCCGAGGTAAGATGATGAGCCCCATTTGGAGTTGCTTATTTCCATGCAGGAAGCTCCATCTCTGGTTTTGGTAAAGTACATTTACAAGGCCAGTGGAGGAAATGAGGGAGGGTTGCTAGAAGTGCTGGAGGTACTAGAGGCATGATTCACATAGCTGTGGCTTGATTGCTGACATGATAATTACCTGAAAGCAGCAGTGTTGGTGATTTTAAGTGTAAAAAATCAGAACTAGTTTATTTGAGGTTTCCAGATGATTCAGACACAACTGGCACAGGAAAAGGAACGCAAAATTCTCTTTTCTTCACAGGACACGTATTCAACATGCCCCACGATAATGTGAAGGCATGTGAGGATGTATTTGGAAAGCTGCAGGACAATCATATGATGTCACCAACACTGATACGGATAAACCGCACCAGCCCATGGTCACCGTGTAGTGCCGCTATCATCACAGACTTCCTGGACAGCGGACATGGTAAGTCAAAGCAACACAGGTTGACTGTTTCAAGATTGAGTTCCAGGAGCCTAACATATTATGTTTTAGGTTTTATTAATCTTATTGATATATGCCTTTCTGTGGTGGTATATCTGGGGTGTAAACCTTTATCAATCAGACTGTGAATCTGGCTATTGCTAATGGTGAACCACACCTTTTTTTAATCTGATAGACATGTAATAATTGAAGCTAGATACAAATCAATAACTATTTAACAAGAACAACTACTTTAAATATGCAAGAACGACAAGCGTTTCCACTCTCGCCATTTCTAGTTAGGGCTGTAACTAAGACTACTGCAACTACTTTTGAAATTGCTCCTGAAGTAGGAAAGTTCACAATATATTAGAGCTCCGTATGCCTGGTGGTTACCATAAAACCATATATACATGGGAAAAAAATTCAAAGCTCATGTCCTAATAGCTATTTGCAGCCACGTTTACAGTGAGTTTAAGATGAATAATATGATTAATATTGATGGGTGATGACTACGTTAGGTGTGTTCAAAATTGGTAAAGTACACATACTCACATCATACTGAAATATGCATTAAAGTGTTCCTTAATGCATACAGCATGTGTTCAGGGCTGCAAATGTATGCCATGCTAACCAAGGCAAGCCACCACATTTGCCTCTGGAGCAATTGCAGTTGATGTTCCACAAAGTCATTGCAGTGCTCTACAGGCAGACATCCAGACCACTTCACTGAGATTAGACAGGCTTTAGAGTACACAGCCCGATGTGGTCTGGCTGTCATTGGATTATAGGTAAAACAAGATCCTGTTTTCCCAAGCAAGTTCAGACAGAAGTTTGGGTCAGATTTCACTCCCATACCAGCAAAAACATTATATGACATAACTATACAGGCTTCTGATGTCATTTTGGAGTACTGTGCTGGATATTAGGAGCAGTCTTTTGAAGGAGTAATATGTAGTCTTTAAATGATCTTTAAAAGCAATTTACCGTAATATACCAGGTACCTTAGAAAAATAAATAATTTAAGCAGTAATTTTGTATTTTTTTTCCAGCACAGAAATTTAATCTCTCCCCAGCTAGTACCAAGCTGCTCAGCTCTGCTACTTTTCTTTAAAGGGCAATTTTCATTCATTCATTCATTCATTTCCAGTAACCAATTTATCCTGTTTAACATGAATCTACAATGTCTTGCAAAAGTATTCATCCTCCCTTGTGTTTGTCCTGTTTTGTCACGTTGCAAGATGAAATTAAAATGGATTTTTTGGGGGGTTAGCACCATTTGATTTACACAACATGCATACCACTTTAAAAGTGAAAATTGTTGTTTTATTGTGACCCAACCAATAATTAAGATGAAAAAACAGAAATCTGGAGTGTGCATAGGTATTTACCCTCTTTCGTATGAAAGCCCTCAATAAGAGCTGATCCAACCAGTTCACTTCATAAGTCATATAATTAGTTGATTAAGAGCCACCTGTGTGCAATCAAAGTGTCACATGATCTGTCACATGATGTCTGTATAAATCAGCCTGTTCTGGAAGGACCCTGACTCTGCAACACTACTAAACAAGCAACATGAAAACCAAGGAGCACTTCAAACATGTCAGAGACAAAGTTGTGGAGAAGTATGGATCAGGTTTGGGTTATAGAAATATCCCAAACTTTGAATATATCATGGCGCATCATTAAAACCATTATAGCAAAAAGGAAAGAATATGGCAACACTATAAACCTGACAAGAGAAGGCTGCCCACCAAAACTCACAGACCGGGCAAGGAAGGCATTAATCAGAGATGCAACAAAAACACCAAAGGTAACACTGATGTAGCTGCAAAGATCCACAGCGGAAATGGAAGTATCTGTCCATAGGACCACTTTAAGCCATACACTCCACAGAGTGGGGCTTTATGGAAGAGTGGCCAAAAAAAAGTAATTCCTGAAGAAAACACTGGAATTTGCCCAATAGCATGTGGCGGACTCCCCAAACACATGGAGGAAGTTTCTCTGGTCAAATGAGACTAAAATTGATCTTTTTGCCCATCATGGGAAATGCCATGTGTGGCACAAGCCCAACACCCTGAGAAAACCATTCCTAAAGTGAAGCATGGTGGTGGCAGCATCATGCTGTGGGGATATTTTTCATCTGCAGGAACAGGAAAGCTGGTCAGGACTGAAGGAAAGATGGATGGCACTAAGTACAGGGCAATTCTGGAGGAAAACCTGTTTGAGTCGGCCAGAGGTTTGAGACTGGGATGAAGGTTCACATTCCAGCAGGACAATGACCCTAAACATACTGCTAAAGCTACACTGGAGTGGTTTAAAGGGAAACATTTAAATGTCTTAGAATGGCCTAATCAAAGCCCTGACCTCAATCTAATTGAGAATCTGTGGCATAACTTGAAGACTGCTGTACACCAACGCAACCCATCTAACTTGGAGTTGGAGCAGTTTTGCCTTGAGGAATGGGCAAAAATCCCAGTGGCTAGATCTCATCTCATCTCATCTCATTATCTCTAGCCGCTTTATCCTGTTCTACAGGGTCGCAGGCAAGCTGGAGCCTATCCCAGCTGACTACGGGCGAAAGGCGAGGTACACCCTGGACAAGTCACCAGGTCATCACAGGGCTGACACATAGACACAGACAACCATTCACACTCACACCTACGGTCAATTTAGAGTCACCAGTTAACCTAACCTGCATGTCTTTGGACTGTGGGGGAAACCGGAGAACCCGGAGGAAACCCACGCAGACACGGGGAGAACATGTAAACTCCACACAGAAAGGCCCTCGCCGGCCACGGGGCTCGAACCCAGACCTTCTTGCTGTGAGGCGACAGCGCTAACCACTACCCAGTGGCTAGATATGCTAAGCTAATTGAGACATACCCCAAGAGATTTGCATCTGTAATTGCAGCAAAAGGTGGCTCTACAAAGTATTGACTTTGGGGTGGTGAATACCTATGCACACTCCAGATTTCTGTTTTTTCATCTTAATTATTGTTTGTGTCACAATAAAACAACAATTTTCACATTTAAAGTAGTAGGCATGTTGTGTAAATCAAATGGTACTAAACCCCCAAAAATCCATTTTAATTCTATCTTGCAATGCAACAAAACAGGACAAACACCAAGGGGGATGAATACTTTTGCAAGACACTGTATTCTATTGCAGGGTATCCTGCATACCCTCCTCCAATGGGCAATGTTTAGAATTTAGAGGGAACATTTAGTTTTAACAGAGAGGTAAATGGAAGACTTTAGATTGTTCTTTGCAATAGCAAATTGCCTTACACGCAGTAAAGGAACTGCCCCTTTATTCTAATTCCATCTCATACAAAATATCTTGGCTGGCATGGTGATGCAACATGTAGCACAGCTGCCTTACAGCTCCAGGGTCTCTGGTTCAATCATGAGCTCAGTTTACTGTTTACCCCCTTTTGACCAACAGGGAGCGGGTTCTTGAGCCGGTTCCGTTCAGGATTCTTTAAACCTTGGTGCTAGCTAATGAACCGGCCTACATTTCGCCAGTTTTGAATGGAACCATTGTAATCAAGGATGCATCATGAACAGAGCGTGTTGCACAGTTCACAACAGGAGTAAACAGTAGTAGCAAGATGGCAGAGGGCATTGATTACCTGCAAACTTTTGTTTAGTTATTGCAGATATTTGTTTTCATTCCATTTTTTCTGAAGATGTATCCTTTTCCATTGCGTCTCCATGCTGTGCTCAGCTTCCTGTCCAAACTAATGACATGCCCACTGATGTCATCATGGTTTGCACTGGAATAACCAGTGATACGTCACTTTCAGCTGGGAACCAACTTTTTAGGTTCCGAACCAATTTATTTATGGTCAAAATGCTCTGAACATTTCAAAATTTGGTGCGTGAATCAGAACGGACCCCATTCCCTGTTGGTCAGAAAGGGGCATAAGTGTGTGCACGAGTTTCCTCCAGGTTCTCTTAGGCATCCTCTCACCTCCTAAAAACATGCCAGTAGGTGAAATGGCTACAGTAAATTGTCTCTAGGTGTGAATTAGTGTGAATGTGTGTGCATTGTGTTCCATACAGTGTGTATTTCCACCTCATGTCCAGTGTTCCTAGGATAGGCTCTGGATCCATTGTGATCCTGACAGGGATATAGTGGGTACTGTAGATGAATAAATGAATGAAAAACATCCTGGTGCAAAGACATAAATGTACAGTTCATAACACAAGCACAAAATAAGACATAAGTTCATGGTGCTAGCATGTGAAGGTGTGGCATATTCTTTTTAACCTGGCAGAGAGAAGCAGCATTGTAAAAAGTGGTTGGGTCATACGTTATTATAACTATCGTTAAGAGGCACATGTAAATAACATCCAGTTAGGGGTCATCCATAATTTTCATCATTATCATGAGTCTACAAAGAGTAGACTTTTGAGCAACCCCCCCCCCCCAAAAGTGTACATTAGCGGACAAAAAAATGATGATGGATCTACGTGGAATAGGAATTCAAAATAAAACCATGTCTTGTATTACGTTTTATTAAAATCGAATGACAGGACAGTGCAAAGATTCACAAGAGAAGAAAAGAAGCAGTGTTGGGAGTAACGCGTTACAAAAGTAACGAATTACTGTAATGTATTGCTTTTTGCGGTAACGCGGTAATGAAAGGCATTACAGAAAAAAATCTGGTAACATTTTACTCGGTACAAATGTCAGTAATGCGCATTACAATGCATTTTTAACCTGGAATGAAGTGGTGTTTTTTTTTCCTTCATACAAATTCACCAAAATCACCGCGAGATCAACAGAGGTGAAACGTCCGCGCAAAATGTTTCACTTCCTTTTCCTTTAGGCTAGTCAGACAGAAGAGAGAGATGAGTGAACCTGCAGCTGATCTAACGTCGGATAGCACATTCTCCAGATGGGCACACGCCCATTACTTTAAGTTTGTGAAAAATAAGGATGTGAAGAACATCATAGTCAAATGCACTTTGTATGCTAAACCTAAAGAACTGTCCACTTCCCAAAATAGCACCAGTAATTTAACTAAACATTTACAGAAGTGCTATAGTAACATGAAGTTAGCAAGGAAGCAAGCGGAGGATGAGAGTGGCAATAAAATCACAAAGCAGCCAAAATTAACATTCTGCCGCTCTGAGATGCTACTTCAGCCTCAAGAGGTTAGGAGACTTGTGGTGGAGTATGTTGTTGAATATATGCTGACAGTTTGTTTACATTTTTGTCCTGTATAACTGAGGTTTTTTTCTGGTCGGAAGTCAGACTAAAGTGATTGAGCTGCCTTTCCTTCGAGGGCTAATATGCCTAAGCACTTCAATATCATTAAAAGCACTTTGATTTTATTTCTAATTCCGTTTTTCGAAATGTGACTGGGTAGCCTCATATAGCTAATAGTCATTGTCTAGCCGTGATTTAAAAGGCTTGTTTTTTTTTTTCAGGCCAGTTTTATTGTAGGCTACGAGTTGCCATAATATGTTCATTTTTGTTAAATTTCTAAAATGGAGTCATATCCCTTAGGGCTATTTTTTTTAAATGAAGCATAAACTATGCTTAATGCTGTAAACTTGAAAACAATAAAGGCATAGAAATGCTAATTTTGTATCCTGTCATATCTTTAGACATTACAATACAGTTCAATTAATGTTAATATGAATAGGCCTAAAGTTACAGTATTTCTATCACAATTTGCCAGACTTTGACCTTTTGTCTGTTCTTGCGATGATTGTTCCTTGTATTGCGCCATGAGCCATCACTGTGGCTATTATATTCTACTGTTTTTAACCATAAGCCTAGCTCAGTCAGATACCACATCACCTTCCACTGGATGTGTGATGAGCTAATTGAGCGTCTTGAGCTACATTTAGATTGCCAAATCCATACTTCCAGTTATTTTGGTGAGAGTAACTGAAAAGTAATGCAATAGTAATGTAATGCCTTACATTTTAAATACAGTAATATTGTAATGTAACGAATTACTTTAAAATGACAGTAACAAGTAATAACGCAAAACAGTTTTGAAGTAACTTGCCCAACACTGAAAAGAAGACACAAGACGGGTCCAGAAGTTTTCATAGAAAGCAGGCGATTCATTTTTGAAAATTAGGGACTGTCTTTTTAAGGGGAGCTGTTGCCTTTTGGCTTTGAAACGTTCGTTTTTGATTCTTTCCAAGCAGCCTGTCCTGCCCTAACTGCCTCTTGCCGCTTCTCAGATGAATGCAGGAAACAATAAATGTTTAAAAACTGCTCGTACTCGTTTGAAGGAGTCTTGTGAATAGCGGTATTTCTGCTATTCACAAATTTGTAAATGCGGTCAAGATCTGGGTCAGCCATTGTTGTTGTATTGAAGAAAGAAAGCGTGTAGAGCTAGCTGGCAACACCGATGTGGCGTGAAATTTTTAACATGGCGGCCGCCGATTCGCATATTGACGGATCATCATTTTTTCATTTTTAAAAAGTGTACGCCTGGTCATTAACCCCCTCCCCCCGTGTACGGTTTGTACGCTCGTGATAATGATGAAAATTATGGATGACCCCTTAGATCAGTTTTGCTCATTCTCTCTTAGGCCACACCAATTCGATTAGTTGGTTCTCGGGATCGCTGCTTGAAGAAAATGCAAAATGAAAAAAAATAAAATAAAATCGAAATCGACTGCAGGTTGAGGTCACGTGATGTCGAAAACCAATCAAATCGCCCCTTTCACTTTAGATAAAGACTTGTGGAAGAAACATGCCTGTGGAGGGGAATTCTGCAAAGCCAGTTTGTGATTGTTAGGATATTCAGCGAACAAAAGCGTAAAATCTTTGACAGGTGTGTCGAAATTCAAGAGGGGGAAAACTTTGCACAGTTGTACTCAAGATGCCGTGAGCTTGTTACTCTGCGATGTGCTAACTCGGACTACAACTCTGTGGAGGTGGGTTTGATTTATATATTTCATTGATTGATGTGAGGGGCAAACAAAAAAATCATTCGAAGTATTTAGCCATCAGAAGTATCCTACTCCTGGTCAAATCTTTTTTCTGTGCATTGTAGATGCTCAACTGACTGTAATTCAATCGTTTATTTAGCCTATCTGTTTACTGGTTTGCCTGATAAAAGACGTGCAGCCAGAGCTAGCCCTTAATGCATATGGGTGGAAATAAGATAAGATATTAAAGGAGCCGTATGAAATGTGTAACAATAATGTATTGTCTTTGTTTTGTTTCTCTATTATGAAAGCCCTCTATTTCCACCGCTAATTTTACCATCAGAGCATTTTTTTAATTTTATTTTTAATTTTATTTCGCGCGCTCGCTTCATATTTTTCCTGAAAAAATCCGAGAACCAACTAATTAAATTGGTGTGGCCTTAAATACAAATCTATTCTGTGACATTTTGGTAATAATATACAGTATGATTTGAGTTTGATTTACAGATTTCTTATTGTTTTTTTTGTGTGTGTGAATATAGCATTGTATTGCATAATTACTCATTTCTGTGATAGCAATGTAAGAAATGGGCCAGGACATAATACCCTTTATTATATAGTCAATTACACTTACGCCTGCAAAGAATTTGGGCATCCAGTATGTTGTGCTGATCAGTGTGTGTGCATGTTTAGTCTCTGATCGCATGAGCTTCATCAAAGAGAGAGAGCCAATGTCTCTGAAAGATACAGATGTCACTGTGGAGTACACACACACACACGCACACAGTCTACAACTGTAGAAAAGGAAATCACAAACATTGGTGAAGTGTTTGTATGCTTTCCTGATTAGACAGTTTACAGTTGAGCCTTTGGGTTCCCCAGACTCTCAGAGATAAATACAATCTCTCAGACTTCATCATTTAAATAAACACATACAGATGTGAAGAATCGAAAGATGTGGTCAAATTTCTCTCTTACATAATATCAACACCATTAGTGAATAATGTCTGGTATGATAAAAAAAAAATCAGTATGATGTTTATGTTAATTTGGGGCATATATAACATGGGGCATATATAAGCTTCACTTTTTTTCCATTAAATATTTATAGGACAAAATAATCTTTGAATTAACTTTAAATTAACATTCTGGTTTATAATAACATGTGCATATCTGATTTGTTTAACTCTATTGTAGTGCCCTAGTCAAAGTAACCTATTAAGGTTTTGTAATAAAAAGGGAAACAATACTTAACAGGATTTTTCAACCTCAATAATGTAAGAACAATTAAAAAACCATACATAATTTAGAAGTGTTAAACAAACATGAATAGAACATGAAGGTTAAAAAGTTATGTAACTCAACAATATAACTCAACTCAAAGTTATGTAACTCAACAGTATAAAGTTTCCAGGAATCAAAAGAAAAAATGTCTCAATATTCTCATTAAATCCTACAGGTGATTGCTTATTGGATCAGCCTGAGAAACCCTTGGCGCTACCTGACGTTCTCCCTGGAGTGTCATATGGTCTGGAAAGGCAGTGTGAGCTGTCATTTGGCACTGGTTCGAAGCCATGCCCACTCATGCAGGCACCATGCCAGCGGCTGTGGTGCACAGGCAAGACCCGTGGTCAGCCTGTCTGTCAGACACGCCACTTTCCCTGGGCAGATGGCACAGCGTGTGGAGATGGCATGATGTGTATGCGCGGAGTTTGCATAGCGACACACGAGGTCACCAGGCCAAAGGTGAGTCAAGTGACAGCACACACTAATGCACTGTATACCATACATAAACATGCTAATATATTGTGTGCTGTACATAAACATGCTAATGCACTGTATACTGCACATAAAAACACTAATATACAGATGAGTGACAACAATCTGAAACAACATTGAACATTTTTTTTAGAAAAAAAACAACATAAGAAGAACAACAACTTTTATTTTATCACACATACACTTAAGCACAGTGAAATTCCTTTCTGCATTTAACCCATCTGAAGCAGTGAACACACATACGTGAGCAATGAACGCACACACATACCCAGAGCAGTGGGCAGCCACTGCTACAGCACCTGGGGAGCAGTTGGGGGTTAGGTGCACATCAAGGGGCACATCAGCTCAAGGCCACCTCATGTTAACCCAACCGCATGTCTTTGAACTGTGGGGGAAACCGGAGCACCTGGAGGAAACCCATGCAGACACGGGGAGAATGTGCAAACTCCACACAGAAATGCCCCCGTAATGCTGGGCTCGAACCCAGAACCTTCTTGCTGTGAGGAGACAGTGCTAACCACTACACTACCATGCCACCCATAAAGTCTCTTAGTAAGGTGTTTGGTCAACATGGGCCACCAAATCAGCTTCAGTACACCATGAAATAGATTCTACATACCTCTGGAACTGTACTGGAGGGATGAACACCATTCATCGAAAATATATTCCATCTATTGGTGTTTTGATAATGGTGGTGGAGAGTGCTGTCTAATACGTCAGTCCAAAATCTCCCATAGGTGTTCAACTGGGTTGAGATCTGGTGACTTAGATGGATATAGCATATGATTTACATTATTTTCATCCTCATTAACTCATTCAGTGAGCCTTCATGCACTATGGATGGATGTGAGGTCATCCTGGAAGATGCCACTCCAATCAGGATAGAAATGTTTCACGCTGAACAAGATCAGTGGACCCAAGCCATGCCAGCAAAATGCCACCCACAGCATAACAGAACCACTATATAAACACATAGGGTAGCATGTTTGTGTAAATTTTATTTCTCTGTGCTATTTTTAACTCATTAATTATGAAAATAAAGCAAGGTCTTTATTTTTTAATGAAAAGGACATCCTTATATGAGGACAGTAGGATTATTTTTTCCTAATGCTTTACAGCTTTGAAATTAACACTACCAAATATGGGTAACATTTGACCCTGGTGAGCAGTTCTACTAATGTACCGGCCACATAGCTAGGGGTTATCTGGCCTCATGTAACTACATATAAGAAATAGGAAAAGGCTACACAAAACAGTGATGGAACCTGACAGAGTACTAATAACAAAAAACATAAGAAAATGTTTTTAAAAATCAGATGCTGCTGACCTGGCGACTTGTCCAGGGTGTACCCTGCCTTTCGCCCGTAGTCAGCTGGGATAGGCTCCATCTTGCCTGTGACCCTGTAAAACAGGATAAAGTGGCTAGAGATAATGAGATGAGATGAGATGAGATGAGATGAGATGAGATGAGATGAGATGAGATGAGATGAATCAGATGCTGCAATGAAACATGACAGGCAGGTTGTGATTACCTTAGGTATTATGAAACAGCTGACAAGCTACTGTTGGTGTAAAACAAAATGGAAAATAGCAAGGTGACAAAGTGTGCATACCCTTATACATATATATATATATATATATATATATATATATATATATATATATATATATATATATATATATATGAATAATATTGATTATCTCATTACAGTGGCACCTATCAAGGGGTGGGATATATTAGGCAGCAAGTACTTGAAGTTGATGTGTTGGAAGCAGGAAAAATGGGCAAGTGTAAGGATCTGAGCGACTTTGACAAGGGACAAATTATGATGGCTAGATGACTGGATCTGAGCATCTCCAAAATGGCACATCTTGTAGGGTGTTCCCAATATGCATTGGTTAGTTCCTACCAAAAGTGGTCCAACCAGTGACAGGATCATGGGTGTCAAAGGCTCATTGATTCGCATGGGGCACAAAGGCCTAGCCCATATGGTCCAATCCCACAGAGGAGCTATGGTACCGTAACACAAACTGCTGAAAACATTAATGCTGGCTAAAATGGAAAGGTGTCAGCATTAACTTTTTAAAATTTGATGTCAGAGAGGGGGTCTGGCCACATTTGTAGTTCCAGTTCATTCCAGATGTGTTCAGTGAGGTTGAGGTCAGGGCTCTGTGCAGGTCACTCAAGTTCGTCCACTTGGCAAACCATGTCTTCATGTAGTTCATTTTGTGCACAAAGGTCTTGTCATGCTGAAACAGATTTGAGCCGCTTGGTTCCAGGGAAGGGAATTTATAAAGCTGCAGTATACAACAGCATACTATACAATAGTTTGGGGAAGAACCATATGTGAATGGCCATGGTAACCCCAGCCACAGTTCTCACGGATCAACCAGCTATGTGTGACCTTAGTTTTAGAGTTTATTGAGAATATAAAGTACATATGTTGTGTTCTTCAGAGAGGCTGTATTTCAAACTGTTTGAATCTAGAAGCCACACTTAGACACACTTTAGATACAAATTGGCCACTTCTTTACATACAGAGTAGATACACTTTTATGGTACATCTTTTATGATACAAAGCTGCAGATGTCTTATCTTATACCTCACTCTGATCAACTGACAGTTTGACTCTCACTGAAAATTTCTCTCTCTCTTGCTCTCTCTCTCTCTAGGTGGATGGAAAATGGGGTAAATGGGGGACCTTCGGGCCTTGCTCCAGGACATGTGGTGGTGGAGTGCAGTTGGCAAAGAGAGAGTGCAATAATCCAGTGCCAGACAATGGGGGCAAATACTGCCAAGGAGTGAGGGTCAAATACCGGTCCTGCAGCCTCACACCATGCCCAGATACTGGTAAGGACTTTTCAGTGAATTTCAAGCAGCTTCAGACCAATCTTCTAAATGCTTTAACATCCCTCACTTATTTTTATCCCTGTCTTGAGAATGACAAAAATCTATCTGTCTAGCAGTAACCTACATTTATATTTACTTTGCTTTGATTCTGTGCAGGTGCAAAGACAACTGTTTAGCCATTTGAGACAAGACATTCAATATAAATTAGATATAATTAGAAATATTAGATAGGATCCTGGGCTTAAATTTAAGCCATTGGAATTGCACTTAGGAACCTGCATTAGTTTGCTTTTAGAAGGCTGGTTTTAGAAAGAGCTCTTGTATACCTCTCTTCTTTTCTTGTGTGCCTTTGACACAGGGAAGAGTTACAGAGAGGAGCAGTGTGAGGCTTTCAATGGCTTCAGTCTGAACACCAACCGCCTCACACCCTCTGTGGTGTGGGTGCCTAAGTACTCAGGCGTCTCCCCTAAAGATCAGTGTAAGCTGATATGCAGGGCTAATGGAACAGGCTACTTCTACGTCCTCGCTTCCAAGGTGAGAAATACGGGGCTTATGTTATTTCAAACACATTTCATCGATTTTGATGATCAAGTCTGGAGGCCTAAAATAGATGAACTACAGTGAATGGAAGAACAAAAAGAAACCACATCTATGTTCTTCTCTTATATGTTTTAAATGAGCTTTTAACCCTCTGCTGCATGGTGTAGCCATATGGCAACAATTAATTTATCTATTTTTTTCTCATAGGTAGTACCAGAAAACTTATGTTTTACCATTTATTTGTGAAAAGGGGACCTTTCTTTTGTTATGAAACATAATATAGTAGTCAGGTCACATGACCAGGAAATACTGGTAGCACTTCCCTTTTCAGCAGACGCTTGACTCTCCTGAGGGCTGTCAATACTGACATATTTTTCAGTATTTAGACAAAAGTCATTCAATATGAATAAATAAATAAATAAATTACTCTGTGGTAAATAAACATTTAGTTTTTATCATTAAAACAAGTTTACATGTCATGAGTCATTTGTAAAATGGTAAAATGTAATTGTTGCCATATGGCAACAACATGCAAATATGTAACTGAAGTTTGTCCATTGAACTGATTGGAATGTAAGAGGCTTATATAAAGGTGGGATGCTCAAAGAATATATTTACAACTTTTGATAATATTTTGAAGTAAAAATAAAACATTTTAGAAAGAAACCTTTATTCGTCACATGCACACTTCAAGCACAGTGAAATTCATCCTCTGCATTTAATCCATCTGAAGCAGTGAACACACGCACACACTCAGAGCAGTGGGCAGCCACACCAGAGCGCCCGGGGAGCAGTCAGGGGTCAGGTACCTTGCTCAAGGGCACCTCAGCCCAAGGCCGCCCCACGTCAACCTAACTGCATGTCTTTGGACTGTGGGGGAAACCGGAGCACCCGGAGGAAACCCACACAGACACGGGGAGAACATGCAAACTCCACACAGAAAGGCCCTCACCGGCCGCTGGGTTCGAACCCGGAACCTTCTTGCTGTGAGGCGACAGTGTTAACCACTACACCACCAGACATTTGTAATTTTGTGTTTGGAATTTTGGATGTCAAATCAACTCTAAAATATGGGCCTGATAATATTTTCATTGAAACTGTGTTATTACAAATGTTATTATTAACATTACCCAAATTACAGTGAAATTTATATTATTTTATTCAGGAATGTAAATATTTGATTATGAATTTCATTAAGTACAATTAAGACTGGGTGGCACGGTGGTGTAGTGGTTAACACTGTCGCCTCACAGCAAGAAGGTCCTGGGTTCGAGCCCCGGGGCCGGCGAGGGCCTTTCTGTGTGGAGTTTGCATGTTCTCCCCGTGTCCGCGTGGGTTTCCTCCGGGTGCTCCGGTTTCCCCCACAGTCCAAAGACATGCAGGTTAGGTTAACTGGTGACTCTAAATTGACCGTAGGTGTGAATGTGAGTGTGAATGGTTGTCTGTGTCTATGTGTCAGCCCTGTGATGACCTGGCGACTTGTCCAGGGTGTACCCCGCCTTTCGCCCATAGTCAGCTGGGATAGGCTCCAGCTTGCCTGCGACCCTGTAGAAGGATAAAGCGGCTAGAGATAATGAGATGAGATGAGACAATTAAGACTTTTAAGGAAGAGTTAGGCCACCCATCTTTTATTTTTAGGTTCACGGATTTTTTCAACATATTTCTGATAATGTCGATTGAAATAAAAAGAAAAGTGTCCTTGTCTATTTTTTCTTTTTTTTCGCATGGCAAAATTTCAATGTCAGATTAAGATGATAAAATAATTTAAATTCAAGAGACTCCCTTTATATATATATATATATATATATATATATATATATATATATATATACTATTATCATTTATGGCCCTATCGTTATATCAGATGTATTTGTTTGAATAAAATATGTGTTCACATAATTCTATATGGAAATAAAAAAATCAAAATCATCAGTTCATTCTATCTACAGGCAAGCTTACATGCTACCAGCACAAAATAGAAATGCTACCATCACCAATACAAGAAAAAATAAACCTACCTGACCATATTGTCCAATTTCTGTTTTCCTACATATCAATATTTATCATGAATAGTATTTTTTTAAACGAACACCTTCAAAAAATTAGTTTCAACATTTCTTAAAATCACACAGCACACAGCAAGAGATATTTTGTACCACAGATACATGTACTTGTCTGATCTCAAAAACATTGATCCACATATATCAGAGCTATTTTTCTATACACCATCAATTCATACCTGTACAAGTACCATGCATATGCTCATGAGGCTATCGCTAGCCATCAGCCACTTAAAGAAAATCTTGAAAAATATAATACAAATTAGCCAAAAATATATTTCTTCTTTTGATTTACTGTAATGTGGTTAATCAATTTGAAATCCTAGTGCTAGCCTGGCATTCCCAATGACAATTCTTAAGAATGCGCAAATCCTAAGTAGGCACACAACACGTTTGTGTGTATGTATATATATGTGTGTGTGTGCGCGTGTGTGTGTGTATATATATATGTGTGTGTGTGTGTGTGTTCTAATATAAAACTGGACTAGTATTCCAGTACTTACTTCTCTGAAGGTGTGTGGTCATATGACTGTTGAGCTCTTATTAGCACATCGAGGGCTGATACCTTCGTGATACTCAGTTCGATAGGACTCTCTCTGGCACCTTCCTCTTCTAATTCTACAGTCAGATACCTGCAGCCAAAATCTCAAACTAACGTTACTGCAGGCATGTTCAGCATGGCCCTGGTTAAATCGCTACCTTCTCTCTGTTAACCAAAGATCGTTTTGATCATTTCATTGTTTATCTTCAATGCTTGAGAGACGAAATCGCTCACGTTTTGGTCAGTGAGACAATGAAAAGATTTTTGTTTACCACATGTTATGCTTACATAGAGTTGAGTCGATGGCTCGGAAGCCATGCTGTCAGCATCAGCCATGATCAGCACAAGGTTTATACTGTCATAAAGCGGTCGTAAATCACCCCATAGAATTTACAACATTCGAACCTAACATTCAAGTGAATACACAATGCCATAAATAGTTTCGTTTTCTGACTTGGCTGAAGTGGATATATACAACACACGTTGTCATTTGTATTTACCATTTTTCCTTTTTACTTGTGACAAATAGGATCTAGTACTGGGGATACAATGCTGTTACAAGAAAAATATGTGACCCCAAAATTTTGTCATTTCTTTTTGTACGTTTCGGCGGTTCAAATAAAAATACACACAGACTTTTTATTTTTTCAGCGGTAGTATTTAACTGCCGTCGGCGGATCCGTGATCTGAAAAATCTAAAATGAGTCGCCTTAATATTTCAAGGAAAAAAATAGATTTTACAGCACTTTCCAACATTGCACATTGTTGCCATATGGCAACAATTTACCAACTACCAACTATATCATATCTTTCTCGTGTTTAAGCCATATTAACTAAGAATAATACATTCTTTTTTTAAAGTATAGGTAATAATTCATGCAGTAGAGGATTAAGAATTGGCTATATAAAACTCAGAGCTATAGCCATTTTTGTAAAAAAAGAATTGAAACAAATAATACAAGAATATTATATAAACCTATAATGTGGACAAGTGATATGAAACAGTTGGTGAAGGTTCTGACCATCCCATGATTGCCTTTATATTCTCATAGCTGTCAGGGTGGATGGAGAAAAAAAATTGTGGAGAGATAGTAAAGAACAAGGGGTTAATCTGGGGCGAGATACAGAGGTGTGGCTTGAGCCTCCACAGAATCATGAGGCATATCAGGAATAGGCACTCATTCACAAGCAGCTACCACTGATTTTGAATCAGTTGAAAAGACTTGCACACCTACTGTGGAGGAAATAGAGCGTGGGTGAATGGAAAATATGGCAAGCAAGAAAGAATAAGTAATTTAATAAGTAATTCATTGACTTATTTAATAAGTAAGAAAATAAGTAATTTATTGAAGCAAAAGGCATGTTCCATCTTTAAAGTCATGATGATTTGAGAGAGAATACTGGTCCTTACAGATTTAGGAACTGTAAGCAGTTGGCATTCTACAGTTATAAATGTAATGAGCAGCACTAAGTCATAGTAATAGTTATCTTCTTGAGGTGCATGACCAATTCACTGTCATGTCTCAGCTGTCAGAATAGCCTTTTGCAATCTTTTCTCCTGTCTTTCACAGGTTGTGGATGGGACTCCATGTTCTCCGGACTCTTCAGGAGTCTGTGTTCAGGGCAAATGTAGCAAGGCGGGCTGTGACGGTAAACTGGGCTCCAGCAAGAAGTTTGACAAGTGTGGAGTCTGTGGAGGAGACAATAAGAGCTGCAAGAAGATTTCTGGCCTCTTCACGAAACCCATGTAAGTTCCTGTAAGAAGGGAATGTAAAATTATCGTTGTGGCCTGCATTCCGATCATATTTAATAGTTATTCCATGAAATCGAGTCATACGTGAGCTGATAGTCAACAAGGCATGTAGCGCTGAGTTGGCTATAAGCCATGTATGACAAGATTGAGTGAAATAACTGTTTTATTATATCCACATTCACTGGATCTTGAGAAACAGAGCACTTTTATTTTTATTTTGAAAATTTGATAAATAAAAACTTTATACAAAATGTCCAACAAAATCATTTCCACTTAGAATGTAAACAAACTAGCGAAATGACAGGAGCAATTTGTGGAAAATGCTATAATAATAATTCTTGAAAAATAAAAAAGATACGTTCTTACCATCAAATACTTTTATTCCATATTTTGTTGCTTTTTTGTATTTTTAGGGATTTTGTTTTTGAGTAGAGTTTTTATTTCATCCTCGGTTGGTCCAGCAACACACGCCACCATTTTGTTTTTCTCTACTCACGGTATATGACCTGATATCCTAGTAGTAGAGTAGCCAATCAGAGCGTGCGATTGCTCATATCCAGTGAATGTGGATGTAATAATAGTTGATATTCCCGAGAAATCAGATGTCATGTGACACTGTATTTCATAAAATCATCTTGTAGATTTTTATGGGCTCGGATCATGATCATGCCTTCACATAATTTATACAGTGAGACTATTTTAGACAGAGATGTTCATGCAAAATAGGTCAAACTGTCCGAAATGCTATTCACATTGAAATCACAGGCAAATCACATTCCTTCTTGGTTGCTTCAAAGTAATTTCCTATTTCTCAACAAACTAAAGAGCGCTAATTTGTGTGTGTGCAGTCTTATAAATTGTGTGCAAAATCAGCAGCTATGTTGTGGATTATTGATAGAGACATGAGGCAGTATTCAGAGTGTAGTTAGTGAATATAGTGAGGATTTAAATATCACAATTGTAGACAGGGGTATTCAGACTTCAGACATAACTATGCAGTTGCATGCTAACACAACATTTGCACGAAATTTCCATGTGTGGAACAGAATGTGCTGTTCATTTCAGCTATGTGGGAGCTTGACCTTGGACTTAATCGCATTTTCCTTGCATGATATTGGATTGAGCAAGAAGCAGTTTAATCATTCCTTTATTGTTACCCCATTATGTCCCAATGAAAACTGTTTTTTAGGCTGTAAATACAACCCCAAATCAGAAAAGTTGGGATAGTACAGTATGTTGAAATTGAAAGCAAAATCGACAACAATGTACTGTTGTCAACAACTACTCAAAAAAAAAAAATTTATATATATATATATATATATATATATATATATATATATATATATATATATATATCTCAATAGATAGGTAGATATGAAAGAAAACCTTCTCACACGCTCTTTTTTTAACGCTACTGACTGGCATTGGAGGTGCAAACATGCAGTGAATATCTAATATGAAACTTCACCATCCTGCATTCGGTAACCAAAGACACATATTCAGATACTTTGATAAGTGGTATCTATAAATTCACTTCAGTATTAAAACCCTAACCTTACTTTCTTCTACCTTTTTTTCCCATAGTCACGGCTACAACTTTGTCGTCATGCTTCCAGTGGGTGCGTCCAACATTGACATCCGCCAGCGTGGCTATAAGGGAATGGTAAATGATGATAACTACCTGGCTGTCAAGAACAGCCAAGGCGAATACCTTCTTAATGGCAACTATATAGTGTCGGCGGTGGAGCGGGACATCCTAGTGCGGGGCAGCCTCTTGCGCTACAGCGGCACCAGTGGCCAATCAGAGACACTGCAGGCTGTAAGGCCACTGGGAGAAGCTCTGACAGTGGAGGTGCTGTCTGTGGGCCACTTAACGCCTCCACGCATCCGCTATTCCTTCTATATCAAACGAGAAACCAAGGAGGACAAGGTGTTAAAGAAGGAGGGCAGGACTTTGGCTGAAAACAGTGTCCTTGTTGACGAAGGAGTGCTTGGGAAAGGAGCTGATCCCCCAAATAAAAAAATTTCACCTCCCTATGTCAAAGAGACTCCACCCCCTGGGAAATGGGTGACTACTGGGTGGGAGGAGTGCTCAGTGACCTGTGGGAATGGCCTCCAGAGGAGATTGGTACAGTGCCTAAGAGGAGACGGCACTCCTGGGACGGACTGTGATCCAGCCAACAGGCCCAGTGCATTGCGGGCTTGTGGTGATCCATGCCCAGTATGGCATATAGGTGAGTGGTCTTCCTGTTCCAAGACCTGTGGCAAAGGCTTCAAACGGCGCCCACTCCGCTGTGCCACCAAGACAGGCATGGTTCTTCCCAGGGATCACTGTATGAGCATGAAGAAGCCACAGGAGCTAGACTTTTGTTCATTAAAACCCTGCTAATGACACCTTTTCCCACACTTCACCTTCCATGTTATCTCCTTTTATGGACTTGTCACTTTGTTAAACGATATACTCAACAAACAAAGAACACTTAAAAGTTAAACGATCCAGAACTTTATTTGTTCTGGTGCATCTTGTTTTTTTGTCTTGCCTGCAAAGGGGAAGTAATATGAAGAAGAAAAAAAACTGCTATAAAACAGAGAGAAGCAATACCAATATTGCCATGTCGGCTAACTTAAATGCAGATTATCTTTTGGGCTAAAAAGAAACGTTCCACAGAGTCGAAAATATAGCACAGAAATTGCCCTTGTACTGCATGGCCTCCTTAATTCCCTCTTGTGTTAATGCCTCAAAAGGGTCCAGAGTGTCTGGGGTTAAGGGGTTAAGTGTTATATAAACAGAGTATGGTGTAATGGTTTGTGCATTTTCCATTCTCATTTGAAAACATGAATTAGTCTTGTTGTCTACTTGAATATTTCTGGCATAATAAACATTGAGAGAATGCCAGAGCAGCAAGATTTTATTGATTCCCTCCAAAATCTTATTTTGTAGGAGAAAATTTCTGTCAATTTGCTATTTTTTAGTGACTAGAACTTTCATGCCTTTTAAAGCAAGGTGCGGCATCACCAGTCTACGCACCAAATGTCACATAGACATATATAAAGGCTGAAGAAAAGGACTCCAGCTGAGTTAATGATCTTAATATTAGGATATTAATCTTGCTCCTGAATCTCAACAGGTCATCTATTTATCTGTAGTTCAGGGTGAGACAGTTAGTCGTTAGAGTCCGGCCCTGCTCATTCTGAAAACTGTGCCTCCGAGACAGGTTCTTTTTCTCAATTAATCATCCAACATCTCATTTGTTTTTATTTTATCCTCTCTTTCCAGTGAGACAGAGGTGCAGCTGCTATAATCAAGCCCTGTCTGGTACAGTAACTAAGTTATTACATATTATAGCAATGTCTTTTGATGGCTTACGCCATGAGGCATGGTTTTGTGCCGGATGCCAACCTGGTAAACTGTCTTTTGTACACAGTGTAAATTCATGTAATGCATAATACATTAAAAAGATATGTGTGTGTGGTTCTTTGGAGCGACCATATCGTCCATCTAAAAGATGGTTCCAATATGACTTGGAATGTTTTATCCATTTTTTTTTCTTTTGCACTTTAGTACAGCAAAAGAGTTCAACGTCCTGCATGGGCTGCCTTGTATACCATGTATACATCCATCTAGCTGTGCACAAATAAATCCTGTAAATACCTTTCTATTTGATGTATTTTTTTACTCTGGCATTTTGAATTGTCATGACTTCAAGGTATTTATTCCAAATAAAACATGTACTAACGAGATGCTTTATCACTCTGCATCCCATGTGTTTTTTCATTGTCTTGGTGAAATATACTTCAAGACTTTCGGTGGGCTTAAAACCAGAAGCTATTATTGGACGATGAGCCTTCAGCTTAACATCTTGACACAATTGTATCAAAGCATGGAGGCTTTTCCTGCACCATGAACAATACACTTTTGTTTCATGTTACACAGTTCGTGTGCCACGTACTGGAAAAACTCACATCATGACTATTCTCTTTAAGGTTCCCTGTTTAGGACACACTGTGCTTTTTCTGTATCATTTTCCATTTATTTCCCATCAACATTCCCATGGCTCAGGAACTGAGAGTATTCAAAGGCTACTCCTTGACTGGAAGGAAAGAGGAAGGGAGGGAGTGATAGAAAGTGAGAGAAAGATAATGTGGTCCAAATTTCAAACCATAGAATGCAGCAGCTCTTTGCTCACTATCCAAGGCCTTATAAGGCAGTGAGGCTTTATTATGGGTGTTTATATATATATATATTATATATATATATATATATATATATATATATATATATATATATATATATATATATATATATACAGTATATATATATATATATATATATATATATATATATATATACACACACACAACCCCGATTCCAAAAAAGTTGGGACAAATTGTAAATAAAAACAGAATGCAATGATGTGGAAGTTTCAAAATTCCATATTTTAGTCAGAATAGAACATAGATGACATATCAAATGTTTAAACTGAGGAAATGTATCATTTAAAGAGAAAAATTAGGTGATTTTAAATTTCATGACAACAACACATCTCAAAAAAGTTGGGACAAGGCCATGTTTGCCACTGTGAGACATCCCCTTTTCTCTTTACAACAGTCTGTAAACGTCTGAGGACTGAGGAGACAAGTTGCTCAAGTTTAGGGATAGGAATGTTAACCCATTCTTTTCTAATGTAGGATTCTAGTTGCTCAACTGTCTTAGGTCTTTTTTGTCGTATCTTCCATTTTATGATGCGCCAAATGTTTTCTATGGGTGAAAGATCTGGACTGCAGGCTGGCCAGTTCAGTACCCGGACCCTTCTTCTACGCAGCCATGATGCTGTAATTGATGCAGTATGTGGTTTGGCATTGTCATGTTGGAAAATGCAAGGTCTTCCCTGAAAGAGACGTCATCTGGATGGGAGCATATGTTGCTCTAGAACCTGGATATACCTTTCAGCATTGATGGTGTCTTTCCAGGTGTGTAAGCTGCCCATGCCACACGCACTAATGCAACCCCATACCATCAGAGATGCAGGCTTCTGAACTGAGCGCTGATAACAACTTGGGTCGTTCTTCTCCTCTTTAGTCCGAATGACACGGCGTCCCTGATTTCCATAAATAACTTCAAATTTTGATTCATCTGACCACAGAACAGTTTTCCACTTTGCCACAATCCATTTTAAATGAGCCTTGGCCCAGAGAAGACGTCTGCGCTTCTGGATCATGTTTAGATACGGCTTCTTCTTTGAACTATTTTTTAGAGTTTTAGCTGGCAACGGCAGATGGCACGGTGAATTGTGTTCACAGATAATGTTCTCTTGAAATATTCCTGAGCCCATTTTGTGATTTCCAATACAGAAGCATGCCTGTATGCAATGCAGTGCCGTTTAAGGGCCCGAAGGTCATGGGCACCCAGTATGGTTTTCTGGCCTTGACCCTTACGCACAGAGATTCTTCCAGATTCTCTGAATCTTTTGATGATATTATGCACTGTAGATGATGATATGTTCAAACTCTTTGCAATTTTACACTGTCGAACTCCTTTCTGATATTGCTCCACTATTTGTCGGCGCAGAATTAGGGGGATTGGTGATCCTCTTCCCATCTTTACTTCTGAGAGCCGCTGCCACTCCAAGATGCTCTTTTTATACCCAGTCATGTTAATGACCTATTGCCAATTGACCTAATGAGTTGCAATTTGGTCCTCCAGCTGTTCCTTTTTTGTATCTTTAACTTTTCCAGCCTCTTATTGCCCCTGTCCCAACTTTTTTGAGATGTGTTGCTGTCATGAAATTTCAAATGAGCCAATATTTGGCATGAAATTTCAAAATGTCTCACTTTCGACATTTGATATGTTGTCTATGTTCTATTGTGAATACAATATCAGTTTTTGGGATTTGTAAATTATTGCATTCCGTTTTTAGTAGAGTAGAGTAGAGTAGAGTAGAGTAGAGTAGAGTAGAGTAGAGTAGAGTAGAGTAGAGTAGAGTAGAGTAGAGTAGAGTAACTTTATTGATCCCCAGAGGGAAATTAAAGTGTCAAGTAGCTTACACAAATGTACAAAAAACACATATTAAGATACAGAGAGGGAAGAAATTACACTAGATCAACATTACACTAAATTACACTAATTCAACCAAGAGCAAAAACTTCTGGTATAGTGCAAAAAGAGATATTAAAGTGAAACATTAAGTGAACAAATAACAAGTGAACAAATAGCAAGTGTCAGCCATGATAGAGGGGATGCTTCTCAATTGTCACAGTAAAAAGTCCAGTGAAGAAAGTATTACACAGTCAAAAAACCCACCCACCCACACACACACGCCCACATACATACACACCACACATGCACACACACACACACACATGCACACGCACGCACACACACACACATGCACACACACACACACACTCACACACACACACACACACGGATTACAGTGAACAAAAACAGACATCAATTTTCACAGTGAGAAATCCGGTGAAAAATGTATTGCACAATACACACACACACACACACACACACACACACACACACACACACACACACACACACACACACACACGCCAGCTCAGGCACACACGCGCGCACACACACACACACACACACACACAAGCAAAGAAGCCTGGAATAAATGGAGGACATGGGTGTTAGGCAGTCCAGTCCCCAGTGATGATGTCCTTGTTGTCCTTCTGTGTGCTATTGAACAGTTGAATGGCCCGTAGGACAAAGGACCTCCGTAGCCTGTCTGTCCTACATGAGGGGGCACGGAATCTTTGGCTAAAGAGACTCATTTGGTTGGTGAAAATGGTGTGAAGGGGGTGGTTTGGATTGTCCATTACAGAATCCAGTCTGTTCAGAGTTCTGTTCTCTGCTGTTGAGGTGAGGGTCTCTAGCTCCATGCCCACCACCGAACCTGCCTTCCTCACCAATCTGTCCAGGCGTCCAGTGTCCCTCCTCCTAATTTTTTTATTTACAATTTATAGTTTGTCCCAACTTTTTTGGAATCGGGGTTGTATATATAACTGGGGAAAAACAGTGTCAGGCCTGAACATTATGCGTGGTGAGTTGGATTGGAGTATTACATCAACCAGAAAGCACTGTCATGTCAGTTGCCAAAAATGTTTTATATCAGCAGACTCACTTAAGAGGGGATTGGAATATCAAAAAAGCACAGCTAGACCAGATGCTGGATTTCTTTCTCTGAACATTACCTGTCATTTTCTCTCTCTTTTTTAACACAATATCTCACTTTCTCTGTGCTTTTCTTGCTAGTACTAACATTAATATGTGCTTGCTTTAAAGTTGCAGTTCTATAAGTTCTAGGATTACCCAACGATATAAACATCACACTGATTAAAATGCAGATATTCTCTGTGAACCATTCATTCACTCATCTTAATTATCTGCTTTATCCTAGTCAGGGCCACCATGGATCCAGGGCCTGTTCCAGGAACACTGGGTTTGAAGTAGAAACATGCTCTGAATAGTATATTGGTCCACTGCAAATAGCCAATCCATGTTTTCGGGAGCATGGAGGAAACTGGAGAACCTAAAGGAAACCACAGACAAAGGAATGACATGTGAAGCTCCACACAGACTGTAACCCAATGTCAGGGTTAAACTTGCTGTGACACAACAATGCTACCCAGTGCACTGCCCCCTCTGTGAAGCATTCCAACAGAAATCTTTAAACCATAAAACTAGTATAAAACAGACCCCCCCACAGAACACAGTTTCACAGCTGTATCTAGTTTTAGAGGCTGCAATTACTAGGAACAATGCTAGTGACTCGGAGCTACAAGCCAGGTAAGTCATTTGCATCAGTGAGCTCCCTTGGGAAGATGAACGGTAAGGGCGGTGGTGCTTTTTACTCCATTCTTTGCTCCACTTCTTCCTCATAACATCCTTTTCTTCATGACCTGCCATGTTACTCATATCCGGAGACAATGGGAAATGAGGGGAAAAGGTCAATGTGCCTGCCAGGGATGACAGGATGGAAGAAGGGGTGGGGGAGTGGAGGTGGAGGAGAGTCACTGGAGGGGAAAAAGGGGAAATACAAGCTCACTCTTGCTGGTTTGTGTCATATTTCCTCTTTACTCATCATCTTTACTCATATATCATGTCATCCTCCTCAGTTTTAAAGTTTATGGTGAGAAGTGAGACAAAAGAAAAACCTCTATGGACAGGAATAGCAGATCAGATACAATATTAATCTATACTTCCAATCAGTTAAAACCATCATATTCAGTTCCTCTGGGTTCTCAGGATCTGCTCCACAGACTTGCAGTTCTCCTACTACAACAGAGACTGAACAATATGCCCAGGAAGAAACAGAACAAAGAAAATACTGGATAATAGGTATAGCTCAGGGGCGATTTCTCAGAGACAGCAAGGGAAGCCGAGCTTCCCCTAAAATTCTCTCCCCAAACTGCGGCATCTACGATGTTGAATTCTCATTAAAACAATAACTTGCATAACATAATATATGCCCAAGATTGTATTTATGTTCATAACTATCCTGTAACTTATTTGAGTGATGTCTGACGAACTTGCAGTTCGCTACGAGAATCACCTTTGCTGCCAGGCTGTAACCTTTCTTATTTCAATGGGCTCTATGGACTGGCAGCAGTGTTGCCAGATTGGGCGGTTTTAAGTGCATTTTGGCGGGTTTTGAACATATTTTGGGATGGAAAACGTCAGCAGTATCTGGCAACACTGACTGGCAGCCGGGTATCCGTTGCAGTCTATGAGACGGCTATGAACAGCCAATTTCGGCTAGTTGTTATTGGTTAAAAGCAACAAAACCGTCACTTCCAGGGAAGCCGGGCTTCTCTGGGACTAAATGAGACAGTGGGAGGGACAAGAAGCCGGGCTGATATAGGATTATTGGAGGTAGTGTTTGAAAGACATGAGGAGGGTGGTACTTCGGCGAGGAACACGGAAGCATGATCAGTCCCTAGCGGATGTCGAGAAAGTGTAGTCGTGTGCCAAAGTGCTGTCCGAATTTCTTTTCATATAAACGGTTCTTCTCATTGATGTCTCTGTACATTACTCTGTAAATAAATGTAAATATTACTCGTTGTGCTCCGTTAACTTTCATCCATTCTATCAGTTTGATCATTCGTGAATTCACTCGTTTATTTCATTTATAGTTCAATCTGGTTGTAGGCTAGCTTGAGCCTTATTGGGATCTGCAGTGCTAGCTGCTAACAGAAATTGGTGAAGTCTCTGGAAAGCACAACCAGCTGGTATGACAGGGTCACAGACCATTTTCTGGAAAAGGAGTGGAGGGCAGAATTTGTGTATAAATAGTGTTCATGTTCATGAATCTGAAGTGTGTATATTGTTCAGTAATGTTAAGAGAATGGAGGGCTCTGTGTTATAGGTTATACCTGGGTATAATATTCAAGGTTCTGTGTGTTGCATAGCCTACCTGGTTATGAATTTCCAGACTGTGTTGCAGAAGATGTTCAAGGATGTGTTGCACAGTTGGGTGTTGTGTTAAAGACTCTGTGTTGCATATCAGGGTATGATGTTCAAGGCTCTTCGTTGAATAGCCAGTGATTTTTGGATGTTTGATATTTTTGATTAAGGATATGAGGCACTAGCCTGGCAAGCCAGACTATAACATGAAATGTACAAGCAAAAATACTTTCTGCCACTAGGTAGGGTTGTCTAGTTCACTATGCTAATGGGGCACACCTTTCTATGCTTTGATATCCGGCCTACAGGTTTTACGATGAATGCGTAAAATGGGCTTCCCCTGTTTTAAAAACCAGCAGCCGCCACTGGTATAGCTCCATATCCTCAGTTCAGTTTGGAGGTCCTCAAGGGATTGAATCTCCCAGCCTGTCTGTGTCACACCACAAATGATTGATCTGTATCCAATATAACCACTGACCGCAGGACCAGCTAGCAGAGATAGAGGAATGGTGAGCATTACACTATGGTGAGCCTTATTGTTCTGATGGCCAGCGTAGCATTGCATGTAAACCTTCCAAAAAGCAGTGTATTTCTATTTTTTTACTGAAATTCATCCAGGGACTCTAACAAAGGAATAAAAAATAGAAAAGAACTGTTTCAATGTATAAGACCAGAATTAAAAGAGTGTGATATGAATATGTGGGTGGCCAAACACAAGTGACATTTTCATGCAGTCCAGCTCCTCACTTGATTTGGTTTAATAACCCTCTTTTGTCATAATACCACTGGAGTATAAAATATTAGAATAAAATAAATTAAATAAGAGACTAATGAAGCTCTATTTTGGTACAATTTTACTTGGAAATTAGTGCACCATGGACAGCGGAAGTAAGTTTGATGCAAAACAGTGGAAGTAAGCTTGACTCACTTGCTCACTTGGTTTGATGGAAAGGCATGACTCACATACATAAGAAATGCTCCACCTTTCCGAAAAAGATTTGTTTTCGCAATATCATTGATTTAACCTCTTAAACACCTCATCCTTTCTTGGCATTGACGAATGTTCCATTTTGATGAGAATTATTCACATCCAATAAAGAAACCTCAACACAAACTGAAACAATTCAGTAGGCACCAGAAGGTCCAGCTCAGTTTCTCTGGCTGTCTTCTACTCTGTGCTTGGGATTTCCAGCTTTATGTTTCCCCTTGGCTTCACAACATAGCTGACCAGCAGGAAAATCCCTTGGCACAGAGTCACAACCTAATTTTGAAATTTCAAATGTGTGGTCCACAGGCAAAAGGGGGAATCCACACAAAGCCAAAAATGGTGTACTGTACCATGCACATCATCCACAGTATCTACATCTGGTTCTGAATTATACTGCAAAACAATGGGATGCAATTGTTTCCAAGGCTCCAGTGCAAAAGTGGTCTGCAAGTGAATGGTGGTCTACAGAAAATGCAGTGCATGGTTTAGGAAAATTATTTTAAATACATAATCCAGGTTTAATTGTTTCAAGGTACTATAGTTGATATCTATCTTGCTTGTACAAATGTGCATACATTGTGCCTACATGGGCATGCTGAAAATCTTAGTGGGAGTACTAAATCTTCAGCAGTGTTTTTCATTTACCAGGCATGGTTTCAATGAGCTACTTGGTTCATGGCTGACTGGTACTATAATTATTTTCTGTTCTGTGAGTGTTTATGACCATGGCTTGGGCAGAGGATCTGTTTAGGAAAAGTACACTCCATTTGCAATTATGCTTTGGTTTGTCACATGGTTTTTGTAATTCTGGTTCTGCCCTGTGTATACCCATAATAACATGTTAGCATTGGCAAGTTATTAAATGAAGCATATAATAATTCACTATGGAGTCTCTATAATCATCAACCTGTATTAATGGCCCTAGGTTTGGTTTCACATGAATTCTTTCTGGCCTAATAAAGAATATAAAACTTGTGCAGTGTTTTGTGAGATGCTAAAATCATGAAAGGAAGCCCAGGAGTAATTTTTTAATGAAGATAAAAATGGTAAAAACCTTCTTTTTTCTAATTCTCCATCATAACAAAACTAGGACTGTAAGATTTCCTGTTAATATTGGTCATTTGAGGGATCAGAATGTGCACATCACACAGTATGACTGTGGGCCTTTCCAGTGTATTCAAAAAAAGTTGAAGTGTTTTATTTATTTATTTATAAATGTCCAGGGTGTACCCCGCCTTTCACCCGTAGTCAGCTGGGATAGGCTCCAGCTTGCCTGCGATCCTGTAGAACAGGATAAAGTGGCTAGAGATAATGAGAATGAGATGTCTTTAATGTGGGAGAGAATTAGATTTGTAAGGAACTTTGGAGAAATGATTTGGCCTTGTAAAACGTTACTATCCAGTATAAAAGCAGCATGCTGCAGGTGATAATGTAGCTTTCTGCTATTGTTATGCTAACATAGCGTTTATATACAGTATTATACTACATAGTATATTACATTACACCATGATTGTGTAAATCTTTCTGTTTAAATCTCTTCCTGTATGGCAGAGTATATATCTAAGAGAGAAAGCAAATAATCCTGCATTTTACAATGTTTGAATAATCTGTAAAACCATAACATTGGCTAACAATGACAGAGAACTGACAGACCTCCAGTGTACTTCTGATACACATATGAATGCCACCAAAAATGACATTCTGTAAAACAATGCCAAATAAAACACTGTGGTTTATTGTGAGCTGTTCTTTTTCATTAACAACAGTATGTTCTGTCTTGCTTCAGACTTTCATTTGTACTCTAGTGTGTGGTATCCATAACACCACAATAATGACATCATGCGTCACAGTCATGCTCAATAAGTGCATGAGCTCGATGTGCATTTCTTACAGTTCTTTGAAGACACAAAATTCTCACAAATCTTCTTTGTATTGTTACTGTAAGCCTTTCGTTGATCATTACACAATAAAGACATTAAAAAAAACAGATCTTAAATGAAGAAAAGTTGAAGTGCTACCCCCCCTTTCTGTTTTTCCTTACTCTACATAAAACATGGAGGAGACTAATAAAACATGAGGAGCAGTCTTTTATAATGTTCAGTGTACTGTAGGTATATGAAAATGGAAAATCATGCATACATATACACACACACAGGCTGAGTTTCCATGCTTTACAAAAAGAGATAGCTAAAGTAAACCATGACTTAATCGTAGATTTGCTGTCCTTTGTGTTCCTGTTGCTTATCGTAAATGGTGTTGTCTTACAGCCTTAAATCCAGTTTACTCACTCAATGTGCTTTGGAAAAAAGAGTGCAGTAAAGAAAGCTTAATGTCATACAGGTCAGGGAAAGAAGGAGAATGAGGATGATGTTGTTGCACTTTAACAAGTCTACAGAGAAAATAGGGTCAGAGAGGAAAAAGAAGGCCTGTGAAATTGGTCAGTACCCACAGAATAAAGATAGTTTCAGAGAAAAGAGCAAGAGGTAAAAGAACTAGAGAGATGGAGAGAGAAACAGGAAATGTGGTAAGTTTGTGTGCATGTGTGTGTGATAATCAAAGTCTTTCAGAGCTGAGAGAATGTTGGACAGAGAGAACAGAAGAATTGAAGAGAAGATAGCCTTAGAGAGAGAGAGAGAGAGAGAGAGAGAGAGAGAGAGAGTTTGCCTTACTCCTATTAAAACATTTGAAGAGACCACTGTGGAACTGTGTATATGATAAAATGAAGACTTGCCATATTTGGAATTACAGTGTAGCACTGAAGGAACACACAGCTAATGACTGAATCATCTGGAGCTGGGTGGTGACTGATGTTCTACCACATGGGTTCCCAAATTTTTTTGTCAGTTGAACTCTTCCAAACCAAATTATTACCTTCAAGGTAACATTAAAACAAATCTTTCAATAAATTTCACAAAACTGTATTGTGTTTCTTTTCATTTAAAAAAAAAATATTATGTAATTCTTTTTGACTTAGTCTCATTGGGCCTCATTTATCAGATACAAATGGATTTATTCATAAATCATTTGTATGAGCTTTTACACAAGAAATACGGTATTAATGAAAATCCCATCATTTAGGAACATTTTTCTTTCCTGCTCATACTCCTGAGTGTGCATGAATTTAAGAAGAAAGATCTCTACTTGATTTGCTTCAAATCATACAATTTGCACTGAGTAACTGCACTTTTATATACAGGTTATACTATCAAGATTAAATAGTTTGTTATACTATCAAGATTAAATAGTTTGTGTAGTTATTTCAGTTAACACACAAAGTGAATTAATACTTTTGTGAAACACAATCATTTCATATGAATGTCATTAAATAAAAAAACACTGAATGTAAAATAAAATAAAGCATGGCAACAAAAAATTCTAATTGTTAGCTAATCTATCTAATCTATTAATTATCTAATTATTAAAAATTAAGTATTTCCAATACACATATTTTCCTAGAACCATTAAGCTCTGGAATAGTCTCCCTCATTTTGTAAAATATGCAACTCATCTGTCTCAATTAAAAAGCCTGCTCTCTAATCACTATAAAGCGAAGCTTGCAGTTATACCAGCTCCCATAACCAATGGTTATTGTAAAAAAATGTTTTTGTTTGTTTCTTTTTATTTAGGTTTTCTTTTACATTTTTACACTTCTGTATTGTAAGGATTTATTTATTTATTTATTTATTTATTTATTTTTAACTCTTTGGTAACATGTAGGAGTTGGAAATCAATTGGGCCTTGTCCTGTATTCTACCCCGTCACAAACCGCTTTTCTTTTTTTTCTTTTTTTCATGTCATTTTGTTATATCTTAACTTATTCTTTTGTCTTTTTTATGTAACATATGTGACGAATCAAACTACTAAACTAAAATCCATAAGTAAAGCAAAGTCAGTCATTCAGTTAAGAAGAAATGATGAGAAAGTAGGACAAGCAATGGCACAGTTTTTAAAAAATGGCAATCTTTTAATGATGTGCAACACTTTATTACAACCAGCTGTAGGTAACTGATAAGTGACTGATCTGGTAAGTCTTAAGCTGCAATGTGCCATATGTGACACTTCAGGAAGTTGGGAGATGGAGGAATGGAGACAGATGGGTTATTTTGTTGCTTTATTCACTTTAATTTCAACTTTTGCTTTTCAGTTGTTTTATTACTTCAAAGTCTCTCTCTCTCACTCACACACACACACACACACACCTCCCCTTTTGGCTCTTTCTCCCCTCTTTTAAGCTTTCAATCATCACTGCGATAGAACACACACACACCTGTTAATCAGTCCCAGGTGTAATCACTTTGCCACTCACCTTCCGTGGCCTTGTTCTCCATTCACAAACCAATGTTCAATCACATCTCCACCTCCACATACCCCTACTGCCCATCTACAGTTGGATACTGCGACCCCCACACCCCTGATGGGAGAATAAATCTGCCACAGCCCTCTGTGCCTCTGGCCCATTGACCACTTTGAAGTTAAAGGGCTGAAGAGCCAGATACCAACAAGTGATCCACACATTGGCATCCTTCATGTGGTGGAGCCAATGGAGCCGGGTGTTGATTCAAGCAAAGAAAGAAAGGGCATTCAGCAGGTAGTACCGGATGGTGAGGACCGCTCACTTGATGGCTAACCACAATTTTTTGATGATCCTATATTTCATCCCTTACACTGAGAGCTTCTGGCACTGGGCACTCCTCCCCTCCACCATCTGGGACAAAATGACCCCAAGCCCTCTGTACAATGCATCAGTCTGCAAAATAAATGGAAGCAAAAAGTCAGGGGAGTGTAATAGTACCCTGCCACACAGTGCAGCTTTTCAGTGAGGTCAGCCAGTCGGCTGGTGACATCTGAATAGTTAGGCATGAACTTACGATTATAACTAGCCAGCCCCAGAAATTGTCTCATCTCATTTTTGGTCTTGGCTCTTGGACATGTTGCAGTTGCAGCTGTCTCATCAATTTGGGGACGCACCTGCACATAACCCAAGTGGAAACCCAGATACCATACTTCCACCTGCCCAATCACACACTTGTTTGGGTTTGCTGTGAGCTCTGCACATCTCAAGGACTTCAGAACTGTCCTCAGATGTTGCATGTGCCACTGCCAATCATTGCTATAAATAATAATGTCATCTAGATAGGCTGTGGTATAGGCCAGCCCTTCTCAACTGGTGTGCCGCGGCACCCCGGGGTGCCGTCAAAAAATTATATATTCTAACATTGAAATAAATAAAATGAATTAAAATTCCCAAAAACGATAGTTACACTAATGCAGACCATTGCCGCCTCATGCATCATCAAAATTTGTCTCATGGCCCCCTTTCCCATGTCACAACGTCACTGCCGGGGTCAGCGTATGGTCAGCGTGACTGCGTATATTTTATATGGGGGTGCCTTGAGAATTTCCATACTTCTGAAGGGTGCCGTGACTGAAAAAAGGTTGAGAAACGCTGGTATAGGCAGTATGTGAATGGAGGATTCTATCCATGAGCCACTGAAATGTTGCAGAGACCCTGAATAACCCAAACGGAAGTATAACAAATTAGTGTAAACTGATCAGAGTGTAAAAGGTTGTTTATTTCATGGGATAGTGGAGTCAAGGGGATCTGCCAATATCCCTTCGTCAAATCCAGTGTCGAATAAAAGTGTGCTGCACCTAACTGATTGAGGAATTTGTCAATACAAGGCATCGGGTATGCATCCAATTTAGACACCATGTTGACTTTTCTGAAGTCCACACAGAAATGGACCATCCTGACTGCCTTAGGTACTAAGACCACTGGGCTGCTTCAGTCTCTGTGGAACTCCTCAATTATTCCCATGTCAAGCATGGCCTGAAGCTTATCCCGAACTACATTTTTCTTGTGCTTGGGTAGGCAATAGGGACAGCTGCCCATCACTGCCCCGGAGACATCCTGATGTGGCATTCTATGATATGCGTATAACTGGGGAGAGGTGAGAACATGTTGGAAAATTCTGCTTGCAACTTGGCAACCTCTGTGATTTTGGACGATGAAAGGTGGTCTCCACAGGGGACTGGGGTGGATGAGTGGCTATTTTTGGACTTACCTCCAGTCCTAGCTCCTCTCTCGTAGGGACCACTGTCATCAGTGCAACCTTGTTCCATAATTTAAGCAGATCGAAGTGGTATATCTGCCACGCCCCACCTCTATCTGTTATTCATATTAACATTCAATGTACCCAACTTGCCATGCAATGCCAAAGGGCCCTTGCCACTTGACAAGTAATTTTGAGCTTGATGTGGTGTCTGGTACAAATTCATGTAGCCATGCATTCCTCATATATAACTGGGATTGACATTCTTTTGCCTGTAGCAAGTTCTCCTGGGTTATGAGACTCACTGTTCTTGCAGGCCGAGAACATACTTAATTTTGTTTTTACTATCAGAAGGTCCATCCTTCCAATTTTCCCAAATGATGTCCAGGATGCCATGAAGTTTGCGACCATACAATATTACAATAATGCATAGAGTAATGTGGGGCCTCTCATACTGCAAATAAAAGGAGCTCAAGCAATTTATCCCAATTCTGTGTGTCTTCCTGTACAAACATATGAATCATGTTTTTAAATATTTGGTCAAACCGTTCAACCAACCCGTCTGTCTGTGGGTGATAACTTCTCGTACGAATTGATTCAACCTGGGTTGATGTACTGGAGCTTGACAGACACCAGTGGGTATTCGTGAACATCATGTTCATACGCCACACCTTCACCACATGTGGTTCCCCCAATAGCTTACCTTGAACTTGGCTTTGGTGGATGGAGGAGTGATTAAAGCTTTAATCCACCAACATGCATGTAACAAATTTTATGTTTGGTCTATGAGGAACTGGAGACAGGCATGACAATTCAAGGTGCACTTTATTCTCACATTCACTTTTCAGTGAATACTAACACACGCGTGCGCGCTCTGGGAATGCAGCTCTCTCTCTCTCTCTCTCTCTCTCTCTCGTTACTGGCCACCTGAAAGACACACAGAGACGTGTTAATAGACAGCCAGTAATTAGACACAGGTGTAACTTGTCACATATTACTTGCTAGTTCAATCTTACTCCTCGCCTTTCACAGCCAATGTTCGACCACACCACCACACAACCCCACTGCCTGACTCAGGCTGGGGAGCCATCTGGCCTGCAGCTGACCCCCTTCCCAGTGGGAGAGGTAATCCACCACCACCATCTGCACCCCCAGCCTGTGGACCACCTTGAATTTGAAGAGCTGAAGGGCCAGATACCAAAGGGTGACCCGCACATTGGCATCCTTCATGCAATGGAGCCGCTGGAGTGGGGCATGGTCGGAACAGAGGGTGAAAAGGTGTCCTAGCAGGTAGTACTGGAGAGTGAGGACCACCCACTTGATGGCCAAACACTCCTTCTCTATGGTGCTGTACTTCAGCTCTCACATTTAGAGCTTGCAGCTGATGTACAGCACTGGATGCTCCTCCCCCTCCACCACCTGGGACAAAATGGCCCCTAGGCCTCTGGTCTGTAAAACAAAAAAGGGTCCTTGCCGCTTGGTGAGTAATTTTGAGCTCAACATGGACAGTAAAATGAACACTTTATCTCCTGGTGTTAATTCTCTTAGCTGTGCCCCTCTGTTGTACAGGTGGGATTGACATTCTTGTGCCTGTAGCAAATTCTCCTGGGTTATGTGACTCAGTGCATGGAGTCTTGCTCTCACGTCAAGAATGTACTGAATTTCATTTTTGCTTTGTGAAGGTTCCTCCTCCCAGTTTTCTTTAATGATGTCTAAGATGCCACAGGGCTTACACCCATATAGCAATTCAAACAGGGAAGACCCAATGGAGGCTTGTGGGACCTCACACACTGAAAACAACAGAGGGTCTAGTTACTTATACCAGTTTCTAGTGTTCCCATGCAGGGCCGGCTCTAGGTCTTTGGCTGACCTAGGCGAGATTGAGTTTTGGTGCCCCCCCAAGAAAAAAAACCCTCTAATAACATCTAAATAACACTTTAATCTAATCACTCTATTCTATTACTGTTAAACAATGTATGGTGTATGGACAATAAACAAGAAGTCATTTTTATCTTTTTCATTATTGTTATTATTGTTATCATTATTAACAAAGTGTCACAAAGTAAAATGACCACACAAATTCAATACATATCTCCATATAATGGGCAAAAACTCTTCCGCACCCTGTTCAAAGTGTAGTGCATGGACAATAAACAAGAAATTATTTTTAGTTTCTTTTTTGCTATTAAAAGTTAAGTCATCTCTGAAGAATTAACAAATTAAATGAATAAAAAAATTCTACAATTCTAAATTGTGCAAACTTGAGCACCCTGTTAGGACATCAATGGGCTGTATTTTCAAACAAAAGTGCTATTATGGGTACTTTGTTATTGAAGTCTATTGCTGTTTGCGTCTAGTTAGCTAGGCAGACATTGATTCAGGCGTCTAAAATATTAATTTTGCCACTATAATGGTTGATATGAGAGATTAGATCAGACTTACCTCTATACTTGGCTCTATTTGTTTCTTCCTGTAGCCTTCGTTTGCGCCCTTGCGCACCCGAGAGTTTGGATTTCTTCATTTAAGCACTTGTAGTCTGGGCTACTTTTTGCAGTGGATAGCCATTCTCATTCCCTGATGAACACCGCTCCCCCCGCCCCCCTTATAACCTATCATTGTGCATTTTTAGTAGGCATAAGGAAATCACCGACCACTACTGCATAGGCTACACTTGTTTTTCAACCTTTTTGAGCCAGGGCGCACTTTTTTCAATGAAAAAATCTCAAGGCACATCACCAATAGAAAATGTTGACTGAAACTAAAACGCTGTTGCCAATATTTACAATATACAGTCATTCTATAATTTTCCACGGTACACTTGGTGATCTCTACGGCACACTAGTGTTCCGCGGTACTAGAGTTCGGCAGCACAGTGGTTGAAAACACTGTATACCACTGATGCACTTGGTAACATCTCCATTCAATAACTCCATCCCTCCTTTTTGGTGGGGTTTTGGTCGCCCTTGGCGCCCCTGGGCACACTTTGAGCTCTAGACAATTGCCTAGGTCGCCTATAGCAATCGCCGGCTATGATTACATGTCCAAAACAGAGAATAGCCACAGATGCATACTTGCACGCCCGAAGACACACTATAGACAGGGCGAACCACTGTTGAGCGCTTATTGTTTCATGATTAACAACCACCACCACACCCCACCCCACCCCGCTTTTTTTTTGACAAATCGCACCCTGACTACATGCTTTGCTGTACAATTAAATTAGGCTAAGACATTATAATGCTGACTCATTTTCAGAATAGTGGAAGTCATAATTTTTCTCCCCCAGTTTCTGCGCCCCTGGATGGACGCAGCGCCCTTAGCATTTGCCTATATTGCCTATGCCACGGGCTGGCTCTGTCCCCATGAATGAACTTGCAAATCATGCTATAAGTGTTTGATTAAATACCAGTGTTGACCAGCCTGTGGATAGTAAACACTGGTATGAATTGATTTAATTCCCAATAATTTGTACAGTTTATACATAAAAGTAGTGCCTTGATCAGTCAGGATTTCTTTCAGAATCCTGACTCGGGAGGTAATGTGGAAGAGTGCCTCTGCAACACTATGTGCTTAGATACTGCGGAGAAGCACTGCTTCTGGGTATCACGATACATAATCCACTATGACTAACACAAAGCAGTATCTGTGTGCAGATCAATCTAATGGCCTGACAAGATCCATGCCAATTCTTTTGAAGGGGATCTCAATTAATGGTAATGGGTGCAATGGCACTTTTGGTGTGGCTGCTGGGTTTACCAACTGGCATTTGTAACAAGCTGCACATCACCTGCAGACATTGGCGCAAATCCCTGGCCAATAGAAATGAGCCATGAGATGATTTAGTGTTTTGTCCTGACCCCAGGATAAGTGGATGGGTGAGGCTTGGGCTAACCACCACCTCCACACTATGCTTTTCTCCCCAGAAATGAAGAAATATGGGCATTAGCAGATATTTGTGAACATCCCTGTGTATACACCTCATCTTCACCAGTTGTGCATTTCCCATTGCCCTGTACTGAATCAGGTTCTGATGCATGGAGGTCTGATTGCAACCAGAATCCACCAAAGCCTGATGTGTACTGCTTTGAATAGTCACAGAGGTTCAGTACATTCCTTACTTTGCTGTTGGCCAGCGTGCAGAACCGCTGATAATTTTCTTCAGGGTTGCAGCTGACCCATTGCAGTATAGTCCACTTCATGTCCGGATGTGCCAGCATGCTCGTGGCCTAGAGCTGCCAAGCCACAAGCTGTGCTTCTCCCAACAGGGCAAAATGTGAGCCACCCACTGTGAGGTTGGCCAAGAACTTGCCTCCATGACCAGGGGCGGACTGGCAATCTGTGCATTCTGGAAAAGTCCAGAACAGCTGTCTGGTCTATGGCCATCAGCCCTGTTCAATAACCAAAATTTTCAGTCTATCAACTAACAACAGGTGGCGCTAAGATGATAATTTATCCGTCAATCATTATTCCATAGGCCTAAAAGCCAACAAAGAAGAGTAACGTTAGTGTCTGTCAACAAAAAGATGGCAAGCAGAAAACGTAAGGAGAAAGGTGGATGGGAAAAGTTAAAACAAAAGAAAGTGAAGTCACTTGAAGAAGATGCTTCAAAATGTAGAAAGCTCACAGAGCTTTTTGGCAGCAGTGCAACTGCAAGCAGCAGCAGTAACGTTCATGTCACGTTATCACTGAGCAATACTGAGAACCAGGTGGACATCCAACCTGACCAACCACATGCTGATGATGATAGTCATGATGAGGGGCAGGCAGCTGAGGGAATTTCACCAGAGGAGGAGGTACCGGTAAGTGACAACAACATAAAACCATAGCATAAAACAGGTTACGTAAAGGCCACTCATAGACCCCTCTCATAGTAGGCCAATCTTCTATTGACTGGATTTGCGGTGTGATGATGAGAAATATGTGGTTTATTGCTGTCAAAACAAACACATAACTACCAAGCAAGCCAATTATAAATAGATAGGCAAGCACAAATGGCCGCGATTTCATATGTTCACCTCTGCATAATTCATGCAGATTAGGCTCTTTACGTTCAAGAGAACCAAAGCTCTAGCCTATCATTAACCAAAAGTTTGAGGAGGAGAAGTGTTTTCCATTTTGGCACTATTTATCTTTGTCTTATCTTTTGTGGTGCGTGGTGGAATGTCTGTGGAATAGGCTACAAATGTTGTTTGAAGGATGATTGGTTGAATGGTATCATAACTAATCACAGCAGCATTGCATTGTGCAATTTGTTAATAGCCTAATTTTAGATCTGTTTGTCAGGCTTACCTACCAAAATATCAGCATAATATTAAAACTATAAAATGTGTCAAGCAGGCTAATTCTTACACAGAATAGACCTAAAAGGCTAAAAATGTAATTGGGATTTAGGAAAACCCTCCAAATCTGTTTTATTCTTCTTGTCTGTAGCCTAGGTATCAAATGCTATGTTTATCCAAAGTTTTGGCTGTTTTTTAAAAATAGAATTTTGAGGTATAAGTACAGGTTTAAAGGCTGTCATTCCAAATAATACTATTAAACAAATGTTAATCAAGCATATGTCAGTGCACAGTGTGAAGGGTTTTCCTAGATGCCATTGCATAGTTTAGATATAATCAACAATAGCATTAGCATCCAACTTCATCTTTTCAATTGTTTATTCAGGTTGAAGATAGTGGCAGCTCAAAAGATGACAGGGAGAGTCCAGGAAAGTGCCAGAATGAGGGATCAGTGCCCCAATATTTCAGCCGCCCCAGTTCAGACAGTTACAGGCTGGAGACAGTTACAGCCTGGATAGTGACTGTATCATTGACAGAGTGGCAGAAAACAGTGACCTTCTGAGGAAACTTCTTCTCCCTCAGCACTAATTGTGCCAACCTTTAATAGCCAACATTCAGAATGACTGCTCAGTGTAATTATTGTTGGCAAAGTCAGTTACAAATATCAGTGATACAGATTTTTTTCTCTCTTTAAAATGTAAGCATAGAAGTGACTGTAAAATAGCAGTGTAAAAGACAATGTCTATGTTCATTTTTGTTTAGGAGATGCAAGTGATGTTTAGTCGTTCTTGAATATTAGGTGTTCTTGACTTCTTGAATAAACAATCATAAATAGTTCATCTCTGTGGGTTTTGTTATGACAGACAATATACCACTATAGCACTTTACTATAGCACTATAGTATAGTATACTATAGTATAGTGGGCCTATTTGGGGGGAAAGTCCAGGGCCGTTTTTTGGTCCCAGTCCGTCCCTGTCCACGACATGCTTGAGCAGCTCGAGGAAGGCTTCTGGGTTGTCCTGTGGCCCCATCTTCACCAGCTGAACAGGAACACTGGCCACAGGAGCACCCACTGGAGTACCCCTTGACTGGACCAAGCTCTGCACCACCTGCCGATCCTTTACCTGGGCCTTGCACAGGGCCTGGAAGCACTGCCCCTGTTTGATGGACAGTGTGTGAACCTCTTGGTGCTGGCATTGAAGGTCAATGGTGAGGGTCTGGAGGAGCTCCCTGACTGGTTTGGACTCCATGCTGGCATTTGTTCCTCAGGTCCTTGGTTTCGGCTCCAGTGTAACAATTTTTTATGTTTGAACAATGAGTGATTGGAGACAGGCATGACAATTCAAAGTGCACTTTATTCTCACTTTCACTTTTCAGTGAATACTATGACACACACACACACACACACATACACACACACACTTGGAACACAGTGCTCTCTCTCTTGTTACTGGCCACCTGAAAAACACACAGACACATTAATAGACAGCCAGTAATTAGACACATGTGTAACTTGTCACATTACTTGCTGATTCAACCTGACTTCTCACCGTTTATAGCGGATGCTTGACCACACCCTTGCTGCCACAACATGGTATGTACTACCTTGGATATTCACAGGTATGTGGTATACCCCCACCTCCATCATGTGGCACTGGTCTCAGGAGTTTCCAGGCTCCCTGCAGTGCCAGCACACCACAGAGCTGCTGGGCAAATGTGAATGGCTGGCTGACCACCTTCATGGTCAGTGTATAGAACCACTGATGGTGCTGCTCTGATATATGGGTGACCCACTATAGGATGGCTCATTTCAGGTCCAGGTACTCCAGCATGTTGGCAGTGGGCAGCTGCTGTGCTGCAAGCTGGGCCTCCCCAGATAGGATGTGCAGTAGCCAAGCTACTTGAGCCACTCTGGCCAACCCCATGCCTCTGTGGCTTGATCAAACAGCTCCAAGAAGGCCGCAGTTGACCCGTTGCAGTACAGCCCACTTCAGGTCTGGATATGCCAGCATGCTGGTGGTCTGGAGCTGCTGACCCACGAGCTGTGCTTCTCCCGATAGGGCAAAAGGTGAGCCACCCACTGTGAGGTTGGCCATGAGCTCGCCTCCGTGACACGTGATCATTCTTGAAGCCCCATCTTGGTGAGGTTAACATGGAAGAAGCCGGAACTGCTGCTGGGGTACCTACCATTGCAACCAGGCTCTGGAGCGCTTGCTGATCTTCCTACTGGGCCTGGAACAACACTTGGAAGTGCTGCCCCTGCTTCATGTGCATGGTGATAAGCACTTTGTCTTGGCGTTGGTGGGTAGTGGTGAGGGCATGGGTGAAGTCTGTGAAGGCGAGGAATCCATGATGGCACTTCAGCTTCATGTCCCAGGTTTCAGCAAAAGTGAAACACTTCAGGGGGTTGTGAGACTGAAGCGATGGAGACAGGTGGGTTACTTTGACTGGACTGGCAAGGCTGGGCAAACTGGCACACTGTGCTGAGGAAAGAGGAGTACAGATCCTGGGGGTCCAGGAGCACAAGAGAGTGCATGACGACCAGCCAATTGTCTACCACAGAGTTCATCACCTCATCTGCATGGCGCAATGACGCCCAGGCTGTGACAGGCGGCGTGGGGATAATGGTGAGCCCTCAAGCGTGAAAGGCTCTCCGTTCGGTACACCAGCACACCAACAGGATCCTTGTCACTGATTTTGAGGGGAATCCAGTAACAACTGTCATGAGTGTGTACTCTCCCACCAACGCAGCACCAGTCGAGGAAGTGGAGATGTTCTATGACAACCTGAGAACAGCTATCCACCACGTGCCGGCTCACAATTTCCTGACAATCCTGGGGGACTTCAATGCGAGACTCGGACCAGAAGATGCATCTTTCACATACCACAACAATACCAACTGCAACGGAGGACACCTAGCCACCATGCTCATGGAACACGAGCTTCTAGCCACCAACACCATGTTCCATAAGAAAATGGGCACGAGATGGACGTTCCAGGACCGAGGTATCAGTTTGCTACATCAGCTGGACTACATACTGGTAAGGAGGAAGTGGAGGACATCCATCCTGAATGCAGAGGCATACAGCATGTTCGACTCTGTGGGCTCTGATCACTGTATGGTCTCTATGAGGGTGCACCTGAGTCTGAGGGTCCCCAAACACACTCTGAGGGCCCGGCCTGATTGGGAGGCCTTCGCAAGAAGCCCCGACCTCCAGGCCAGTTACACAGCGGAGATGAGAGACCGCTTACACCTGCTGGCCGAGGAGGATGAGCCTCATACAACTTATGGGCAGTTTCTCACCACAGTCGAGGAGGCAACAAGGAGGTGGGTGCCAACGAAGGAGAGAAACAGAGCTTCCCCCAGATCCAAGCACCTGGAGGTCACGAGGGCATGGGCAAGGGTGGAGGCGGCACATAGGAACTTTGAGAGAGGGGACCACAGAGAGCTGGGAGGTGTTGAATGAGGCCAAACAACAACTGTTCAGCACCTACGACAAGATCAAAGGGGAGGAACTGATGGAGAAAGTGCAGAAAGTGGAGGCTGTGCATGGTGAGTGGCAATACATGGAAGGTCATCAATGAGACAAGCGGGCACAAGAGGTTGAGGGAGGGACAACTCGCAGGCTGCAGTCCAGTGGAGAGAGTGACCTGCTGGTTTACCTACTTCCGGGATCTCCTCGGCACACCCCCAACAATGGCAGGAGATGAGGAAGAGATGCCTGCAGTCCTTGCAAATCTTGAAATTGATGATGGCCCCTTCACAACTACAGAGTTTGCCACAGTGAAGTCCACTCTGAAGCAGGGGAAAAGTGCTGGGCCGGACGGCATCCCCCCAGAGGTCCTCAAGAACTGTGATCTCGACAACATCATATTGGAGATCTGCAACTAGGCTCTGATAGAGAACATCAAGCCTGATATATGGTCCATCTCCAACATCATCCCGGTGCCCAAGTCTGGAGATCTGTCTAAGCCAGACAACTATCGTGGCATTAGCCTGAACTGTGTCATAGCGAAAATGTACAACCGCATGATACTAAACCGGATCTGGGAGGCCATTGACCTCCACCTGAGGGACAACCAGAACAGGTTTAGAAAGGGAAGGTCCACCATATCTCAGATCCTGGCCCTAAGGAGAATCATCGCGGAGGTGAAAAAGAACAACCTCACAGCAGTCCTGTGCTTCATTGATTTCAAAAAAGCATTTGACTCAATACACAGAGGCATGATGATGAAAATCCTTAAGGCCTATGGAGTCCCCCTCCCCAATGTACTCTTGGCCATAGAGGCCATGTACATGGGCACAAGAGCCAAAGTAGTCACCCCGGATGGTGAAAGCAAGGAGTTCAACATCCTGGCAGGGGTGCTGCAGGGAGACACCCTTGCCTCCTTCCTCTTCATCATAGCTCTGGACTACATGCTGAGGAAAGCCATCAGTGGACAGCAGGAGCTTGGCTTCACGATTACACCTAAGAAGTCTAGAAGAAACCCTGCTGTTGTCCTGACAGACCTGGATTACGCAGATGATATCTGTCTGATGTCTGACCACGTGGAGCAGGCACAGGAGCTCCTGAGTAGAGTGAAGGCGAAGTGTGCCAGGGTGGGCCTCAGGCTGAATGCCAAAAAGACAGAGGTTATCACCTACAACATCCCCCTGGACCACCCGCCTCTCGAGACAGCAGGGGGCAGTGCACTGGCAGAAGTTGGTGACTTCAAGTACCTGGGCTCCTGGGTTAATTCCTCTGAACAGGACCTTAAGGTGAGAAAGGCACTGACGTAGAGGGCCCTGAATTGCATGAACAGTGTGTGGAACTCCAAACTCCCCCGACACATCAAGCTGAGCTTCTTCCAGGCGACTGTTGAGTCTGTCCTCCTGTACGGGATGAGAGCTGGACCCTGAAGCCCTCCAGGCAGAAGTCTCTGGATGGGTGCTACACCAGAATGCTGCATGCAGTGCTAAACATCGACCAGAACCAGCATATCACCAACAAGCAGCTGTATGGAGGGCTACCAAAGCTCAGTGAGAAAGTGGCATCAAGGAGGATGAAGCTCGCTGGCCACTGCCATAGACATCGAGAGCTTCCAGCCAGTAGACTGGTGCTATGGGAGCCAACACATGGGCGGCGGGCACGAGGACGTCCCACCCCAACATACATGGATGTGCTGAGGAGAGACGCAGGAGTGGAGAGTTCTGGGGAACTGGCCAGATGTATGGAGGATCGAGACGATTGGAGACTCCGCTGTCAAGCTTGTCTGAGGACGACTTAATGATTATTCACTTTACTTTCAACTTTTGCTTTCAACTTTTGCTTTTCAGGTGTTTTATTGCTTCACAGTCTCACTCTGAGACACACATGAACACAAACAGGCACACACATACAGCTCTGTGCTGGATCTTGACTTCCCTCCAGTGGCCTCACTCTTCATTAACAATTAACCATGCCTCCACCTCCACACTGTATACTCCCCAGCATGCTGCGGATCTGCTGCACAGAGGGTGTGAGGGAGTTCTAGCTCAGGAACACATGTCACATTGCTTTAAATAAAAAAAGTCACTTTCTCTATGTGATTTGCATGGAGTTCATGATCACATAGGTACAGTATATACCGGTAGCACACTGTGGGCAGCACGGTGATGCAGTGGTCGCACTGAGGTCAAAACTTGTGGCTGACTGGGGCCTTTCTGTGTGGCATTTGTATGTTCTCCCCATGCCTGGCTGGATTTCCTCCAGGCATATCTGGTTTCCTCCCACAGTCCAAAGACATGCAGATTAGACCAACTGGCTATTCTAAATTTCCCATAGGTGTGAATGCGAGTGTGAATGGTTGGTTGTCTTGGTCTTAGCCCTGTGATAGACTGGCGACATTCCCAGAGTGATGGATAAGTGATAAAGATAATGGATGAATGGATGGAATAGCACCTGTCAATGGGGTGGGCACGGGTGGAGTTTGTGGGGGGGGCGGGGGGGCACTGCTCCCCCTGGTGGCTGAAATATGTAACGACATTAAGTCAAGGAAATGGCAAAATATAAATGTTTTTAAATGTACTGATATTTTAAATGTTTCAATTAAACTACATGCTAGTATGAAATTAATATGAATCCTATTATATTTTGTTTTGTAATAAATTTATTTGGGCGGCACGGTGGTGTAGTGGTTAGCGCTGTCACCTCACAGCAAGAAGGTCTGGGTTCGAGCCCCGTGGCCGGCGAGGGCCTTTCTGTGCAGAGTTTGCATGTTCTCCCCGTGTCCGTGTGGGTTTCCTCCGGGTGCTCCGGTTTCCCCCACAGTCCAAAGACATGCAGGTTAGGTTAACTGGTGACTCTAAATTGACCGTAGGTGTGAATGTGAGTGTGAATGGTTGTCTGTGTCTATGTGTCAGCCCTGTGATGACCTGGCGACTTGTCTAGGGTGTACCCCGCCTTTCTCCTGTAGTCAGCTGGGATAGGCTCCAGCTTGCCTGCGACCCTGTAGAACAGGATAAAGTGGCTAGAGATAATGAGCTGAGATGAGATAAAATTATTTTTCAGCAGTCATGTGACATAGTGACGTTGACTGTTTCCGTTGGCTATGTGGTGGTTTCCCTCTCAGTAAACGGGCCACACAACCCCCCACTTCCCTCGACAGTTTCCTGATAACAACGACTTTGGGCCACAGAGAAGAAACTGATGTAAATGCCGTGCAAATGTCCCAGAGTGAGACCCCTGGATTCCAACAGCACCTGTATTTCCCAGTGCTGGATACCATCATTTGCAAACTGGACAGACGATTCACGGGAGAGGCTGTTGAACTCGCACAGGCCTGTGCAGCAGTGTTAAGATGTGACAAAAATGGAATCGAACCTCTCATACAAAAGTATGCACAGCCTCTGAAAATTAACCATCGCCTTGTTGGGGCAGAGATGGACCTTGTTAAAGCCTCTACTGTTGGAGATGTGTCACGTGAACATCTTCAAAAAACTGTGACAAAAGCCATCTACCCAAATCTATACAAGATGCTGCAGTTGGCACTGACTCTACCTGTTGGATCTGCCACATCCGAGAGAAATTTTTCTGCAATGAGAAGGATTTGGAACTGGCTACGGTTAACAATGGGAGCTGCAAAGTTTTCAGCTCTTGCTGTTCTTCACATCGAGGGCGACATAACTGCCAAGCTGTCACCCGAGATGATTGTGGATATTTACGCAGGACGCAAAAAGACGTTTACTTCTGCACTAGGTAAGACACTTTCTTTAAATAAATAGATATAGGCCTAGCAGCTACTGTGTACTGTATACACTATTGTAACAACTGGTTTTGAACATCATCTAATCGTGATAAAAGTTTAACTTTATGGTTGCCGGCAGTGAGTGTCACTTGTGTGCCATCATGTGTAATGCGCTTTGTGGGTTTGCTTTATGTGTGTGTGTGCGCACGCCCATTCGTGTGAGAGCGCGTGACAATTTTTGCCCCCCCGACGCAAAAGTCAAACTCCGCCTATGGGGGTGGGATATATTAGGCAGCAAGTGAACAGTCAGTCCTCAGAGTTGTGGAAAAAAAATATGTTGGATGCAGGAAAAATGGGCAAGCATAATGATCTGAGCAACTTTGATGATGGCCAAATTGTGATACCTAGACATCTGGTTTAGTACATCTCCAACAGCAGGTCTTGAGGGATGTTCCCAATATGCAGTGGTTAGTACAGTACCTACCAAAAATGGTCCAAGGAAGGACAACTGGTGAACCAGTGACAGGGTCATGGGTGCCTAAGGCTCATTGATGCATATGGGGACCAAAGGCTAGCCCATCTGGTCTAATCCCACATAAAAGCAACTGTTGCACAAATTGCTGAAAAAGTTAATGCTGGTTATGGTGTCAGAAAACAGTGCAATGCAGCTTGCTATATATGGGGCTACCAAAAGTGCCTACAATGGGCACATGAGTATCAGAACTGGACCATGGAGCAACAAAAGAAGGTGGCCTTGCCTGATGAATCACGTTTTTGCATCATGTGGATGGCCGGTTGTGTGTATTTTACTTACCTGGGGAATAGATATAGATGGTTCAGTAAGAGCTTAAAACTGTCCAGACCTACATTTGCAATATTTATTCAATGAATATTATGTACGTGATAACCAGTGTAAATATCAAATCATTATACCTAAAAATCTAAAATATCCTTTTTGATACCTGGTGATGAGAATGCAAATTGGCTAACTTTATCCAGAAAAAAAAAGACTCCCTGCCATTAACCAGAAACACGTTGTATAAAGACTTAAATATATATTTGGCAGGAGTCATCAACTCAGAGATCATGATCCAGATGCAGACCAAGCAGAGTATTTCAATAGACCATACCAATTACTTGAAAAATACTACAGGAGAACCAGTAAATTTGTGTGTGTGTGTGTGTGTGTGTGTGTGTGTGTGTGTGTGTGTGTGTGTGTGTGTATTGGTGTAAAACTGGTTGTAATCCAGCAATTCAAATTTTTAAACATAAACCAGCTTAGATTTTGTAGTTTATCCAATCACATGCAATTATCTGCAGGCAATTCATCGGACAAGAGGCGAGCTACTGCTCAGAAAGAGGAAAGTCTTCATATATTTTCAAGAATTTTTCATTTTATTTACATTATTTTGTCTCATTAGTGAACTGACATCATAAAAAATGATGATGATGATGATGACAGTTAAACGTTAAAAACAGACAGTTTAAAGGCAACTGTGTAAAGAATTACAATATATGACTAAAAGTTTGTGGAACCTAAAGTTTGAAGCAAAACATTCTATAGGATATTTTAGTATGCTGTAATATTACAAATTCTCTTCACTGGAACTAAGGGGCCTAAACACAAACTTATATCTGGGAAGTGATTGTCAGGTGTCCACAAACATTTGGCCATATTGTGTAAATGTTTATTCTCCCTCCCTCAAATAAAGGGATGGTGCTTGTCAAAAGTGGTACAATAGAGCATCACAACAAAACAAAATATAACTACTTTGAATTGTCTTTTTTTATAGTCATAAACAAATCAACCTTGTCAGTTGCTTTTCTGGATATTTGAAAAGAAGTAATTTTATGTAATTGTGCCTTTAAAAATTTTAGTTGAATATAAATTATATATGGCCTATTTACCTCTTGTATATGGCAATAACTTTTTCAGAGGTGGAGCTATGAGGAAAAAAAGAAAGAAAAAAAAGTGTGTGATTTTGTTCTTGGATCTAACCTGCAGTCACACACACAAGTCAGGCCAAAAACTCTAGGATTTCAACATTTTACTGTAAAGCTGATTCAGAATAAAACACAATGTCATATGATCAATGAAAAGTCCCAGATGAACTTGTATTAATATGCATGTTTTTGTTCATAGATTCAGCAGGTCATAATAACCCTTGGCCATTAGAAGAAAACTCTGGGGATTTTTTTTTCAACCTGGGCCCTATTTTTCCATCTCTTTACATCCAAATATTTACTAGGCACAAAAATAATTGAAAATCAGTCCATTATTTAGTTAGAACACTATGACCGATAACTGCAATATGGCCATATAAATGTAATCCTACCAGGCAAACAGCCATGTCAAAGTAAACCACTTGTTTTCACCACTGACAGGCTCATAATGTTATAATAAGTGTCTGACAACATGGAAAGGATCCCTACAGTGATACAACAGTCATTATTTTACTTTTCTTCTGGTCTCTGACACAGTGCCTCATTCAGTGCCTACATGTAGTCAGTTATTGTACAGAGACCATTTGCTGATGTTTACAAAAGTCATCACACAGAATTTGTGAAGAAATCTATTTCCAAAGTAATGCTCCAATATTTAGCTAATTATGACAATATGAATGAGTGTCTGACAACATGCAAAGGATCCCTTTTGAAAACAAGTAGTTTACTTTGACACGGATGTTTGCCCAGTTGGATTATATTGTATAGCCTTTTTCCAGTTGCCAGTTATAGCATTCCAACTCATTACTGGACCGGTTTCAGTTGTTATTGTCCCAAGTAAATATATGGCCCAAAAGAGATGGGAAAATATGGGCCAGGTTAAAAAAAAATCCTGGAGTTTTCCTTTAAAAGAAATGTTAATCTCTCAGCTAGGTCAGTTCACAAGCTTGCTTTTGGGGGTTTTCCCTGGATCACATCTTTTCTCTGTAGATTGTGGGTTGAGACAGCCTGAGCTTCGGCCATATCAGTCCACAAAGCCTGAAATTTTATTACTTACCAGGGGAAAAAAAACAAACAAAAAAAACCCAACAACATCTTGACATGGAGATGGTTGATGGAGATGGTTGATGGGGGGGGGGGGGGGTATCCCTCAACTGTAGCACTGGTCAGAATGAAATTCACAACAGCAGAATTTCCCTTCTGCAGGATTTATAGCATGACTTCATCGCCTTGTTTGAGATGGGAAACTAGACCATGAAATGTGCAGATTTGATGTGAATTTCTGCACCAAGCAGTTTTTTTATAGAACCCAACACCAAAGCAAACTTACAGTATTGACATGAAGGTAAAGTTATCTATACAGTGCCTTCCATGATTATTGGCACCCCTTGTAAAGATTAGTAAAAAAAGGGTGAGAAAAAATCCACCTATTGGTGAAGTAGCTTCATCTCACACTGAATAAATGAGAAAAATCCAAGCTTTAACTGAAATAAACGTATTCAGAGAAAAACAAATCCCTAATCAAGAAATTATTATTTTCAATAAAAACAAACATGTGCCACTATTATTGGCACCCCTGCATCTAATACTTTGTACACCCTCCCTTTGCCAGTAAAAAAAACACTGAGGCTTCTCCCGTAACATTTTATAAGGTTGGAGAAAACAGAGCAGGGCACCTGAGGACCCTTTCTCTTTACACAATCTCTCCAGATCATCTAGGGTCCTGAGCCCTCTTGTGCACTCTCTTCAGCTCACCCCACAGGTTTTCAGTGGGGTTCAGGTCAGGGGACTGAGATGACCATGGCAGAAGCTTGATTTTGTGGTCAGCAAACCATTTTTGTGTTGATTTGGACATATGCTTTGGATTATTGTCCTGCTGGAAGATCCAGTGACGACCCAGTTTTAGTTTCTTGCCAGAGGCAGCCAGATTCTGATTTGCAATGTCTTGGTATTTCAGGGAGTCCATGATGCCATGTACCCTAACAAGGTTTCCAGGGCCTTTGGAGGAAAAAACAGCCCCAAAGCATCACAGAACTTCCACGATATTTTACAGTTGGGATAGGGTTCTTTTCATTATAGACATCCTTCTTTTTACGCCAAACCCACCTTGAAGTTTTATTGCCAAAAAGCTCCATTTTTGTTACATCAAACCAGAGAACACATTTCCAGTCAAAGTTGCTGTAGCATTTCGCAAACTCCAGGTGCTTATATTTGTGGTTAACTGACAGAAAAGGCTTTTTTCTGGCATATGTTCCAAATTATCTGTTGGCATGGAGGTGACATCTGATGGTGGTTTTGGAGTCTTGGAAATGCCAAGATTTTACTTTTTCTTGTAATTCACCAACAATGATCCTTGGGGATTTTTTTTTTTTTTTGCCTCTCTTACTATCTTCCTCACTGTATATGGGGCAAAATAAACTTGGGTCCTCTTCCAGGTGAGCTTGTAACAATTCCAGTTGGTTTCCATTAAAAAAAAATTATTATTATTATTATTATTATTATTATTATTCCCCTAACTGTAGAAATGGACATTTTCAGACAAGTAGCTTTTTTTTTTTAAATAACCATTCCTTGACTTATGAAGGTCAGCACACTTCCCCTTCATTTTGTTTGTGTTCTCTTATCTTTCCCATGTTGATGGATGACTAAGGGAATTTGGCCTCTGTCTCACCTCAGACTGTATTCGACCTAATTAGCGGATCTGCCCCTATAAACACACCCCCACTTTTCTGACAGCACAAACTGAGTCAAGTAACTGACTTAAAAAACAAAACAAAACAAGGTATCTTACCTTACTGACCTTTGAATAAATTTCTCAGCCTTTTTACAAGTAGTTCTTTGCTGAAAAATTGGAAGAAGTTCCAATTTACTTCCAATCCACCTACTAATGTTGAATGGTTATATTTGTCAGAAATAATGACATAATTTCCCTGTCATTTTTCAGAAAGAAATACACAATCTTGCTCAAGTCTCTTGAAATGTGGCCTATGGTTTTATCATTGTTCAGAACAGCCACTGCATATTTATCATGAGGGTTATTATTTTCACTTGATATCTCCAAAGTCTGACCAATTTCTGGGGTCCAAACACTTCTACATACATGCTAGCCCCTCAGTGTGCTTGCCACTTCAGAAACTGCCATCATGGGACTAGCCCCCACTTGACATCATTTGACCTGCTTCTCTGTCGCTAGTGATTCAGCCATTCCAAGTTGTAAAAGGGAGAAATGGGCCTGACAGATATTATGTTTCCATCAGAAATAATAGCAATAGTTTTCTTGAAATTATTGTGATTACACACTTGATTGTCTGAAGACCTCCACCTATTAATTTTTTGAAGAGAAAAACAACAACAACAAAAACTTTCAAATGATGCACCCCCTGTCAACTTCTGATGTGGAATAACCCAATTAGACCGAGTCTGTATCTCTCCCCATCCACCGGTTTGTAGTCATAGATTCAGAATTTAAACAGATCTAGATCTACAATACTCATAATATTAAGAAAGAAAGAAAGAAAGAAAGAAAGAAAGAAAGAAAGAAAGAAAGAAAGAACAACTTTATTCATCACACACTTGTGAAATTTCCTCTCTGCATTTAACCCATCTGAAGCAGTGAACACACACATGAGCAATGAGCACACACCCATACCCAGAGCAGTGGGCAGCCATGCTAACAGCGCCCAGGGAGCAGTTGGGAGTTAGGTGCCTTGCTCAAGGGCACCTCAGCCCAAGGCCATCCGATATTAACCTAACCAGGGGAAACTGGAGCACCCGGAGGAAGCCCACACAGAGAACATGCAAACTCCACACAGAAAGGCCCTCACCGGCCACTGGGTTCAAACCCAGAACCTTCTTGCTGTGAGGTGACCTGGCTAACCACTACACCACCGTGCCACCAACTATCAATGGATAATAAGCTATTATCAATAATATTTGTAAGTTTGAATGCCTAAAGTAGTTCTATCAGAGTCCCTATTTAGCGCACCCCTGACTGGCCATATGATGTTTTCTAAGCGCCCTGTGCGCTACTTAGGTCAAATGCTGTATTTGTACCCCAGTTAATCAGAAAGTCATGGATTACAGCTTGAAAGTTCCTACACACTTCAATCAACTAAAAAATGTACAATTTAAATGGGAAACATGCTCCAGTTACATTATGTTCACTATAATTTCCAGGGGTGCCAAGAATAGTAGCACATGTTTGTTGAAAATAATGATCTCCTGACGGATTGTTTTTATATGAGTAAATTTATTTCCATTAACAGTTGGATTTTCTCATTTTTTTCAGTGTGAGATGAAACGACTTCACCAAAAGGTGGATTTGTTTCTAACACTTTTTTTTAAACTAATCTTTACAAGAGGTGCAAACATGGACATGAAGATGCTCAGGCATAGACATCGGCTTAGGCATAGATTTGGACATGGGCTCTGGGATAGGCATGGCCTTGAGTATGGGTTCCAGCATCGATTCTGACATGGGCATGGGCTCAGGCATAGACTTGTGCATAGACGTGGGCTCAGGCATAGGCCTGGATGTGGGCTCTGACATGGACATGGGCATGGATTCAGGCATAGGCCCAGATAAGTGCTCTGGACTATACATGGACTCTGGACTGGACATGGACATGGGCTTGGGTTTTGGACTGGACATGGATTCAGGCATGGACATGGGCTTGAGCATGGATCCTGATGTTGGCATGGGCATGGATTCAAGCATGGGCATGGACTCATGGGCATGGACTCAGGCATGTATTCTTGCTTAGACTATGACCTTGGCATGGACATGTACTTTGATCTTGGCACAGGGCCTGGTGTTATCATGGGCATGAACTTAGACATGGGCTTGGATTTTAACCTTGGCATGGGCTCAGGCTTGGACCCAGAGACAGGTCTAAGCTTTGTTTAAGTGATGCCATCCTCGCTGAAACCAGGTAGCAGAGCGACGACATCTTTGAAGCCAGGTGGCAGAATGAAGAGCTCGTCCCCCCTGAAATCAGGTGGTGGAGCAAAGAGCTTGTCCCCACTGAAATCTGGGGTGGAGGTGTCCATGCCAGCCTCTGGAGTGAGCAGTGGAGCGCAGGCCGCAGTGCCGGCCTCTGGAGCAAGCAGTGGAGCACAGGCTGCAGTGCCGGCCTCTGGATGCTCACCCCCCCATCCCCCATTATGCAGTTCTTCCTTCCTGGAAGCCTAGAACCAGAACTTGAACTTTGTGGCGAATGACTGGGAGCTCTGGAGGCATGGGTGCTGCACTCTGAGTAGGCCTTAGGCCCAGCAGCGTGCTGGTCCAGTGAGCCAAAAAATCATGCAGCCTACCTACAAGTTCTCCAGAGGTTTGAACTCCACCAAGTCCTCATAAAAGAAGCTGCAGCAAAAATCCATTGGGTGGCTCCTCTACCCTGTCATATGGAGCTGGGATGTCCATCCCTAGCCGCTGGACTAACCACACTGATTCTGGGTTCGGCACCGTGACACTAGTGTGGGACTGTGCAGTGTGCTGGTTCCTTCCCACTCCATCCATAGTGATGGCGAAGTATTCTGTCAGATAAGGGTGGTTGCAGATGGATGTAAATGCAGGAAAATGTTTATTCCAGGCATGCATATATAATACAAATGTGAAGCAAAGACAGAGTCCCAAAAATAAATGAAATGGAAAACAGAGTCAAAAACCAGAGTAAAATAACAGAAGGCTCAGTAACATGAGCTTTAACATAAAAAAAAATTACAAATAAATAAAACTAAATAAAGGGAAAGACAAAACAGTATACTTCATGAAGTCTTTGTGTTCACAGAGTCCTTATGTGAGTGTGCTGATTGTGCTCAAAACAGCAACAGGTGATTCCAATCCTAACTGGTCCTTACGGTGAGTGCAACACACTCCATGCATGTGGATAAGCGCCGCTGCTCGTACCAAGCCAAGCTCAAGTATGCGCAGACGTGACACATGGAGGGCATTGTATATTATACTAATGATTCCTTATTTTATATATTCTGACTTATAAAATATTGCTGTAACAGGATAAATACAAAACAAAAACACAAAACAAGGAAACTTAAAGCTGACAAAAAAGATGAATACTGAGAATTTATGGAAATTCTTACTCAAACTAGCTATCTAATTATAAGAATTGATTCTAGGTGGTCTACAAGCAATTTTCCTTGAAGTCAGATTTCCAAGAACAACATAAATCAGGATGAAGACTGTATAAATGTAACCCAGCTGTACTCTGCCACCTGGCAAACATCAAAAAGCTGTGGAAAATACACTCCTCATCTTCGATCATAAACATACCAACAAAGAGCATGTAATGCAAAATTAATGCCAGGAAGATGACAATAACACTGCCATAAATTCATATAATAAAAACTATAAATTATATATCAGTGAAAAGATACTGAAATGGGGGTGGATTGATCATACCCATACAGAAACCTAGGACAACATCACAAGACAGGCATTACAGTGGAACCCCCAGGGGAAAAGAAAGAGAGGTCACCCCCGGAATACCTGGAGATGGAACACAACAGCAGAGATCCAGACAGCTGGCTACACCTGGAAGCAGTTGGAGAAAGAAGCACAGAACAAGACAGAGTGGAGAGAGATTGTCAGTAGCCTATGTTCCTCTTTGGAACCACAGGCTTAAGCAAGTAAACAAAACATACGGATTTAACAGCATATGGAATAAAATGTTCATTCATTCATCTTTAGTAGCCACTTTATTCTGGACAGGGTCATGATGGATCCAGAGCCTTTCCTGGGAACACTGTGTGCAAGGCTGAATGCACTTTGAATGAACTGGCAGTCCATCTCAGGGTATCAATTTTGAATTCTGTAAAACGTATCTCAAGTTTAGTTTGTTAAGAGGAAATAACCAAACAGATGTGATACTTTCCCAATACCTGACAGTTTTAAAGTATTTTATCTTTATTTGTTTAACATTTAGCCTTAATATGGTGTTTTATTTTTGAAATATTAACACTATTGATGCTTCAAAACACAAAGCTTGAACTTTGTGCCACACATCAATTATCTGTTTTCTTTATGAGTTAGGTTTGTCTGATAAGGTGGCCAATAAGTGTACACAACCTTGGTTTGCCTGATAAAATACCATGTCAGTGGTCTATGGTAGTCTTTTCAACTGATGGATGTCAAATGTCATTGATTATAATAACCAGAAAATTCCTGCTATGTTGCCAAGCCACACATATCCAAAACACATGCTGTCATCTGTGGATATTTTCCATCCTGCATTCATATTAATGTGCCTTTAATCAAGTAGTGTAATGCACATTTTATTACTTTTGAATGAGGCACAAGGCAACAAACAATCAACATGCAGTAAACAAATGCTGACTGAATAATTGGAGAAAAGGAAATGTAAGGACAATCTAATTATTTTCAGGGGCATTTCTCATAAAAAGAAAAGAGGGAACAAAGAAACATATTTCATATAGTTTTAATTTTTATTTATTTATTATTATTATTATTTTTTATATCAGCATTTAAAAAAAATTAGATTACCTTCTATTTGTACTTATTATATGAAACTAAAATAGAGGCTTGGTAAGCAAAACTATTAATCATATATTGGGATACTGAAGCTCTCATGTTGAGCCAAAGAACTCACAGGCATTATTTGCATAAAATTTTATTGGCTAGAAATATTATTATTTCAAGATGACTATAGATGCAAATAAACCATTTGACTTCACTTTTACAAATATATATTTTTTTAAATGTACAGTTTATGCTTGGTCATCTAAGCTAAAGGCACAGACTTTGCTACATGACACATGCGGTATGGAAAGATAATGAACCTTATGACTTGTAAACCACAAATTAGACTGTATAGTTACAGCCAACACTTTTCTGTGAAAATATCTCATCTCATTATCTCTAGCCGCTTTATCCTTCTACAGGGTCGCAGGCAAGCTGGAGCCTATCCCAGCTGACTACGGGCGAAAGGCAGGGTACACCCTGGACAAGTCGCCAGGTCATCACAGGGCTGACACATAGACACAGACAACCATTCACACTCACATTCACACCTACGGTCAATTTAGAGTCACCAGTTAACCTAACCTGCATGTCTTTGGACTGTGGGGGAAACTGGAGCACCCGGAGGAAACCCACGCGGACACGGGGAGAACATGCAAACTCCACACAGAAAGGCCCTTGCCAGTCCCGGGGCTCGAACCCAGGACCTTCTTGCTGTGAGGCGATAGCGCTAACCACTACACCACCGTGCCGCCCCACTTTTCTGTGAAAATATAAAATTAGTTAAATGTTTGACTAGGATAAAATCAACAATAGGACATAAGCATTTAATTAAGTTATAAAACTAATGCTTTAACTTGTAACACGACACAAATTACAGTTGCAGTCAGAAGTTTACATACATGGACATGAATGTCATCATGGAGATGGCAATATTGGACTCTCATGATTTCTTTGAACTGTTCGTTTTCTGTGTCAGAATGATTGTACAATATACATCTTTAATGAAAGATAAAAATTTTGATTCACGATATTTAATTTATTTGTGGATTCCTGAAATCAAAACAGGGACAAAATTATAAATGTAATGGCAAAAATATATACCAGTATACAGCACATGTAATATTTAGTTAAATGTTTCTGAGCAAGTTTCACCTTGACAAGATGCTTTTGGTAGCCATCAATACACTTCTGGCAGAATTCTGGTTGGATATTTGACCACTCTTCTTGGCAGAATTGATAGAGTTCAATTAAATGTATGTGTTTCCTGGCACAGATATAACTTTTAAGCACAGTCCACATATTTTCAATAGGGTTAAGGTCAAAACTTGTTTGAAGCTTAATGTTAGCCTGCTTTATCCATTCCACAACCAGCTTTGATGCATGTTTTGGGTCATTGTTCTACTGAAACACCCATTTGTGTCCAAGTTTCAACTGTTGAACTGATGGTTTGAGGTTAGGCTGAAGAATTCTGAGTTTCTTCATTATTCCATACACTTTATGCGATGCACCAGTTCCACTGGCAGCAAAACAGCCCCAGAGTGCTACTACTACCATGCTTAACAGTTGGTACAGTGTTTCTCTGTACCTCTGGTCATTGTGGCCAAGCAATTCAATCTTTGATTCATCCAACCATAAAACTTTCCCTCAGAAGGCTTTTTCTTTGTCCATGTGGCCAGCTGCAAACTTTAGTCAAGCCTGAAGATGTCGATTCTGGATCAGTGGCTTCTTTCTTGGACAGCAGCCTCTCAGTCCATGATCATGTAAAACACTCTTGACTATAGACAGTGTTCCAGCAGCTTTGAGTTCATGACAGGCCTGTGCCTTGATGGTTCCTAGGTTGTTCCTGACCATCTGAACCAATTTCCTCTTAACTGAGGGTGACAGTTTGTGTCTTCTTCTAGCATCGTGGCTTGGGAAAGTGGTTACATCTCCCACTAACTTGTACTTATGTACAACCCAAAATCAGAAAAAGTTGGGATGGTATGGAAAATGCAAATAAAATAATATCAAATATCATTAAATGATTCAGTGAATCTGGAGGAATTTCAGTGAGTAAAGAGCAAGGGCCCAAGCCTAAGCTGAACACCCATGATCTCACATCACTCAAATGGCACAACCACATGGGCTCACCACTCAGCTGAGATAACCACATGGGCTCAGGACTACTGTGGCAAACCTTTGCCAAGCACTACAATACAGAGTTACATCCACAAATGCTAGTTAAATGTTTACTCTGCAAAAAAGGAAGCCTTATATTAACTGTGTCCAGAAGTGTTGCTGACTTCTCTGGGCTCAGAGACATCTAGGATGGACCGTCACACAGTGGAAACATGTATTGTGGTTAGACGAATCAGTATTCATAGAATAGAATAGAATAGAATAGAAAGCCTTTATTTTCATCACACAGAGTATAACGAGATTCAGAGCTGCTCCATAAAGTGCACACACACATAGAATAAAAAGAAAAGGTATGTACAATATACAAAATACAAAAACTACTATTGAACTACTAGTTACTATATACAGACACATTTGTATAGGTCCTGCATGGAGAATACACCCAAGACAAAGCACAGTAGATGAAACCTTAAGGGCAAGTAAAGTGGCTGATAGTAGCAGCATCCAGTGGTGTGCAACCATGTGTAACATAATTACAGTTCAAGTATATTGGCATTATAATAACAGTATATACATACACATATATATATACATATATACACACACACACACACACACATATATATATATATATATATATATATATATATATATATATATATACACACACACATACATATTATATATATATATATATATATATATATATATATATATATATATATATATATTCACAGCTCAAGTATATTGGCATATTGTGCATAATTGGCATTATAATAACAGTATATACATACATATATACATACACACACACACACACACACACACACACACACACATATATATATATATATATATATATATATATACACATATACATACATACACATACACATATATATATATATATACACATACATACATACATACATATACACACATACACATACATACAGCTCAAGTATATTGGCATCAATACTCCAGTAGTATAAGTAAAGTGGCTAGTGATAGCAGCATTCAGTGATAAGGTGACATTTGTATTGACAGTGCAAAAAGACATGATGCAATACACACACATACACACACACACATACACAAGCATACAGAAAGTTACCTTTTGAACAGTTCACAGGTAGGCCAGTTCTCAAAGCACCAGTTTCTCAGTGCAGACTGGAGTTGAGTATGGTGACTGCTTTAGGAAAGAAGCTGTCCCTGAGTCTGTTTGTTCTGGCCGGTATGGACCTGTATCGCCTGCCAGAGGGTAGCAGGTTGAACAGATGGAAGCCAGGGTGGGTGATGTCCCTTATGATGTTTTTTGCTCTGTTCAGACATCTAGAGTTGTAGATGTCAGTTAAGGAAGGCAGAGGGCTGCCGATGATCCTTTGTGCAGTGTTGGTCACCCTCTGCAGCCTCTTCCTGTCAGCCACTGTGCAGCTAGAGTGCCACACTGACACTGCGTAGGTCAGCAGACTCTCTATGGTGGAGCGGTAGAAGGTCACCAGCAGGCTTGTGCTCAGTTGCTCCCTCTTGAGCACTCTGAGGTAGTGTAGCCTCTGCTGGGCCTCCTTGACCAGGGCTGACATGTTGGTTGACCAGGAGAGGTCAGCAGAGATGTGGACACCCAGGAATTTGAAGGTCTGCACTCGCTCAACACACTCGCCGTTGATATACAGGGGGGCAGGGGTAGCGCTGTTCCGCCGGAAGTCCAGGATGAGTTCCTTTGTCTTAGAGATGTTCAGTGCTAAGTTGTTGGTTGCACACCACCTCTCCAGGTTCAGGACCTCATCTCTGTAGGCCTCCTCGTTCCCCCCTGTTATCATCCCCACCACTGTTGTGTCGTCAGCGAATTTGACGATGATGTTCTCTGGGTGGGTTGCGCTGCAGTCGTATGTGTAGAGCGAGTACAGGAGTGGGCTCAGCACGCAGCCCTGTGGTGAGCCAGTGCTGAGGGTGCGGGCAGATGAAAGGTGGCGGCCCAGCTTCACCTGTTGGGGTCGGTTGATTAGAAAGTCTTTGATCCAGGAGCAGGTGGATGATGGGAGCCCCAGGCTGGTTAGCTTGGGGATCAGGATGTCCGGTATTATGGTGTTGAAAGCTGAGCTGTAGTCGATGAAGAGCATTCTGACATAGCTCCCTTGTCTCTCCAGATGGCTCAGCACAGAGTGGAGAGCAGTGGCTATTGCATCCTCAGTCGATCTGTTAGGCCTGTATGCAAACTGGTGGGGGTCCAGGGTGGGGGGGAGACAGGTTTTTATGTGGTGCAAGACCAGTTTCTCAAAGCGCTTGTTCCAGTGACCTGTTGAAGATGTCCGTGAAGACCTGTGCAAGTTGGTCAGCACAGGCCTTGAGCACCTTCCCTGGTACGCCATCCGGGCCAGTTGCCTTCCTGGGGTTTACGGCCCGGAGCACCCGTCTCACATCCTCAGGCTCGACCTTCAGAGTGAGTGGGGGAGTGCCAGTGATTGCTGTCGGTTGAAGTGGGGGTTGGGGTGGAGTGCTGGGGGGAGGTGTGAGCTGTAGTGGGAGCTGGGGAGATGGTCTGGGGGGTGGTTTGGCTGTGTGCTGTGCCTGAGCTTCAAAGCAGGCGAAGAAGCTGTTCAGCTCCTCCGCAAGTGCCACATCTGAGTCCCCGGCTGACACAGCATAGCCCCTGTAGTTTGTTATTGCCTGAATGCCCTGCCACAGCTACCTGGGGCTTGTCAGCTGCTCCTCAATCCTTCTCCTGTGGTCCGCTTTGGCTGCGCTGATGCCTTTCTTCAGGTCGGCCCGAGTCCTACTGTATAGCGCTCGGTCGCCGGATCTGAAGGCTGCATCCCGGGCATGTAGGAGTGCACGGACCTGGCCGGTCATCCATGGTTTCTCATTCAGGAACACCCGAATGGTCTTTACCACGGTGACTGTGTCAATGCAGTGCTTGATGTAAGCTAGCACTGCATCCGTGTATGTGGCCAGGTCCTCGTGATGGAAAACTTCCCACTGTGTTCGTTCAAAGCAGTCCTGGAGTCGGGGGAGGGCGTCGTCAGGCCAGGTGGTAATTGTCCGTCTTTGTGGCTTTGATTGCCGGCAGAGGGGGGTGTATGCGGGGGGTAGGAACAGGGAGAGATGATCAGACTGTCCGAGGTGGGGGAGGGGAATAGCTCTGTAGGCATGTTTAAGGTTGGAATAAACATGGTCCAGAGTATTTACTCCCCTCGTTGCACACTTCACATGTTGGTAAAATTTAGGCAACACTGTTTTGAGGTTTGCCTTATTGAAGTCTCCTGCAATGATGTGCGCGCCATTTGGGTAGGCTCGCTGGTGGTTGTTAATGTTGTTTGCGAGCAGAGAGAGAGTGGTTTTGACGTTAGCGTCTGGTGGTATGTAGACTGCAGTGATGATAACAGCTGCTAGCTCCCTCGGCAGAAAGAAGGGTCTGCATCTTACGGACATGAACTCTAGGTCAGGAGAACAATGCTTGTCTAAGACTGTACTGTTGTTGCACCAACCTTCATTCACGTAAACGCAGAGCCCCCCTCCTCTGTTTTTCCCGGAGTCGCTATTCCTGTCCCATCTGTGTAGCGTGCGGCCTGCTAGCTGCACCGAAGCGTCGGGGATTAGCGGTTGTAGCCATGTCTCCGTTATAATGATTGCACAGCATTCACGAATGTAGTGGTTACCAGCAAGCTGTAATTCCAAGTCGTTCGTTTTGTGTACCAGGGATCTAGCATTGGAAAGATAGAGGCTTGGTAGCGGAGGTTTGAGTGGCTGTTTCCTGAGCTTGTTCAGCAGGCCCGCTCTGCAGCCCCGTTTTTGCTTCCTCTCGCGTCTCCGCCTCCTTCGTCTGCCAGACCCGATAACAATCCACGGAGACCCCGGTGCCCTCGCTATCTCCTCCGGAATGTTGTAAGCGCGATGAAAGTCGTTTGAAATGATCATTTCTTGCCGAATGCCGATGTGTATCAGATCCATATGGGTGTATCTTGTGTTGAAGTCCGTAGGTGACGCAAAACAAACAGTTATAACACACAAAAAATACAAAAATGTGCACTTGAAAGAAGAGCTGTAAGCCGCTGTGTCCTGACGCGCCGCCATCTTGCCAAATTCCAGGTCTTTTTTGTAAGAAATGGACGTCATGAGCTCCAGACCAAAGGATCAAAAGGACCATCTAAATTGTTACCAGCAACAAGTCCAAAAGCCAGGGTTTGTCATTGTGTGGGGTTGTGTCAGTGCCCTTGGCAAAGGTAACTTACTTCTGTGATGGCAGCATTAATGCAGAAAAGTACACTGAGATTTTGAAGCAACATATGCTGCCTTCAAAATGACATCTTTGCCAGGGATATTTCAACAAGACAATGTAAAACCACATTCTGCACACATTACAAAGGCATGGCTGTTGAAGAAGAGGGTGCATGTTCCCTCTGTCCCCAATAGAGAACATGTGGCAAATATTGAAATGATGAATGACAAGAATGACCTCATACTGTTGCACACCTTAAGACATGGTTGCAGTAAGAACAGGACAAAATAATACTTTTGAAGCATTTTATTTTTGAAAGATTTTTTGACAAGTTAAGACACAGGTAAAGACAGCACACAACAAACAGACAAAACATAAACCACAACAAGACAACATCACAACACAAACTACATCTACAAATACTGCCAGTCCATTCAAGATAAGCATCTCAATAAGTCAGTCCAACAAATGATAGAAATGTTCTTTAGATGTCAGGAACTGTCCATGAGGTGAAGGCCAGAAGTGATCAGAGAGGTCCCAAAGGCAATGTCCCAGAGTGTTTTTTATATTCAAGGGGCAGGAAAACAGACAGCTATACAAAAAGGTACATTATAGAATACTCAGGTGTGCCTAATTCGACACTGTCTCTCTGTCCCTTTTAATATAATCAATAAAGGGACTCCAAATCTTAAAGAATTTGGTGCAATTATCTGATATTGTGTATCGCAGTTCTTCAAGGTATAAACAAGACACCATATCATTCAGCCATTGTTTAAAACATGGTGGAGAACAAGATTTCCATTCCCTTAAGATCACCCTGTTTGCTATAACCATACCAAACATAAGAGCCTCTTGTAGAGCCATTGGAAGAGTTATGGAGTAGGTGGAGCAGTGTAATATAGCAAAAATACCATCTGGTTGCAGTGGCTTGTTATAAATAATACTGTATAAATGAAAAATGTCATCCCAGAAACCTCTGAGCTTATGACAGTCCCAAAAAAGGTGAGCCAGGGTCCCATCATTTGATTTGCACTTATCACAGATAGCTGAGACAGAGGGGAATATCCTATTAAGTTTAGTTTTTGAGTAATGTAAGCGGTGGATGACTTTATACTGAATAAGCTGAAGTCTAGCATTAATAGAACATACTTTAATCCTTTCTAACCCCATTGCCCATAGCCCATCCGAAATCTCCACACCGGTGTCCTTCATCCAGGCATCCCTAATGTGAAAAGAGGATATGTTTACTGGGAAAAGTGAAACAAACTGAGAAATGAGACCTTTGGATATAGGGCTTGTAGTCAAAAGATTATAGAAGTTATGTTGGTCAGGCAACTGACCAAGAGGTAGAGATTGTTTTACAAAGGTTCTGATTTGTAGATAGTGAAAGAAATGCCCAGTGGGAATTTGATATTTCTCCTGAAGTTGAGCAAAAGATGCAAAACATTTGTTTATATAGAAATCTCTAACTACAGACAGGCCTTGCCCAGCCCAGGAAGTAAATGTAGAGTCCAATAAACCTGGTTTAAAAGTAGGATTCTGCCATATGGGGGCGTAACTGGACAAATCAGAGAGCTTCAGCACACTTTTAATTTGCTTAAGAATTCTAAGTGAATTAGATAAAATAAAGTCCGCCTTAAGCTGCTTGAGTAGTTTGGTGAGCAGGTTTGACTCAGAGAATAGAGCTGCAGGTAAGGATGCTCCTATTAGTGATAGTGCCTTATGAGACTCTATCGCAGGCCAGCTGGGGTGGAGGTTGCTCTCTTGTCCACCAGCAGTTGCAGCATGACACCAAAAAACCCATGTTCTGGCATCGCAGGCCCAGTAATAATGGTGCAATACAGGGAGTCCAAGGCCACCTTCAGTTGTGGGTTTCTGTAGATGTGCCTTGGTTATGCGGGGTGGCTTGCTGGCCCAAATGAAGGGCATGATGATAGAATCTACTGTCTTAAAGAAGGAGGATGTAAGAAAGATGGGTACATTTTGAAAAAGATAGATGAATTTGGGTAGCACAATCATTTTAATAATATTAACATGCCTAATTAATGATAGAGGGAGAAGCTTCCATTTTTCAATCATACCTTTAAGTTTTGCAATAAATTCCATATAATTGTGTTTAAAGAGAAGTTTGGGATTTCTAGTGATGTTAATCCCTAAGTATTTAAAGTGGTCTGTTGCAAGCTTGAATGGCAGAGCATTGATAAAAGTGGAGTCTAGGCCACTAGACAAAGGCATGAACAGACTTTTATCCCAGTTAATAGTGAACCCAGAAAATTGCCCAAATCACTTTATCAAATCAAGGAGGGGGGATAGGGATGATTTCGCATCTGACAAACTCAAAATCACATCATCTGCATACAAGCCAATGACACAGTCAGATATGTCACATCTTATCCCATTAATTTGAGAGTTGGCTCTAATAGCTATCGACAAAGGCTCAAGAGCCAGGGCGAAAAGCATGGGGGAAAGACAGCATCCCTGTCTTGTACCATGCCCTAACGTAAACTGAGGAGACCTATCAAAGTTTGTCAGAACAGAGGACTTGGGACATGCATACAGCATTCTTAATAATGTCATAAATTTGTCGCCAAAGCCAAATTTTTCCAGGGCTGCAAACATGTATCTCCATTCAACTTGATCAAAAGCCTGCTGAGCATCTAGTGAGATAACAGCAGCATGGGGCAATTTAGTAGAATACATAATATTCAACAAACGGCGGGTGTTAGAGAATGAGAATCTATCAGGAATGAACCCATTTTGATCAGAGTGGATTAAGGTGCCAATGTATCTGTTCAGTCGATTCGTTAGAACTTTGGCTATAATCTTTTGATCAGAATTTAGCAGGCTTAGGGGACGATAAGATGCCACATCTGCTTCATCTCTGTCCTTCTTCAGAAGCAGACAGACATGGGCATCATAGAGGGTTTGGGGAAACATTCCATCCTCCAAAGAGCAGTTTATCATACGAAGTAAAAGGGGTGCAATGGTGTCAATGTGAGCTTTATAAAATTCAATACCAAATCCATCGGGACCGCAAGCTTTGCCATTAGGAAAGGAGCGTATGGCATTTTTAATTTCATCCAGTGTGATACACGCATCCAAAACCTGTCTGGCATCATCATCAAGAGATGGAATTTCCAGCGCATTGAGGAAGTTTGCTATCTCTGTGTCAGTGGCTGTGGACCTTGATGTATATAAATGGCTGTAAAAATCCAAAAATCTTTTGTTTATGTTTTTGGGATCGGTTATCAGCTGACCACTAGTAGAGTAGATTTTATGTATTGCCCGATCAGCTTGCACTCCTTTTAACTGTATAGCAAGCAGCTTATGTGCTTTCTCACCAAGCTCAAAGTGTGTTTGTCTCAGCCTATTAATATAATGCCTCACCTGCCCACCAAGAATCTGATTGTACTCATATTTTATTTTCAAAATAGAGTTGAGGGTGTCCTCAGATTTTGAGTTTCTATAAGAGTCTTCTAATGCAGATAACGCTGACTCAATCTCAGAAAGATGTCTTATCCTAGCTCTTTTACAGGAAGACTGGTATGATATGACTTGCCCCCTCACAACAACTTTAAAAGTCTCCCATAATATTGAATCTGAGCGTGTCATTACTTTGCCATTACATTACTGTGTCATTACTTTGCAGGAAGTCTGAGATCTTAATGGATATATATTCACAGAAACCTTTATCTGTGAGTAGAGTAGGGCTGAACTTCCAGTTATAGTGACATGCATTTAAGTTAAAATTAATGTTCATTGAGAGGGGAGCATGGTCTGAGACTAAGATACTATGATATGCGGAATTGTCTACTTTTGATATTAATCTAGCATCAACTAAGAAGTAATCAATTCTGGAGAAGCTGCCATGGACTGGGGAGAAAAAAGAATATTGTCTGTCAGAGGGGTGTTGAAATCTCCATATGTCTACTAAATCAAGTGACTTCATGAGATTATTAAGAGTGGGTACAGATTTTAAAGGTGGGGCTGGTTTCGAAGAAGACCTGTCAATCTGAGGGTCTAGATAACAGTTGAAGTCTCCACCTATGATAATATTGTGAGTGCTACGGTTGGCCACAAGATTGAAAATTTTGCAGAAGAAATCAGGGCAATCAAAGTTAGGGGCATATATGTTTAAGAAGGCTACTGGAACAGAGTTAATTGTACCTGTGACAAGGACATATCTCCCAGCTGGATCAGTGGACATGGACTTGAAACTAAATGGAATAGTTTTGCGAATAAGAATAGCAACCCCCCTTGCCTTAGAAGAAAAAGAAGACTGGTAAATGTGGGATATCCATAAAGATCGTAATCGCCCTTGCTCAATTGGCCGAATATGGGTCTCTTGCAAAAAAATAATATCTGCTGACAGGGATTTAAGATGTGAAAAAACTTTCCCTCACTTTAATGCTCCACCAAGGCCTCTATAATTCCAAGATATGAAAGTAATAGGACCTCGTCCTGACCTTATTGAACAATTATCCTGCATCTAAGTAAACGCATTATAGAGATTGACATATAGACTGACTGACATATAAGAACTCCATATCTGGCAGATTGACATAGAACAAACACAACCCCCCCCAAAATAAACCCCAAGCCGCAGTGGAGAACTATGCGGCTTACCAGGCTTCCTATAAGGAGACTGCCGGGTAACAGAGCCAGCTGAACTACACACCAAAAACTAGCCTAAGCCAACAGCTCCGTGAGAACCTCCGATACAGTAAAATAAACCAATGTATTACTGCACAGATAATATAGCCTATTGTATATTGCCTCGCTGAATTACCATATTCATGAATAACGCATAACATGCAAAGAAGTTAGACCGGGCAACTAAGATCAGTAAATCACTATTTGAATGAAAAGTCCTGCTTCCTTTGCAAGCAACTTATTGCCCATAAAACAAACAAACAAAAAAAACTTGGCTGCAAAGATTAAATACTGACTAAACATCGAGCTTTCTATGAAAACGTTAAGCTTTATCTGTTAGAGTTTCGGCAAATCGTTCTGCAGCTGCTGCTGTCTCAAAGACATTCATGGTGTTGTTGTAGACCACATGAAGTTTGGCGGGATAGCGAAGGGAGCACTTGGCTCCCGCCTCAGAGAGCCTATACCTCACGGTGTTGAAGGACTGTCGCTGGGCTGCCACCTCCACTATATAGTCAGGGAATATCGACAGCTTCTCTCCGTTGTAGTTGAGTGGTGCCAGCTGACAACTTAGCTGCAAGATGTCTCGCACGTCTCTGTCGTTATGGATTTTAGCGATGGGTCTTGGCCGCTCGTTTTCTTTGGGCTTGGGCTTCAAGCTGCGATGTGCTCTGTCCACCTTCACTGGTTTGCTGAAGTTGTCCTGACCAAGTAACTCTGGGATCAACTTGGAGATGAATTTGGTAGGTCGACTCTTCTCTTCTCCCTCTTTAATACCAACAATCCGTATGTTTTGCCTACGAGAGCGCCCCTCTAAATCATTGAGCTTGGCACTGAGGCAGCCATTAGCCACCCGCAGCTCGTTGCATGTGGCCTCCAGTGTCGTAAGGCGTTGGTCAGCAGTTGAAAGAGCCTCATCCATATCACCCATACGACATTCAACTTCGTGATGTTTGTGCTGAAGAGTGGACAGGCATGACTCTATTGAATCAAGACGCTCTTCCATTGATTTCTTAAGACCATCCACTAGTTTAGAAACTTTGGCTAGCTCCGCACCTTGTTTAGTGATAGCAGCTAATATTGCTTCATTGCTAGCAGCATTGGAAGATGAACCTTTCCCACTTTGAGTTTCTTTTTCCTTATTGGGCATCTTGGCGTAAAACTGAGTTCGATAGACGTAAGAAGAACTTAAATAACAGGCAGTTTCAGAAAAACGTTAGTATGTCGTAAATATTAACTTTTAAAAGGAGGTAACAACACGGAGCTCAAGAGATGAATGTCTTACTCCATTACTGCGCACTAGCGCCCCCCCACAAAATAATACTTGAAATGCTTCATCGCTTGTTCTGTTCAGACCCTAAACATCTTTTAAGTGTTGTGAGAAGGAATGGCAACATTCTAAAGTGGTAAATGTCCCAACCTTTTTTGAAATGTGTTGCAAGAATCAAAATGTAAAAGTATTTATTTATTTTTTTTAAATCATGAGGTAAAATGTCAAATAATTGTACTGTTGTATTGTTTTGAGTGCAATACAGGTCAGATTATTTACAAATTAATTGTTTTCAGTTTAAATTTCAATTTCAACATACCATCCAAACTTTTTCTAGTTTTGGGGATGTTCAATTCTTTGCACTGATCTTGGAATCTGCAGCTGATTAGAAATGGCTCCAAGAGACATTCCTAAGTTATGTAAATCTATGATTCTCTTTTTCAGATCTGCATTGAGTTCCTTGGACTTTCCCTGTGTGTTGGTCAATCCAACGAGTACTGTTAAACAAACCCTTTTTATGTTGGCACAGAGAAGCTACCAGGTGTAGTCAATCATGATCACTAAAAGGACATTAAGAGTCCTTGGCAAATTAAAAGACATTTTGGAATTTTCAGCACCACTGACTTAATAATCTAAGTGGGTATATGTATATTTTTGACCCTGTGTGTATAATTGAACCTGTATTGATTTCAGAAAACCCAAAATAAATTAAAACTTGTGCATCAAATTCTTGGGTTTTTTCCTATTAATTTTGTATGTTGTACAGTCATTCTGTCACAGAAAAGAACAGTTCAAAGAAAACATTGAAAGGCCACTGCTGCCAAGATATTCATGACTACACTCAAAAAAATAACTTGCAAATAACTTGCTCAGTGAACATAATAAAATTATGGAAAGTATTTCCACCCAAGTAAAATGCATTAACTTAGCCAGAAACAATTTTGTTGAGTGACCTAAATGTCAACCGTTACATGTTAGACTTAGGTTCATGTAACAGACACCCATGTTGGTTTTTTTGAGTGTATGTATGTAAACTTCTGACCACAACTGTAACTTTCAGCCTAGAACTGAAATCAACTTTGCATTATATGTTATGAATGTCCATGAAATAGCCCACAATACTTCAATGGAGGGAAATTCAATTTAGTTTGCAAAATTATTTACAAATTTAAAAAAAAGTTGAAGCTCAAGATGCTATCAAAACAAATGAACATTTTGGAAAAGTATCAGTCAGGGTTTCTTATAAATACAGCATAACATCCCACAGAACACCATTAAATCCACTATTAAAAATGGAAAGAAAATGACTGTGACTGCCTCGAAGTCATCCACCAAAAGTCAGTGACTGAGTAAGGAGGGCATTCATTACAGAAGTAACCAAGAGGCCAAGGGAAATGTTCAGTATGATTCTACCACCAATGTGCTTCACTGTGGGGATCGTGTTCTTGGGGTGATGAGCAGTGTTGTGTTTCTACTAAACATTGCACTCTGTGCCAAGGTCAAACCATAAAATTTTGGTCTCATCAGGCCAGAGAACTTTTTCCCACATGTTTGCTGAATCTCCAACATGCTTTTTGGCAAATTCAAAATGGAATTTCATATGACTCACCTCTCTTCCATATAAAGCCCAGCTTTGTGGAGTATCCCGGTTCTGGTTGTCCTGTGAACAGCTTCGCCAATCTGAGCTGTGGATATCTCCATCTCTTACAGAGTTACTCTTGGCCTCTTGATTGCTTGGCCATCTTTACCCATTCAGTGACTTGGGAGGCCTCCTCTAGACAGAGATGCATCATTTTCTTTCCATTTTCTGTTAATGAAGTTAATGGTACTCTGTGGGATGTTCAAAGTTTGGCATAATTTTTTTAGCACCAGACCCTGATTGATATTTGTCCAATAATTTTTTAATAGCTCCTTGAGCTTCATGAAAATGTTTGTTTTGGTATGCTCTTGGCCAATTTTGCTCTCTTGGACTTCCAGCCATGGATGGCTGTGGCGTCATAGGGATTCAAACTTGCACTCTCTGGATGATAGAATGCTTTTCTGTCGCACCACTCGGGATGACCAATATTTTAGTCATGATTTAGGTTTTGACCAACAGTGAACCAATTAGAAAAATAAAGGATGTTCCATTATGTATATGGGCAGTATGTCCTGGAAAATGATGCTTTCAAGCCCTTCTCCGCTTCTCCAATTATAGCCATGCCCCTGAATATGGCTTAGGGCTGTGACTGGACAATAATTGCATTTCAGTGCAATACTGCAACACACTTATTACCATGAAATGCAATGCAACAGGGAATTACGTTAACTTCTGGCACAAAGACATCACTTAATTCTTAAAAAAAAATAATTCCATACTGATTCTTTCACTGCTATTATTCCTCTTTGATCTTAAAAGGAATCATGTCAAGTAAGGTCAGTTTATTTGTATACCACGTTTAACAACAGACATTTTTGCAAAGCAGCTTTACAGGAAAATAAAGATTTTAAACATGTGAACTAGCAAATTTATCCCTAATGAGCAAGTGTGGACTGACGATGGCAAGGAAAAACTGCCTAAGACGACATTAAGAAATCCTGAGAGGAACCAGACTCAAACAGGACCCACATCCTTATCTAAATGATACCAGGAAATGCAATACAGGGGTGCCATGTAGATTGCTTTTAAAGATGGATTAAATTTGGCACTTTATTAAAAATTAACCAATCCACAAAGCAATTTGATTGTTTTCCATAAAAGCTCTCAAGCAACATAAGAGCAATACAGTGAAAGTTTTGTGTTTCAGTATAGCATGTTGTCCATTCATCCATCCATTATCTGTAACCGCTTATCCTGTGCAGGGTCGCAGGCAAGCTGGAGCCTATCTCAGCTGACTATGGGCAAGAGGCGGGGTACACCCTGGACAAGTCGCCAGAGCATGTTGTCCTCACATCACTGATGAAAAGCAATACTGTTTGTGCATTGTATTTCACATGTTTCTGCACCAGTGTTATTGCTTTTCATCCTGGCATGTTCACTCTACCCCTCCTTGAACTGCCACCTATCGGGCCATGTTAACCTCCAGGACTCCCGAGGCAGCTGACGGGTATCGGCAGGCCAGGCGTGCTGCAGCTCGGGCAGTTGCGGAAGCAAAAACTCGGAACTGGGAGGAGTTCGGGGAGGCCATGGAGAAGGACTATCGGTCGGCCTCGAAGAAATTCTGGCAAACCGTCCGGCGCCTCAGGAGGGGGAAGCAGTACTCTGCCAACACTGTTTACAGTGCGGGTGGGGAGCTGTTGACCTCGACTGGGGACATTGTCGGGCGGTGGAAGGAATACTTTGAGGATCTCCTCAATCCCACCGTCATGTCTTCCACTGAGGAGACTGAGGCTGATGACTCAGAGGTGGACTCGTCCATTACCCAAGCCGAAGTCACTGAGGTGGTTTGCAAGCTCCTCGGTGGCAAGGCACCGGGGGTGGATGAGATCCGCCCTGAGTATCTCAAGTCTCTGGATGTTGTGGGGCTGTCTTGGTTGACACGCCTCTGCAACATCGCGTGGCGGTCAGGGACAGTGCCTCTGGAGTGGCAGACTGGGGTGGTGGTCCCTCTTTTTAAGAAAGGGGACCGGAGAGTGTGCCCCAATTATAGGGGAATCACACTTCTCAGCCTCCCAGGGAAGGTTTACTCCAGGGTACTGGAGAGGAGAATTCGACCAATAGTCGAACCTCGGATCCAGGAGGAACAATGCGGTTTTCGTCCTGGTCGCGGAACACTGGACCAGCTCTATACCCTTCATAGGGTGCTCGAGGGTTCATGGGAGTTTGCCCAACCAGTCCACATGTGCTTTGTGGATCTGGAGAAGGCATTCGACCGTGTCCCCCGTAGTATTCTGTGGGGGGTGCTTCGGGAGTATGGGGTTCGGGGCTCTTTGCTAAGGGCTGTCCGGTCCCTGTACGAACGGAGCAGGAGTCTGGTTCGCATTGCCGGCAGTAAGTCAGACCTGTTCCCAGTGCATGTTGGACTCCGGCAGGGCTGCCCTTTGTCACCGGTTCTGTTCATAATTTTTATGGACAGAATTTCTAGGCGCAGCCAGGGGCCAGAAGGAATCCTGTTTGGGAACCACAGGATTTCATCTCTGCTTTTTGCGGATGATGTTGTCCTGTTGGCTTCTTCAAACCAGGACCTTCAGCATGCACTGGGGCGGTTTGCAGTCGAGTGTGAAGCGGCTGGGATGAGAATCAGCACCTCCAAGTCCGAGGCCATGGTTCTCGACCGGAAAAGGGTGGCTTGCCCTCTCCAGGTTGGTGGAGAAGTTCTGCCTCAAGTGGAGGAGTTTAAGTATCTCGGGATCTTGTTCACGAGTGAGGGAAGGATGGAGCGTGAGATCGACAGGCGGATCGGTGCAGCCTCCGCAGTGATGCGGTCGCTTTACCGGTCCGTTGTGGTGAAGAAGGAGCTGAGCCAAAAGGCGAAGCTCTCAATTTACCGGTCGATCTACGTTCCGACTCTCACCTATGGTCATGAGCTTTGGGTAATGACCGAAAGGACAAGATCGCGGATACAAGCGGCCGAAATGAGTTTCCTTCGCAGGGTGGCTGGGCGCTCCCTTAGAGATAGGGTGAGAAGCACAGTCACTCGGGAGGAGCTCGGAGTAGAGCCGCTGCTGCTCCACATCGAGAGGAATCAGCTGAGGTGGCTCGGGCATCTTTTTCGGATGCCTCCTGGACGCCTCCCTGGGGAGGTGTTCCAGGCATGTCCCCCCGGGAGGAGGCCCCGGGGAAGACCCAGGACACGCTGGAGGGACTATGTCTCTCGGCTGGCCTGGGAACGCCTCGGTGTTCTTCCCGAGGAGCTGGCCGAGGTGTCTGGGGAAAGGGAAGTTTGGGCTTCCCTGCTTAGACTGCTGCCTCCGCGACCCGGTCCCGGATAAAGCGGAAGAAGACGAGACGAGACGAGATGTTCACTCTAGATTTTGATTGTGGATTATAATATCATCATGTTCTGTCTTTTGGTCCTCCTAAAACCCCTGTAGCAGAAGAAATATGCAGTATCCTCCCCAGATCATCTATTTGGTGAAATCTCCTTAGCCTTGGAAATGCGGAACTAGACCATTATCTGTTGCATCACTTTTCAACTAGTTCTAAATCAACAATTACAAAATATAGGATAGGGTTTGACTTATCATAGACCAAATTATCATGAAATGTAATAGTGATGTCAACATAAATAATGTAAATGAAGTCAAGATTGAACTTTATTATCGCATATAGAAAAATGAGCAGACATACTACCAGCTGTATGGTCTGATTGTGTCTAATCTCACCTCATTTGGTTGAGGGGGCCTTGGCAGGGTCCTCTGCTTAAGAAATAAAAAGACTTCAGATAGTAAATTTGAGTCAGATTCACTTTGTGTTCCGAGATGTATAGCCAAAAAACAAGTAATACTTTTAAATGCATTGGACAGCTTGGAATTACAGCTTGTGTAAATACAATACAGCAAATAACTGATTGCTGTATTCTGTATGAGCAAAAGGGTGTTAATGGACCATGTAACACATGTAGCCATTTTAACATCAGAGCAAAAAAACTAAAGGCTGTAAATCAGCAAAACACATGGAACTCATCCAGCTAAAGAGAACAAGTCATATTTAGGGCAAACCCCACCCTGTTCGGATTTGACCTTAAACAGTCCCTCACAAACTTGCATGCAAACTACTTTTAAAACCCAAACAACCTCACTGTAACCATCAAATTCTTAAATTACATGGCCACCCCTTTTTAAGTAAACCAACACCCAACACTTAGTATTTTCCAGCTGTTCACTTACCACGGATTCATCATTAACAGCAAGCAAGACATCAAGTTATACATTATCTAACATTTAAATTAGCACTTTTACTCAGTAATGGTGCAACAAAGAGATTTGAATGCTTGAGGCTACATTTACACAAATACTACAGTGATGAATGAATTTTAAGAATTCAAACAAGTGAGGATGGTGTTATTCAATTTCACACAAATGAAGTTGTAAGAAGAGGTACGAAAGCTAACCTTAACCTTCAACTGCTTAGCATTTCATACCACATGAGTCATTTTATAAAATCTAAGATCTTTCATAAATATAAATGCACAAAGTTTAACATTTTGCATCATGAAACAATCATTTGGGAAATAATGTTTTGGAAAAATAAATATTCTCACTGCATATTTCTCAGCTTTATCAGAAATATCTGTGGATAATCAAAGCACTCACCTCCCTGATTGAAACCTTCAATTATAGTCAGCCGTTAATCATCAATAAATTCCTGTTCCTGTTGCCTACAATGTGATTAAAATTCTGCCCTGTAGAAGTTAGTCTAGGTACCACGATTAGCACCAAGTTCCTGATCATTCTATAATTTATTAACATAACACCACAGATAACCTTAATGCCCTACTGGTGTGCCAAAGAGAAAGAACATTATGCCATTACTTATACTGTATTTATCTCATCTCATCTCATTATCTCTAGCCGCTTTATCCTGTTCTACAGGGTCGCAGACAAGCTGGAGCCTATCCCAGCTGACTACGGGTGAAAGGCGGGGTACACCCTGGACAAGTCGCCAGGTTACTGTATTTATGTTCCAATTTATTACACACACCACTCTTTTGCAATAGTTTTAGGATGAAACAAGCCAAGCATTCTTGGATGGTCTTAAATTCTGACGCATGTTTTGACCCAACGCATTAGTGTTCCTTTCCACTTTTAGAACAGCCAACTTATGCAAGATCATCCAGTATGGCTATCACAGCTGCCTCCAGGAACAACTCAGCTTCTACAGCCAATTACAGTCAATACAGCCAACTGGTTTATGACAATGAAAAGGTGTCAGACCAAAATTTGAACAAATAATGGAAGCTGAAATTGTCACCATACAGCTGAAGGTTGTATGGTGACACAGCAGGTAGCATTGCTGCCTCACAGCTCCTGGATTCAATCCTGAGCTCGGATGACTATGTGAAGTTTTTAGTTTTCTCCCAGTGCTCTTGCGGACTTCATCCAGGTTCTCCAGTTTCCTCCCATCTCCCAAAAACATGCCAGTAAGTGGAACAGCTATGATAAAAGGTGTGAATATGTGTGTACATGGTGTCCCATCCACTTTACCTAAAGCAGTTATGGAAAAAGTGAGTGAAGTGAGTGGAAGATTTGAACGCTACATAAAACGTGTTCCTGGCAGCGTGCACCCAACGCCCTATCTCAACTGATTACTGACACCTGCATCCTATCAGCAAATCCAATCATGGACTCTTTAAATAGACCAAGCCTGCTTCTAGTCTCTTCATGAGGACCTATACTTACCATGTGCTTACATTTGCACCATAGCAGGCATCCCAGCAATGCCTAATTTGTTATGCTTAGTTCTTGTTAGGCCAGTAGTTCAGTTTGTTCATGTCTCAATTTACCTTCTATTGTTTTATTCAAATTCTGACCTTTGTTATAACTTGCCAATAATGTTGTATGAGCTAACATGCCTATGCTTCCTGCAATGATATTTTGACACAATTTGTAAACACTTTAATAATTATTTAACACTCAGGAGTTATAAGTACTTTTGGTGCCATCTTGAAAAAAGAATAGAGAATGACTTACAGTATTCAAAACCAGAGCATGATAAAAAGTGTATTAAACCTGCAAGGATCTGACATTTAATTTTATTTCCTTGGTAGTGCAAAGGGATATCACCCAGTATTTTTTAACTGCGGATGTGAAACACAACACTATTACTGACACAAATGGTCCCATAACATTTCAACTATGAGCATGTACAGAAGCTCACAATCCCACATACATAACAAGGACCTTTTAAGAGTGTAATGCATTTCCAAATATGGCAAAAAGAGTGATGGCTTATGAATTGTCTTGGTGTAAGCATGTTAGCAAAACTGAATGTTTTACCTTAAGGTTCCCTTAACCTTTACTATATTAGTTATCTTGAACAAATAATGTACATCAGCATTAATACACCATAAGTAAGACTAAAAAGAAAACCATTATTGATTGAGGTTTTTTCTAATAATAAACCAAATATGACAAATAATGATAACTTAGATTAAACACTGTTCAGACCATCATTGATTAAGCCCATCAATGACCAATATGAACCAGCAAGTTATTTAACATTTGTGGTTAACTTCTGAATTGAAGCAAGTTTCAGTATTTACAACGGGAGATCAGAGTTTAGCATTTAGTTAGCATTTCAATCATTCATATCCTTCTGCTTTTTAAGGCTGTGGAATTCTGTCTAGTTTTCTCAATCCCCTGTCACAGGTTCCAGCTCCACCTGAGAGATCCTCAGATGTTCCTAAGCCAACTGTGAGATATAATCTCTCCAGTGGGTCCTAGGTCTGCTCCAGGGTCTCTGTCCAGCAGGACATGCCTGATACATACATGCTCTACCAGGAGTTTACAAGAGAGCACAGTTCTACTCCAAGGTTCTCCTGGATTGCTGGGCTCCTCACTCTATCAAGGAGAGTAAACCCAGCAGAAGAACCTCATTTCCAATGCCTGTACTGCTGACTTTATTCTTTCATTCACAATGTTAACATTTAAACAGACATCAATTAATACATGTTAACTTACTTTGACTTATTAACACAGTGTATGGTTTGAGCATGTATGGGGAAGCCATGGCCTAATGGTTAGAGACACAGCTTTGGGACCAAAAGGTCACTGGTTCAATTATCTGGACCAGCAGGAATGGCTGAAGTTCCCTTGAGTAAGGCATCTGCTCCCCAGGCTGCTCTGGGTATGTTGTATGTCACTCTGGATAAGAGTGTCTGCTAAATGCCATGAATGTAATGTTTGTTAATAATTCAGCAAATGATGTTAGTTAAGGGAACCAGAACACTAAACTTTAGATTGGCTTGGACATGGATAATACTCAAGGGAAACTGAGTGTTACACGTCTACCCATAGTTGTGAAATGTGCAGGTCAGTAGCTTTATTAGCCATTTTTCCAGGAAGGTTGGTTGGCAACTGAGGATTTTAAATTGATAGAATAACATTAATACAACCATAAGTAGCCACAAGGAACACATGGTTACCTCAAGATGTAACATGACAAAGGTTAAGAAACAAATACAGACATACAGATTCAAAGAGAGAAAGAGAGCTGAAGGGTTTCTGCATCAGTGTCATCAGCTGAAGACTGTGAGAAAATCTGGAGAGAGGACAAAGCTGGCGATTTTCATTATAGTACAATATTAGCAATGACTTAATTAACTCAAATAAATTGATTTCATTTTAAAATGTATTGCTCAGTTGTTCCATTGAGTAATCAGTTATGTGATGTTAACCAAAGTATCATCTGGTTTTCTGGTTTCCTCCCACCAACTAAAACCATGCCAGTGGGTTGTGAATGGAAGCTTACTGAAGATTAATGAATTGATTTGCAATAAGGCACTAAAAACCTTTGACACTCCAACTAACCCAGCTCATGGAAAGTCAATAATATAGTACTAGGAAACAGAGATTGAGATGAAGCAAAAGAAAAGAAGCATTAGCATTCCATTAGCATCATACGGTACTTCTTTCAAAAGAACTTCCTGGAAGAATGAAGAACAATTGAGTGTTTTACAGAGTTACTGTAAATTTATGTTGCCATGGAGAAAGCTTTTAAGGCTAAGAATATGTTGGAGGGTGACCATTTAATTAAAACAACCTGCTGAAGCTAACGCAAGGGCCAAGAGCCAAGCGACAAAAAAAAAAAAAATCTGCCTTGTGATAAATGTCTTCCCTCCTCTGTCTTTTTCTTGCATAAATTATCTTACTATGGTACATGATGGGCTGGGAGAACAGGGGAGGTTAAAGAAATATGAGGGGTGAGAAAGGTGAGAAGAAATGCAAAGAAAATAAATATTTGGGAGAAAAAAACAAAAATGGCAAAGGAAGGTGATTGTTCTTATGTGGACAACATATGCATTACAAATACCATAAAACAAAGTGTCTTTAAGTCAAGAATGCATAGGAAGCATAATGGTGATTCCCTCACACCTCTAACAATGATTTCAAAGCATAGAATTCTTTTCTAAATCTCATAAGTTCAGTATGTTCACTATTTCTTTCATACGCAGACACAAATGGGAATTGAAATGATTTAAAGAAGCTGAAAGGTAATGGGCAACTTGTCTGCTGGCTTTAAATTGCCTGTACGAATATAAGAATCTGTTGACAAGTCTCTTACTGTGTAATTAAGTTGTTATGACTTTTGAAATAGTGATCTTGTGCTTTACGATGTTTTCCTCGTTATAGGGTTTATGGTACTTCTGGAGCTCTGAGTCCTCAGAAGATGACAAAAAGAGCTGGTTTTGGATAATGTCCTTTGGTGGATTTGGCATTTAGGTCTGTGTCATCCTGAGAGCACATTTCTATAAAATTTACCATGAAAAGGAATGTGTGACCTTTCCAAGATACCCAAAGCCATGTGGGCTCAATTATGTGTGTAAAGCTCAATTATGTGTGTAAAGCACAAGCAGATTACAGATTACATATTAATGATAGGTAATTACTTAATTAATTATGCACAGAACTTGCCCAGATAATTTCATACAGTGATGCTGAATGTAATTTCCTCAGGCTGCTTAGATTAACAGGTGGCTCATCACACCTGTTAATCTCCCAGAACATTCCAGAATAATCCATTTGGGGATTTAATTCACATGATCCACAAAAGTAGCAAATGATACTGGCTCTGTCCCAAATGGTGCTCTTAGCCCTGTGGTCCTCCACCAACACAGCAGTTGTGTGATGTTTCCGAGGTGCAAGCCTATGGTGTGTCAGTAGTTGAGGGCAACAAGCACCTATGACACTCTTCGAGATTTCACTGCAGTCAGGTTTTGTTCAGCATGATGTTTTCACAGTGGCTTGATATTTAATGATACTGCCAAAGAGCAACGCAATTACTCGGTCAAATGCTTGTGCTGTTTATATGAGAAGTAATGATAATGGCTGCGATGCAATGACCAATAGAATTTTAGACTTTATTTTCCATTGAAAGACAAATGAGGTTCATAAACAAATCAGTTAGATCCACCAAAATAAATAAAATAAATAATTAATAATAATTAAGAAACTGCCTAAGATCACACTGACTGATTCCATGGTGCAGCTCCAGATAAAGAATGGTTCAGTTTAATCATTTTTTACAGTATTTTTATTACAAACTTTTATGTTATTATCTATAACTTCTTGACAGCATCTTTAATGAACAACAAAATGCATTTATCTTTAAACATTGTTGCATCCTCCTTGCTTTGCCCTAAACAAACCCATGAACTGTGACTGGTCCTTGCAAATAATGGCAAAGAGGGGTTTTTTTCCCTTTTCTTTTTTCTAAGAGATTATTGCTGGATCTGTTTCAATATAGAGCTCACTGAAATGAAAAATAAACAGCCTATAGCCTTGTGGCCCTAGAGACACACAATTGAGGACTCCAAGTGCTCCATTTGGAACATAGCCTAAATTGCTAACTCCTTGTTTATAAATCCAGGCATCCCTCAAGGCTGAATGCTCCCCCTTTTGTCCTTGTTAGACAATAATAGCTGCTGTTGTAATGGCCCAAAGGTCGAGTTGTTGACAATTGTTGGTTCATGGTAGGTTTTATCTGTGACAATGATAAATCATATCTGTAGAAGAGGGGTGATTTATTTATTTATTTATTTATTTATTTATTGCCATGGTGTACACATGGCAAAATTAAAATAAATTACCCAGTTGTAAATATGGTTGGATCAACTTGGGTTCAAGTTCCCAAGGATCACTGTTTACAGGAAGGCCAAAACTTGTAAGTCGATACAATCCCTAGCTCTTTTCATAAAACCAAACTGTTACTGACATCAAGTTTCCTTTGTTACCATCCAAGGTTCCTTGGGTACATAGATTTATATTCATCCACAATAAGGACAAGCAGGAGGTTTGAAACAGATCCCAGACATCTGCTATACCAAGCTCCCATTACAGAGATGGTTTAAAGCCACTGACACCAGCACAACACTTCTTTTTTTGACCAATCTAAATGAGTGTTTAACGTACCCTTATCTTCTTGAATGTCCATGTCTTTTCTTGACTTATATTCTTAATCACTATATGCTTCCAGCCATAACATATACACTCACCAGCTAGTTTCATAGGAACTCATATACAACTGGTCATTCACAAGAGTTGTGTGGTCCACATAACAGTGGACCACATCAGGATCCACTCCTGCCAGCCAAAAACAAGAATCTGAGCTTACGGTAGGCACAGGTTTACCAAAAATGGGCAGCTGAAGATTGTAAAAAGACCAGGCAATGTTTTTCCAATCTGTGTCCACTGTAGCCTCTGATTCCTGATTTCTTGGCTGACAGTAGTGAAACCAGATGTAGTCTTCTACTATTGTAACCCATGTACCTTGGTGTGTTCTGCATTTTGTGATTCTTTTGTGCTCACCACTGTTGTAAAGAATGGTTATTTTAAGCCCTGTCCACACGGCAACGGATTCAGGTGACTCCGATACAATTGCTTATCGTTTAGGCCTGGCGTCCACACGGCACCGGCGTTTTGGGTGCCCAAAACGCAATCTTTTTGAGAACGGGTTCCAGAGTGGAAAGATCTGGCAACGTTGCCGTTGTGAAGTCGTCTGGATGAGTAGAACGGATTTGTTTACGATGACGTCACAACCACATGACTGTGAGTGCTTCACGCCGGGTAGAAGTGTAACGAATATCACCAGGAAAAAGCCTTACAGAGCACTAGTGAGAGTGAAACACGAGCTTGGATATTATTATTATTATTATTATTATTATGTTCAGTGTTAGTTCACAGTAGTAATGCAAGAAGCAGAATAGTGACAGTAATAGTGAAGCAAAAACATGCAATTGTACAAACACTGCAGCTCTACAGCAAAATATTCATTTATGAAATGGTCTGATTCTTAACACCAGTAGTGCCAATGAACTTCTCATTGCGATGCGAGTTGTCAACAAATCCTATAACTTGGTTCATGAAACGCGCTTACAAAATATTTTCACTGTGAATATTTATTGTATAATGGTGCAATCCCGCCAGCAAAAATAGGGAAAAAAAAGGAGCGATCTCACCTCTTCAGATGTTGATTTAAGTCCGACAATACATTCCTTAAAAAGGGCGTAGAGGAGCAAATTAATCCAATTTATTCCGCACCATTAAAGACGCCGCCTTCCGCGTAGAATCATACGTCATCCTCGCCGCCATATTGGAGAGGTCAAAGCGGAGAATAAAGATTAGCTGCGTTTAACTGTACCAACAGGTTTACCGTCCAAACGAGATCATATGGGATTACCTTTCACAGGTGAGAAACAACAAATTAATTCCATCAACGTGTATCATTCACTTAATTCCGGACCATTGAAGACGCCGCCTTCCGCGTAGAATCATACGTCATCCTCGCCGCCATTTTGGAAAGGTCAAAGCGGAGAATAAAGATTAGCTGCGTTTAACTGTACCAACAGGTTTTCTGTCCAAACGAGATCACATGGGATTACCTTTCACAGATGAGACTGGAAAAATACTTTTCATTGTATTTGGTCATTATAATGTAATTTTACAAACAGATTTTCCTGACTTTGTGGCTAATATGAAGTCTTGCGCATAATAGTTTATGTGCATGCGTCGTTACTTCTTCTATTGTTCTGGTGTCTCCGAAGGGACCGTCTTACAGCGCCCCTAGAGGTGTGGCATGTGTATTGCATCGTTTTCAGCAAGCGTTGCATTGCCATATGGACCTGATATTTTACTGATTGTTGCCCATTTGGACGCGATATATTTTTAAATAACATCTCGTTGCCGTTGTCGTGTGGATGTAGCCTTAGTTGTTGTAGATTTCCTGTCAGCTCAAATCAGTCTGCCATTCTCCTCTGATCTTTCTCATCGATGAGGCATTTCCTGCTGTGCACTGGATGGTTGTTTTTTTTTTCCCCCACATAATAGCCTGTTATGCATGAAAGTCCCAGGAGATCAGGAGTTTCTGAAATACTCAAACCAGTCTGTTTGGTACCAAAAGCCATGCCACAGTCAAAGTCACTGAGATCACATTTCCCCCATTCTGATTATTTATTTAAACATTACCAAAAACTCTAAACCTGTATCTGAATGATTGCTACTAAGGATTGTGCACTTGCCACTTGATTGGATCTCATCTCATTATCTCTAGCCGCTTTATCCTGTTCTACAGGGTCGCAGGCAAGCTGGAGCCTATCCCAGCTGACTACGGGTGAAAGGCGGGGTACACCCTGGACAAGTCGCCAGGTCATCACAGGGCTAACACATAGACACAGACAACCATTCACACTCACATTCACACCTACGGTCAATTTAGAGTCACCAGTTAACCTAACCTGCATGTCTTTGGACTGTGGGGGAAACTGGAGCACCCGGAGGAAACCCACACAGACACGGGGAGAACATGCAAACTCCACACAGAAAGGCCCTCGCCGGCCACGGGGCTCGAACCCGGACCTTCTTGCTGTGAGGCGACAGCGCTAACCACTACACCACCGTGCCGCCCACTTGATTGGATGAGTTGGATAATTGTATGAATGAGCAGGTGTATAGGTGTTCCATAAAGTGGTCTGCGAATATATTTTCAATGACATGAAGTTGGTCATACTTCTGCGCTAGTTCCACAAGTTTAGTTCCAAATGATTATTTGTTCTTCAGTTCATCCAGTGTATTTGGGTGAGAATGAAGTGAGTCATAAATGTTACATGTCATGTGTTATATTAAATTGTACCAGGGGGACAGGAGTTTTCTTCTTCCCCTTAATTGCATACATGTCACTGATACATTTATAATATTTAGCACAATGTAACAACTTACCTGATCCAAAGCCCTATGTGTAGGACATCCCAAATCCTGTCCAGACTCTCCTACATTTTGACACTTGTTTACAAAGTATGAATCAATTAAGCCATGAGTTTTTGAAAATTAGAGCCCTTTGGTCACTTGCAAGGATGTCATCCAAAGCTTCTGGATAGAAAATGCTCTGATGTTAAATATGTGTAATGCAGAGAGAGAAGCAGAGTGGGACGTAAATCTGAGATGAGGAAATCAGAGAAATGTGAAGAGTAATGTGGAAACAATGTCTGTGACGGCAGCATGCCTGGATCCAAACTATGGAGAGCTGCTGCATTGTACGCATTAAATCACAAATGAAGCAAATGCACTCTTGAATATGTCAATTTTGAAATGGAACACACTGTTATTTTATTCTCATAACGTCAGGCAATACTTTGAGGCTTTTTTTATAATGCAATTTTGGCTTGGTGGACTCAACTAATTTGCTATTTTGTTTGATTATACATTAAACCGCATTTTGATGGAGTGACTTATTAAACTCTGACAGGAAAACATTATTAAAACCAAAGTTTTGCAATGTAAGCTGGGTCATTATGAGAGTCTTGGTAAATTGCTTAATAACATTTTCCCACCTCTGACACATGGGCTTGGCCGACCATTCCCCAATGCTGTTTCATGTAAGATTGTTTGCCTTGCTGAAATTGCAGGTGCCTACAGTAATGCTACACTGTTCTTTCTCATGGGAGCTCCCCCCCCCCCAGAAAGATTAGTGATGCTACATGGAAAACATTAACTACAACTGCTTCATCATACAACCCCGATTCCAAAAAAGTTGGGACAAAGTACAAATTGTAAATAAAAACAGAATGCAATAATTTACAAATCTCAGAAACTGATATTGTATTCACAATAGAACATAGACAACATATCAAATGTCGAAAGTGAGACATTTTGAAATTTCATGCCAAATATTGGCTCATTTGAAATTTCATGACAGCAACACATCTCAAAATAGTTGGGACAGGGGTAATAGGAGGCTGGAAAAGTTAAATGTACAAAAAAGGAACAGCTGGAGGACCAAATTGCAACTCATTAGGTCAATTAGCAATAGGTCATTAACATGACTGGGTATAAAAAGTATGACTGGCTCTCAGAAGTAAAGATGGGAATCCCCCTAATTCTGCCGACAAATAGTGGAACAATATCAGAAAGGAGTTTGACAGTGTAAAACTGCAAAGAGTTTGAACATATCATCATCTACAGTGCATAATATCATCAAAAGATTCAGAGAATCTGGAAGAATCTCTGTGCATAAGGGTCAAGGCCGGAAAACCATACTGGGTACCCGTGATCTTCGGGCCCTTAGACGGCACTGCATCACATACAGGCATGCTTCTGTATTGGAAATCACAAAATGGGCTCAGGAATATTACCAGAAAACATTGTCTGTGAACACAATTCACCGTGCCATCCGCCGTTGCCAGCTAAAACTCTATAGTTCAAAGAAGAGGCCGTATCTAAACATGATCCAGAAGCGCAAACGTCTTCTCTGGGCCAAGGCTCATTTAAAATGGACTATGGCAAAGTGGAAAACTGTTCTGTGGTCAGACGAATCAAAATTTGAAGTTCTTTATGGAAATCAGGGACGCCGTGTCATTCGGACTAAAGAGGAGAAGGACGACCCAAGTTGTTATCAGCGCTCAGTTCAGAAGCCTGCATCTCTGATGGTATGGGGTTGCATTAGTGCATGTGGCATGGGCAGCTTACACATCTGGAAAGACACCATCAATGCTGAAAGGTATATCCAGGTTCTAGAGCAACATATGCTCCTATCCAGACGACGTCTCTTTCAGGGAAGACCTTGCGTTTTCCAACATGACAATGCCAAACCACATACTGCATCAATTACAGCATCATGGCTGCGTAGAAGAAGGGTCTGGGTACTGAACTGGCCAGACTGCAGTCCAGATCTTTCACCCATAGAAAACATTTGGGGCATCATAAAAACGGAAGATATGACAAAAAAGACCTAAGACAGTTGAGCAACTAGAATCCTACATTAGACAAGAATGGGTTAACATTCCTATCCCTAAACTTGAGCAACTTGTCTCCCCAGTCCCCAGACGTTTACAGACTGTTGTCAAGAGAAAAGGGGATGTCTCACAGTGGTAAACATGGCCTTGTCCCAACTTTTTTGAGATGAGTTGTTGTCATGAAATTTAAAATCACCTAATTTTTCTCTTTAAGTGATACATTTACTCAGTTTAAACATTTGATATGTCATCTATGTTCAATTCTGAATAAAATATAGAATTTTGAAACTTCCACATCATTGCATTCCATTTTTATTTACAATTTGTACTTTGTCTCAACTTTTTTGGAATCGGGGTTGTACATGGGACACTGCATGACCTCATTGTATCATTGTCTCATCACTTAGGACAAATTAGTTACTAGCATAAAATAATGATACCTTCAAAAGCTGTGAAAGTATGCAATTTTCATCTTCGTGTATGGCCTGTTAACAATGCCTGAATGCACATAAGATGTATATTCTGTTCTTTTATTAATCAATAACAAGTTAGACATCTGGCTTGGAAACATTACAGATATGTCCAAAAGAAATTGTGACCACATGTGTACAAACAATATTGTAGCCAAAATTTCATCTATTTTAAGCATGCTTTCCGTCGCTTAAAGGAATAGCCTACTTCAGCTTTTTTTTTTTCCAACCCAGTCTCTACAACATTTGTAGTGTACTGTATGTGTAATTCCCATGGCAAATACTTTTAACTGAAGAGTTTCTTTAAAAAAAATCCTCTCTAAAAATGTGCTTCTTATAAATGGTTACTGATACCTGCCCAGAGAATTAATTATATGCAAATTTATTTCTATTCATTTGTTAGTGCAATGAAATATAGTTTGCCAAATGTTTTTCCATAGATAGAGATTAAGAAAACTGGAATATTACGACATTTTACTATTCCAGAAGAAAAGAAGCATTATTTTAAAGGTACAATGTGTAAGAATTGGCCACCTGGCAAAGTCATACTCCACATATATATATATATATATATATATATATATATATATATATATATATATATATATATATATATAATCTCATTTCTGCAAATTAAAATGAACTGTGATGAGGAGCTACAACTGCTGCCCAAGCAGTGATATTATAGTTAGTGCCAAATCTGCAACATCTTTGTACATCAAAGAACACTCCAAAAAGGAATAAGATTTAAATTCTTGTTATAAATTACTGGGAAGATTTTCAGTTTAACTTCATAATTTATTAATAGTTTCACTTATCCTTGTTTACATAATATACTTGATGTGGTTCATCTCATCTCATCTCATTATCTCTAGCCGCTTTATCCTGTTCTACAGGGTTGCAGGCAAGCTGGAGCCTATCCCAGCTGACTACAGGTGAAAGGCGGAGTACACCCTGGACAAGTCGCCAGGTCATCACAGGGCTGACACATAGACACAGACAACCATTCACACTCACATTCACACCTACGGTCAATTTAGAGTCACCAGTTAACCTAACCTGCATGTCTTTGGACTGTGGGGGAAACCCACGCGGACATGGGGAGAACACGCAAACTCTGCACAGAAAGGCCCTTGCCGGCCACGGGGCTCTAACCCGGACCTTCTTGCTGTGAGGCGACAGCACCAACCACTACACCACCGTGCCGCCATATATATATATATATATATATATATATATATATATATATATAAAGAATGTTTTACTGGAAAATTTGCCACTTGTATTTTTCATATGAGCTACATCTGGGACATGGAGATTCAAAACCATGACATAAATTCTATATGTCACTCATGAGGAAATCAATGAATTGTTTTGATAAATTATATATATATATATATATATATATATATATATATATATATATATATATATGGGGCAGTATATCACCCGAAAGTTGGGGTGTTCACACTTATTGTAAGAAACAAGGAATTTCCCCCTTTCCCCCCCAAATGCACCACCTTATAGAATTATCACACACTGAATGTAGTGTAAAGCTATATTGTTGATCCACTACTTTGTTCATACAATCTACAATCTGGGTTCATGTCCAGCTTTTTTGGTTGAATAGTTCACAAAGTGTTAACCACAAGGTGGATCACATATCACATAAAACATCAAGACTTTAGCAAAGTCTTTAGCTTCTCGGATAAATAAGTCATGAGGTCTTTATTGTTTCACAATGCATATCAAAAGTACTGTGCATGAAAAGAAACAACGGAACTTACTGTTTCTTATGATACTAGTTGTATCTCTTCACGACAAAGCATTGTCAAGTAATTTGGTTTTGAATTCGCATCAAATAAATCAATGAAGCTTATTTCTGGTAGGTTCTTTAGTTTGTCCAAATAGCATTGCTTGGCATTGGAATTCAGTTTGGATGGTATAGTGATGTAGTGGTTAGCACTGTTACCTCACAGCAAGAAGATTCCAGGTTCGAACCTCATGGCCAATGGGGACCTTCCTGTTTGCATGTTCTCCCTCTGTCTATGGGTTTCTTCTGGGTGTTCCGGTTTCCCCCAAAGACATGCAGTTAGGTTAACTGGCTACTCTAAACTGCCCATGTGTGTGAAAGATTGTTTGGGGGTTTACAGTTATTTAGCACAAATCCAAAGTCTTTTAGCACAAATTCTACAGTCTCTTAGCATAACTCTAAGTTCCTAAGCACAAGATCCAAGAACACTTATTCTTTATTATGACTACTTACTGATCATGTTTAAAGATGTTTGATGGATTTTTTTTAAATGAAAGTTGCCGAGATTCCGATTGAAAATGAGCGATTGTATTTCCCCACTCAGCCATCTTGAGACCGCCATGTTTGATGCAGCCCGTATGTTAGTCACCAATCCTCCCTCAAAATTATTTAAGATGGCATGTAACCTGACCCAGTACACCACTACAGCCAACTTCCAGGTTTGTTTTGTCTTTATTAAAGTGCTAAGCTTAAATTATATCCTCTTTATTATTTACAATTTGCTAATTTGATAAAGAATGAAAAGTCAAGCGAAATTTACATGATAAGAGTTTAAAGAAAGCTTTTTGTTTGTTCTTTATTTTACTTTTTTATGAAAGAAAAAAGGTTGAAAGCAAGGAAAACTATGTACAGCAAATTCAATTATTTTATTAAGCTACAGTGGTGCTTGAAAGATTGTGAACCCTTTAGAATTTTCTATATTTCTGCATAAATATGACCTAAAACATCATCAGATTTTCACACAAGTCCTAAAAGTAGATAAAGAGAACCCAGTTAAACAAATGAGACAAAAATATTATACTTGGTCATTTATTTATTGAGGAAAATGATCCAATATTACATATCTGTGAGTTGCAAAAGTATATGAACCTTTGCTTTCAGTATCTGGTGTGACCCCCTTGTGCAGCAATAACTGCAACTAAACATTTCCAGTAACTGTTGATCAGTTCTGCATACTGGCTTGGAGGAATTTTAGCCCATTCCTCTGTACAGAACAGCTTCGACACTGGGATGTTGGTGGGTTTCTTCACATGAACTGCTCGCTTCAGGTCCTTCCACAACATTTGGATTGGATAAAGGTCAGGACTTTGACTCGGCCATTCCAAAACATTAACTTTATTCTTCTTTAACCATTCTTTGGTAGAACGACTTGTGTGCTTAGGGTCATTGTCTTGCTGCATGACCCACCTTCTCTTGAGATTCAGTTCATGGACAGATGTCCTGACATTTTACTTTAGAATTCGCTGGTATAATTCAGAATTCATTGTTCCATCAATGATGGCAAGCTGTCCTGGCCCAGATGCAGCAAAACAGGCCCAAACCATGATACTACCACCACCGTGTTTCACAGATGGGATAAGGTTCTTATGCTGGAATGCAGTGTTTTCCTTTCTCCAAACATAATGCTTCTCATTTAAACTAAAAATATCTATTTTGGTCTCATCCATCCACAAAACATTTTTTCAATAGCCTTCTGGCTTGTCCATGTGATCTTTAGCAAACTGCAGACGAGCAGCAATGTTCTTTTTGGAGAGCAGTGGTTTTTTCCTTGCAATCCTGCCATGCACACCATTGTTGTTCAGTGCTCTCCTGATGGTGGACTCATGAACATTAACATTAACCAATGTGAGAGAGGCCTTCAGTTGCTTAGAAGTTACCCTGGGGTCCTTTGTGACCTTGCCGACTATTACACGCCTTGATCTTGGAGTGATCTTTGTTGGTCTACCACTCTTGGGGAGGGTAACAATGGTCTTGAATTTCCTCCATTTGTACACAATCTGTCTGACTGTGGATTGGTGGAGTCCAAACTCTTTAGAGATGGTTTTGTAACCTTTTCCAGACTGATGAGCATCAACAACGCTTTTTCTGAGGTCCTCATTAATCTCCTTTGATCGTGCCATGTTACACTATTGTGAAGATCAGACTTTGATAGATCCCTGTTCTTTAAATAAAACAGGGTGCCCACTCACATCTGATTGTCATCCCATTGATTGAAAACACCTGACTCTAATTTCACCTTCAAATTAACTGCTAATCCTAGAGGTTCACATACTTTTGCCATTCACAAATATGTAATATTGGATCATTTTCCTCAATAAATACATGACCAAGTATAATATTTTTGTCCCATTTGTTTAACTGGGTTCTCTTTATCTACTTTTAGGACTTGTGTGAAAATCTGATGTTGTTTTAGGTTGTATTTATGCAGAAATATAGAAAATTCTCAAGGGTTCACAAACTTTCAAGCACCACTGTATTTACATTTTAGATAATTGTTGTGACTTCTAAATGCAAGAAAGTGAAAATTAAACTTGAAACAAACAAAAAATATTATAAATTAAACTGCAGGTGCCACTAAAAACCCCTTCCTATATCAAGATGAATATTTTTGTCAATTATTGTGACCATAATCCAGAGTTGTGCTAAAGAACATAGAGTTGTGCTAAGCAACTTTTGAACTTGTGCTAAAAGACTTTAGGTTTGTGCTAAAAGACTTGTGCTAAATAACTGGATACCGTTTGCGGAAGCTGTGACAGGCCTAGCAAGCCAGCAGTAAATGTGCTCAAGATAGATGCAGACAGCCTTGTAAGAGGCTGGCAACTGACAGGCCAATTGGCCTACATGGCATCAGAGTGAGTGAGGTGAGTGCAGTTTCTCTTGGTAGGGTCCCTTTTTCTTTTCCCTTCTCCAAAAATCCAATATATCCAATACAAAATGGTAACCGCAAATCCATGTTTCAGTGCTTGGATTCCAAGTGTTTCTTCAAATTGCAGCAACAACTCTTTTCTTTTCTTTAGCTTTCTGACATCTGTCAAAAAAGATAGCTCTGATTTCTTGTTTAATCTATTTGTTCAGTCAATCGCAAAACAGTTTTTTCCCCATTTATGTGTGTGTGTGTTTTGAATCCTTTTTCTGTCTATCTGCGGCTGAGAGCTAACTCTGCTACTCACTAGGTCTAACAGCACAGTGACTTCTACATACAGTGACATCACATGCACAATTTCTTCATCCTCTTATTTTGGACTGAGGGCAGATTGGATGCTATCGTGACTCTTTATCGCTTCTTGAGGTACAAATTGGTATTATGAAACAGACAATGTGTCCTTTCTTGGGACTAACTGGTTAGCATACTAACTTCAGAAGATATCCCTGCAAAACCATACATGGATGTTTTTAACATAACACCAAAGCTGTTATTTCTTCTTTTTTTTATGTTTTAAACTTAAATTCCTACAAACTCTCACACATATAACCTTTAAGTGTTTTGTCTGTAACTGGGTGGCATTCATGTTTGGTCAATGGATTCTGACATTTTTCATGTGTAATTAATAATTCCTGTTAAGTTTTTTTCAAGGAAAACTCCACCCTGAAACATCGAAATATTTATTATGTGTTTTAGCAATTCTGATGCTAATTTGTTGGTTGCTGTAGTTGCACTGAGTAATGGCAGAGGCTTGGCTTGAATAGTTAGCTATCTACAAGGTAACAAACATGATGGTGATGGTGCCGTTGATGGTATGAGTGTGAAAGTTGAAGCTTTGGAACCTGAACTGTTTATGCAGAGTGTGCAGGTGAAGAATTGAGAGAACTGGACAGACTAAAGGACTAAAGTGCTGCTGCATCACTGCCTTTACTGAGAGATAAATTAAAGGCTAAATACTACTGATACCACTATCAGCAGGTAGTCAAACAGCATTGTGGGTAATGTAGGGTAATGTTCATGAATGAAGTTGAAACAACAACAGAATTTCAATCCAAAATAGATCTTGGATATTACTGCATATTAACACATATTCATTATAAAGAATAACATGCAAGTGCTTAAGGTTGGCTTTTTCTTTTAAAACCCAATAGTACCCTGTAACCAGTTGGAAAGACAAAGCTTGAAGTGCTTTAATGAAGTGCATCTATTTAACAACCTGAAATGGACTTGGTGTTTTGGGAAAGCATGGCACACTGACCTCACATGTTGGTGATTTGGTCCATATTTCATGTTACTTATAGTATTTCAAGACCTACCACAGCACACTGCAATCAGGGAGTTCCATAAACAGGCACCTGTTCTGAGAGTATGTCGTACAGATGGCTATCCTATCACTGGAATGCCTCATGTCTCACTGCATAAAACTGTGACGTGTGGTATGATTATTTTCTTTAACTAGTGGATGATTTTGTGTGTGTGTGTGTGTGTATATATATATATATGTGTGTGTGTGTGTGTGCTTAAAGGATTGTGTAAGAGAAAAAGAATACAGTACTGTGCAAAAGTATTAGGCACATGTACAAAAAATGCTATAGACAAAAAAAATTATTAAAAATCATGAAATGTTTCAACATTTAAAAAATACTATAAACAGCAGTAAGCCATAATAAAACAAAGTCAATATTTGGTGTGAGACGACCGTTTGCTTAATAATAATAAGTCTCCAGTATAATTAGTGCAGTGTTATAAGCTGTAGGTTTTACTGAGCATCTTGCAGAACCAGCCACAGTTCTTCTGGACACTTTGACTGTCACACTTGCTTCTTCATTTTGCAGCAAAACCCAGTAGCCTTAATGATGTTTTCTTTTTTAATCTGAAAAGTGGCCTCTTATGTAATATGCTGCTCAGTTACAACATTTTTCTGTAACATTTAATTTTGTGCTGGAAAACAAACGTTCGGATTCTAAAATGTTTTTGTAGAGTCAATAATGTAGAAGTCATCAAATAAAAATCTATAACAAAGTTTGTGTGAAAAAAATAGGGTGCCTAAGACTTTGCACACACACACACACTTATATATATGAATTTGTGCTGTATTATGTCATTATGTCTGTATGTTGTGTAGGTGGACATGCATGTGTAAAAACATGAACACACCTGCAGTATACCATAGGGATATGAAGAATAAAAGGGCTGTGCACAGGATAATGGTTGAGGTTGCCAAATCAGGATTAGCATCTTTATACTTTGGATTACAAGCCTCTATTTGTGCTGAATACAGGCCCCAAAGGCTGTGGCTGGAAACTATCCTGGAAAATAACAAAAAAAAGAATAAAATAAATATTTTACCAACCCAATATGGAAATGTTTTTCTTAAGGTTATTTGTTAATCTTACCTTGGCTGGCTGTCTGCAAATAACCATTTTAACGCATGTAGTATTAGTCAGTCTGCTTATAGTTGTCTTAAACCTTGCTAATTAAGTGTGCTTTTCTCATGATTTGATCAAGTGTTTTTGGATCATTACATGCTATAGCAAAACATAAGCTAAAATAATTGCCTAACCAATTCAGTGTGTGATCAGATATTGGTGTAACAGTGGCACGTTAACAATAAAATTTAGTATTTGCTCGACTACGCCACCTAGGGTGGGGGAGGACAACCTAGGAAAATAAAATTACCCCCCAATTTAATAATACCAGGACACAGGTTCGGAGCACTCTTAGGCAGGAGTCAAGTTCATTTATTCTTTTCACAGGGTATAAAACGTTAAGAGCAGTGTACAATAAATACAGGTTGACTGATCAGGCCAAACCAGTTTAATAACAATGTTCAAGGATAGAAACGAGTTCACGTATGTACACCTTGAGTCAGTCATACACCAATCAGAGGGCTACAATATTCCATACACATAATACATCCAGTAGCCTAACACATCAACATCATAAAAATACATACAAGTGTGCAACAATGCAGGTGGTTGTGCAAAAGCCAGCTACAAGAGAAGTCAAGATGATAAGTATGGCACTAACCCTAGTGTGATACCCTTAAGGCATATAATTACAGAGAGAATGTGGCCAACCACATTCACACGGCACGGCACGTGCAGGAGGGGGGACTGCCCCCAATATCACAGAACACCCTGGTACAGGGTGGGCAATAGTGCTACTCTTACAAGGGCGGCACAGGAATGAGGCTAGCCAATAGCAGCACGGTACAAAGGGACAGCAGAAGACCAAGAAAAAAAACCCACACGGAAATAAAGGAAAACACATTTCAACTAAAACTAAGAAACACTGCAACAAATAAGCATAAACACTGCAGACAAATGACAATAATCACCCAAGTGCACAGAGCGATGGAAAAATGAGAGAATCCGCCACCTGAAGTCCGGCGTGCTATGACGGTGCCTCCACACCTGCCCAGGGGAGAGAGAAAGAGAAGACACTCAATGGCAAGTATTACAGATTCTACTGCGTAATACTGATTACATACACCATAAGGAGCAGATGTAACTTAACTTTGTATAGCAGTAGAGAGGGGGGCTAAGCCAACCTCACAATGGCAGAGGACGATGTATACAGTCACCTCCCGTGCCTAGGGTAAGACACTCACAACCCCACACACACTATGACAAGGCCTCACAAATACACAAACAGGAGACTGGTACCCCAGCTCCAAACGGAGGGCCAAAAAAACAAAAAACAGAAATAACCAAAACAACAAAAATCAATCAAATCAAATAATCAGCAGTCCAAAGTAGGATGGGCAGGTGAACCGGAAATGGCACAATCGCTACGGCGACAAAACAGCAACCCCCCGTGGCTACATTACAATCCCCCTGCAATAGACAAACACCCAGTAAAAACTAGCACTGTAAATAATTGGTGATTTGCTAACCAAGAGGAAGAAATGAGTAGCCTACTCACGGCGTAAATCCACGTTTTGGTCACGTCACACTAAAACCACACACTAAAAGAAGTGAGGGCAAATTAGTGACCAATGGTGTCGTAATAATCGATGTGACAAACACAAAAATAGAGCCAGCTTACCTTTCACTGACTGCGGTCAAACCCACATGAGCCCACCCCTCGGCCACTCCAAACCCAACGATTTAGTAACAGCTAAGCAGGTCTGCAATAGGGCCCAGGCGATGGGGCGAAATGCCAATTCACGAAAAAGTTGTACCACAAGCGCAGATGCAGTAGCTAAATGCGCTGAAGTGAAAATAAATCCACAGCAGGGTGCAGTTCCAACATGGACGTGACTAGAAGCGGGATATAATCGCAGAGTCAGCTCCCGAACCACTAGACAATGCAGCGAGCGGACATATCAAACAGTACTAATATTAAATGCCTACCTGAAGCACCGAACCTCCCGGATAATGCTCCCAGCCAGCAGCAACCCACACACCAGCCGGCGTTTTTACTCCCAGCACAACAGCAGGATGGAAAGACACCAACGTCACATCCCAGAGCCAAATTTATCAACGTAAAAGTCCCTGGTACTCACGGCTCAACCAACCACAAAAAGGAGCAAGTAACTAATCAGCGCCAGATTGGAGAGCATTGCCCAATCTGTCACATTCTACCCCCCCTTCTTGTGTCGGCGCCCCGACGACAGCCGGCGTACCCAAAGGACTGTTAGCCCCTGGAGCGGTGGAGCTAGTTTCAACCATCGAGGGTGGAGAAAGCAGTTCATTTCGCCGAACTACCAACCTTGGAAGGTGGTGCACATTGGAGTGCTGTCCCGCTGTAGAGCGGGAGGTACGTCGCTGGGCTACTGAAGTTGTTCCCAACCCAGCATCGCCATTTACAGCACCAGAGAAAGACGCCAAAGCTTGGGGTGGGGACCCAAGCACTGGGTGAGCGACAGCAATGGAAGGGTCATGGTCCACAACTTGAGGTGGAGACCCACGGGTTGGAGATGCGACCACGATCGGCAGTGGGTCACGGATCACGAGTTGTTCCTCCCCCTGTGACTGCTCACCATGGGGAGCAGCAACACTTGAAGATGGAGCCTCGGGCAACGGTACGGCGTAAGCCAAGGGGAACTGTGGTTTCAACTGATCACGATGGACATTACGGGCTTTCTGAAGATTGCCTACTGGTGCGATGGTATAAACAGCTCCGTTCCCCGTGGGTGCTCGGAGTACCTGATACGAGTCCGAGCTCCAATAATCTTGGATCTTACGTTGACCCCTGACACTATGATCCCTCATATAAACCAGTTGGCCCTCCCTTAGAGGAGCCTCCTGAACCTGACCATCATGACTGTCCTTCCATCGATCCGCTGCAGCCACTAACCGATCTCGAGCCCCTTGGAAAGCCAATCTCAGCCTAGTTTGATGTTCGAGAATCCAATTCTGGACTGTCCCTGGCACTGGCTCGGGAACCCTCCCCAGAAGGAAGTCAATAGGAAGGATGGGCTCTCGTCCAAACATAAGAAAGTACGGAGACTCTCCTGTAGTAGGATGAGGAGTGGTAATGTAGCAGTACACTACCTGCGGGAGACACGACGCCCAGTCATGCTTTCGAGTGGTAGGTATGGTCCGGAGCAGGTTATGGAGGGTCCTGTTAAACCGCTTGCATTGTCCGTTACCTGAAGGATGATACGGGGTGGTCCTGGATTTCACAACACCATACAGCTCACAAAGCTGCCGAATGAGCCCGCTCTCAAACAACCTGCCCTGATCGGAGTGAATGCGACTCGGCACCCCGAACCGATAAAACCACTCATACAGCAGTACCTGGGCCACAGTTTGGGCCCACTGGTCACGAGTGGGCACAGCTTGTGTGTACTTGCTAAATACATCAGTCATGACAAGTACATTTTCCACCCCATTCGTTGTTAGCTCCAGCTGGGTGAAATCGATTGCCAGGATTTCGTTAGGCCTGGAAGCAAGGAGGTGGCCCATGAAGCTGTGTGAAGCAGAACCAGAATCTTTCGCCTGCTGGCACCAGCTACATTCCCGGCACCATTGCTGGATGTCCGACAACAAACCCAGCCAGAAACACAGCCGCACCAACTCGGCTGTGTGCTCCACTCCCTGGTGGCCGTGATCTTGATGAAGCTGCTGTAGGACCTCCTCTTGAAGAGTAGCGGGCAAAAGAACCTGAAGAAATTCCTCCTTCCCGTCTGGCCTGAAGACGCGACAATATAATACACCCTCCCGTTCCACCAGACGAGACCATTGCCTCACAAAGCCGAATACTCGCTTTGAAGCCACCAGTCTCTCCTCTGGTGTGGGTAGGGTGCCCCTCCGCCAGAACAATAGCAAAGACCCCAATGCGGGGTCAGCTTCTTGGAGGGACTGAATCTCCTGAGCTGAACGTTGGGGGAACACGGACATGGAGCACTGTGTTACTGACTCCGATGGCAACACCGGCGGTTGCTGCAAGGCAGTAGGTACAACGGTGCCCGGCAACAAATACTCTCCCAGACTGGCCCCAGACATGTACTGTCTGGATAGGGCATCGGCGTTCTTACTGCTACGGCCCAACCGGTACTTAATCTCAAAATTGAAGGCAGCCAGCTGGGCAGCCCACTGATGTTCTGTGGCCCCCAACTTGGCGGAATGCAGGTAGCTCAGAGGGTTGTTATCCATAAATACTACACATTGCTGGCCCAGGAGGTATTCTCTAAATTTTTCGGTCATGGCCCACTTGAGTGCGAGAAATTCTAGCTTCATAGAGCTATAATTACTCATATTACGCTCTGTGGGCCTAAGACCTCTGCTGGCATAAGCCACCAGACGGACAGCCCCATCCTGTTCTTGGGAGAGAACGGCACCAAGGCCACTATGGCTGGCGTCAACCTCTAAAATGAAAGGCTTGGAGAAATCGGCATAAGCCAGGATGGGTGCGGAGACCAGCCTGGCCTTCAGAGCCTCAAAGCTATCCTCGCACTGCCTTGTCCAAACGGTCCCCAAGTCCTGGCCAGCCCTCCGCTTGCCTTTCCCATTGGAGAGGTCAGCAACCAACTTATGCAGCGGGCCAGCCAGTTTAGAGAAACCCTCCACAAATCGGCGGTAATATCCCGCAAAGCCAAGAAAAGACCTCAATTCGGAGACATGACTGGGACGCTTCCAAGTTGCCACTGCTTCAATCTTTGCTAGATCGGTAGCGACCCCTTCATGGGATATCACATGTCCAAGATAGTTAACCTGTCTTCGAAAGAAAGCACATTTTTCCAGCTTGGCCTTTAACCCCTCATTATGAAGATAGCCCAACACTGTCTCCAGACGTTGCAAGTGCTGTTGGACAGAAGAGAAGATAATATCGTCCAGGTAAAGTAGGAGGGACTGGCACTGCTGGTCCCCAAACATCCTCTGCATGAGGCGTTGGAAGGTACCCGGAGCATTACAAAGCCCAAAAGGCATCCGGCTCCATTCGAATAGACAAAATGGGGTACAGAATGCTGTTTTGGGCCTGTCCTGCTCCGAGACCGGGACCTGGTTATAGCCACTAGCCAGGTCCAGTGTGGAGAACCACTGGGCCCTGGCTAGGGCGTCCAGGCTCTCCTCAATTCGAGGTAGGGGGAAGGAGTCCTTCCGTGTCTTGCTATTCAGCAAGCAGTAATCTACGCACATGCGCAGGCTACAGTCTTTCTTTTTAGCCAAGACAATGGGCGAGGCATACGGACTACTACTCTCCCGAATGACCTGCGACTCCACTAGCTGATTTATATGGGCCTTAACTGCATCATAATCTGAAGGTGGAATACGCCGGTATCGCTGCCGAACAGGGGCTTCGTCCAGTAACGGAATGCTATGAGACACTAGCTGTGTACATCCCAGGTCACCCTCATGGGTGGAGAACACTGTGTGGTAACGAGTCAACAGGCTCCTAGCCTCAACCTGCTCTTGTTCTGACAGGGCAGACAGGTCCACGTTAGCCAGCCGATCCGCAGGATCCACTGATGCTACTTGGGAGGAAAGCGACGCCCAAGCAGATGGAACCTCTGAAACTCCAGCGGGCAGGCTGACTATCTCGGCACTAGTGAGAGACCCCAAGTTGACACGTGGGTAAAGCAATACATTGGTCACCCCAACGTTCACCACAGGTACGAATGCGGTGCCCTGATGTACCTGCACTAAACAAGGTGAAGCCAGCAACCCAGCCAGCAATCCCGACTCTAATGGCTCAAACAGCGTGGTCTGACCTGAAAGCTGCTCGGAACAGGTGCTAGCCACGAACCGCATAGTCCCACCACCAATCTGGACTGCCCGTGGACCCCTCACACAAACAGCCCCAGATCGGACTGATGGGACATGAACCGCGGCTTGGTGGCAACACTGTAAAGCCTTGATGACAGGACCTGGGGCCCAAGAGACAGACGGAGAACGAAACAATGCCGGACCATGGGCATCGAAAAGTTCTTGGTAACACCAGCTGATCACATTCATTCCGATGACCCCAGGGACACCGGGTGGACCGCCCTGTGGATCCCTCACAATCAACACTCCGCACCGTGGTACTACCTTGCTGCACAAAACGACATCCAATTCCAAGTAGCCTATATAGGGAATAGCTAGGCCATTGGCAGCCTTCAGTTGTAGCCAATGGCAGGACTGCAGGCGCTCCTGACCCCAAGGCTTGAATTGACGCAAAAAGAAACTTTCGGTGACTGTGGACACCATTGAACCAGTGTCCAGCAAGCAGGGAACTGACACCCCACCAATGACATCAAGAGTTGGACATGACGACATGAGTGGAGACCTTGCCTCGGGAGGAGCCAGCAAAGACCCCAACTGAGCTGTGGCTCGGCAGCTCAGTGGGTTTCAATTTCCCGACTGCTGGGAAGAAAAGGGAGCCCCTCCCACATTGGAGGGTTGCCCAGAACTTGAATGGGCTCGCAGCCGGAAAGGAACTCTTGGTCCATCGCACTCTCTCGCAAAATGCCCTGGTTGCTGGCATCTCCTACATATCAAAGGCCCAGTGTGTGGGGGGCGACTCTGCACTGGTGCCTGCTGTAGGGAAGCCACTGCTTGTGTTAGCTGATCTAGCTGCTCCTGTTGCTTTTTGAAGAGTTCTTTCCACTCGGAATCACTGGTTGCTGCAGGCACCGGAGAGGCTATAGGGGAATGGCCTTGCATGCCATATTGTACACCATAAGCAGCTGGCAAGGAAAAGCTTCACGCCCTAGCTCCACCAGGAAGTCCTTCCTGTTCCCACCTGATGGCTTCTTTACGCGCTTCCAAGAGTGTTGCTTCAGGTGTACGCCGAGCAAACTGCTTCAACTCTCGACGAAGGCTATTGTCCAAAACATGTTCGATAAATTGATCATGAAGAAGAACTTCAGAGTTGGGCACACCATTAGGTGCACATCTCTGAACCTGATCCATTAAAGCCATAAGGGCTAAAGAAAATTCTTGTAACGTCTCACCCTCCTGCTGTTGCCGAGAGAAAAAGGCCTGCTGTAGTGTTACATAGGATTGGCTACAACCATAAAGCTCTCGCAAAGCATCCAAAATCTTCTCAGAGTCTTTTCGCTCGGTAGGAAGGCGGTACTTGATCTCATCTTTTGCCTCACCTTCTAAATGATCATAAATGAAGTCAGCCTGATCAGCGAGAGGCAACCGTTTAGACCGCATACAAGCCTGCACTTCTTCAATCCATTCGACAATCTTAAGCCCTGTCCTACCATTAAATTTTGGACACTTACGGTCTCTAGGGATGACTACAATGCGCTCTGCACCCACCTGAGGTGTTGGAGTAGGCTCTGCAGCTGCCTCCTGTGGTTGTCCCGAGTCAGTAGCTGGCCGTTGACTGAGGCGCTCATTTTCAGCAGTCAACTGGGCAATCCAGTCTCTCAATTGTTGCATTTCTTCCTCCATCTCAACAATACCACCAATATCAACAACCCAACCCCCTACCTCAAAAGCAGTCTCAACTAGCCTAATAGGAAGTTGCTGTTTTGCCGCCAAACCAGACCTCGAGCCACGCCGGTCCACGATCCCCGCTCCTGATAAACAAAAAACAAATTAAAGTAACACCAGCACTCAATTCACACAATACACTCGTTTCAATCTCTGCCTTAAGAGTGCGATCCTGCCGACTACGCCAGTTGTAACAGTGGCACGTTAACAATAAAATTTAGTATTTGCTCGACTACACCACCTAGGGTGGGGGAGGACAACCTAGGAAAATAAAATTACCCCCCGATTTAATAATACCAGGACACAGGTTCGGAGCACTCTTAGGCAGGAGTCAAGTTCATTTATTCTTTTCACAGGGTATAAAACATTAAGAGCAGTGTACAATAAATACAGGTTGACTGATCAGGCCAAACCAGTTTAATAACAATGTTCAAGGATAGAAACGAGTTCACGCATGTACACCTTGAGTCAGTCATACACCAATCAGAGGGCTACAATATTCCATACACATAATACATCCAGTAGCCTAACACATCAACATCATAAAAATACATACAAGTGTGCAACAATGCAGGTGGTTGTGCAAAAGCCAGCTACAAGAGAAGTCAAGATAAGTATGGCACTAACCCTAGTGTGATACCCTTAAGGCATATAATTACAGAGAGAATGTGGCCAACCACATTCACACGGCACGTGCAGGAGGGGGGACTGCCCCCAATATCACAGAACACCCTGGTACGGGGTGGGCAATAGTGCTACTCTTACAAGGGCGGCACAGGAATGAGGCTAGCCAATAGCAGCACGGTACAAAGGGACAGCAGAAGACCAAGAAAAAAAACCACATGGAAATAAAGGAAAACACACTTCAACTAAAACTAAGAAACACTGCAACAAATAAGCATAAAAACACTGCAGACAAATGACAATAATCACCCAAGTGCACAAAGCGATGGAAAAATGAGAGAATCCGCCACCTGAAGTCCGGCGTGCTATGACGGTGCCTCCACACCTGCCCAGGGGAGAGAGAAAGAGAAGACACTCAATGGCAAGTATTACAGATTCTACTGCGCAATACTGATTGCATACACCATAAGGAGCAGATGTAACTTAACTTTGTATAGCAGTAGAGAGGGGGGCTAAGCCAACCTCACAATGGCAGAGGACGATGTATACAGTCACCTCCCGTGCCGTGCCTAGGGTAAGACACTCACAACCACACACACACTATGACAAGGCCTCACAAATACACAAACAGGAGACTGGTACCCCAGCTCCAAACGGAGGGCCAAAAAAAACAATAAAATAAACAAAACAGAAATAACCAAAACAACAAAAATCAATCAAATCAAATAATCAGCAGTCCAAAGTAGGATGGGCAGGTGAACCGGAAATGGCACAATCGCTACGGCGACAAAACAGCAACCCCCCGTGGCTACATTACAATCCCCCTGCAATAGACAAACACCCAGTAAAAACTAGCACTGTAAATAATTGGTGATTTGCTAACCAAGAGGAAGAAATGAGTAGCCTACTCACGGCATAAATTCACGTTTTGGTCACGTCACACTAAAACCACACACTAAAAGAAGTGAGGGCAAATTAGTGACCAATGGTGTCGTAATAACCGATGTGACAAACACAAAAATAGAGCCAGCTTACCTTTCACTGACTGCGGTCAAACCCACATGAGCCCACCCCTCGGCCACTCCAAACCCAACGATTTAGTAACAGCCAAGCAGGTCTGCAATAGGGCCCAGGCGATGGGGCGAAACGCCAATTCACAAAAAAGTTGTACCACAAGCGCAGATGCAGTAGCTAAATGCGCTGAAGTGAAAATAAATCCACAGCAGGGTACAGTTCCAACATGGACGTGACTAGAAGCGGGATATAATCGCAGAGTCAGCTCCCAAACCACTAGACAATGCAGCGAGCGGACATATCAAACAGTACTAATATTAAATGCCTACCTGAAGCACTGAACCTCCCGGATAATGTTCCCAGCCAGCAGCAACCCACACACCAGCCGGCGTTTTTACTCCCAGCACAACAGCAGGATGGAAAGACACCAACGTCACATCCCAGAGCCAAATTTATCAACGTAAAAGTCCCTGGTACTCACGGCTCAACCAACCACAAAAAGGAGCAAGTAACTAATCAGCGCCAGATTGGAGAGCATTGCCCAATCTGTCACATTGGCTATTAAAATGTCCTGTGCAATCACATTATCAAAACAAAGAAGAGCACTTGCACACTTTGTACAGATGACAGTAGAGAAACTAAAAAAAAAAAAAAATAAGTTAATAAAACAAAAAATAAAACAAGGAGCTAATAATAAAGAGCTTTATAGCAAGAAATATAGACATCAAAATAGAAATGACTGAAATAATCAGTGATTATTTCAGCACAGAGGTGAGAATAGAATTAATAGATGATCATTCAGGTTTAGAGACGAGGATGAGGCTCATGGTTAAATGCCAAGAATGATTTTTTTTTTTAATCTCAGATTTGGAGACAGAGATTGATGTGGATGATGCTGATAAAGTGATGACACATTTCCTATTGTAAACTTAAAAGTCTTTACAATTTGGCAGCAATATTGTTTTTCCATGAGTTAATTATGTTATAAATGTAGAAATTGTCTTTCATTGGACTTGGAATTAAAACTTTACATGTAGTTTTCACAGGGCAGCATGGTGGTGTAGTGGTTAACACTATTGTTTCGCAGCGAGAATGTTCTAGGTTCAAGCCCAAGGGCCTTTCTGTGTGAAGTTTGCATGTTCTCCCTGTGTCTGTGTGGATTTCTTCCAGGTGCTCCAGTTTCCCCCACAGCCCAAAGACATGCAGGTTAGGCTAATTGGCGGCTCTAAATTGACCGTAGGTGTGAATGTGAGTGTGAATGGTTGGTTGTCTCTGTGTCAGCCCTGCGATCATCTGGCGACTTGTCCAGGGTGTACCCTGCCTCTCGCCCATAGTCAGCTGGGATAGGCTCCAGCTTGTCCACGACCCTGCACAGGATAAGCAGTTACAGACAATGGATGGATGTAATTTTCACACTTTTTGAGGAAATTTACAATGCTATAACTTTACTTCTAGTTGAGATACATGCAAAAGGAAAATGTATTTCAGTACTACAAAGCCTGTATTTTTCAGAACTATAGTAGAAAATATCAAGCCAGGCCAACACACACACACACACACACACACACACACATTCAGTGGCTACTTTAATAGGAACACCTGTACCCCTGTTCATGCATGCAGTTATCTAATCAGCCAATCACATAGCAGCATCACAATGAATGAAATAATGCAGATACAGTGGTTATCTGAATTACAGAACCAGTCTGATCATAGTCCTCTAATCTCTTGCATCAACAATCCAGGTCCAACTACAGAACTGCCACTCACTGGATGTTTTTTTGTTTTTCACACCATTCTATGTACAAACTCTTGAGACTGTTATGCATGAAAAGCTCACGACATCAGCCATTTCTGAAATACTCAGACAAGCCCATCTGGCACCATTAAAAATTCCATGGTAAAAGTCACCGAGATCACATTTTTCTCTGCCGATTCTCATGTTGATGGGAATATTAAAAGCAGCTCTTCACCTGAATGATTTTATGCATTGCACTGCTATCACATGATTGACTGAAGGCATACTAGCAAGAATGAGCAGGTGTTCTTATTAAAGTGACCAGTAGCTGTATATACAGTGGTGCTTGAATGTTTGTGAACCCTTTAGAATTTTCTATTTTTCTGCATAAATATGACCTAAAACATCATCAGATTTTCACACAAGTCCTAAAAGTAGATAAAGAGAACCCAGTTAAACAAATGAGACAAAAAATATTATACTTGGTCATTTATTTATTGAGGAAAATGATCCAGTATTACATATCTGTGAGTGGCAAAAGTATGTGAACCTTTGCTTTCAGTATCTGGTGTTACCCCTTGTGCAGTAATAACTGCAAATAAACATTTCCGGTAACTGTTGTTCAGTCCTGCACACCAGCTTGGAGGAATTTTAGCCCATTCCTCCATACAGAACAGCTTCAACTCTGGGATGTTGGTAGGTTTCCTCACATGAACTGCTTGCTTCAGGTCCTTCCACAACATTTTGATTGGATTAAGGTCAGGACTTTGACTTGGCCATTCCAAAACATTAACTTTATTCTTCTTTAACCATTCGTTGGTAGAAATACTTGAGTTCTTAGGGTTGTTGTCTTGCTACATGACCCACCTTCTTTTGAGATTCAGTTCATGGACAGATGTCCTGACATTTTCCTTTAGAATTCACTGGTATAATTCAGAATTCATTGTTCCATCAATGATGGCAAGCTGTCCTGGCCCAGATGCAGCAAAACAGGCCCAAACCATGATACTACCACCACCATGTTTCACAGATGGGATAAGGCTGGAATGTAGTGTTTTCCTTTCTCCAAACATAACGCTTCTCAGTTAAACCAAAAAGTTCTATTTTGGTCTCATCCATCCACAAAACATTTTTCCAATAGCCTTCTGGCTTGTCCACATGATCTTTAGCAAACTGCAGACGAGCAGCAATGTTCTTTTTGGAGAGCAGTGGCTTTCTCCTTGCAACCCTGCCATGCACACCATTGTTGTTCAGTGCTCTCCTGATGGTGGACTCATGAACATTAACATTAGCCAATATGAGAGAGGCCTTCAGTTGCTTAGAAGTTACCCTGGGGTCCTTTGTGGCCTTGCTGACTATTACACACCTTGCTCTTGGAGTGATCTTTGTTGGTCGACCACTCCTGGGGAGGGTAACAATGGTCTTGAATTTCCTCCATTTGTACACAATCTGTCTGACTGTGGATTGGTGGAGTCCAAACTCTTTAGAGATGGTTTTGTAACCTTTTCCAGCCTGATGAGCATCAACAATGCTTTTTCTGAGATCCTCAGAAATCTCCTTTGTTCGTGCCATGATACACTTCCACAAACATGTGTTGTGAAGATCAGACTTTGATAGATCCCTGTTCTTTAAATAAAACAGGGTGCCCACTTACACCTGATTGTCATCCCATTGATTGAAAACACTTGACTCTAATTTCACCTTCAACTTATCTGCTAATCCTAGAGGTTCACATACTTCTGCCACTCACAAATATGTAATATTGGATCATTTTCCTCAATAAATAAATGACCAAGTATAATATTTTTGTCTCATTTGTTTAACTGGCTTCTCTTTATCTACTTTTAGGACTTGTGTGAAAATCTGATGATGTTTTAGGTCATATTTATGCAGAAATATAGAACATTCTAAAGGGTTCGCAAACTTTCAAGCACCACTGTATAATGTCTATACACATGCATACATGCATTCTGTTATATACTAACACCAAGCCTATGTGGAGGAGACCTCCCTGACCTCTCATACAAAGTTGAATAGAGGGCAGGGAGATCTACAGTATGTCTACCCAGTATCCTATGCACTAGCTTAAATACTTAGTAATCAGATGTGCATTCAGATTATATTATATTCCATTCTATTATGACACTGTATGTTATCCTTTATTTCTTCTTTAGATTTAGACCAAACAGCAGTCATTTTCCAATTTAATTGTATTTATTTGCCAGCATAGCCAAAATATCTAACACATGCTAAACATGAACCTCAATGCACAGAAATCCACAGAATATGCATATATGCTAACAAGTTTCTGTGAATCTTTTCACTAATATTGCATTAAAAAGTTTGGACTCTCACTATCAGTGCATTTACAGTGGTGCTTGAAAGTTTGTGAACCCTTTAGAATTTTCTATATTTCTGCATAAATATAACCTAAAACATAATCAGATTTTCACACAAGTCCTAAAAGTAGATAAAGAGAACCCAGTTAAACAAATGAGACAAAAATATTATGCTTGGTCATTTACTTATTGAGGAAAATGATCCAACATTGCTTATCTGTGAGTAGCAAAAGTATGTGAACCTTTGCTTTCAGTATCTGGTGTGACCCCCTTGTGTAGCAATAACTGCAACTAAACATTTCCGGTAACTGTTGATCAGTCCTGCACACGGGCTTGGAGGAATTTTAGCCCATTCCTCTGTACAGAACAGCTTCAACTCTGGGATGTTGGTAGGTTTCCTCATATGAACTGCTCATTTCAGGTCCTTCCACAACATTTCGATTGGATTAAGGTCAGGACTTTGACTTGGTCATTCCAAAACATTAACTTTATTCTTCTTTAACCATTCTTTGGTAGAACGACTTGTGTGCTTAGGGTCGTTGTCTTGCTGCATGACCCACCTTCTCTTGGATTGGGGCGGGGTTACTAAAATGACGCCTGTGTTTGGCTTTGCTGCTGCTCCAGCCTGCCTGTCACTGTCACTATCTCGACTGTTGGCAATTCTATGCCTACTCTTGCCATTACTACTATCCGCCAGTGATGTCTTGGTTGCCTTGGTCTACGATCGGCGAATGCTGCTGCAAATCAGAACTGTCATGGATAGTCTGCCTGGAGTGGGGAATCCACCTCCACTACCCCCGTTTGTGTGCCGCTTACCTTCCCTTGGTCTATCACTACAGCATGACTGGAGGAGGAAGTCTATGTCATCAGCCAAGAAACACTGCAACCAGAGGAGATGTGGATCTAGGGTGGGTTCCCAAGTTAAACTTCGGCACTGTTGGAAGCAAGCTCTTGCTGTCAACTCTCAGGGCTGTCCTGACATGGGTCATCCTGTGCTGCTCCCATATGGTGCCCAGCTGGGAAGGTTATTCCCTGCCTGGCCTCAGGGTAGTCCTGTCAGAACATCATATCTCCAGGCAGTGATTCCCGATGCCCCCTGTGGATTTCTAAGCATGGATTTACCTCATTCGCTCTTTGGAGATTTTGGAGATGGTCTGGGCTATCGTGGCTTGCCACTGCTCCGACCCCTTGAGCGCACAACTTCCTGCTCCTCAAACTCTTTTTTTTTCATCTGCGAAAATATGCTTGGTAAATGCCTGCTCTATTGCAAACAAGGCTTATGTCCTAAATGACTTGTTTACTAGGGAGAACTTGGACTTTCTGTTTGTGACAGAAACGTGGCAACAGAACATGGAGTTTATTCACCTAAATGAGCTGTGCCCTGCAGACTGCTCCTACATTGGACCTCCGCACCTATCAGGCCACGGTGGAGGTCTAGCTGTGGTGTGGAAGTCTCACTATGTCTGCCAATTGGTGAACACGAAAACCTTTTCTACTTTCGAGCTGCAACTCACTAAAGTTGGGCGGTCCAGGCCATTCTATTGTACCTTAATTTACTGTCCTCCTGGTTCGGCTACTCAGTTTTTATCAGAATTCTTGGACTTCCTGATTTCTGTTATGAAACTGGAAAATCTGCTGTTACTTGGTGACTTTAACCTGCACGTTGATGATTGTGAAAACCGTGCTGCAAATGAGTTTCTAAATATTACTGAGTCGCACAATTTAATACAGCATGTTATTGGCGCAACTCACTCTGGTGGTCATACTTTGGACCTTGTTTTCTCTATTGGTCTTAGCATTGTGAATACTAGTTGTGAAGACCTGATGATAAGTGATCACAAGAGCATATTTTTTAATCTTTCTGTATCTATTGATCTTCCATGCGGCGAAAGAATGACGCGCTTTCGCTCTATCACACAGAAATCTGTGAATCGCTTCTCTTCAAATTTTAGTGGGGACTTTATTTTAGGATGTAATGATGTTGAACTCTTGCTGCAATCCTTCAATGAACAATGTTTTTCTATTTTGGATAAAGTGGCTCCACTTAAAGTTAAGTCAAAGGCCATCTTTAATCCCGCTCCATGGATATTGGATGATGTCCATTGTTTAAGGAGAAAGTGTCATAAGACTGAGCGCCTATGGAAAATCACTGGACTTGAAGTACATTGTTTGTACTTAAAGGAGCTCAGGCACTCTCTGAATGGCTTAATTAGGGAGAGTCGGTCTGCCTACTTTGCCAACTTAATCTCTTCATCAAAAAATAACCCTAAATTTTTGTTTGACACAGTTAACAACATTGTCTCACTGCCCATAGCTGCTTTATCATGCTTTTCTCAAGCTGACTGTAATAACTTCCTCACCTTCTTTGTTGATAAGATCACAGCCATTAGATCTAGTATTCAGCCTGGGTTATGCACTGTTAGAAGTAGCCCCTCTCTACACTGTACTCTTCTGGAGTCTTTTCATCCTATTAATTTTAATGACCTACAAAATCTGGTCCCGGTAGGTCATTAAAATTAATAGGATGAAAAGATCCTATTGAATTTTAATGACCTACAAAATCTGGTCCCCTCCTAGAACTGCTACCTTACTGTGGTGGAGGGGTTTGTATGCTTGCATGATCCAAGGAGCTATGTTGTCGGGGGCATTACGCCCCTGTTAGGGTCTCCCAAGGCAGACAGGTCCTAGGTGACAGGCCAGACCAAGAGCAGTTCACCAAACCCCTTATGGATATTAAAAGAACAAGGACCGTGACATCGCCCAGTATGGCGCAGCTGGGGCCCCACCCTGGAGCCAGGCCTGGGGTTGGGACTCGTATGAGAGCACCTAGTGGCCGGGCCTTTGCCCATGGGGCCCAGCCGGGCTCAGCCCAAAGCAGTGACGTGGGCCCGACCTCCTGTGGGTTCACCACCCACAGAGGTAGTTGTAGGGGGCCAGTGCAGTATGGATTGGGTGGCAGTTGAAGGCAGGGGCCTCAACGACCTGATCCCCAAACACGGCGGCAAGCTGTTGGGACATGGAATGTCACTTCACTGGGGGGAAAGAGCCTGAGCTTGTGCTGGAGGTTGAGAGGTACCGGCTGGAGATAGTCGGGCTCACCTCCACACACAGCTTGGGCTCCAGAACCCAGCTCCTTGAGAGGGGCCTCAACGACCTGCTGGGAACGTCTGGTTGAGCACTCTTCACTTCTCTGGAGTCGCCCACGGTGAGCGGCAGCGGGCTGGTGTGGGCTTGCTTATAACTCAGCTGCCATGTGTTGGAGTTTACCCCAGTGAATGAGAGGGTTGCCTCTCTGCGCCTTCGGATCGGGGAGAGGGCTCTTGCTGTTGTTTGTGCCTACAGGCCGAATATCAGTATAGAGTATCCGGCCTTCTTGGAGACCCTGGGAGAGGTACTGAGAGGTGCTCAGACTGGGGACTCCATTGTTCTACTGGGGGACTTCAATGCTCACGTGGGCGATGACAGTGACACCTGGAGGGGCGTGATTGGGAGGAACGGCCTCCTCGATCTGAACCTGAGTGGTGTTTTGTTATTAGACTTCTGTGCTAGTCATGGTTTGTCCATAATAAACACCATGTTCAAGCACAGGGGTGTCCATAAGTGCACGTGGCACCAGGACACCTTAGGTCGGAGGTCGACGATCGACTTTGTTGTAGTTTCTTCTGATCTCCGGCCCTATGTCTTGGACACTCGGGTGAAGAGAGGGGCTGAGCTGTCAACTGATCACCACCTGGTGGTGAGTTGGATCTGCTGGTGGAGGAGAAAGCTGGACAGACCTGGCAGGCCCAAACTTATGGTGAGGGTCTGCTGGGAACATCTGGCTGAGCACTCTGTTGGGAGGTCTTTAACTCCCACCTCTGGGAGAGCTTCTCCCAGCTTCCGAGGGAGGCGGGGGACATTGAGTCTGAGTGGACCATGTTCTCTACCTCCATTGTAGTTGCAGCTGTTTGGAGCTGTGGCCGCAAGGTCTCCGGTGCCTGTTGTGGCGGCAATCCCCAAACCTGGTGGAGGACACCGGAAGTAAAGGATGCCATCAAGCTGAAGGTGTCCTATCAGGCCATGTTGGCCTCCGGGACTCCTGAGGTAGCTGATGGGTATTGGCAGGCCAGGTGTGCTGCAGCTCGGGCAGTTGCGGAGGCAAAAACTCGGAACTGGGAGGAGTTCGGTGAGGCCATGGAGGAAGACTATTGGTTGGCCTTGAAGAAATTCTGGCAAACCGTCTGGCGCCTCTCAACTGGCCTGGGAATGCCTTGGTGTTCTTCCTGAGGAGCTGGCCCAGGTGTCTGGGGAGAGGGAAGTTTGGTCTTTCATGCTCAGACTGCTGCCTCTGCCACCTGGCCCCAGATAAGCGGATGAAGACGAGATGAGAGACAAAATCTGGTCAAGAATATGAAATTATCCTCCAGTCCTCAAGACATAATTCCACCATTCTTATTCCCTAAAGTCCTATCTACCATTGGACCTGTAGTAACGGCTATTATTACTTTGTCATTGGCTGCAGGGTGTGTCCCTTCTTCCTTTAAGCTTGTCACTATACAGCCCATTGTAAAAAAGCCCAATTTGGACCCTGCTGAGCTCAAGAATTATAGGCCCATATCTAAATTACCGCTTTTATCCAGAATTCTGGAAAAGGTTGTAGCCAACCAACTCACAGCCTTACTAGACAGTCACAGTCTTTATGATAAATTTCAATCTGGTTTTCAGAAATGACATTCAACTGAAACTGCCCTTTTAAGGGTCACTAATGACATTCAAATGGCTGCAGATGCAGGTGAATGCTCTGTACTTGTGCTCCTTGACCTTAGCTCTGCTTTTGACACTGTAGACCATCACATTCTGATTAAGAGGCTACGTGATTGGGTGGGCATCTCAGGGATTGCATTAGACTGGTTTACATCTTATTTTACTGGTAGGAGTTTTAATGTTTCCATAGGGGACCTTCTCTCTTCTTCCTCTCCTCTCTCTTGTGGTGTCCCACAGGGGTCAGTTCTGGGCCCACTCCTTTTTACACTGTACATGTTACCACTGAGTCATATTATAAAGTTTTAATATCACTTATCATATGTATGCAGATGATTTACAACTTCATTTTAATTTTAAACCCAAGGAAGCATCAAGGCTCTCTAGGATCCTAGGCTGCCTAGATGCCATCAAAGAGTGGATGGCAGGACATTTTTTGCAGCTGAACACTGGTGAAACAGAGGTGTTAATATTTGCTCCTGATAATGTTACACCTGAGATTATACAGAATATTGGGCCTTATTCACCTTTTGTTCGGTCCAGTCTGAGAAACCTAGGGGTGACTTTTGATAAGTCCTTGTCTTTTGAAACACATATCAAACAGTTAACGAAATCATGTTTTTTTCATCTGTGTAACATTAGTAAACTGAGATCTATGGTGTCTTACACAGAATTAGAGATGCTTCTTCATGCTTTCATCTCTTCCCGCATTGATTATTGTAATGCTCTTTTCTCTTCCCTTAACAAATTTGTCCTCTCTCGCTTACAGTCCATTCAAAATGCTGCTGCTAGGCTACTTACTAAACTAAGCAGATATTCCCACATTACTCCCATTCTCAGCTCCCTTCACTGGCTTCCTGTACAGTACAAGATTCAGTTTAAAATTCTCACTATCACCAATAGAACACTACATGGCCAGGCCCCTGTCTGTTTAGCAGACTTAATTCACCCCCATATACTGGCACGCTCTCTCAGGTCTGACAATCAAAACCTTCTGTCTGTCCCACGTACTCGTCTAAAAACCCATGATGACCGTGCGTTTGAGACAGTTGCCCCTAAATTGTGGAATGCCCTACCATCTCAGGTTTGCTGTCTCTGTAGACTGTTTTAAAAGGCAGCTAAAGATACATTTCTTTAAACTAGCTTTTGGTTAACATTGTATACCTATTGCTACATTATCTGTGACTATGTTTCATTGTGTTATTATGTTACTGTGTTTTAGCCTTTTAATTATTCTGTTATTGTGAAGCACTTTGTGACTGTTTTGTCTGGGAAAAGCACTATATAAATAAATTTTACTTACTTATTTAACTTGAGATTCAGTTCATAGACACATGTCCTGACTTTTTCCTTTAGAATTCGTTGGTATAATTCAGAATTCTTTGTTCCATCAACATGTGTTGTGAAGATCAAACTTTGATAGATCCCTGTTCTTTAAATAAAACAGGGTGCCCACTCACACCTGATTGTCACCCCATTGATTGAAAACACCTGACTCTAATTTCACCTTCAAATTAACTGCTCATCCTAGAGGTTCACATACTTTTGCCACTCACAGATATGTAATATTGGATCATTTTCCTCAATAAATAAATGACCAAGTATAATATTTTGTCTCATTTGTTTAACTGGGTTCTCTTTATCTATTTTTAGGACTTGTGTGAAAATCTGATGATGTTTTAGGTCATATTTATGCAGAAATATAGAAAATTCTAAAGGGTTCACAAACTTTCAAGCACCACTGTACATGCACACTAATATTCCACTATTACTATGAATATTAAATTATCTGGAATTTGATATGGGTTGTGTAAACAACATATTCCATTTGGATATCCCAAATTTAGCATTTCCCGATTATGACATGTCAGATATGATGATATTATTTGGATTGTAGGAGCACTCTTTGAACATGCATGTAGCGCATTCAGAATATGTGTTTCAAATGGGGTTTTTAATGGCAAATTACAACACATGACCTCTTGCCTGTTTACGGTCAGCTCTGGACATTGTACACTGATTTACTTTAATCAGAGTATGCATGGCTGTATGTAATATTAGTGGAGATATTAGTGATACTATTAGATATTAGATACATTTTCATTATCCATGTAAACACTTTAGTAGGAATATTGTATTATTTGAATTAAAGGCAAAAACCAGAGTATTTTGTGCATGTAAACGTAGTGAGTCTTCTCTGTGGAGGCAATGTTGGACAGTTTAGCGCATTAGATCATATTTGTATGAATTTTGTGCTCAGTAAGTATAAGAGGTGGACAGTAACGAAGTACATTTACTTGAATACTGTACTTAAGTACACTTTTTGAGTAGCTGTACTTTACTTGAGTATTATTTTTTTGGGAAACTTATGACTTTAACTTCACTACATTTGAAAGACAAATATCATGCTTTTCACTCCACTACATTTCTGTCAAGGTCCTCATTACTCGTTACTATGAAGCGACTTTGAAAGTAGACGTTTTTTCTTTTTTTATTTTCTAAAATGTGATTGTTTTTTTCACAGGTGACACTGAGACAGCCAATCAATAATCACTAGGGTCACATCACATCCATAAACTGTATAATATCAAGTTCAATGATTTCTCAACAGCATTATTTAACATGATCAGTTGATGGCAGAATGGAAGGAGGCAGTTCTTCTGGGGAATGCATGCACCCATGGCCATACCTGGAACCCATGTTTCAGTTTTCTGAAAGGATTAAAGATTTGTTTCATTTTAAATGTTTGCTTTGTTTGCTGAAAATGAACCACATCATGGCCTACAAAAACTCGCCATCCAACCTGCGGGAGCATATTGAGGTATATAAATGTTTTATTCCAAGAGAACGCTTGCAACAAAGTTGTCTGTGCTTTTAGAGCTAGCGATAATGTTGCAGTAGCTATGCAGTCTGGTTAGTCAAATGACTTTCTATGGATTTGCCTGCCAAGTTGCCATCGCCTTGTCCACAGCTAACATTAATACATAGCTAGTTAACTTGGACATTGTTAGTTAGCATGTAAAAACAGAGTTATGCTAACATGAATAACGTTAACTTATCTAAAGTCCTTTCATAATCTTGCCAAATCAACAGAATGTAGAAATCTTTCTTCTCTAGTAGCATTAAGTCAAGTTAAGTCAAGTTTATTTGTATAGCGCTTTTAACAATAAACATTGTCGCAAAGCAGCTTTACAGAATTTGAACGACTTAAAACATGAGCTAATTTTGTCCCTAATCTATCCCCAATGAGCAAGCCTGTGGCAACGGTGGCAAGGAAAAACTCCCTCAGACGACATGAGGAAGAAACCTCGAGAGGAACCAGACTCAAAAGGGAACCCATCCTCATTTGGGCAACAACAGACAGCATGACTATAACATTAACAGTTTTAACATGAAGACAGTTTCATTGATGTTATAACTCTTCATTGACGGCAACTTGAGTGCAAAACTATTCATGACAACTGCAGTCCTAAAGTTAGCAAGTCAACTGTAGTCCTCAGCCATAAAAGCATTACTGTAAGAGTCCAGAGCATCCTCCAGGTATAACCCTCAACTGTCCTCATGGGGCCGTCCTCCACAGGAGCGATGCGATAAAACTCCGACCAGACACAGGGCACCAGGATGGATCAAGCAAGTCCGAGGGGCAGAAGAGGCCAGCATCTCAATCCCAGGATCAACATGTAACTCAGAGGGACAGATGGGGGGGGGGAGAGAAAGAGAGAGAAAGAAAACACAGGTTGTTAGGTATGCCCTAAAAATGACAAGTATTAAATCTGTGTGGTAGGCTCGCAGAGACGAGTCTCTTGACATCAGGCATAACACACAACAATGGTATGTTAATATGGTTAAAAAATATCATGACCTGCTCTGGCTGGATGCTTGATTGGGTGATGGGAGCACACTCCTCAGCAATGATGAGATGCAGATGGGACCCTTAGGGCTGGCCAAGACAATTCAGTTACATTTCACCGGGTCTGGGACATGCGACAGAATGTCTGATGGCCAATTCCCTGCAGGCTACGATAGCCAGTCGAGGTCTCCACCCTCTCCACCAAAAGATTTTCTGTTGACTCCATGTAACAGATGAGTTTTTCCACTTTGTTCACCAATAGCCTGATCTTACTAAACTAGTGTCGAGAGGACGCTGGCATGTTTGTTGCCGCTTCTCGCATCTCGCTTTTAACTACGGATCTCTGATCTCGTCTCTCTACAATCATGAGCCGCGTCTGTTTTAAGCTGTTTTTGTTCCACCTCACCTGCATTTAAACTGTTGTTTCGCTGCTGTGTAGGGAAATACAGTTTATGACGCGAGCCTTGGACTACTTCAGCCTCCTAACTTTCACACAAAACTGTGGATTGCCTACCTCCTCGCTTTCGGCGCTTCGGCGCATAGGATATACTTTGACCTTATCCGCCGGCCTTCACCGTTACACCACAGGACTGTCTGTTTGTCAGTCCACATCTTGCTCTGCTGCTGTTCCCCTGGGTGTAGCGTTGGTTAGCAAACCAAGCTAGCTGGCAAGGTGTCTGTGATTGTCCGGTGCTCCTCTGCCACCATGGCGCTGATAAAATACACCGTAGGTGAACTCCTAAAACTCAACACCATCTTCTTGTCTTCTCCAAGTTGCCTCGAGGTTATTAAATCTCTCCACCTCCTGCATCGACCACCCTATGTGCACAGTGCTGTTCGCCACAAGTTTGTTTTTAACACCAACATGACTTCGGCTATCCCAGTGGTCAGGTGCACTGCGTCCCTGCAGAGTCGTGTTGAACGTAAGTCACGCCCACCACCTGCCAATCTCTGGAGCCTGGCCTGCATTGACAGCTCTGCACCCACTAACAGGACAGCCTTGTTCATGCTGCAAAACATCAGGTCCATAAACAACAAAGCTGTTTTTATTCATGACATAATCTCAGAGAAAAAACTGGACTTTCTATGTCTAACAGAAACATGGCAGAGCCAACAGGATTTTATTAGCTTTAACCAAGCTACCCCACCTGGATACACCTATATTTACAAGCCCTGCGGCCATGGCCGCGGTGGTGGACTTGCCATCATACACCATTCTGATTTCGTGGTCAAAGAACATCCTGTCAGTGTATCATCCTTTGAATGTCTACATCTTACTGTGAATGGTGCTGCACAGCTGCAATTGGTCCTCATATAGACCCTTTTCAGTCACGTGACCTTCGTAAACGCGACCGCCATTTTGGACATGTAGTGGACTTCGGCTCGAATCAGTTTGAATGTGAGGAAGGCAAAAAACGAAAAACATAAAAGAAAAAGGAGCGAGATGCAGAAAACACCTTCACTATCCAGCGACGTAGGGCATTTACAGGGCGAGCAGAGGGAGAGGTATTTGCAAAAATTGAGGTTAGCAGGCTTAGAGAACGACGTTTACCTGCTTCCACCAGTATTGTTCACTGACGTACGGAAGTACACAAAGCCCTCGTCTTTACCTGACTTCGGCCCACATGATCTGTATACCTATGTCGTTAAAAACCCATTGCCATATACATACATGCCAACGTCCGAGGTTCCGGAGCGCGCTCCGGCTTGCTCCAGGAGTGCTCCGGCCGAGGTTCCGGAGCACACTCCCGCTTGCTCCAGGAGTGCTCCAGCCGAGGTTACGGAGCACGCTCCGGCTTGCTCTGGAGCAAGCCGCTTAATTTGAGGGCAACCTCGGCCGGAGTGTGCTCCGGAACCTCGGCCGGAGCACTCCAGGAGCAAGCCGGCGCGCGCTGCTTAATTTGAGGGGAACCTCGGCCCGAGCACTCCGGGAGCAAGCCGGTGCGCGCTGCTTAATTTGAGGGGAACCTCGGCCGGAGCACTCCGGGAGCAAGCCGGCGCACGCTGCTTAATTTGAGGGGAACCTCGGCCGGAGCACTCCGGGAGCAAGCCGGCGCGCGCTGCTTAATTTGAGGGGAACCTCGGCCGGAGCACTCCGGGAGCAAGCCAGCACGCGCTGCTTAATTTGAGGGAGAGCAAGCCGGAGCGTGCTCCGGAACCTCGGACGTCGGCTCCGGCAGCTATTTATACTGGATCCGGTGTAAATAGCTGCCGGATCATAATTACAGTAAACTAGTAAATACAGTAAAGGAAAAACTTGAGACTGAAAGGTTTTAACAGTCATCCAAATGACTGAACGTAAACATTGCTACAGTAACATACCAGCTACTTGTTGACATTAGCTAGTCAACAATAGCTACTACAGAAGAACAAAGAGGTTACAATGGGTTATTTTAGCCTATTTGGTTACACACTCGCCGCCACAGAATATTAACAGCAATGTAATGCCTTTTCTGGCTAATTTTATTCGTCTTACCTCCAACAAAGTGGTCACTACACAAGCATTGGTATGCCGAGGGCTGCCAATCTGTTAATGGCCACTATCCATCTTCTCCGTCGGGATCCGATAAAATGATAAACCTTGCCTTGTTTGTTGATGGTTACTACATCCAGGTGCACAACAATATAGTGGCATGATGGAAGCCTTGCTGAAAGTAAAAACTTTCTTTGCTGCCGTTCCTCAATGTTGGCTGTGGTAAACTACTGGTAGTACACGTCCAAAATAGTGGCCGCGTTTGTCGTGACGTCACGTGAAAAGGGTCCATACCGACCACCTAAAGCCTTCGCCAGCTTCCTCCCTGAGCTCACTGAGCTGCTTGCTGCTGTCTGCTCCCTGTCCCCATCAACCATCCTACTGGGTGACTTCAACATTCATGTGGACAATAGCAGCTGCTCTTTTGCAGCCAACTTTCTGTCACTCCTGGACTGTTTCAACATCACTCAGCATGTGCATGGCCCCACCCACAGCAAAGGACACACCCTCGATCTGGTATGCAGCACCGGCTCACCTCCATTACATCTGGAATGCACTGACTTGGCCATATCAGACCATTATGCCATTCTGTTCTCGATCCCTGTACCCCTCCGCAGACAACGCTGTATGCGGACAATCACTTTTCGCAATATCAAGAATGCGTCTCTGCCTCTGCTATCCCAAACTCTAGTGACCCATCTTTCAGCCCCTGACTCTGACTCTGCCCTCCCAGTGGATACCCTGGTGGAACATTATAACTCCGCGCTCTCCACCAGCCTGGATGCTGTGGCCCCAACCATCACCCGATCTGCCTCTTTCTCCCGACCTGCTCCCTGGTTTACATCTGAGCTTCGCCTCATGAAGCAAACTGGGCGTGGGCTTGAGCAACGGCATAAAACATCTGGCCTCATTGTCCACCTGGAGGCTTACAGGGACCATGTCAGGAGCTACAAGCTGGCCCTCACCACTGCCAAAACTCGCTACTTCTCCACTTTCATAAATAACCAGCAACATCATCCCAGGATGCTTTTTTCAACAATCAACCGTCTTCTCCGCCCTCCTTATACACCCCAACCATCCAACGCTGCTGACCTGTGCTCCAGGTTTCAAGACTTTTTCATATCCAAAGTCAACACCATCCACCAGCAGCTACTTTCCACACCTCCAACCACAACTCAACAACATGATGACGAGCCACCTGGCACTCTCCAGCTATGGCAGGACATCTCCATCCCTGCTGCCTGTCCACCGCAGCACCACCTCTCCTGCTTCACTTTACTGGACCATGCCCAGGTCCTCGACCTGGTGACTAAAGCCAAGCCATCATCCTGTCTGCTGGACCCCATGCCTACCATCTTGGTCAAATCATGTCTTCCTACCCTCTGCCATACCATGATGACTATCATCAACACATCTCTGGAGTCTGGTGTTGTGCCCACCAGCTTCAAAACCGCTGCTGTCATCCCCACTTTGAAAAAGCTTGGTCTGGACCCTGACGACCCAAACAACTACCGTCCTATCTCCAACCTTCCTTTCCTTAGTAAAATCTTGGAAAGAGCAGTGGTGGTCCAACTCCAGCAGCACATGTCCCACCATGAGCTCTTTGAACCTTTACAATCTGGCTTCAGAGTGCACCACAGTACAGAGACTGCTCTTGTCAAAATCACCAACAACCTTCTCACTGCTGTAGATAATGGCTATATCACCATCCTCATCCTCCTGGACCTCTCAGCAGCTTTTGACACAGTCTCTCACTCCATCCTCTTGCAGCGGCTCTCTGAGTTCACTGGACTATCAGGCACAGCACTTCTCTGGTTTCACTCATACCTATCCAACCGGCAACAATTCATCACACTCAAAGACTCCTGTTCCACCACAGTAACCATCAGCCACGGCGTTCCGCAAGGTTCGGTGCTTGGCCCTCTTCTCTTCACCATATACATGCTCCCTCTTGGACACATTATTCGCTCCCATGGTCTCAGCTTCCATTGCTACGCCGACGACATACAACTATACATCAGCACCAAACCCTCTGCTCAGCTCCCCCCCACACCTCTCATTCTATGTCTGCAAGACATCAAAACATGGATGACCAACAATCTTCTCAAGCTGAACAGCAATAAAACTGAGCTCATGGTGGTGGCATCAGCACCACTGCTCAAGAAGGTTGGAGATTTCCATCTGGACATTGATGGCTGCTCCATCACCCCATCCCATGAAGTCCGTAACCTGGGTGTCATCTTGGATTCATCACTATCATTCCAGTCTCATATCAAAAAAGTCACTAAATCTACTTTCTTCTATCTCTGAAACATCTCCAGACTCAGGCCCTTACTTTCAAACACAGTTACAGAGACTCTCACTCATGCCTTTATCTCCTCCCGTCTAGACTATTGCAATGCTATTCTGCTTGGTCTACCTAACAAGGCCATAGACAGACTGCAATATGTCCAGAACTCTGCTGCCAGGATCCTTACAGGTACTAGGCCCTGGCAGCACATCACCCCCATTCTCAAACAGCTTCACTGGCTCCCCATCAAATCTCGCATCATCTACAAAGTCCTCCTCCTCACTTTCAAGTCCCTTCATGGCCTGGCCCCCCATTACCTCTCTGAGCTCCTCCACCCTTATACTCCCTCAAGATCTCTGCAGTCCTCATCCAAGGGCCAGCTGGTCATTCCTCGTTCCAGACTTAAGGCCACCAGTGACAGAGCATTTCATGTAGCTGCTACATTTCTGTGGAACAAACTACCCAACACCATTCAGCATGCCCCTTCACTGGCAGTGTTTAAGCAACATCTCAAAACACATCTTTTCTTGGAGGCCTTTGGCTGCTAGTTTCCACAAGCACATACACCTACATACACACCTACACACACCTACACAGATACCTTGTTAAGCGACCTTGGGTGTTTTGAAAGGCGCTATATAAAACAAAAGTATTATTATTATTATTATTATTATTATTATTATAACTCAGAGGGACAGATTTTGGGGGGAGGGAAAGAAAACGCAGGTGGTTAGGTATGCCCAATGTCACCTGAATAAGTAGGAACAGCATACATATTGCACTGAGTACAAGCAGGGACTCCGGCAACTAACTATGACAGCATAACTAAAAGGGGAGAGCCAGAAGGTAACACAGGCATGAGGGAGCCCCGGGACATAAAGCAGCCAGCCACTACACCGTCAACAAACTCGAGTGCGCAAGCGAGTGGGGACTGACAGCATCCATACATCCCAGTTTACCAAAACACTATGTCTGAGGACCCTCTAGATCTACACCTTTACCTCATAAACACCATTAACAAAAGGCTTGACTAAACAGATATGTTTTCAGCCTAGACTTAAATGCTGAGACTGTGTCTGATTCCCGAACATTACTTGGAAGGCTGTTCCATAACTGTGGAGCGTTGTAAAAAAGGCTCTGCCCCCTGATGTGGCCTTCACTATACGAGGTACCAGCAGATAGCCTGCACCTTTTGATCTAAGTAGGCGTGGCGGGTCATAGAGGAGCAGAAGTTCACTCAGGTACTGTGGTGCAAGACCATTTAGTGCTTTAAAGGTCAATAGTAGTATTTTATAATCAATACGAAATTTGATTGGGACCCAATGCAGTGTGGATAAGACAGGCATGATGTGGTCATATTTTCTAGTTCTAGTAAGGACTCTTGCTGCTGCATTTTGAACTAACTGGAGCTTGTTTATGCACTTATTGGAACATCCAGACAGTAAGGCATTACAATAATCCAACCTGGAGGTAATGAAAGCATGGACTAGTTTTTCCGCGTCATGCAATGACATTAAATTTCTTATCTTTGCAATATTTCTGAGATCAAAGAAAGCTATCCGGGTAATGTTATCAATGTGAGTTTTGAATGAAAGACTGGGGTCAATAATCACTCTGAGGTCTTTTACTGCTGCACGTGAAGAAACAGAAAGGCCATCCAGAGTCACTATGTAATCAGAAAACTTACTTCCAGTTAGTTCAAAATGCAGCAGCAAGAGTCCTTACTAGAACTAGAAAATATGACCACATCATGCCTGTCTTATCCACACTTATCCACACTGTGGTCCTAGTACAAGTACTTCAATCTTGTCAGAGTTAAGCAGAAGGAAATTAATAAGCATCCAGTGTCTAATGTCCTTAACACATTCCTCAATTCTATTAAGCTGGTGTCTCTCATCAGGTTTTGCAGAGACATACAATTGTGTGTCATCAGCATAACAGTGGAAACTAATACAATGTTTATGAATAATATCACCCAGAGGTAACATATATAGAGAAAAAAGCAGTGGACCCAAGACAGAACCTTGTGGAACACCAAACTTTACCTCAGTACGTCTAGAAATATTACCATTTATATCAACATACTGATAACGATCAGTTAGATAAGACCTGAGCCAGGAGAGGGCTGTTCCCTTAACTCCCACAACATTTTCTAGTCTATCCAGAAGAATGGAATGATCAATGGTATCAAATGCTGCACTAAGGTCAAGCAACACAAGTAGCGAGACACAGCCCTGATCAGACGCCAACAGTAGGTCGTTTACTACTTTAACCAGTGCTGTCTCTGTGCTATGATGAGGTCTAAATCCTGACTGATACATTTCATGGATGTTATTCCTATGTAAATATGAGCATAACTGTTGTGCCACAGCTTTTTCAAGGATCTTGGAGATAAAGGGGAGGTTTGATATTGGCCGATAATTGGACAGCTGACAGGGATCAAGGTTAGGTGTTTTAATCAGGGGTTTGATAACTGCTAGTTTAAAGGATTTAGGTACATAGCCAATCGTAAGAGAAGAATTTATTATTTTTAGAAGCGGTTCAATTACTCCAGGCATTATCTGTTTGAATAGACGTGTAGGTAAGGGATCTAGTATGCAAGCTGAGGCTTTTGATGCAGAGATTAATGAAAGTAATTCAGTTTCTTTAAGGGGAGTAAAACATTCTAACTGATGATCTGATACAGTTATATAGTTAACTACAAGGTCACTTTCATTGTCTGACCTTAAATTAGTAGTTTGAATTTGTCAGATATTCTCAATTTTGTCATTAAAAAAATTCATGAAGTCGTTGCTACTACATACTGCAGGTGTGCATGTGTCTATAGTGGACTTATTCCTCGTTAATTTTGCTACAGTATTAAATAGGAGTCTAGGATTATTTTTGTTATCTTCTATTAGGGAGGAGAAATATGTTGATCTCGCAGCACTAAGAGCTTTTCTATACTTCAGGAAGCTCTCCTTCCAAGCTAATTTGAACACTACCAATTTTGTTTGACGCCATTTACGTTCCAATTTTCGAGTGGTCTGTTTTAATGTGCGAGTGTCATCATTATACCAGGGTGCTAATTTTTTGTCTCTGACCATTTTCTTTTTTAGAGGAGCTACATTATCTAAGGTATGGCAGAATGTTGACTCTAAGCATTCAGTTGCCTGATCAAGTTCTGCAGGGGCTGACAGTGACCCAATCAAAGTTGATAACTCTGGGAGATCATTTATAAAGCTCTGTGCAGTAGTTGATGTGAAAGTATGTTTAATACAGTAGCGTGGTGAGGTGCATATATTATTACTCAGACATAGTTTGAATGAGATGAGATAATGATCTGAGATAACTTCAGACTGTGGAAGAATGACTATATTGTCTACGTTTAATCTGAATGTTAGTATTAGATCAAGGGTGTGACCACAATTATGGGTCAGTCCTATGACATTCTGATTAATCCCGACTGAATCTAAGATGGACACAAACACTGTTTTTAAAGGGTCTTCTGGGTTACCGAAGTGAATATTAAAATATCCGACAACTAAAGCTTTGTCTAAGGAAATAACCAGATCTGAGATAAAATCTGCAAATTCAGAAAGAAACTCAGAATATGGCCCCGGGGGCCTGTAAATAATAAGCAATGGAATTAACTGGGTAGACTTATTTTTCGAGGCTACATACATTATATGAGCATGAATAACTTCAAATGTATTAAATTTATAACCAGGTTTTTGTGTTACACCTAGATAATAGTTATAAATAACTGCAACGCCTCCTCCTCTGCCAGTTAGGCGAGGCTGGTGTATATAAGTGTATCCAGGAGGACTCACTTTATTTAATGCTATATATTCATTTGGCTTAATCCATGTTTCAGTTAAACAAAGTACATTAAACTCCTGATCAGTAATGAGTTCATTAACCATTAGTGCTTTAGATGTAAGAGATCTAATATTTAATAGCCCCACCTTTAGATCAAAGGTGCTGGCAGCAGCTGTACAGTCAGTATGATCTAATTTTATATTGATTAGGTTACTGGAACAAACTCTTTGAAAATTTCTACCTTTTTGTTGAGCTCGGGGAACAGACACAGTCTCGATGTAGTGGACCCTGAGTGACGACTCTGTGCAGCTAGCAGACAGTCGGTTTAGCCTGTTCGTCTGCTCCCTGGCCTTGGCTCTGGATTGTCAGAAATTAACTAGGCCTGTTCTGAGACTATGACCTATGCTGCAGGAAATGAGGGCAGCACCTTCCCGAGTGGGATGGATACCATCCCGCCCTAACAGGCCAGCAGTGCCCTCAAAATTAGCCCAATTATCTATAAAGCCCACACTGTTTTCAGAGCACCACCTGGACAACCAGCAGTTCAGCGACCATAACCTGCTGTAAGCTACATCGCCACGCCGCATTGGGATGGGGCCAGAGCATACTACAGCATCGGGCATCACCTTCGCTAATTTAAACACCTCTACAAAGTTACTCTTCGTAACCTCAGACTGACGAAGGCATATAATCATTAGCTCCTTCCTGCATGGATAACTATCTTTGAGAACCTGTGCTTGCCTAGGACCCTGAGATTACCTGCTATGTCCGGCACCCTGGCTCCCGGTATACACCTGACTAAAGCTGCTGGTGCCCCTAAAGGCTGAGCTAATTTCACATGCCGTATGATTGGGTAGCATTAGCTACCCAATATGATTGGGAGTTTGAAAAGAAAGAGTTTGCTAGCATGCCAGTTGGAGTTTCACTGACCAGCTTGCTTAACACTAAACCACCATGATGGCACAGCATGTGTTCATTTGTGAATTCACATTTCTGTCTTTGGTAACAACATTAGGTTTTGTAAGTGTTGTGGCAACAATGCGTTGACAGAAAATGTACTTTTAATACGTAAGTATTTTTAAAAGCAAGCACTTCAGTACTTTAACTTAAGCAGTGCTGCCAACTTTTCAAAATTCCTTGGAGTGAGATTTTTTTTGGGGGGGGGGGGGGTCGACGGCAAAATTTTTCCGCACACCACGCAGTAAGTGGGAATTTTGTATTCAGTTTGATATTCACTTGTCCCCCTGCATTCTGGTGTTTTGTCTGTGGGTCGTCCAGCTGGAGATGGACAATGAAGGGGGGGGGGGGGGGTTGAGATTTTGGATTTAGTAGATGTTCCTGCATTCTGGTGGATTTTTGGAGTGGCCTGCTGTGCCATACCTACATTCTTACACACCCTGACTTGCCAGGCCTTCAGCTTGTGGCCAACAAAAGTGCCAAGTTTTGGCTTAAAAGCCCCCACAGTAGAAAACTACAGATGACTGCCAATGTTCCTGTGGCCCTATAGACCTGTTTTTCAGATTTAAACGCAAGTTCATGTTTGAAAATATTTCATCAGCTAAGCCTAAACACCTTCTGAATTGAAACTAAATGTTAAGTTTTTAATAACTGTTGCAAAAATAAGATTAGTCAGTGAGGGACATTCATTATGCATTTAAGGGCTTTGCCCACCACTGGGTTCAGCAGAAGATTGGCATGGGGAAAAATATCAACAGCAAAAGAACAAATAAAAATGCTTAAACAGTAATCAAAATGTGCATGTGCTACAAGAAACATTAAAATGATTAAGTTTGAACAGTATTGAAACACAAAAAGCTGAACCTTGGCCATAGGTGGGAATGTGCACACAAAGTTGGGCTTAAAAATTTTGGTCATACTTAAATAAGCTATATTAATATATTTCTTATATATGTTTCTTATTAGTAATAGAGCATTCATCGGGGCCTGTTATCTTACAAATATTCTCTACCGGTCTTGCCCTCTTTGAAACCCTGTCTCCTCAGTATATTGTTCTGTCTTTTTTTTTTAATTATTCACAAGAAGTTCAAGTTCTTTGATATTACAGGTGACCATGCTTTATTTACTTTAACTGAGCATTTACATACATCATAAATAATTAAAAATAAATACCCTGTAAATAAACAATAGGTATGGTGGCTAATGGCTCTTCTTGCATTTGTAATATTATCTCTTACTTGCTTTATTTTACAACATTTCCAGTATGGCTTCAAATAAAGTCAAAAAGTATGATAACATACAGTAAACAAACTAAAAATGCGCCTTAATAAACGTGTGCTAAGGAGGTGCTCTCTCACAACACATATAGGCTAAAACGATTCAGAAACTTTATATAAGTTCATAATTACGCCAGTAACACCACACATTGGCGTGCATATGTACAAACCTGTCTGAGACACTCGTCTTCAACTCGGATACCTTCTTCTCCCTCCTCTTCCTCTAAATTGACGGTAGGCAATTATCCAACTTCCGGCGAGTGCAGCATCATTAGATGCGCCACCTACCATAGGGGAGTGTGTACAGAAAGGAACACCTCTCTGCCTGTTTAGCCGTGCGTAAGGTGTAATTGATCAATCGCAAGTGGTTGGTGCGACGCAATGGGTAGCCTAGATTAGATAGATAAACTAGATTTTTTTCAGCGTGAGAAATCGGAGGTATGGCGTGTGAGCATGTGAAGACAATCAAATGCGTGTGTCTCACGCTCATTGCGTGAGAGTTGGTAGCTCAGACTTAAGTAAAAATTTGACTGTACAACTTTCACTTCAATCGAAGTAACATTTGACCAGTGGGCTCTCTACTTTGACTTAAGTAATGAAGTTGGGTACTTTGTCCACCTCTGATAAGTATCAAAGTTATAAAAATGTTATACAAGCTACAAAAGTAAATTTAGTTAAGGATAACTAGCTACACCACAAGCTACATGGCAAAACATCAGATTTTTTATTGCGTTGGGAAAAAGTGGTCATGTGGTTAAATGAAAACTTTATTGGAAAATTTTGTAGTGATGCAAAGAATCTTTTTTCACGAGTCTATGTCTTCCACCAAGGCCATCAATTTGCAGGCTGTACTTGCTACTGAATAGAAACAATATGATGCTTATTACAGTTCCACTCCATCTTAAAGTTACAGTACTTCTGTTTACAAAGTCATGAGATGAACTAGAGCCCTTTAAAGAGTTTTTTGGTCATCTTGATTTCCATTGCAGTGCCTGCATCTGCTGTGGTTCTGTTTCTGAATTGATTAAAGCAAATCTGATTGATAGCATGGACCATCTGCAAAGGAAGTAGGGTTTTTCTTCAGTACAGTAAATCCCTTTTTGTCATGTATCTGTGGATATTTGATTTGCTGTTAAAAAAAATTACTTGCCTGTTCTTTAACCAAGTGCTGTCTTCCACAATAAGATACGCTATGTATCCAAAAGCATGTTGACACCTAATCAGCATGCCCATATGTCCTTGTTGAACATCTCATTTCAAAACTATGGACATTAATATGGAATAGCTCATCGTTTGCTGCTGTAACAGCTTCTACTCTTCTGAGAAGGCTTTCCAGTAGATATTGGAATTCAAACACAATTCAGACAAAAAGTATGAGGTCACGGACTGATGTTGAGCCAGAGAGCCTGGGGTGCACTTAGCATTCCAGTTGATCCCAACAGTCTTGAGGTCAGGGCCATGTGCACGCCACTTGAGTTCTTCCACACCAACCTTGGCAAACTATGTCTTTATGGACCTTGCTTGTGCACAGGTTTAGGCTAAGGTTTGGGTAACATGAAGCCAGTGAATGTTATGATCCATGGTCACTCATGGCTTAGTTAATGTAGATCCTTGGTCACCTGCTGCCTTCTTTAATAAAAACTTCATTAATGTTTGGACAACAGCACAACAAAACTAAGTCCCCAGAGCCAGATGATAACTGAGATATGTGTATCATTGTGGAAGGAAAGACATTGAAATGTGTAGTTTTAGTATGCAGTTCATATTTTACCACAAATACTTCTGTATTTTACATATTTTAGATATTTTATGTGATTTTGAAGCTGATGTTTCGATATAAAATTCCTACATAATGTTGCTTTAAACATTTGAACCCTACCAATATGCCCCCAGAAGCAACTGGAAAACACCAGGAAAAAAAAGAGAGGTAGAAATGCGAGCAATATCAGCATAGTGTGTGAACTCTGGCCCCAAGAGTTCCTCAGCCTGAGCTACATCACTCCAGTTTATAATTGCTGTCAAATAGTTATGTGCGCAGAACTATTTTTGTTTTAAATCCCACAATAATGAGTACTCTAATTTATCCTTGATCAGGTATTTACAAAGGGTGAATGAATGAATATTAGAAGTGCATCACATAAGTCTTTGTCCTGTGAGCTTCATACCACTTACTTGTGCCTGCATCAAAGACAACATCAAGCTTTCCTGATTTTTTACATTTTCTACAGTGGATATAAAACGTTTACACACCCTGTTAAAATGATAGGTTTTTCTGATGTAAAAAAAAAAATGAGACCACGATAAATAATTTCAAAACTTTTTCCACCTTTAATATGATCTATAACCTGTACAATTCAATTTAAAAACAAACAAATCTGTTAGAGGGAAAAACACAAAAAATGTACAATAAGCTGGTTGCATAAGTGTGCACACCCTTAAACTAATACTTTGTTGAAGCACCTTTTGATTTAATTACAGCATTCAGTCTTTTTGGGTTCACACCTGCCATCAATGAAAATGACTCTGATTAACCCCAAACAAAGTTCAGACATTTATTCAGTTGCATCCTCCAGCAAAAGCCAGGGTTCACAGAGAGCTTACAAAGCATCAAAGGGATCTCATTGTTGAAAGGTATCAGTCAGGAGAAGGAGACAAAAACATCTCCACAGCATTAGATATACCATGGAGCACAGGGAAGACAGTCATCAAGAAGTGGAGAGAATACGGGACAACAGTGACATTACAGAGAATTGGACGTCCCTCCAAAATTGTTGAAAAGACAAGACAAAAACTGGTCAGGGAGGCTGCCAAGAGGCCTACAGCAACACTGAAGGAGCTGCAGGAATTTCTGGCAAGTACTGGTTGTGTACTACATGTGACAACAATCTCCTGTATTCTCCATATGTCTGGACTATGAGGTAGGGTCAAAGAAAAACATCCAGGCCCGGCTAAATTTTGCAAAAAAATACATCAACTCTCCCAAAAGCATGTGGGAAAATGTGTTATGGTCTGATGAAACCAAGGTTGAAGTTTTTGGCCACAATTCCAAAAGGTATGTTTGGCGCAAAAACAACACTGCACATCATCAAAAGAACACCATACTTACGGTGAAGCATGGTGGTGGCAGCATCATGTTTTGTGGTTGTTTTTCTTCAACTGGAACAGGGGCTTTAGTCAAGGTGGAGGGAATTATGAACAGTTCTAAATACCACTCAATTTTGTCCCAAAACTTTCAGGTGTCTGCTAGAAAGCTGAAGAGGAATTTCATCTTTCAGCATGACAATGACCCCCCAAAAGTTTTGAAATGGCCCTGCCAGAACCCAGACCTAAATCCAATTGAAAATCTGTGGGGTGACCTGAAGAGGGCTGTGCAAAAGATACACCCCTGCAATCTGACAGATTTGAAGTGCTTTTGCAAGGAAGAGTGGGCAAATATTGCCAAGTGTAGATGTGGCAGGCTGATAGACTCTGACCCAAAAAGACTGACTGCTGTAATTAAATCAAAAAGTGCTTCAACAAAGTATTAGTTTAAGGGTGTGCACACTTACTGTATGCAACCAGCTTATTGTACATTTTTTTATTTTTTATGTTTTTCCACCTAACATTTTGTTTGTTTTTTAATTGAATTGTACAGGTTATAGGTCACATTAAAGATGGAAAAAGTTTTGAAATTATTTGTCATGGTCTCATTTGTTTTACATCAGAAAAACCTATCATTTTAATGGGGTGTGTACACTTTTTATATCCACTGTGTTTGTTTGTTTGCTTGTTTGTTTGTTTGCTGTGCAATATCCAAGACCTGATGCACACCTCTAGTTTCAGCTAGATGCCTTGTGAATCATTCTGGTAAGCTTTCTAAGGGGAAAAAAAAGAATAGTGTGTGTCCTGTGACTGTATTTAATATTTTAATTAATCTTTCTGTTTAGAGCACATCTGTTCATTGTAAATGATGTATTTGTATTCATTTGTTTAGTGACTTATTCCTTAAATTTAATGCACACATCTGTTAGGACTGGGACTGTTTTGGCCTCTAGAGGCCACTGTTATTTCCTTTTCTGGTCATGTTTGTTTTGGGCCTCTAGAGGTCACCACTGTGTTCTGTGTTTTGTTTTTGTCTTATTACCTGTTTCCTGCCCCGCCCTGTCCTTAATTAGTTTGTGTATAAATACCCCTCTGTTTGTTCCCTTGTCACGGAGTCTTTTTCCTATGTTATGCTGTTAGTGCTAGTTCCCTCTGTCCCATGTACCTTGCCTGTGTCTTTGTATTCTTGGTTTTTGCTTCTTTCTTTTGGACTTTGTGGATTTTGTTTTTGACCTTTTTGATCTTCTGAGCGTTTGAGTTTTTGCCTTTTTTCTTATTTGGATTTTGGACTTTGTACCTTTGGATATTTTTATTTTTGGTTTATCTTCTGAGCTTTGGATTATTCTTTTTGTTTTTTCCCTTAGATTGTACATAGTGTAAATAAACGGTTTTTGATACCTTTCTACTTCCGCCTCACGCCTCTGCACTTGAGTCATTCCCCTGGTGGCCTAGTGGGGGTTTGCTGGATTATCACACCAGCGAACCAGGTTCGAATCCCAGCAAAACCCTAACAGAAAGACTCCGTCATGACCGACTCAGCAGAGGCTTCTTCATCTGTCTACCCGGCCAACCTTCAGGGAATGATGGCTGCGTTAACATGCCTCGGATCCACCATGGACACTCATGGACGGACTCTTGCAAGCCAACGTGAGACCCTTGCTTGCCACGAGGTACTGCTTCAGCAGATTGGGAGAACCCTGGCACAGCTGACTTCTCTGCCCCATCTCCTCTGCCTGCTCCTGCTCCACCATCTGCTCCTGCTCCAGTGCCTCCTGCCATGCTGCCTTCTTCACCTCGCGAACCAGCCTTCCTGCACCACAGAGGTATGACGGCAATGAGTGTCGAGAGTTCCTTACCCAGTGTCAACTCACCTTTGAGCTTCAGCCTACCACCTACACTACAGATCGCCGCAAGATTGCCTTTGTGATAACCTTGTTAGCTGGTAAGGCGCGAGCCTGGGCTACTGCTATCTGGCAGAAACAGGGACCTGAGTGCTCTGATTTCCAGCTGTTTACTGAGGAGATGCTGCATGTCTTCGATCAAGCAGACATCAGTAAAGATGCAGCCAGAAAGCTCATGTCCATCTGGCAAGGGGGAAGCGTCGCAGACTACGCCATCTCGTTCTGGACGCTCACAGCAGTAAGTGGATGGAATGAGACTGCCCTGGTGTCAGCCTTCCACCATGGTCTGTCTGACCCCATCAAAGATGATCTGGCTTCTATCGGATGCCCAAGTGACCTCAAAACACTGATCTCACATTCTACTCGTCTGGACAACAGGATGAGAGAACGCCGCCAAGTCTTGAGCCTCCCCGGCCTCCCTGCCTCTACCTGGAGCCCATCTACCTCCTCCAGTGACTGTCCAGAACCCATGCAAGTGGGCCGTACTCGCCTCTCCGCATCTGAGAGGGAGTGCAGAAGGAGAGACAAGTGCTGCATCTACTGTGGCAAGCCTGGTCACTTCCGAGCATCATGTCCCAAACTCTCGGGAAAAGGACCGCCCCGTCCAGCCGAGGGAGGGTTGTGACAGGGCCTACCCTCTCTCCCGGACTCCCTGGCCAAGGAATCTACATCCCGGTCTCCTGGGGTGAGTCCGTCCACTCTTGTCAAGCTTTGTTAGACTCAGGGGCGGCTGGAAACTTTATGGATATTCACTTCGCCCAAAGTATCAATGTCCCGACTGCACCTCTTGAAGTCCCACTGTCTGTGTCTGCCCTGGATGGCCAAGCCTTAGGTGACGGAAGAGTCACCCAAGTAACTTCTCCAGTCTTCCTCCAGTCTCAAGGTCACAAGGAAGAAATATCCCTGCACCTGATTCCTTCACCTGAGTTCCCAGTTATTCTAAGTCTTCCTTGGCTTACCCGCCACAACCCTCATATAGACTGGGTCACTAGCCAGGTTGTGGAGTGGGGTCCTGCTTGCTATGCCTCTTGTCTGCTCTCTAGCTCTCCTGTGTCTCCTGCCGAGCCTCCTGATCTCACCGAGTTACCTCAAGTTCCCACAAAGTACTGGGATCTTAAGGAAGTTTTCAGCAAGAGCAGGGCCGCCGTTCTTCCTCCGCACCGTGCCTATGACTGTGCCATCAACTTGCTCCCTGGGACTACCCCTCCTCGTGGCAGACTGTTTTCCCTCTCTCAGCCAGAATGCAAGGCCATGGAGGAATATCTCAAAGATGCCCTGGTCTCTGGGTTCATTCGACCCTCCACCTCACCCGCTGGTGCCGGCTTCTTCTTTGTCGGCAAGAAGGATGGGGGGCTCCGACCATGTATTGACTACAGGGGCCTGAACAAGATCATTGTGCGCAACCGATATCCCCTTCCGCTGATGTCCACAGCATTCGACCTGCTCCAAGGCGCCACCGTCAATCAATCAATCAATCAAGTTTATTTGTACAGCGCTTTTAACAATAAACATTGTCGCAAAGCAGCTTTACAGAATTTGAACGACTTAAAACATGAGCTAATTTTATCCCTAATCTATCCCCAATGAGCAAGCCTGTGGCGACGGTGGCAAGGAAAAACTCCCTCAGACGACATGAGGAAGAAACCTCGAGAGGAACCAGACTCAAAAGGGAACCCATCCTCATTTGGGCAACAACAGACAGCCTGACTATAATATTAACAGTTTTAACAGGTATAACCCTCAACTGTCCTCATGGGGCCGTCCTTCACAGGAGTGGGGCGATAAAACTCCGACCAGACACAGGGCACCAGGATGGATCAAGCAGGTCCGAGGGCAGAAGAGGCCAGCATCTCAATCCCAGGATCAACATGTAACTCAGAGGGACAGATTGGGGGGGGGAAGAGAGAGAGAGAAAGAAAACATGTTGTTAGGTATGCCCTAAAAATGACAAGTATTAAATCTGTGTGGTAGGCTCGCAGAGACAAGAGTCTTTACATCAGGCATGACACACAATGGCATGTTAATATGGTAAAAAAATATATCATGACCTGCTCTGGCTGGATGCTTGATTGGGTGATGGGAGCACACTCCTCAGCAATGATGAGATGCAGATGGGACCCTTAGGCCTGGCCAAGACAATTCAGTTACATTTCACCGGGTCTGGGACATGCGACAGAATGTCTGACGGCCAATTCCCTGCAGGCTACGATAGCCAGTCGAGGTCCCCACCGTCTCCACCAAAAGATTTCCTGTTGACTCCATGTAACTCAGAGGGACAGATTTGGAGTGGGGGGGGGAGAGAAAGAAAACACAGGTGGTTAGGTATGCCCAATGTCACCTGAATAAGTAGGAACAGTATACATATTGCACCGAGTACAAGCAGGGACTCCGGCAACTAACTATGACAGCATAACTAAAAGGAGAGAGCCAGAAGGTAACACAGGCATGAGGGAGCCCCGGGACATAAAGCAGCCAGCCACTGCACCGTCAACAAACTCGAGTGAGCAAGCGAGTGGGGACTGACAGCATCCATACATCCCAGTTTACCAAAACACTCTATGTCTGAGGACCCTCCAGACCTACTCCTTTACCTCATAAACACCATTAACAAAAGGCTTGACTAAACAGATATGTTTTCAGCCTAGACTTAAATGCTGAGACTGTGTCTGATTCCCGAACATTACTTGGAAGGCTGTTCCATAACAGTGCGGCTTTGTAAGAAAAGGCTCTGCCCCCTGATGTAGCCTTCACTATACGAGGTACCAGCAGATAGCCTGCACCTTTTGATCTAAGTAGGCGTGGCGGGTCATAGAGGACCAGAAGTTCACTCAGGTACTGTGGTGCGAGACCATTTAGTGCTTTAAAGGTCAATAGTAGTATTTTATAATCAATACGAAATTTGATTGGGAGCCAATGCAGTGTGGATAAGACAGGCGTGATGTGGTCATATTTTCTAGTTCTAGTAAGGACTCTTGCTGCGGCATTTTGAACTAACTGGAGCTTGTTTATGCACTTATTGGAACATCCAGACAGTAAGGCATTACAATAATCCAACCTGGAGGTAACGAAAGCATGGACTAGTTTTTCTGCATCATGCAATGACATTAAATTTCTTATCTTTGCAATATTTCTGAGATGAAAGAAAGCTATCCGGGTGATGTTATCAATGTGAGTTTTGAATGAAAGACTGGGGTCAATAATCACTCCGAGGTCTTTTACTGCTGCACGTGAAGAAACAGAAAGGCCATCCAGAGTTACTGTGTAATCAGAAAACTTACTTCTAGCTGTATGTGGTCCTAGCACAAGTACTTCAGTCTTGTCAGAGTTAAGCAGAAGGAAATTTATAAGCATCCAGTGTCTAATGTCCTTAACACATTCCTCAATTTTATTAAGCTGGTGTCTCTCATCAGGTTTTGCAGAGACATACAACTGTGTGTCATCAGCATAACAGTGGAAACTAATACAATGTTTACGAATAATATCGCCCAGAGGAAACATATATAGAGAAAAAAGCAGTGGACCCAAGACAGAACCTTGTGGAACACCAAACTTTACCTCGGTACGTCTAGAAATATCACCATTTATATCAACATACTGATAACGATCAGTTAGATAAGACCTGAGCCAGGAGAGGGCCATTCCCTTAACTCCCACAACATTTTCTAGTCTATCCAGAAGAATGGAATGATCAATGGTATCAAATGCTGCACTAAGGTCAAGCAACACAAGTAGCGAGACACAGCCCTGATCAGACGCCAACAGTAGGTCGTTTACTACTTTAACCAGTGCTGTCTCTGTGCTATGATGAGGTCTAAATCCTGACTGATACATTTCATGGATGTTATTCCTATGTAAATATGAGCATAACTGCTGTGCCACAGCTTTTTCAAGGATCTTGGAGATAAAGGGGAGGTTTGATATTGGCCGATAATTGGACAGCTGACAGGGATCAAGGTCAGGTTTTTTAATCAGGGGTTTGATAACTGCTAGTTTAAAGGATTTGGGTACATAGCCAATCATAAGAGAAGAATTTATTATTTTTAGAAGCGGTTCAATTACTCCAGGCATTATCTGTTTGAATAGATGTGTCGGTAAGGGATCTAGTACGCAAGTTGAGGCTTTTGATGTAGAGATTAATGAAAGTAATTCAGTTTCTTTTAGGGGAGTAAAACATTCTAACTGATGATCTGATACAGTTATATTGTTAACTACAAGGTCACTTTCATTGTCTAACCTTAAATTAGTAGTTTGAATTTTTTGTCGGATATTCTCAATTTTGTCATTAAAAAAATTCATGAAGTCGTTGCTACTACATACTGCAGGTGTGCATGTGTTGATAGTGGACTTATTCCTGGTTAATTTTGCTACAGTATTAAATAGGAATCTAGGATTATTTTTGTTATCTTCTATTAGGGAGGAGAGATATGTTGATCTCGCAGCACTAAGAGCTTTTCTATACTTCAGGAAGCTCTCCTTCCACGCCAATTTGAACACTACCAATTTTGTTTGACGCCATTTACGTTCCAATTTTCGAGTGGTCTGTTTTAATGTGCGAGTGTCATCATTATACCAGGGTGCTAATTTTTTGTCTCTGACCATTTTCCTTTTTAGAGGAGCTACATTATCTAAAGTATCGCGGAATGTTGACTCTAAGCATTCAGTTGCCTGATCGAGTTCTGCAGGGGCTGACAGTGACCCAATCAAAGTTGACAGCTCTGGGAGATCATTTATAAAGCTCTGTGCTGTAGTTGACGTGAAAGTACGTTTAATACAGTAGCGTGGTGAGGTGCATATATTATTACTCAGACATATTTTGAATGAGATGAGACAATGATCTGAGATAACTTCAGACTGTGGAAGTATGACTATATTGTCTACGTTTAATCTGAATGTTAGTATTAGATCAAGGGTGTGACCACCATTATGGGTCGGTCCTATGACATTCTGCTTAATCCCGACTGAATCTAAGATGGACACAAACGCTGTTTTTAAAGGGTCTTCTGGGTTATCAAAGTGAATATTAAAATCTCCGACAACTAAAGCTTTGTCTAAGGAAATAACCAAATCTGAGATAAAATCTGCAAATTCAGAAAGAAACTCAGAATATGGCCCCGGGGGCCTGTAAATAATAAGCAATGGAATTAACTGGGTAGACTTATTTTTCGAGGCTACATACATTATATGAGTATGAAGAACTTCAAATGTATTAAATTTATAACCAGGTTTGTGTGTTACACCTAGATAATCGTTATAAATAACCGCGACGCCTCCTCCTCTGCCAGTTAGACGAGGCTGGTGTATATAACTGTATCCAGGAGGACTCGCTTCATTTAATGCTATATATTCATTTGGCTTAATCCATGTTTCTGTTAAACACAGTACATTAAACTCCTGATCAGTAATGAGTTCATTAACCATTAGCGCTTTAGATGTAAGAGATCTAATATTTAATAGCCCCACCTTTAGATCAAAGGTGCTGGCAGCAGCAGTACAGTCAGTCTGATCTAATTTTATATTGATTAGGTTACTGGAACAAACTCTCTGAAAATTTCTACCTTTTTGTTGAGCTCGGGGAACAGACACAGTCTCGATGTAGTGGGCCCTGAGTGACGACTCTGTGCAGCTAGCAGACAGTCGGTTTAGCCTGTTCGTCTGCTCCCTGGCCTTGGCTCTGGATTGTCAGAAATTAACTAGGCCTGTTCTGAGACTATGACCTATGCTGCAGGAAATGAGAGCAGCACCTTCCCGAGTGGGATGGATACCGTCCCGCCCTAACAGGCCAGCAGTGCCCTCAAAATTAGCCCAATTATCTATAAAGCCCACACTGTTTTCAGAGCACCACCTGGACAGCCAGCAGTTCAGCGACCATAACCTGCTGTAAGCTACATCGCCACGCCGCATTGGGATGGGGCCAGAGCATACTACAGCATCGGACATCGCCTTCGCTAATTTAAACACCTCTACAAAGTTACTCTTAGTAACCTCAGACTGACGAAGGCGTATATCATTAGCTCCTGCATGGATAACTATCTTTGAGAACCTGTGCTTGCCTAGGACCCTAAGATTACCTGCTATGTCCGGCGCCCTGGCTCCCGGTATACACCTGACTAAAGCTGCTGGTGCCCCTAAAGGCTGAGCTAATTTCACGTGCCGTATGATAGAGTCCCCTATAACCAGAGCTCTTTCAGGTTTCTCAGTGGGTGCATCACTAAGGAGAGCAAACCTGTTCGACACGTGACGCGGAGAGGAGTGGTGCTCCCGTGGGCGAGCCTCAGCGGTAGCTTTGGCTCTACGCTTATGCCGCCGAGCCGTCACCCATTCGCCCCGCTGTAAGGGCTCTAATGCCGGAGTTGGGGGATTGCTAACTCCACCTAGGGCGTCCAGACTTTCCCTAACAGAAACTACACTGTTCTCACGCTCACTAACCTGCTCTAAAGCCTGGACATGCGCTTCTAGCACTGTAATCTTCTCCGTCAGAGAGCTAACTAATCTGCACTTATCACAAGTAAAGCTAATAGAGCTATCGCTAGTGACGGAGGAAGAATGACTAAACATCCTGCACTCAGCACACTGAACAGGCTGAAGGTGTGCCATGATGAAAAGATTCACGTACCTTAAATGAAGATCTGTTGATATTAAAGCAGATCAGATGGCCTCCGCTTGTGGACTTTACACAGGAGGAGAGAAAAAGAAAGCTTCCGGTCTCGGCGTTCTTCCGAAAAAAGAAAGAGAAAAAACCGGGAAAAAAAACCGGAAAAAGGAAAGCGAAAGTGAAAAGTACAAAAATGAAAGCGACAGTATAATAAAAATGAAGACGATACTGGAAATTTATTTATAGAAAAAAAGTTAAAAAAGGATTAGTAATTAACGCCGGCACTCGTGGGAAAAAGGACTCGGCGCGAACAACTCAGGAAACAGGAAGTGCGTAAACCTTTATGTCAAGTTGGACCTACGGAACGCATACCACCTCATCCGTATCCGACAGGGAGACAAGTGGAAGACTGCCTTCAACACCCTGTCTGGGCACTACGAATACCAGGTGATGCCCTTCGGACTCAACAACGCACCAGCTGTTTTTCAGGCCCTAATCAACGACGTCTTGAGGGACATGATTAACCTGTACGTTTTTGTCTACCTCAACGACATCCTTACCTTTTCCAAGACCATGCAGGAGCACCGCCACCATGTCCACCAGGTTCTCCAGAGGCTGCTACAGAACAATCTGTTTGCCAAGGCCCAGAAATGCAAATTTCATGTTCCCGAGGTCTCCTTTCTGGGTTTTATTGTATGGACAGGCCAACTCCAAATGGACCCAGACAAGACCCTGGCCGTCCAGGACTGGCCCACTCCCAAGTCCATCAAAGAGGTTCAGTGGTTCTTAGGATTTGCTAACTTCTACCGCAAATTTATCAGGAACTTTAGTTCTGTAGCAGCACCCATGTTGGACCTCACCAAAGGGACAGGTGGATCTTATGTCTGGTCTCCTCAGGCAGAAAAGGCATTCAAAGACCTCAAGGACCGCTTCTGCACGGCACCCATTCTGGTCCTCCCGGACACCTCCCAACCATTCATCGTGGAGGTGGATGCCTCAGACAGTGGTGTCGGCGCGGTGCTCTCTCAACGTTCGGAAGGAAAGCTGCACCCCTGTGCTTACTTCTCCCACCGCCTGAGTCCTGCAGAGTCCCGGTACGATGTGGGGGATCGAGAACGGCTAGCGGTCAAACTGGCCTTTGAGGAGTGGAGGCACTGGCTGGAGGGAGCGCAACATCCATTCCTGGTTTGGACAGACCACAAGAACCTGGAGTACCTCCAGCAAGCCAAGAGACTGAACCCACGACAGGCTAGGTGAGCCCTGTTTTTCAGTCAGTTTGACTTCACCCTATCGTACCACCCCGGCTCCAAGAACACCAAACCTGACGCACTGTCCAGGCTGTTCTCTGACACTAACAGGGAGAGTGAAGTCGGGCCTATCATCCCTATATCCCGGATTGTGGCTCCTGTCCGCTGGGGTATTGAGGAGACCGTTCGACAAGCTCAACGCCGGGACCCTGATCCTGGGACGGGGCCACCGGGCCTCCTGTACGTCCCTCGTCAAGTCCGGGCCAAGGTTCTCCAGTGGGGTCACTCTTCCCCTCTCACCGCCCACCTGGGAGCTCGGAGGACCCTGGACTTCCTGAAAAGACGCTTCTGGTGGCCTAACATGGAGCAGGAAGTGAGGTCATTCATCCTGTCCTGTGAGGTCTGCACCAGAACCAAGAACCCGCGACAGCGTCCCCAGGGTCTCCTGCATCCTCTGCCTATTCCCCGGCATCCCTGGTCCTACGTGGCGGTCGACTTCATCACAGGTCTCCCTGAGTCTCAAGGTAACACTGTCATATTGGTCATAGTAGACAGATTCTCCAAGGCCTGCCGCTTTATTCCACTGTGCAAACTCCCCTCTGCCCTTGACACTGCTTAATTGTTGTTCACTCATGTCTTCCGAGTTTTTGGTCTCAGGACATCGTCTCTGACCGGGGGCCCCAGTTCTCCTCCCGAGTATGGCACGGCTTCTGCAAGAGCATTGGGGCCACTGCCAGCCTCTCCTCTGGGTTCCACCCCCAGTCCAACGGCCAGACGGAGAGGCTCAACCAGGACCTGGAAACCACCCTGCGAGGCCTGGCTATGGATAACCCGACATTGTGGAGCACCTGGCTGCCATGGGCAGAGTACGCCCACAACACCCTGCAGTCATCGGCCACCAAGCTGTTGCCGTTCCAGTGCCAATTCGGGTTCCAGCCACCTCTGTTCCCGGACCAGGAGGAGGATGCTGGGGTGCCCTCGGTCAACCATTATGTGAGACGGTGTCACAAGACCGGGAGCAAGGTCAGGAGGACACTCATCCAGACCTCCAGTACCAACCAGACTCAGGCCAACCACCATAGGAGACCTGCCCACACTTTCTGCCCTGGGCAGCGGGTTTGGCTGTCCACCAAGGACCTTCTGCTGCGGGTGGAGAACCGCAAGCTTGCTCCTCGTTACATTGGCCCCTTCAAGGTTGTACGCAGAGTTAACCCTGTCTCCTACCGGCTCCAGTTACCACGTACGCTAAGGATCAACCCCACATTCCATGTTTCCCTGTTGCGGCCCGTACTGACGTCCACGTATGCCCCTGCCCCTAGGAACCCCCTGCCCCCCCGCATCTTCCAGGGTCAGACTGTGTTCACCGTGCGCCACCTGCTGGACTCCCGCCGGGTTCGCGGGGGCCTCCAATATCTTGTGGACTGGGAGGGCTATGGCCCTGAGGAGCGCTGCTGGGTCCCAGCTCGGGACATACTCGATAAAGAACTTTGTCGGGACTTCCATTCGGCCCATCCTGATCATCCTGGGAACGTCAGGAGATGCTCCTGGGGGGGGGGGGGGGTCCTGTTAGGACTGGGACTGTTTTGGCCTCTAGAGGCCACTGTTATTTCCTTTTCTGGTCATGTTTGTTTTGGGCCTCTAGAGGTCACCACTGTGTTCTGTGTTTTGTTTTTGTCTTATTACCTGTTTCCTGCCTCGCCCTGTCCTTAATTATTTGTGCATAAATACCCCTCTGTTTGTTCCCTTGTCACGGAGTCTTTTTCCTATGTTATGCTGTTAGTGCTAGTTCCCTCTGTCCCATGTACCTTGCCTGTGTCTTTGTATTCTTGGTTTTTGCTTCTTTCTTTTGGACTTTGTGGATTTTGTTTTTGACCTTTTTGATCTTCTGAGCGTTTGAGTTTTTGCCTTTTTTCTTATTTGGATTTTGGACTTTGTACCTTTGGATATTTTTATTTTTGGTTTATTTTCTGAGCTTTGGATTATTCTTTTTGTTTTTTCCCTTAGATTGTACATAGTGTAAATAAACGGTTTTTGATACCTTTCTACTTCCGCCTCACGCCTCTGCACTTGAGTCATTCCCCTGGTGGCCTAGTGGGGGTTTGCTGGATTATCACACCAGTGAACCAGATTTGAATCCCAGCAAAACCCTAACAACATCATAGTCCAAACAATCTGCGCAACTAAAACATAACTACACCTGGTGTGCTTCTGACAGTATGTCATTTACCACAATTAATTAAATGTGAGTTCAGTGCTGTTGTTGTTTTACTACCAGATGGATGGCATCATGGTGTCTACATTAGACGATTACAACTGCATACATTACACAATACTCTGCTCTCTTGCGTGACAAGCTGCCACACCCAGTATCCCACACTAATAATGTCTTCAAGCCTCTGTAACCATGTGCACAGCATCTGTTATATGTGTGAAGAATGAGGAAATCATGTAGTTTAACCCTGTTTTTTCTTCATATCATAAATGCCATTGAAAGAAATAGTTTTTATTTCTTATGTATTTATTTACACGTTCTTGGCTATTAATCAGAACAACATTTATAGATGAGCTGTGTCATTCAGCACAATTTAAATGATTATTAAGTCACCTATTTTCTTTTCAATTCAGTGATCACCTCTACATCTTTTATATTTGTCACACCTATGCGAATTGGCACACACAACTGACTCTCTCCCACACGCTCTGGACAGTGTGTGTGTGCAAAGAACGGTATCCAGTTATTTAACACAAAAGTCTTTTAGCACAAGTTCTAAAGTCTCTTAGCACAACTCTACAGGGAGTGCAGAATTATTAGGCAAGTTGTATTTTTGAGGATTAGTTTTATTATTGAAAAACAACTATGTTCTTGATGAACCCAAAAGACTCATAAATATCAAAGCTGAGTATTTTTGGAAGTTGGAGTAGGGCTTTCTTAGTTTTAGCTATCTTAGGAGGATATCTGTGTGTGCAGGTGACTATAACTGTGCATAATTATTAGGCAACTTAACAAAAAACAAACATATACCCATTTCACTCATTTATTTTCACCAGGGAAACCAATATAACAACTCAACATTCACTAATATACATTGCTGGCATTCAAAAACAAACAAAAAAACAAATCAGTGACTAATATAGCCGCCTTTCTTTACAAGGACACTCAAAAGCCTGCCATCCGTGGATTCGGTCAGTGTTTTGATCTGTTTGCGATCAACATTGCGTGCAGCAGCAACCACAGCCTCCCAGACACTGTTCAGAGATGTGTACTGTTTCCCCTCCTTGTAGATCTCACATTTGATGAGGGACCACAGGTTTTCTATGGGGTTCAGATCAGGTGAACAAGGAGGCCACGTCATTAATCTTTCTTCCTTTAGACCCTTTCTGGCCAGCCATGCCGTGGAGTACTTGGATGCGTGTGATGGAGCATTGTCCTGCATGAAAATCATGTTTTTCTTGAAGGATGCTGACTTCTTCCTGTACCACTGCTTGAAGAAGGTGTCTTCCAAAAACTGACAATAGGACTGGGAGTTGAGCTTGACGCCATCCTCAACCCGAAAAGGTCCCACAAGCTCATCTTTGATGATACCAGCCCATACCAGTACCCCACCTCCACCTTGCTGGCGTCTGAGTCGGACTGGAGCTCTCTGCCCTTTGCTGATCCAGCCACGAGCCCATCCATCTGGCCCATCAAGACTCACTCTCATTTCATCTGTCCATAAGACCTTAGAAAAATCAGTCTTGTGATACTTCTTGGCCCAGTCTTGACGTTTCATCTTGTGTGTCTTGTTCAGTGGTGGTCGTTTTTCAGCCTTTGTTACCTTGGCCGTGTCCCTGAGTATTGCACACCTTGTGCTTTTTGACACTCCAGTGATGTTGCAGCTCTGAAATATGGCAAAACTGGTGGCGAGTGGCATCTTGGCAGCTTCACGCTTGACTTTCCTCAGTTCACGGGCAGTTAGTTTGCGCCTTTTTTTTTTCAATGCGCTTCTTGCGACCCTGTTGACTATTTTGAATGAAGCGCTTGATGGTTCGATGGTCACGCTTCAAAAGCTGGGCAATTTTAAGAGTGCTCCATCCCTTTGCAATATATGTCACTATTTTTGACTTTTCTGAGTCCGTCAAATCCCTCTTCTGACCCATTTTGCCAAAGGAAAGGAAGTTGCCTAATAATTTTGCACACCTGATATAGGGTGTTGATGTCATTAGACCACACCCCTTTTCATTACAGAGATGCACGTCACCTGGTATGCTTAATTGGTAGGAGGTTTTCAAGCCTATGCAGCTTGGAGTAGGCCAACATGCATAGAGAGGGTAATGTGGTCAACATACTCATTTGCCTAATAATTCTGCACTCCCTGTATGTTCTTTAGCACAACTCTGGATTATGGTCACAATAATCGAAAAAAATACTCATCTTGATATCGGAAGGGGTTTATTCTGATTGCTTAGGGACTGGAAGCTGGAATTTCTGCTGCCGTGCATGTTAAGGATCAGTTGTTGATCCCTGAAACGTGGACTGAAAATTTGATTCTTTGGTGTCTTTGGATATTTGTAATTAAGCCATAAAAAACCTTGAATTGTGGGCACCTTCATAGTCACTTCTGATCTTTTCACAAATTCAACAGACTGTCAATAATTACATGTTTGCCAACTTAATTAACCAGGGAATTATGTCTCTTGCCCTGCCTGACAATATATGTTTTGCCGAATAAGAGTGGAATCTATTCCTAAAAACTTACTCAAATTATTAAAAGTCCATTTGATATCACATATTATTGTTTTCATATCAAACATGGCGGTTTCAAGATGGCGGAGTGGGGAAATATGAATCATTGCGCCACTGACACCCATGACCCTGTCACCGGTTCACCAGTTGTCCTTCTTTGGACCACTTTTGGTAGGTACTAACCACTGCAGACCAGGAACTCCCCGCAAGATATGCCATTTTGGAGATGCTGTGACCCAGTCATCTAGTCATCATAATTTAGTTCTTGTCAAAGTCACTTAGATCCTTATGCTTGCCCATTTTACCTGCTTCCAACACATCAACTTCAATAACTGACTATTCTCTTGCTGCCTAATATATCCCACCCCTTGACAGGTGTCACTGTAATCAAGGTTATTCACTTCACCTGTCAGTGGTCATAATGCTGATCAATGTGTGTGTTTGTGTGTGTGTGTGTGTGTGTGTCAGTAAACCTACTGAAAACGAGCAAACTACAATCATGGACAACACGGACTACAACTCCCAGTTCACACAGCGCCCTCTATCTCCCACTTACTGAATCATAGCTGACTCACATTTCTGCCATCACCTGTCCCTCTATATAAACCCCAGTCACACTCTCACCCATTGCGAAGTATTGTCCTGAGTCTTCAGTTCATTCCAAGCCTTCTACCTTTCTGACTGCTTTACTGACTTTTGACCCTCGTTTGTTCTTCCTTGTTTTCTCGCTCTTTGTCTTGTCTTCGTAACACTGTTTGTCGATCGCCCAACCCACGCTAGCCTACTGACTACGATTCCTGTCTCTCGTTTTGGCTTGGTTTGCTCTTTGAAAGCTATCTTCCACTGCACACAGATCTGTAAGTGCCTGCATCCTCACTGTGTGTGTGCGTGTTTTATACTTAAGTATTCTTTTTCAGCTCATTTCCCCAAGAATTGTTGGATGGAGATCAAGTACAAGGTAAAGTGAAGAGAAAAGTAAAAAAGTATAATAAAATAAGTAATAATAATCTCATCTCATCTCATTATCTCTAGCCGCTTTATCCTTCTAGAGGGTCGCAGGCAAGCTGGAGCCTATCCCAGCTGACTACGGGCGAAAGGCGGGGTACACCCTGGACAAATCGCCAGGTCATCACAGGGCTGACACATAGACACAGACAACCATTCACACTCACATTCACACCTACAGTCAATTTAGAGTCACCAGTTAACCTAACCTGCATGTCTTTGGACTGTGGGGGAAACCGGAGCACCCGGAGGAAACCCACGTGGACACGGGGAGAACATGCAAACTCCACACAGAAAGGCCCTCGCCGGCCCCGGGGCTCGAACCCAGGACCTTCTTGCTGTGAGGCGACAGCGCTAACCACTACACCACCGTGCCGCCAGTAATAATAATAATAATAATAGGAATAATGAAATACTCAGTGATGAGAGAAATGAAAGTGGGTGTTGCCAAACTGAAAATTATTCAAATGATATCATGTGGATTTTTAGAATTTGTGATGTGGGAAATTTGAAAGCTCATGTACCACCAAACACTAGCCGAACCAAGTTCTTTACACTGCTTCGACCTAAAATGGCTGGGGTAAATAAAGGTAACAATTTTTTTGCTATTCTCAGACATTTACTGCCAGATGTTTCAATGCAGCCAACACACAGATCGGACGACTTCTATTATACACTCCTTCCAAGCTGGCACAGACTCACACATATACAGCACAATGAGAAAAGGAAGGGAATAAAGTTTCTTTAGTGCCATACATTTTGATGCTTTCACACAATAATGCACAATGCTCCAAGCAAAAAAAAAAAAAAGAGAGAGAAAGAATGAACAAAAATTCCTGTAGGGTATTTTGGCAGGTCCACTTGGCTCTTTGCACTAATTTGCTTGTTTTGTTGGAGAAATGGATAAGGGGGCAAGGTGTGAAAAACCGACTGTATTATCAGGCTGAGGGGGTGGTTGGCTTTGCAATTGCTCTGCAGAAATGTACTTATGCCTTTAAGTAAAATTTTTCTTGTTATTTAAATATTCACCTTTCCCTCATTTTTTTCATAGCACTCACATGTAGTAATTAATAGCATAAAAAGACCAGTACTGGGACATTCAAAATGAATTGGAAATCTGTGATGAATAGCTATGAATAGTGATAAATAGCTAATGTTGGTACTTACAGTGGTGCTTGAAAGTTTATGAACCCTTTAGAATGTTCTATATTTCTGCATAAATATGACCTAAAACATCATCAGATTTTCACACAAGTACTAAAAGTAGATAAAGAGAACCCAGTTAAACAAATGAGACAAAAATATGATACTTGGTCATTTATTTATTGAGGAAAATGATCCAATATTACATATCTGTGAGTGGTAAAAGTATGTGAACCTTTGCTTTCAGTATCTAGTGTGACCCCCTCGTGCAGCAATAACTGCAACTAAATGTTTCCGGTAACTGTTGATCAGTCCTGCACACCAGCTTGGAGGAATTTTAGCCCATTCCTCTGTACAGAACAGCTTCAACTCTGGGATGTTGGTGGGTTTCCTCACATGAACTGCTAGCTTCAGGTCCTTCCACAACATTTGGATTGGATTGGCCATTCCAAAACATTAACTTTATTCTTCTTTAACCATTCTTTGGTAGAACAACTTGTGTGCTTAGGGTCGTTGTCTTGCTGCATGACACACCTTCTCTTGAGATTGAGTTCATGGACAGATGTCCTGACATTTTCCTTTAGAATTCACTGGTATAATTCAGAATTCATTGTTCCATCAATGATGGCAAGCCGTCCTGACCCAGATGCAGCAAAACAGGCCCAAACCATGATACTACCACCACCATGTTTCACAGATGGGATATGGTTCTTATGCTGGAATGCAGCATTTTCCTTTCTCCAAACATAATGCTTCTCATTTAAACCAAAAATTTCTATTTTGGTCTCATCTGTCCAAAAAACATTTTTCCAATAGCCTTCTGGCTTGTCCACATGATTGTTAGCAAACTGCAGATGAGCAGCAATGTTCTTTTTGGAGAGTAGTGGCTTTCTCCTTGCAACCCTGCCATGCACACCATTGTTGTTCAGTGTTCTGTTGATGGTGGACTCATGAACATTAACATTAGCCAGTGTGAGAGAGGCCTTCAGTTGCTTAGAAGTTACCCTGGGGTCCTTTGTGACCTCGCCGACTATTACATGCCTTGCTCTTAGAGTGATCTTTGTTGGTCGATCACTCCTGGGGAGGGTAACAATGGTCTTGAATGTCCTCCATTTGTACACAATCTGTCTGACTGTGGATTGGTGGAGTCCAAACTCTTTAGAGATGGTTTTGTAACCTTTTCCAGCCTGATGAGCATCAACAACGCTTTTTCTGAGGTCCTCAGAAATCTCCTTTGTTTGTGCCACGATACACTTCCACAAACACGTGTTGTGAGAATCAGACTTTGATAGAGCCTTGTTCTTTAAATAAAACAGGGTGCCCACTCACACCTGATTGTCATCCCATTGATTGAAAACACCTGACTCTAACTTCACCTTCAAATTAACTGCTAATCCTAGAGGTTCACATACTTTTGCACCTCATAGATATGTAATATTGGATCATTTTCCTCAATAAATAAATGACCTAATATAATATTTTTGTCTCATTTGTTTAACTGGGTTCTCTTTATCTATTTTTAGGACTTGTGTGAAAATCTGATGATGTTTTAGATCATATTTATGCAGAAATATAGAAAATTCTAAAGGGTTCACAAACTTTCAAGCACCACTGTAAGTGAACTTCTGCTTTGATTAAGAGAATATCAAAACAGCTAATAAACCAAACATTTTGGAGAAAGACGCATTGTTACAATAACATGGCTGGGACATGGACAGAATGCTGTCAACTCCAGTCAGCATGAAATGTAACACTAAGTTCAAAGGCTTTGAAGTGTCTTACCCTGTTCTTCCAAACCAGATGCTGACAAATTTTACATGGTAATTTGCTTTATGTCTGCCTCTATAGTATACAGTCATAGACTTTTTTTAAGTACTCAGATACCGTAGAATTAATATTAACTGTGTGAGGTTTTATGAGTGCCTGGATGGGTTTTCACCAATAAATGCTGAAAAAAGTATCTGCTTTAACAAGGCATACTGAGGAGGGGGGACCGGGCAAGTTGTGGTTTGGACTGCTAAGGAATCTGCAAAAATTCATTAATATATTTGCATTTGTGAACAGTTTTGTGTGCTTGTGTTTGGGCAAACATGCCTAAATCAAGATGAACTGTCTGATCTTTGCAGTCTGCTTCTTTCTCTCTTTTAGTCCACACAGCCAGCCCTGCTGTCAGTGACTCACTCTGAAACTATTCTTCCAACAATCAGCTATCTGTCCATTTTGTTTAGAATCAGTGCAGCAACAACTAAGGGCCTTTAGACAACAATAGAGAATGACATTTTGAGGTTGCGGTGTATGCTGACATGCAAACAAAAGTCTCCTACTTATAATTACAGTTAATTCATAGTCAGACTTCATGTCTTCTGTCACCTGCTCAAGTCATTAGTGACCTTCCAGATTGGTTCCATATGTTCAGATGCACTACTGTCCAGCATGGACTCTGCAGAAGCTTGGTGAGAAACTTGCTCTGAAAGTGATATACAGTGCCTTGAAAAAGTATGCATACCCCTTGAACTTTTTCACATTTTTCCACCTTACAACCACGAACTTAAAAGTTTTTTATTGAGATTTTATGTGATAGACCAACATAGAGTAGCACATAATTATGAAGTGAAACGAAAATGATAAATGGTCTTCAAAATTTTAAATAAATAAAAATCTGAAAAATGTGATGTGCATTAGTATTCAGCCCAATTTCCAAAGAAAAAGGCTGCACCTTGCATATAATGTCCTTTTATTGCACAAACATTAGGAATTATTTAAGAGTGAAGCCTGCTCCAAGTAGAAAAAATACTTAGTATTCAGCCCCCCTGCGTCAATACTTTGTAGAGCCACCTTTTGCTGCAATTACAGCTGCAAGTCTTTTGTGGTATGTCTCTACCAGCTTTGCACATCTAGACACTGAAATTTTTGCCCATTCTTCTTTGCAAAATAGCTCAAGCTCAGCCAGATTGGATGGAGTGTGTCTGTGAACAGCAATTTTCAAGTTTTGCCACAGATGCTCAATGGGATTTAGGTCTGGACTTTGACTGGGCCATTCTAACACATGAATATTATTTGATCTAAACCATTTCATTGTAGCTCTGGCTGTATGTTTAGGGTCATTGTCTTGCTGGAAGGTGAATCTCCTTCCCAGTCTCAAGTCTTTTGCAGCCTCCAACAGGTTTTCTTCCAGGATTGCCCTGTATTTAGCTCCATCCAGCTTCCCTGTCCCTGCTGAAGAAAAGCATCCCCATAGCATGATGCTGCCACCACCATGTTTCACAGTGGGGATGGTGTGTGCAGGGTGATGAGCAGTGTTAGTTTTCCGCCACACATAACGCTTTGCATTTAGGCCAAAAAGTTCAACTTTGGTCTCATCTGGCCAAAGCACCTTCTTCCACATGTTTGCTGTGTCCCCTACATGGCTTCTGGCAAACTGCAAACGGGACTTCTTATGCCTGTCTTTCAACAATGGCTTTCTTCTTGCCACTCTTCCAAAAAGGCCAGATTTGTGGAGTGTACGACTTATAGTTGTCCTGTGCACAGATTCTCCCACCTGAGCTGTGGATTTCTGCAGCTCCTCCAGAGTTATCATGGGCCTCTTGGCTGCTTCTCTGACCAGTGCTCTCCTTGCTCGCTCTGTCAGTTTAGGTGGACAGCCATGTCTTGGTAGGTTTGCAGTTGTGCCATACTTTTTCCATTTTTGAATGATGGATTGAACAGTGCTTCTTGAGATAGTTTTTATAACCTAACCCTGCTTTAAACTTCTCCAGAACTTTATACCTGACCTGTCTGGAGAGTTCTTTGGTCTTCATGAGGCTGTTTGTTCTTCAGTGTTCTCTAACAAACCACTGAGGCCTTCACAGAACAAGTGTCTTTCCGCTGAGAGTAAATTACACACAGTAGGACTCTATTAACTAATTAGATGACTTCTGATGGCAATTGATTGCACTGGATTGTATTTAGAGGTATCAGAGTACAGGGGGCTGAATACTAATGCACACCACATTTTTCATATTTTTATTTGTTTAAAATTTTGAAGACCATTTATCATTTTCGTTTCACTTCACAATTATGTGCTACTCTGTGTTGGTCTATCACATAAAATCTCAATAAAAAACTTTTAAGTTCGTGGTTGTAAGGTGGAAAAATGTGAAAAAGTTCAAGGGGTATGAATACTTTTTCAAGGCACTGTAACTGTTGAAAGGGGCTACAGTGGATTTGGAATAATTTTGAAATCAATAAAGACATAGGTTATGCATAAACTCTGTACTCTGAAGGTGTGTGCAGAGTTGCTGATTGATAGATAAGATGTAGAAAGGCATATTATATACCAAATACATTTATACAGTGGTGCTTGAAAGTTTGTGAACCCTTTAGAATTTTCTATATTTCTGCATAAATATGACCTAAAACATCATCAGATTTTCACACAAGTCCTAAAAGTAGATAAAGAGAACCCAGTTAAACAAATGAGACAAAAATATTATACTTGGTCATTTATTGAGTTAAATGATCCAATATTACATATCTGTGAGTGGCAAAAGTACAACCCCGATTCCAAAAAAGTTGGGACAAAGTACAAATTGTAAATAAAAACGGAATGCAATGATGTGGAAGTTTCAAAATTCCATATTTTATTCAGAATAGAACATAGATGACATATCAAATGTTTAAACTGAGAAAATGTATCATTTAAAGAGAAAAATTAGGTGGTTTTAAATTTCATGACAACAACACATCTCAAAAAAGTTGGGACAAGGCCATGTTTATCACTGTGAGACATCCCCTTTTCTCTTTACAACAGTCGGTAAACGTCTGGGGACTGAGGAGACAAGTTGCTCAAGTTTAGGGATAGGAATGTTAACCCATTCTTGTCTAATGTAGGATTCTAGTTGCTCAACTGTCTTAGGTCTTTTTTGTCGCATCTTCCGTTTTATGATGCGCCAAATGTTTTCTATTGGTGAAAGATCTGGACTGCAGGCTGGCCAGTTCAGTACCCGGACCCTTCTTCTACACAGCCATGATGCTGTAATTGATGCAGTATGTGGTTTGGCATTGTCATGTTGGAAAATGCAAGGTCTTCCCTGAAAGAGATGTCGTCTGGATGGGAGCATACAGTATGTTGCTCTAGAACCTGGATATACCTTTCAGCATTGATGGTGTCTTTCCAGATGTGTTAGCTGCCCATGCCACACGCACTGATGCAACCCCATACCATCAGAGATGCAGGCTTCTGAACCAAGCACTGATAACAACTTGGGCCATCCTTCTCCTCTTTAGTCCAAATGACATGGCGTCCCTGATTTCCATAAAGAACTTCAAATTTTGATTCGTCTGACCACAGAACAGTTTTCCACTTTGCCACAGTCCATTTTAAATGAGCCTTGGCCCAGAGAAGATGTCTGCGCTTCTGGATCATATTTAGATACGGCTTCTTCTTTGAACTGTAGAGTTTTAGCTGGCAACGGCGGATGGCACGGTGAATTGTGTTCACAGATAATGTTCTCTGGAAATATTCCTGAGCCCATTTTGTGATTTCCAACACAGAAGCCTGCCTGTATGTGATGCAGTGCCGTCTAAGTGCCCAAAGATCACGGGCACCCAGTATGGTTTTCCGGCTTTGACCCTTGTGCACAGAGATTCTTCCAGATTCTCTGAATCTTTTGATGATACTATACACTGTAGATGATGATATGTTCAAACTCTTTGCAATTTTACACTGTCAAACTCCTTTCTGATATTGCTCCAGTATTTGTCGGCGCAGAATTAGGGGGATTGGTGATCCTCTTCCCATCTTTACTTCTGAGAGCCGCTGCCACTCCAAGATGCTCTTTTTATACCCAGTCATGTTAATGACCTATTGCCAATTGACCTAATGAGTTGCAATTTGGTCCTCCAGCTGTTCCTTTTTTGTATGTTTAACTTTTCCAGCCTCTTATTACCCCGTCCCAACTTTTTTGAGATGTGTTGCTGTCATGAAATTTCAAATGAGCCAATATTTGGCATGAAATTTCAAAATGTCTCACTTTCGACATTTAATATGTTGTCTAGGTTCTATTGTGAATACAATATCAGTTTTTGAGATTTGTAAATTGTTGCATTCTGTTTTTATTTACAATTTGTACTTTGTCCCAACTTTTTTGGAATCGGGGTTGTATGTGAACCTCTAGGATTAGCAGTTAATTTGAAGGTGAAGTTAGAGTCAGGTGTTTTCAATCAATGGGATGACAATCAGGTGTGAATGGGCACCCCGTTTTATTTAAAGAACAGGGATCTATCAAAGTCTGATCTTTACAACATGTTTGTGGAAGTGTATCATGGCACGAACAAAGGAGATTTCTGAGGACCTCAGAAAAAGCATTGTTGATGCTCATCAGGCTGGAAAAGGTTACAAAACCCTCTCTAAAAAGAGTTTGGACTCCAATTCACAGTCAGACAGATTGTGTACAAATGGAGGAAATTCAAGACCATTGTTACCCTCCCCAGGAGTGGTTGACCAACAAAGATCACTCCAAGAGCAAGGTGTGTCATAATCAGCGAGGTCACAAAGGACCCCAGGGTAACTTCTAAGCAACTGAAGGCCTCTCTCACATTGGCTAATGTTCATGAGTCCACCATCAGGAGAACACTGAACAACAATGGTGTGCATGGCAGGGTTGCCAGGAGAAAGCCACTACTCTCCAAAAAGAACATTGCTGCTCGTCTGCAGTTTGCTAAAGATCACATGGACAAGCCAGAAGGCTATTGGAAAAATGTTATGTGGACAGATGAGACAAGAATATAACTTTGGTTTAAATGTGAAGCGTTATGTTTGGAGAAAGGAAAACACTGCATTCCAGCATAAGAACCTTATCCCATCTGTGAAACATTGTGGTGGTAGTACCATACATGTCAACCTTTGGTCAATCAAACCTGTATAACCAACCTCCAAAATCCTTATTTCCCTTATAAAATCCTTATAAGATCCAAATTAAAATAATTTACCTAAAATTTGAATGATAATTAACAATGATATATTCCAGTTACTTTTTATTCAATATTAATAACAATAAACCTTCAGAATGAATACAAAGCTCCAATGTTTGACAAAAACACAGTGTCACTCTAATGTTCTGAATTGTTCTCCATGACAGCTTTTTTAGCACTCTGCACCAATACCTCACTAGGCTGCATGTCACAGCAAGTGTCTAGCTGTGTTGATCTTACACTGCAGTAGGCCAGGTCAGTGCGTCTGCATTCAGGTTCTTTCTGCTCTCTGTGTGCATCTTCCTGACTTGAGAGAAAACTCTGTCAGCATTACTGTGGGGTAAACAGAGCACTGCCTAACTTGAACTAAAACTCCCACTACCTTGTGTTTTCTGTCTTTTCCAGTTGTTGGCATATCAGTTTTTGAGCGTGCAAATACGATCAGTGGCTGACTTTGCCTTTGGCTTGCATTCCACTGATGTAGTTTTGATTTGAAATGTTCTTTCACATCATACACTGCCGATGCTGCAACTTTGATGTCACGCACACACAGTGTACAGTGTGCGTATTTGTCATTTTTGGAGGCTGCCGGTTGGATTATGCCATTGAAAAGGTCCTTCCATTCAGGGTGTCAAGTCGTGTCAGTTTTGTTTGGTTATTTCTGTGCAATTTCCCCAACTTGAATAAAGGATTGTGGCATCTGGTGGAGGTTTAGGGTAACTGGACTTCACTCAAAGGATTTGACAAGACAACGGTTTCCGTTTCCTCTTTTTATTAAAGTTCAAGGCACATCCATAAAATTGCAATGGCAGGTAGATGGTAGAAACAGTTAACAGGTCTTTAGCGCCAAGTCTTTAGTTCTCTCTTTAGCTCTTAACACTTTTCCTTTAGCTTTGTCTTTAATTTTCTCTTTAGGTGAAAAACCTTTGAAAATATAAATAGAAAAACCACAACAATTATTAAACAGTTAAAATGCAGAAATGCAATGCTTCTGTGCAAAATATGCATGTAGAAATGCACTATGCAAATATGCCTTAAATACTTATGCAAAATAGACATGAGAAATATTTTAAACTACAAACCAGATAACACTTAAATATGACTGTAGAAAAATAAGATTTAACTACTTAGTATACACGTTAAAATCACAAGGAAATAAACTACCAAAAGAACCAATACAACCACACAAGCCATAGCAGTACGCTCAATTTGGCCATTCACAGCTGCTTTAAGTAGCCCACAAATCCACTGCAACTACCAATACCATATAATGCAGATAAATATTGCAATGAAGGAATCTGTGCCCAGGTTTATACTTAACCACACAACAATAAGACACCAACAATGGAGTACAAACACTACACTGCGTGTATTCAAATAGAAAGCCCAACACTGTTGCACGGCCACGCATTGTCAAAGCAAATACCAACCAACCACAGAGATGCAGCACAATAAATTTCAACATTAAATAAAGCAGAACAAAATACAAATGCTTACCGGCTGCCTCTCCAGTTTCCCAAATGCCACATTTGCACAGTGTTAGCTCAAGTAGGTCAGAAGCACAACGGTTTTAAAGTAACTCTTACTAGTCCCCCACCACCCCACAACTAATCAGCTGATTAACACACCTATGAGCCTTCAGTTTGCAGCTCACACTCAGCTGCAACGAGCCCAGCTACAATTGATAATCAGCTGATTGGCAATGCTCGTTCCAGTCAATCAGCTGAGTTGCAGTGATCTCACTTTCAAACACACACTTTTTTTTTTCCAGTTTTCTAAACACATTTTTCCCCTGTGTTTCCTAAATGTAAACAAACACCATTAAAAAACAGTTTGACTTTACACAGGGAGAAACCTACCGCTGTATTGTGTTTTGAATTTCTTTGCCGGAGTGCCCATTCAGAATCTTTTCAGTCACTACTGAAAGTCGCTCAGGTGGAAATACGCGTTTCAAACAAAATGTTACTTCACGGTTGGCGGGATTCTCGCAATGCGGTGTGCGCATGATCAGAAGTGGAACGAAGTCTCGCTACCACAAGATAACGCACGATTTCATCAGACTCTTTACTGGCTGTTTGTGCTTTCTGTGGTGTACAGTACGTTTGTAAATGTTATGCGCTCTTTTATCATCGTGGGAATTGATTATAGCTCTAAATAAATATTAAAGTTTTTTTTAAAGAATCCGTATAACTTTATTTGTACGCCCGTATACTATGTTTATTGAATCCAATCCGTATAAAATACGGACATTCAGTATAGGTTGACATGTATGTAGTATCATGGTTTGGGCCTGTTTTGCTGCATCTGGGCCAGGATGGCTTGCCATCATTGATGGAACAATTAATTCTGAATTATACCAGCGAATTCTAAAGGAAAATGTCAGGACATCTGTCCATGAACTGAATCTCAAGAGAAGGTGGGTCATGTGGCAGCACGGTGGTGTATTTGGTTAGCGCTGTCGCCTCACAGCAAGAAGGTCCAGGTTCGAGCCCCGTGGCTGGCGAGGGCCTTTCTGTGCAGAGTTTGCATGTTCTCCCCGTGTCCACGTGGGTCTCCTCCGGGTGCTCCAGTTTCCCCCACAGTCCAAAGACATGCAGGTTAGGTTAACTGGTGACTCTAAATTGACCATAGATGTGAATGTGAGTGTGAATGGTTGTCTGTGTCAGCCCTGTGTTGACCTGGTGACTTGTCCAGGGTGTACCCCACCTTTCGCTCTTAGTCAGCTGGGATAGGCTCCAGCTTGCCTGTGATCCTGTAGAAGTCAAAGTCCTGACCTTAATCCATTTGAAATGTGGAAGGACTTGAAGCAAGTAGTTCATGTGAGGAAACCCACCAACATCCCAGAGTTGAAGCTGTTCTGTACGGAGGAATGGGCTAAAATTCCTCCTAGCCGGTGTGCAGGACTGATCAACAGTTACCTGACATGTTTAGTTGCAGTTATTGCTGCACAAGGGGGTCACACCAGAAAGCAAAGGTTCACATACTTTTGTCACTCACAGATATGTAATATTGGATCATTTTCCTTAATAAATAAATGACCAAGTATAATATTTTTGTCTCATTTGTTTAACTGGGCTCTCTTTATCTCCTTTTAGGACTTGTGTGAAAATCTGATGATATTTTGGGTCATATTTATGCAGAAATATAGAAAATTCTAAAGGGTTCACAAACTTTCAAGCACCACTGTAGCATGAGCATCCCTACCAAGAAAACTCATATATAAATGTAAAGGTTTGAGACATTAACCTATAACACTGTCCGTGTGGGAGTTTATATTATAGCAGGTCATGCAGTTGCTTCATGGATTGCTATGGAGATGATCACACATGCAGACTCACTCGGTTTTACACACATATATACAAACAGAGGTCCAGCAAGATGACTCACAGCTTGGTGTGTGGGTGCTAAATGTGGAGTCAGCACGGCTGAACTAAGAAACACAAAGTTTGAATCTGCATTACATCCACCCCAAACTCCCCTGATTTCACTTCCAATCTCAATTATATGCCTTCCAGAAGTACAATCATCCAAACTGCGCCCCTTACATCAAACTCTTGACCTACCCCATTCCTGTAGTCCTGCTCTCAGATGAATACACACACCCTTTCCCACCCTCCAAACATAAAACAACAGACTAGAGTGGCAATAACTGGTTTTCACTTCCACTTACAATAAAGTGGCTCCAGCTCAAACATTTCAGAATCCCAATGGGAAGCTCTCTAATGGGAAGCGAGACACAGCGTTGCTTTATGCCACTGGTTTATTTAGAAAACCACTTTTTTTTCCTTTTAACTGAGCACATCAGGCAATTTGTGTATGTGTGAGTGCACAAGAGCACAGTAGCCAGATTGAAGTGCATTCAATCGCTTAACACATTAAAAAAATAGTGTGTCAAAATCAATAATAAGAAACCGAGCGATGCTCACAATGCGTACACAGCCATCGATATGTATTACAAGTGACTGACATTTTTTGGAGCATGTTGGACACTGTCTGCTTGCTGATGTGGCCCTTCAGGAAAACTTCCAATGCGTTATGAAAATGGCTGAACAATCATTGGGTGTTGCTTGGAAGTGGAAGTCTGGTTCTTGTCTTGGTAAGAACAGATCTACAATATATCACTGGTGGCCTACTTTATGGGCTTTATATGTGAAACATACTGAAGTAATTTTAGGATAAGCATAATGATGGTTTGAGTAATATAAATCACAGATAACTATCTCAGCAAATGTTTTGTGTTTTTAAAGCTCATTACATTTACCTTATTAAATCTTGCTTATGGTATTTTGTGGGCAAAATGGCACCATTGTATAGAAACTAACCTAGAAACTGTTTGTACCAAAAACACTTTTGGCAGTATAACATTCATTTTCAGCTGGATCAAACACTTTGATCATGATGTATAATACAAACAGCTTAAAGAAATTCTCAACAATGAAAAACTCTTGCACCACCATGTACAACATTTCCCACTTTCTGACATTCAGGCATAAGAATCTCTCCCACACTCTCTTTAATAATAAACAGTCACCCTGGCTTTACTGGAAAAGAGCTGTTGCTGCAATCTCCACCTCATATTTTCATGCAATCCATCATATTCATGACTACCTGCTAGATCTTACTTGCAGTTTCATTGCACTCTTATGTGGAAATGATGTGATCTTTCCATTGGGACAGGAAATTATAGGTTCTATTTTGAGCGTTGAGAACACGTTTCATCAAGGTGGTAGCCTGTACGATTCTTAGTACACAACTTGTCATACAATTTATATATACACCCTACTGAAACAAATGAAAAAAAAATTACATCATGGTAACCACTTCTTGAGGTGTTATTGCCAATCAGGCATTTGATCAATTAGGTGGTCTGCCATTACATACATATAAGTGGCATTGGGCGTGGACAGTCAATTGCATGATGGTTTAAAGAGGCTAGGTGAAATGAAACTGTTTAGACAGCTTGCTGTGCAAGTGTACTTTATGCTTGCCAAATCCAGTCCCATGTTTTGGTTACTAAATACCCCCCTCCCCCCACCTTAAAAAAAAAAAGGTAAATTAGACTAAAGTTTTATAAAAAAAAAAAAATTAACAGTGGTGGAATGTAACAAACTACATTTGCTATGGTTACAGTACTTGAGTCAATGGCTCACTGTAATAGTCCAGCTTGAGTATAATTAAATCATGGTAATCTTATTTTAAAAAATATATTCAGCTTAATTACATTTACTTTTGATCACAACTAAACTCATAAAAATGCATTTAAATCCAAAAGACGATAAGCCATTTTTTTTTTAAATAATTCAATTTCAAACAGAAAATAGTCTGTTGCTGATCTGTAAATTATGCAGGCCCAAACCAGTGGTGAACATCAGCCTGAGGAAACATGTCCAAGCAAACCATTATCTTCTTGAATGAGCTAGATCTATTATTGAAGTTTTACAGTATGAAAGGTTTGTATTAACCTTAAGATGTCACTTCAGTGTTTTTTAATAATTGTCTGTTGTGTTAAATATATGTAAATGCTGCTACAGTCTACAGATAATGTTCAGGATAATGTATAGGAGCATCTTTGCAAGATAGCTAATTATATAGCTAGAAACATAGTATATGAATTAATATGAGCTAGATAACTAGCTAATGGACCTAGCTATTGAATCCCCAACAGCTAAGTTAGCTAACCAGCTAACATTACCTTATCTATCTATCTATCTATCTATCTATCTATCTATCTATCTATCTATCTATCTATCTATCTATCTATCTATCTATCTATCTATCTATCTAAAAAGTGCCCTTGACTGTTTATTTGCTCCAATTTGTGTGTGTGTGTGTATATGAGTGTTTAGTCTATGTCTAGTTCTTATCTAGAGTGTTTGTACTGTTTATATTGTTTATTTCAATTATTCTATTTTTATTTATTGCATTGCCTGTTTGCACCGTGGGTCAGAGAGGACTGAAATTTCATCTGTGCTGTATATCGAGCATGTATAGCATATTTGACAATAAAATTGACTTGACTTGACTTGATATGAATGCTTTCATCAGATATGGAACATTTTGGGGTTAATTGTGTCAATTCTAAACATATAAAAAGGTGGGGGTTTTTTCACTAGATGACTTATTTAATCTCACTTAAGTACAACCCCAATTCCCAAAAAGTTGGGACACTGTGTAAACTGTAAATACAAACAGAATGCGATAATTTGCAAATCATGGAAACCCTATATTTCATTGAAAATAGTACAAAAACAACATATCAATTGTTGAAACTGATCAATTTTATTGTTTTTTTTAAATTATGCTAATTTTTAATTTCATGTCAGCAACACGCTTCAAAAACATTGGGATGGGGGCAACAAAAGACTGAAAAAGTTGTTGTTTTACTTGAAAACTTTGGCTCCATCTTGTTTAAATGACAACTCTGACTTGTCTTGTTTTTTATGATGCAAACAATTACAGTATATCCCTTTGTGTAAGGGTTTATGCTCTATGTAAATTGTATTTTTGTATTTGTCTTGTTTATATAGTGTACATACACTAGTGCATCTCAAACAATTAGAATATCATGAAAAAGTTATTTTTTTGTAATTTAACTCAAAAAGGTAAACTTTCATATATTCTATATTTATTACATGTAAAGTAAAATATCTCAAGCCTTCCTTTTTGTTTAAATTTTGATGATTATGGCGTATAACTCATGAAAATCAGAAATCCACTATCTCAAATTATTAGAATATTTCCTAAGATCAATCAAAAAAAGCTTTACAATACAGAAATGTCCAAATTCTGAAAAAAATATATTCATTTATACACTCAATACTTGGTTGGGGCTCCTTTACCATGAATTACTGCATCAGTGCAGTGTGGCATGGAGGCGATCAGTCTGTGGCACTGCTGAGGTGTTACTGAAGCTCAGGTTGCTTTGACAGCAGCCTTCAGCACGTCTGTATTGGGTTGGGTGTTTCTCATCTTCCTCTTGACAATACTCCATAGATTCTCTTTTGGGGTTCAGGTCAGGTGAGTTGGCTGGTCAATCAAGCACAGTAATATTATGGTCAGCAAACCATTTGGTAGTAGTTTTGGCACTGTGGGCAGGTGCTAAATCCTGTTAGAAAAGGAAATTGACATCTTCATAAAAATTGTCAGCAGATGGAATTATGAAGTGCTCTAAAATCTCCTGGTAGACGGCTGCGTTGACTTTGGACTTGATAAAACACAGTGGACCAACACCAGCAGATGACATGGCACCCCAAATCATCAGACTGCAGAAACTTCACACTGGAATTCAAACACCTTGGATTATGTGCCTGTCCACTCCTCCTCCTGTTGAAATGCCAATACTCAAACAGCCAAGGAAACAAAGCAACCATATAAAGTCCAACTAAATAGAGAACTCAAAACAGCTAACCCCAGGCTAGACCGTACACAGCCTGAGTTGGTCTAGACCAAAACGCAGTTACACAGTGGGCAGAGAAGAAGGGGAGAGGTGCAGCCTGAATAGGTGAGTCTTCAGTCTGCGCTTGAAAGTGGTCAGGGAGTTGACAGTTCTGACCTCAATGCCTGGTCATTCCACCAACAGAGAACCAGGACAGACAGTAGTCTTGAGCGGGCTGGGCAAGAACAGAAAGGAGGAAGGGCCAGGCAACCAGTAGTAGTGGAGTGTAGGGATCTGACTAGCGGTAGGGGTGGATTAGACTCTGGAGATCTTCTGGCCCTAACCCCTTGAGAGCCTGGGAAGTTAGCACCAATGTCTTAAATTTGATGCGAGCTGCCATAGGTAACCAGTGCAGGTCAGCAAACAGAGGGGTGACATGAGAAGAATGAGGGAGGTTCAGTTCTTTCTCTTTTTAGCCCAGGTAAGATGCTTCTGATGTTGTCTCTGGTTTAGGAGTGCCTTGATATTAGGAATGTGACAGTTATAGCCCCTTTCCTGAAGATGTCTGTGCATGGTGGCTCTTGATGCACTGACAGTCCTCTCCTTGTGAAGTTCTTGAATTGACTTTTCTTGACAAACCTCTCAAGGCTGTGGTCATCCCTGTTGCTTGTGCACCTTTCCTGCCAGCCTTTTCAGCAATGACCTTCTGTGGCTTACCTTTCTTGTGGAAAGTGTTGATGATCATCTTCTGGACAATTGTCAAGTCAACAGTCTTCCCCATGATTGTGATTGTGTGTACTGAATTAGACCGAGAGATACACAGCATTTGTACTGTTTAACTTAAACTCAAAATGAAATATTCTATTATTTTGAGATGTTTTTTGTTTGTTTTCTGTAGGCCATAATTATCAAAGTTAAAATAGAAAAATGATTGAAACATTTTAGTTGATGTGTAATGTGTCTAGAATATATTAAATTTTCACTTTCTTAATTTACTGATGGAAATATTGAACTTTTTCACAATATAGATTAGATTAGATTCACTTTATTCATCCCACATCGGGGAGATTCACATGTTACAGTAGCAAGAAAATGTCAAACAGATAACAAATAAACCTGAAATAAAAATTAGACAAACGAAGGATTAAATACAAAGGGCTATTTGCATTATCTACTGTGAAAAAGTATAGAAAAAAATTGCCTTATTGAGAGGCTCGGAAAAATTGCACATATATACATAAATTATATATATATATATATATATATAAAGTATGCATAAAAATAGTTTAAGGCCTATATTATTGCACATAATAATTGCATCGATGAGAGATGGCAGAGGTAGTAGTGAAGTAGTGCAAATATAATAACAAACAGGTTATTGTTGCTATGTTACAAGTTGTGGGTGTTATACAGTCTGACAACAGCAGGTATGAATGACCTGCAGTATCTCTCCTTCTTACACTGTGGGTGTAGCAGTCTACTACTAAAAGAGCTGCTTAAAGCCCCCACAGCCTCATGTAGGGGGTGAGAGGGATTATCCATGATTGAGGTCAGCTTGACTAACATCCTCCTCTCGCCCACCACCTCAATGGAGTCCAGAGGACAGTCCAAGACTGAGCCAGCCCTTCTGACCAGTTTAAGTTTCTTCCTGTCCCTCTCTGAACTTCCAAAGCCCCAGCAGACCACAGTGTAGAAAATCGCTGATGCTACCACAGAGTCATAAAAAGTCCTAAGCAGTGTCCTGCACACACCAAAAGACCTCAATCTTCTCAAGAGGTGGAGACGACTTTGGCCCTTCTTGTACAGGACATCTGTGTTGTTAGTCCAGTCCAGTATTTTGTTGAGGTGAACACCCAGGTATTTGTACTCCTCCACGATCTCAATGTCCAAACCCTGGATGTTCACTGGTGCAATTTGAGGAACCGTCCTTCTGAAATCGATCACCACCTCCTTTGTCTTGCTGGCGTTGATGCGCAGGTGGTTCAGTTCGCACCAGGTGACAAAGTTGGTGATGACCTCTCTGTACTCCAGATTGCCCCCCCCCGACACACGTCCAACAATGGCTGTATCATCTGAGAATTCTGGAGGTGGCAGCTGTCCGTGTTGTAGCTGAAGTCAGATGTGTGAAGTGTAAAGAGGAAAGGAGAGAGCACTGTACCCTGTGGAGCCCCTGTGCTGCAGACTACCACATCAGACACACAGTCGCGGAGCCTCACATACTGCGGTCTGTTAATGAGGTAGTCGATGATCCATGCAGCCAGGTGACAGTCGACACCAGCTCCCTCCAGCTTCCCCTGAAGCAGTGATGGCTGGATTGTTTTGAGAGCACTGGAGAAGTCAAAGAACATGATTCTCACAGTGCTCCCAGTGCCCTCCAGGTGCAAAAGTGACCGGTGTAGCAGGTAAATGACAGGGTCATCCACACCAATGCCCGGTCGATAAGCGAACTGCAGGGGGTCCATCTCGTTGTTCACCAGGTGTCGGAGGTGGGAGAGAACAATCCTCTCCATGATCTTCATTAGGTGAGACGTTAAAGCTACTGGCCGAAATTGGTTGAGCTCCCTGGGGTGCGCGGTCTTGGAAACTGGAACCACACATGATGTTTTCCACAGAAGTGGAACTTTCTCCAGACTGAGGCTCAGGTTGAAAATGTACAGAAGAATCCCACAGAGCTGATCTGCACAGTCCTTAAGCAGTTTCGAGTTGATACCATCAGGGCCAGCAGCTTTCCTTGTCTTGATCCTCCTCAGCTCCTTCAACACCTGATCAGGTGTTATGGAGAGGCAAGGGGTGTAGCCAAGGTGAGTCCTGTAGAGTGAGGTTGGGGGTGGAGTGTGTGGATTGGTCTGGCAGGGGGTGATGTGGTGTGAGGAGGGAACTGTTGGTGTCAGAGGTATTATGAGGGGAGGGGGGGGTGGAGTGATATCACAGACCAGTCAGGACTATGGTGAGTGGGGGAGGGTGGGGTGGCACACTCAAATCTTTTGAAAAAGAGATTTACCTCATTTGTCCAGTCTTGGCCCCCAGATACAGGGCCCCTCCCACTGTCCTTTGTGTGGCCAGAGATGGTTTTCAGGCCTCTCCATACATCTCCGGTGTTGCTCCCCTTGAGGCGCTCCTCCAGCTTCCTCCTGTAGCTGTCCTTGCCTCTCCTTATCCCCCTCTTCAGCTCCCTCTGCACTCTCCTCATCTCCTCCTTGTTGCCAGATTTAAAAACCCTCTTCTTGTTTAATAGGGCTTTTAGTTCAGAGGTCACCCAGGGTTTATTGTTGGGAAAACACCGTACCTTCCTGACTGGCACAGTGTTTTCAACACAGAAATTAATGTAATCCGTGATGCAGGTTGTCAGGCTATCAATGTCATCCCCGTGAGGTTCACACAACACATCCCAGTCCATGGTGTAAAAGCAGTTCTTCAGTGCCATACTGGTCTCCTCAGACCAGCTCCTTACATACTTCTTGGTGGGTGGTTGTTTATTCACCATAGGTACAGTGGGGCAAAAAAGTATTTAGTCAGCCACCAATTGTGCAAGTTCTCCCACTTAAAAAGATGAGAGAGGCCTGTAATTTTCATCATAGGTACACTTCAACTATGAGAGACAGAATGGGGGGAAGAATCCAGGAAATCACATTGTAGGATTTTTAATGAATTAATTGGTAAATTCCTCGGTAAAATAAGTATTTGGTCACATACAAACAAGCAAGATTTCTGGCTCTCACAGACCTGTAACAACTTCTTTAAGAGGCTCCTCTGTCCTCCACTTGTTACCTGTATTAATGGCACCTGTTTGAACTCGTTATCAGTATAAAAGACACCTGTCCACAACCTCAAACAGTCACACTCCAAACTCCACTATGGCCAAGACCAAAGAGCTGTCAAAGGACACCAGAAACAAAATTGTAGACCTGCACCAGGCTGCGAAGACTGAATCTGCAATAGGTAAGCAGCTTGGTGTGAAGAAATCAACTGTGGGAGCAATTATTAGAAAATGGAAGACATACAAGACCACTGATAATCTCCCTCGATCTGGGGCTCCACGCAAGATCTCACCCCGTGGGGTCAAAATGATCACAAGAATGGTGAGCAAAAATCCCAGAACCACATGGGGGGACCTAGTGAATGACCTGCAGAGAGCTGGGACCAAAGTAACAAAGGCTACCATCAGTAACACACTACACCGCCAGGGACTCAAATCCTGCAGTGCCAGACGTGTCCCCCTGCTTAAGCCAGTACATGTCCAGGCCCATCTGAAGTTTGCTAAAGAGCATTTGGATGATCCAGAAGAGGATTGGGAGAATGTCATATGGTCAGATGAAACCAAAATAGAACTTTTTGGTAAAAACTCAACTTGTGTTTGGAGGAGAAAAAATGCTGAATTGCATCCAAGGAACACCATACCTACTGTGAAGCATGGGGGTGGAAACATCATGCTTTGGGGCTGTTTTTCTGCAAAGGGACCAGGACGACTGATCCGTGTAAAAGAAAGAATGAATGGGGCCATGTATCATGAGATTTTGAGTGAAAACCTCCTTCCATCAGCAAGGGCATTGAAGATGAAACATGGCTGGGTCTTTCAGCATGACAATGGTCCCAAACACACTGCCCGGGCAACGAAGGAGTGTCTTCGTAAGAAGCATTTCAAGGTCCTGGAGTGGCCTAGCCAGTCTCCAGATCTCAACCCCATAGAAAATCTTTGGAGGGAGTTGAAAGTCCGTGTTGCCCAGCGACAGCCCCAAAACATCACTGCTCTAGAGGAGATCTGCATGGAGGAATGGGCCAAAATACCAGCAACAGTGTGTGAAAACCTTGTGAAGACTTACAGAAAACGTTTGACCTCTGTCATTGCCAACAAAGGGTATATAACAAAGTATTGAGATGAACTTTTATTATTGACCAAATACTTATTTTCCACCATAATTTGCAAATAAATTCTTTTAAAATCAGACAATGTGATTTTCTGGATTTTTTTTTCTCATTTTGTCTCTCATAGTTGAGGTATACCTATGATGAAAATTACAGGCCTCTCTCACCTTTTTAAGTGGGAGAACTTGCACAATTGGTGACTGACTAAATACTTTTTTGCCCCACTGTATGTATGTAGGGGACAAGTGAACCAGATTGTGGTCAGAACAGCCCAGCGGGGGGAGGGGTGATGAACTATATGCATCCTTGGTGTTCACATACATTAAATCCAAAGTTCTCTTGTCTCTGGTGTGGCATTTCACATACAGTACTGAGTGAAGGTTGGGAGAGTGGAGGACAGGGAAGCATGATTGAAGTCACCGGAGATTAGTAGCAGGGACTGGGGGTGCGATGTCTGTCTGAAGCTTTGACACTGTCGTGTGTAAGAGCTCACAGGCTACAGCAGCATCGGCCACTGGGGGGATGTACACAGTTATCGCAATAACGTGCGAGAATTCCCTTGGGAGGTAATATGGCCGAACGCTAACCGCTAGCAGTTCAATGTTTTTACTGCAATACTGCTCCTTTACCCTGATGTGCCCCGGGTTACACCACCTGTCATTCACAAACATCGCTATAACCCCTCCTTTCCTCTTACCGCTCTCCTTGGCTTTCCTGTCCACTCTCACGAGTTGAAATCCGTGACGTGTGAGTCTGGTGAGAGTTCATTCAGCCAAGTCTCTGTGAAGCACATAAGGCTACACTCCCGGTACATCCTCTGCAGCCTGGTTATCGCCATTAGCTCATCCATCTTATTAGGGAGAGATCTTACGTTTCCCATGATGACAGACGGTATACATGGTTTATACCATCTTTTCTTCTCCCGGCACTTCATTCCAGCTCTGCATCCCCTTCTCCTTCTCCTCAATTCTGCGGGGATCACCGGTCTTTCCATGGGGAGTACCTTGGTGTTGCGTAGTGCTAACAGCTGCTCCCAAGTGTAAACAAGGGAGCCATGGCTAAAAGGGTCCGCTGATGCCGATTTAAATAGCCCCAGAAAGAAAAAGAGAAAAATACAAATGCGCAGTCTCACGAGTAGTACATCCTGAGGTGCACACTTCTGACTGAGACTAGTGCAGAAAGAAACACGAAAAAAGTACAAAAACATACCAAAACACATAAACACGCTCGGAGCTACTGCAACTAGCTGCCACTCTTGTGGCGCCATCACTCCTCTTAAATATTCTATTTGTTTGAGATGCACTGCTATATACCAGTATTTTCTATGGATGTTTTGATTACTATAACAATATAATTATTAATCTGACCTTCATTTTTACCTGTTCTTTGTACTATAGCATGTTTCTGCTGATTGGATTACTATGGTTTTCAAGGTCATACTTTGAATGGGTTGTCACTAGATATGGGCATATCTTTTCATGTCTGTTTACACAGAGGAAGGTCTATGACCGAAAATGTTATTCTTTACACTTGCTAACCTCTTATTCCTTTTTTCCCCATGATGCATTAAAATGCCACAACTTTGAAAATTTGGCGGCTGCATGGTGTGCAAGTTCCTACTTTTTTTGTTGCACTGTGATTAGTACAAATCCAAAAATCTATGAACCACCTAGATCTGATTTCAATGAACCAACAGAACACACTTTAAACAAATGGTAGATCCATGACACAATGGCATCACAAAGACATACATTAAGTAACTTGACTTAACGGTTCTCCTCAACTCTGGTCCTAGAGAACCCACCCTGAATATTTTGGTGCTTTCCTTTGAGTTCAGTTTTGTTAATTTGCTGATGAGTTGAATTAGGTCAGTTGGGTGGGTAAGGAGCAGGAGTGGGATTGAGAAACATTGTCTTATAACAAACCCTAAATCTGTTGAATCTGTTGGTGATTAGAGCTTTGGTTTGAAGTGCCAGTTCTGGTCACTGGGACTGTAAGAAACTGGCAGGAACCTCAGCCAGGAACATCATCCAGCAGAGCAGAGTGCAGGTGCAGCTGGGTGGGCTGATATACGACAATGGCAAAGCAACACAAAAATGCTCCACTTTAGACCAAACTAATCAAGAGACCCCATTATTGCACTTAGGAAAGGTGATGGTTCAGTGATAGAGTGCATGTTTAAACAGTGAATGTGATCATCAGTCAAAGACTAATAAATTTTGACAAATGTTCTTGATGAGAAGACTACACAGTTCAATTAATTATTGTGCTTAAATAATTGTGGTCACATCATTCCAAGGAATTTTAGATAAAAGTGAGCAAAAGCTGGCTAGAGAAGCACATATGGAATATATCATTTTATTATTAAATTAAATATCAATTATTAATTTAAACCTCAACTGTGTATCATCAGGTTTTCTCAGTGAATAAAAATCTCAGTGAACATGTGAATATCTGTAACCTTCTCTTCAATGAGGCAAAGAGTAAGAGCTTAAGGGAGATCAGTCAGCAAATGTGTAGATGTCAGCATGGCCTGAAAAAAGTGCCAACTCTTTTTTTTTTTCCTACTCCTGCCATGGAAAAAAGAATAATGTTCAGCTGACAGAGCACAAAATAAATGTTTTTGTTCCTCTCATTTGATGAACCACTTGGATAGAATTCAGTATGGTCATACAAAAAAAAAAGAAAAAAAAGACATTTAATTAAAGCCTGTGTTGAAAACTAAATGAAATGATGGTTATGTGGAGCTCAAACAAATGGAAGAAAGAAGACAGAGGCGGTACAGATCTCAGAGAGAGAGAGAGAGAGATGAGCAGATCAACTGATAAGTCGAGCAATTTTTTTTTTTCCTGAGGACAGCATGCTTTCTGGAGAAGACAGTACGTCAAGCTGTAATACTCAGTGATTTTTCAGATAAGCCCAAGATGGGAACTATAAAATGGTCTTTTATTTCCACTATAGAAATTAAAATGCTTAGCCTTCTCCAAAACTAAACAAAAATAATTTAATAAGTATTAATATTAATGGAACTGTAACCATCAATAATTATGTATTATAGTTTTATATAAATATAACCACCAATATAAACATTTTAAGCACATTAGTTAGGATCATTACACAGGAAGAGGTTAAGAAAAGAAGGATACACTTGTTTGGATGGCAAAACAGTGAGCCATGAGCTTGCGTTTCATTAAAGATCACTGTGGGTTATACAACCCAGAGGACATAAGCCAATTAATTATTTGGTTTCTGGCCTCCAGTTTTGGCAGTAAAGACCGCCCAAAAAGACACTTAATTTTTTTTCTTCTTTTTTATAACTATAGTCCTATAAAAGAGGGACACCCTGTTAAGCACTTTTCAATTAAGGGCTTTCCATAAAATATTTTTCATAGCCATTTCATGACAAATGTCAGCCATCAAAGAGCAATGCAGCCAGAAACTCACACATGGTGTGTAAATCTAGTTGTCCAGAATCCAATTCGATTCAATTCAATTTGTATAGCGCCTTTAACAATGGATATTGTCACAAAGCAGCTTTATTTGTGTATATATATATATATATATATATATATATATATATATATATATATATATATGTGCTGCTTTTTGTGACAATATCACATTGTTAAAGGCGCTATACAAATAAAATTGAATATATATATACAACCCCAATTCCAAAAAAGTTGGGACAAAGTACAAATTGTAAATAAAAATGGAATGCAATAATTTACAAATCTCAAAAACTGATATTGTATTCACAATAGAACAGAGAAAACATATCAAATGTCAAAAGTGAGACATTTTGAAATTTCATGCCAAATATTGGCTTATTTGAAATTTCATGACAGCAACACATCTCAAAAAAGTTGGGACAGGGGCAATAAGAGGCTGGAAAAGTTAAAGGTACAAAAAAGAAACAGCTGGAGGACCAAATTGCAACTCATTAGGTCAATTGACAATAGGTCATTAACATGACTGGGTATAAAAAGAGCATCTTGGGCTACATCCACACGACAATGGCAACGAGATGTTATTTAAAAATATATCGCGTCCAAATGGGCAACGATCAGTAAAATATCAGGTCCATATGGCAATGCAACGCTTGCTGAAAACGATGCAATACACATGCCACACCTCTAGGGGCGCTGTAAGACGGTCCCTTCGGAGACACCAGAACAATAGAAGAAGTAAGGATGCATGCGCATAAACTATTATGTGCGAGACTTCATATTAGCCACAAAGTCAGGAAAATCTGTTTGTAAAATTACATTATAATGACCAAATACAATGAAAAGAATTTTTCCAGTCTCACCTGTGAAAGGTAATCCCATGTGATCTCATTTGGACGGTAAACCTGTTGGTACAGTTAAACGCAGCACATGAATCTTTATTCTCCGCTTTGACCTATCCAATATGGCGGCGAGGATGATGTATGATTCTACGTGGAAGGCGGCGTCTTTAATGGTCCGGAATAAATTGAATGCTACACGTTGATGGATTAATTTGCTCTTCGACACCCTTTTTGAGGAATGTATTGTTGGACTTAAACCAACATCTGAAGAGGTGAGATCGCTCCTTTTTTTCCCTATTTTTGCTGGCGGGATTGACTCTGCCCTAAGGGTAGAGTCTCTCTCTCTATCTCTCTCTCTCACTTTGCACCATTACACAATAAATATTCACAGTGAAAATATTTTGTAAGCGCGTTTCATGAACCAAGTTATAGGATTTGTTGACAACTCGCATCGAGTTCGTTACACTTCTACCCGGCGTAAAGCACTCACAGTCATGTGGTTGTGACGTCATCGTAAACAAATCCGTTCTACTCATCCAGACGACTTCACAACGGCAACGTTGCCAGATCTTTCCACTCTGGAACCCGTTCTCAAAAAGATTGCGTTTTGGGCACCCAAAACGCCGGTGCCGTGTGGACGCCAGGCCTAAACAATAAGCAATTGTATCGGAGTCACCTGAATCCGTTGCCGTGTGGACAGGGCCTTGGAGTGGCAGCGGCTCTCAGAAGTAAAGATGGGAAGAGGATCACCAATCCCCCTAATTCTGCACCGACAAATAGTGGAGCAATATCAGAAAGGAGTTCAACAGTGTAAAATTGCAAAGAGTTTGAACATATCATCATCTACAGTGCACAATATCATCAAAAGATTCAGAGAATCTGGAAGAATCTCTGTGCGTAAGGGTCAAGGCCGGAAAACCATACTGGGTGCCCATGATCTTCGGGCCCTTAGACGGCACTGCATCACATACAGGCATGCTTCTGTATTGAAAATCACAAAATGGGCTCAGGAATATTTCCAGAGAACATTAACTGTGAACACAATTCACCGTGCCATCCGCTGTTGCCAGCTAAAACTCTATAGTTCAAAGAAGAAGCCGTATCTAAACATGATCCAGAAGCACAGACGTCTTCTCTGGGCCAAGGCTCATTTAAAATGGACTGTGGCAAAGTGGAAAACTGTTCTGTGGTCAGACGAATCAAAATTTGAAGTTCTTTATGGAAATCAGGGACACCATGTCATTCGGACTAAAGAGGAGAAGGACGACCCAAGTTGTTATCAGCGCTCAGTTCAGAAGCCTGCATCTCTGATGGTATGGGGTTGCATTAGTGCGTGTGGCATGGGCAGCTTACACATCTGGAAAGACACCATCAATGCTGAAAGGTATATCCAGGTTCTAGAGCAACATATGCTCCCATCCAGACGATGTCTCTTTCAGGGAAGACCTTGCATTTTCCAACATGACAATGCCAAACCACATACTGCATCAATTACAGCATCATGGCTGCATAGAAGAAGGGTCCAGGTACTGAACTGGCCAGCCTGCAGTCCAGATCTTTCACCCATAGAAAACATTTGGTGCATCATAAAGCGGAAGATACGACAAAAAAGACCTAAGACAGTTGAGCAACTAGAATCCTACATTAGACAAGAATGGGTTAAGATTCCTATCCCTAAACTTGAGCAACTTGTCTCCTCAGTCCCCAGACGTTTACAGACTGTTGTAAAGAGAAAAGGGGATGTCTCACAGTGGTAAACATGGCCTTGTCCCAACTTTTTTGAGATGTGTTGTTGTCATGAAATTTAAAATCACCTAATTTTTCTCTTTAAATGATACATTTTCTCAGTTTAAACATTTGATATGTCATCTATGTTCTAGTCTGAATAAAATATGGAATTTTGAAACTTCCACATCATTGCATTCCGTTTTTATTTACAATTTGTACTTTGTCCCAACTTTCTTGGAATTGGGGTTGTAAATATATATGCTGCTTTTTGTGACAATATCACATTGTTAAAGGCGCTATACAAATAAAATTGTGTGTATATATATATATATACACACAACCCCAATTCCAAAAAAGTTGGGACAAAATACAAATTGTAAATAAAAATGGAATGCAATGATGTGGAAGTTTCAAAATTCCATATTTTATTCAGAATAGAACATAGATGACAATCAAATGTTTAAACTGAGAAAATGTATCATTTAAAGAGAAAAATTAGGTGATTTTAAATTTCATGACAACAACACATCTCAAAAAAGTTGGGACAAGGCCATGTTTACCACTGTGAGACATCCCCTTTTCTCTTTACAACAGTCTGTAAACGTCTGGGGACTGAGGAGACAAGTTGCTCAAGTTTAGGGATAGGAATGTTAACCCATTCTTGTCTAATGTAGGATTCTAGTTGCTCAACTGTCTTAGGTCTTTTTTGTCGTATCTTCCGCTTTATGATGCGCCAAATGTTTTCTATGGGTGAAAGATCTGGACTGCAGGCTGGCTAGTTCAGTACCCGGACCCTTCTTCTATGCAGCCATGATGCTGTAATTGATGCAGTATGTGGTTTGGCATTGTCATGTTGGAAAATGCAAGGTCTTCCTTGAAAGAGACGTTGTCTGGATGGGAGCATATGTTGCTCTAGAACCTGGATATACCTTTCAGCATTGATGGTGTCTTTCCAGATGTGTAAGCTGCCCATGCCACACGTACTAATGCAACTCCATACCATCAGAGATGCAGGCTTCTGAACTGAGCGCTGATAACAACTTGGGTCATCCTTCTCCTCTTTAGTCTGAATGACACAGCGTCCGTGATTTCCATAAAGAACTTCAAATTTTGATTCGTCTGACCACAGAACAGTTTTCCACTTTGCCACAGTCCATTTTAAATGAGCCTTGGCCCAGAGAAGACGTCTGTGCTTCTGGATCATGTTTAGATACGGCTTCTTCTTTTGAACTATAGAGATTTAGCTGGCAACGGCGGATGGCACAGTGAATTGTGTTCACAGATAATCTCATCTCATCTCATTATCTCTAGCTGCTTTATCCTGTTCTACAGGGTCCCAGGCAAGCTGGAGCCTATCCCAGCTGACTACAGGCGAAAGGCGGGGTACACCCTGGACAAGTTGCCAGGTCATCACAGGGCTGACACATAGACACAGACAACCATTCATACTCACACCTACGGTCAATTTAGAGTCACCAGTTAACCTAACCTGCATGTCTTTGGACTGTGGGGGAAACCGGAGCACCCGGAGGAAACCCACGCGGACACGGGGAGAACATGCAAACTCCGCACAGAAAGACCCTCGCCGGCCACGGGGCTCGAACCCGGACCTTCTTGCTGTGAGGCGACAGCGCTAACCACTACACCACCGTGCCGCCGTTCACAGATAATGTTCTCTGGAAATATTCCTGAGCCCATTTTGTGATTCCCAATACAGAAGCATGCCTGTATGTGATGCAGTGCCGTCTAAGTGCCCGAAGATCACGGGCACCCAGTATGGTTTTCCGGCCTTGACCCTTACGCACAGAGATTCTTCCAGATTCTCTGAATCTTTTGATGATATTATGCACTGTAGATGATGATATGTTCAAACTCTTTGCAATTTTACACTGTCGAACCCCTTTCTGATATTGCTCCACTATTTGTCGGCGCAGAATTGGGGGGAATGGTGATCCTCTTCCCATCTTTACTTCTGAGAGCCGCTGCCACTCCAAGATGCTCTTTTTATACCCAGTCATGTTAATGACCTATTGCCAATTGACCTAATGAGTTGCAATTTGGTCCTCCAGCTGTTCCTTTTTTGTACCTTTAACTTTTCCAGCCTCTTATTGCCCCTGTCCCAACTTTTTTGACATGTGTTGCTGTCATGAAATTTAAAATGAACCAATATTTGGCATGAAATTTCAAAATGTCTCACTTTCGACATTTGATATGTTGTCTATGTTCTATTGTGAATACAATATCAGTTTTTGAGATTTGTAAATTATTGCATTCTGTTTTTATTTACAATTTGTACTTTATCCCAACTTTTTTGGAATCGGGGTTGTATATATATGCTGCTTTTTGTGACAATTTCACATTGTTAAAGGCACTATACAAATAAAATTGAATCATATATATATATACACACATACATACATACACACAGTGGGGCAAAAAAGTATTTAGTCAGTCACCAATTATGCAAGTTCTCCCACTTAAAAAAGATGAGAGAGGCCTGTAATTTTCATCATAGGTATACCTCAACTATGAGAGACAAAATGAGAAAAAAAAAATCCAGAAAATCACATTGTCTGATTTTTAAAGAATTTATTTGCAAATTATAGTGGAAAATAAGTATTTGGTCAATAACAAAAGTTCATCTCAATACTTTGTTATATATCCTTTGTTGGCAATGACAGAGGTCAAACGTTTTCTGTAAGTCTTCACAAGGTTTTCACACACTGTTGCTGGTATTTTGGCCCATTCCTCCATGCAGATCTCCTCCAGAGCACTGATGTTTTGGGGCTGTCGCTGGGCAACACGGACTTTCAACTCCCTCCAAAGATTTCTATGGGGTTGAGATCTGGAGACTGGCTAGGCCACTCCAGGAATTGAAATGCTTCTTACGAAGCCACTCCTTCGTTGCCCGGACAATGTGTTTGGGATCATTGTCATGCTGAAAGACCCAGCCACGTTTCATCTTCAATGCCCTTGCTGATGGAAGGAGGTTTTCACTCAAAATCTCACAATACACAGCCCCATTCATTCTTTCTTTTACACGGATCAGTCATCCTGGTCCTTTTGCAGAAAAACAGCCCCAAAGCATGATGTTTCCACCCCCATGCTTCACAGTAGATATGGTGTTCCTTGGATGCAATTCAGCATTCTTTCTCCTCCAAACACGACAAGTTGAGTTTTTACCAAAAAGTTCTATTTTGGTTTCATCTGACCATATGACATTCTCCCAATCCTCTTCTGGATCATCCAAATGCTCTCTAGCAAACTTCAGACAGGCCTGGACACGTCTGGCACTGCAGGATTCGAGTCCCTGGCGGTGTAGTGTGTTACTGATGGTAGCCTTTGTTACTTTGGTCCCAGCTCTCTGCAGGTCATTCACTAGGTCCCCCCGTGTGGTTCTGGGATTTTTGTTCACCGTTCTTGTGATCATTTTGACCCCACGGGGGTGAGATCTTGCGTGGAGCCCCAGATCGAGGGAGATTATCAGTGGTCTTGTATGTCTTCCATTTTCTAATAATTGCTTCCACAGTTGATTTCTTCACACCAAGCTGCTTACCTATTGCAGATTCAGTCTTCCCAGCCTGGTGCAGGTCTACAATTTTGTTTCTGGTGTCCTTTGACAGCTCTTTGGTCTTGGCCATAGTGGAGTTTGGAGTGTGACTGTTTGAGGTTGTGGACAGGTGTCTTTTATACTGATAACGAGTTCAAACAGGTGCCATTAATACAGGTAACGAGTGGAGGACAGAGGAGCCTCTTAAAGAAGTTGTTACAGGTCTGTGAGAGCCAGAAATCTTGCTTGTTTGTAGGTGACCAAATACTTATTTTACCGAGGAATTTGCCAATTAAGTCATTAAAAATCCTACAATGTGATTTCCTGGATTCTTTCCCCCATTCTGTCTCTCATAGTTGAAGTGTACCTATGATGAAAATTACAGGCCTCTCTCATCTTTTTAAGTGGGAGAACTTGTACAATTGGTGGCTGACTAAATACTTTTTTGCCCCACATACACACACACACACACACACACACACACACACATATATATATTCTGGATATGAATTTTACATTCATGTACTTATAAATGTATCCCTAATGAGCAAGCCAGAAGTGACAGTAGCAAGAAAACCTCCCTGAGATTACATGAGGAAGAAACCTTGAGAGGAACTAGACTCAAAAGGGAACCCTTCCTCCTCTGGGTGACCCTGGATAGTGTGATTTTATAAATAATTCCCTTCTATAACTGTGTGCTATATGGCTAAAGTGTAATTGCATAACCAGGAAATTCGTTATAGTTTTAACATGAAGTCTATTTTGTTGAAGTTATCGACTGGTCACTGATGGAGACTTGAGTGTAAAACTGTTCATGATAACTGCAGTCCTAAAGTTGTCATGTCAGTTGTAGGCCTAAGCCATCATAACAAAATTGTTCATATGAATTGCAGTCCAAAGCCATCTTCAGGGTTTCTAAGTGCATCTTTAGGCTGTCCATATGGGGCCATCCTCAGCAGGAGTGAAGTGATGAGAACTTCAACCAGAAGTAGGTCATCAGGATGGATTAGGCAGGTCCAGAAAGCAGAAGCAGTGAGGATCACTGGTATCAAGAGCTGGAGGGAGAAACACAGATTGTTAGTTATGCTCATTGTCACATAATGGGTAAGAGGAGAACCAGAAGAGACATCAGAGAGCCCTGGAACATAAAGCAGCCAGCCACTCAACTGTCAACACAGTCTTTTGGTGGTCCACTGGATGTCCTGCATTTTATTAGCACTTGCATTTATGGACTCTAACTCTCTCTAGGACCTGATAATAAAGTAACTGAAACCAGTGGAATCTGTTTGTTCATTTATCTAGCCTAGAACAGTATGTCCAAATGTGTCAGACAAAGAATTAAAAGTACTTCCATGCCACAAATCAAATGTTTCAATGTCATTTCGGGGAACAGTGGAAGCCTGTCGTGTCTCCTCCAGATAGAAGATTCTGGGCTATCACTTTGGCCTGTGTTTGTTTTGGTGGATAAATAATAAGCTTTATCTCTTTGAACAGTCTACCTGTAACAGGGAGGCCTCAGGAAAAAGGCATAGAACCAAATGCACAGCTTTATTCAACTTTTATCAAAGTCATCATATCAGTCCATTGCCATAGTCAAGAACTAAGCAGTCACATAAGTGAAGCAAGCCTACACTCTCAAACTAGTTAACATAAGGTCAAAAGCAGGAGAAAACACAATACCACAGAGAAGACATGACATGACATGACATTACATTACAGGCATTTAGCAGACATTTTTATCCAGAGTGACATACAATGAGCGACGTACACATACCCAGCACCTGGGGAGCAGTAGGGGATGAGGTGCCTTGCTCAAGGGTACTTCAGCAATGGATTTTTCCTTCCGGTTTAAGGAATCCAAGACAGGACCAGACTAGAGAAAAACAGTTTATCAATTTTGTAAAGAAACTCAAGGCTATGAAAGGATAACCAGAAGGATATGATATCAGCAATCCCAGCAAAACCAATGATCAAGTGGCTTGAACATAAATGGACTTTTGAACGCAACCCAATTTCTAATAATTGCAAGATATTAAGATATATGAAGAGTTAGTAGAGTGAATTAAACCCTTAACATCAGTGTAATTATCTGTGGGTCTAGACTTACATTTCTTGCTCTATAACCATATACCTTTCTTATTAGTTTTACTGTAGCTACTGAATAATGTCCTTTAGAATTAGCTGAAACTTTCAATCATAGAGTTTGGATATCCCACTTGACTTGCTATAGGCTACTATCTAACATGCTATCATCTAGCAGACAGACTAGCAGCTCATTTTGAGGGTCTTACATGTACCTCTGCTCAACTGTATGTACTACTGTTCAGTACAGCATGTGTGAAAAGCGCTATCTCTAACAACTAAAAACTCTGGGTTGCCAGATTTCAGCAAAATATCCAGCCCAGCTGCATCAAAATGATCAAAAGACCTGAAACTAGGCCAAATAATAATTAATCAGACACTGGAAAGGAAATTTTTATTCTTTTTCTTTCTGCATGGGGAAACCAATGTGTGGTACAAACGCATTTCTGATGTAGACATTATCCACTATATAATCCCCCTTTCTCTCTACCAAAGTTTGCAGTAGATCTTACAGTAGAAATGGTTCTGTACATCACAGACACACTGTCTGCATTTGTACTTTGCCTTTGTTTGGAAATGTCTTCTGATTATTTAAAAAAAAAAGAGTTAAAGTTTCATGTTTGAGCAAGGAACAGTGCAAAGCAAGAATATAATACAGGTGAAAAGGTAAAAAGACTTGAATTACTGATAACACAAAGAGCACCATGGTAAACATAAACTGCATATTGTAACAGCATGGAAATCATGTGTTACAAGGGCTGCACAGCTGGATGTGTGTATGTAATCCCACCACACTTGCGCAAGCGCACACACACACACACACACACACACATCTATGTTTAATCCTTTCAAGTTGGACCAAAGTGTTGGAAAGTGTATAGGGTTTCATATAGAGTGGTGCAGAGAAAAGCGGGAGGGAGGCAGGTCTGATGCAACATCATGCCCAGAACAGTCAAACTCAAAACGCATCAATCTGACGTTCTGTTCAAAGTCTCTCACATACACGCAGAACTGCTTTATGATTCACCAAGAATAGGAAAAAAAAAACCCCACAAGACAGTCCATGCCCTTAGCTCATCCTTTCAAACATAGGCACTCTTTGGATGTGACAGCTTTTTCTGAGTTGCAGAAAAAAATACATTTTGCAGCTCTGTATGTTTGTTCATCTTTTGCTGGTTATATGTATCATAAGTAGACTTGGAGCAGAGACAATAGCAGGTCAGTGTGATTAAGAATCAGTGAAAGTAGGCATATGGAAGGCACTTTATGGGCTGCTTGTTCCAGATCATCCAAACTCATAAGTAGTTTAATTTATTGTATCAACTTTCTCACGGCAGAGGCCACAGAAGCACAGCTGCTTTGGGGAGATGTGAAACCTCATAAGGAGGAAAGAAAAAAAAATCATTATGCAATGTGTCAGCACTGTTCACAGCCTCCATTTTATCTCCTGTCTAAGATAACAGACTGATGAATGCAAACAGGATACTGACTGTCTGGTGTCAGTACTAACATTTTAGACTATCACACACTGAATAATTTTACTTGCACCGTAAGTGGACAGGCAAAACAATAGAAAATGGTTGAATATAATTGTGCAGAAAAATAAAACATAAAATGTGTGTTATGTTATTCTGAAGCACACTCTCTTCATTACAGTCCCCCCATCTTCATCCTGGTCCCTAAACACAGACGCGCACAGAGCTCCCTGCCACATTCCCCTTCCAATAGCAAGCGCTCTGATGATGTCATCCTCTCAATCACTACCAGATTGGGCTTTGGCTGGGCCAAAAAGTGAACCTCAAAGGGAACAGGACATACATATGCGATGGGCCGTTACTTTTTTCTCGTCAGGCTGCACTTAAAGGGTCCACAGGCGATCCATAATGCATATACACAGATTTTACACCCCTAAATACACACATGCACACACACACGTTTATATATGTATACATGTGTGTGTGTGTGTGTGTTAATTTTGTATTTATCCTGCTACAACCCACTAGTAGTCAATCCTGCCTACATTTATGCCAAGACCAGCATGAGTGATAGCACACATGGCTTTGATCATACCCCAAGGCCTGGTTTAAGTTTGAGACAACCAACTCCTTTACAGCTATTATGCCATTTCTTCCAACCAGTTTACAGGCAACTCCAGAATTACTGGCACCCTACAGGGGAATGGACAAAATTAATTTTATGTACTAACATCACAACAAACTTTAACTCAAAGGAAAGGAAAGCTATTTATCTTTCCTTGAACAAAATGATCACACAGCTTTGTTAAAATAAAGACACATTTGATGCCTTCTATTATTATTTTAAACTAAATGCAAACTAGCTTTGGTCCTTAAAAGTATGTTTAAAACTCTATAGTTGCCTTTGCCCAAATATTAGCGTTTAACACAAAAATTGATGGTTGTTAAACTGTATAATTCAAGTAATGGATATAATACATTAATATAAAGTACAACGCTTAAAGGTGCTATAGAATGCATTTCTACAGTATTTTGATATTGCTCTCTGGTGTTTAAATAGAAAGGATTTAACTTTGCTTGGGGGAAAAAATGCCCAGATGCAGTTTTACATGGCCATTTACAACACTATAATTTAGCCCTAGAATAAAACAAAATGTACTGCCTTTTTCATCTCATCTTATCTCATTATCTGTAGCCGCTTTATCCTGTTCTACAGGGTCGCAGGCAAGCTGGAGCCTATCCCAGCTGACTACGGGCGAAAGGCGGGGTACACCCTGGACAAGTCGCCAGGTCATCACAGGGCTGACACATAGATACAGACAACCATTCACACTCACATTCACACCTACAGTCAATTTAGAGTCACCAGTTAACCTAACCTGCATGTCTTTGGACTGTGGGGGAAACCGGAGCACCCGGAGGAAACCCACGCGGACACGGGGAAAACATGCAAACTCCATACAGAAAGGCCCTCGCCGGCCACAGGGCTTGAACCCAGACCTTCTTGCTGTGAGGCGACAGTGCTAACCACTACACCACCGTGCCGCCCTGCCTTTTTCATGGGCTCATTAATATGTTGATCAACTCTGCTCTGATTGGTTGGTTTAGCATGATGGCTCACACAGGCACCGCAATGGCCAGGGTTACCAGATATATTTTGAAATATCTAAATAAAGAAGAGATTTTGGGGTGGCACGGTGGTGTAGTGGTTAGCGCTGTCGCCTCACAGCAAGAAGGTCCGGGTTCGAGCCCCGTGGCCGGCGAGGGCCTTTCTGTGTGGAGTTTGCATGTTCTCCCCGTGTCCATGTGGGTTTCCTCCGGGTGCTCCGGTTTCCCCCACAGTCCAAAGACATGCAGGTTAGGTTAACTGGTGACTCTAAATTGACCGTAGGTGTGAATGTGAGTGTGAATGGTTGTCTGTGTCTATGTGTCAGCCCTGTGATGACCTGGCGACTTGTCCAGGGTGTACCCCGCCTTTCACCCGTAGTCAGCTGGGATAGGCTCCAGCTTGCCTGCGACCCTGTAGAACAGGATAAAGCGGCTAGAGATAATGAATGATGAAGAAGAGATTTTAAATCTCATTCACCATAAAGCATCTGTCAAAGCAAACTGAACTTTTGTCAACTTCCAACAAACAAGCTCACAAAGGAAATTTTCACAGTCTAAATGTTATTAGAAATTGCCCAAACTATGAACAAATATCAATTTGGAAATCCTGGTGATCAGGCCAACATGTCGAAATAGTGAATTAGCCTGAATATCTGTCTAAACAACCAAACTAGTTAGCTTACGTCTTGTTGATGCTATTTACACTATGTACTTGTCTTTATTATTTTAATGCTAAGTTTAGTTGCCAGTGTGAGAATAAGAATGAACACTGCACTGCAGTTATGAAATTAATTTTTTTTTATTCTTACCTTAATGGAAATGAAGTGAGCATACCAGAGCACACCAGGATTTTTTGTTTGTTTGTTTGTTTGTTTGTTTGTTTTTTACCTCTCTGTTCAATACTGAGTCCCGCTGAATGTTTTTCCCCATTTTTTCCTTCTATGTTTAGAAATGTATCTATTTTTTCCCCTGATGATGAATTACTTTTGGTAAATTAAAACATCTGATGTTTTTGTTTTGTTCAGAATTATTTGTACATCCAAAAATGCAGCAAAACCTTCCCATACTGATCAATAACAACTAACTCAGCTGAATGAAGCACTACAAGCATGTCCCCTGTCATGGCGCCATAGTTACCAATGTTATAGAATCATGTGATGGTGCAAAGCCTTAACTGGCTTGTTTTACTGCCCTCTTTTGCATATGTGTGATTTGCATTTGAAAGAGAAAACAATAATGTTTCAGGTTCATGGTATGTCAATTCCATGTACTGAACATTCCTTTTTCAACTATGTTGATGTATATTTCCATTCTATGGCACCTTTAAGCAGTTCGTTAAAGTGTCATTAAGCATAATCAAGACTGCTATAAAACAGTTCTAAAAGTCTGGAATAGTGGAAAATTTTCCAGGAATTGCATGCATGACTATACAGTTCCCATATACAATGAGGAAATAGTGAAAAGTACAAAGAAGACCCCAAAGATAACCATTTCTATAACAAGTGCTTTGCAATGACTACATAAAATAATTTTAAAATATCACTGTGGCAGCAGGGGCGTGGTCAAGTGTTGGCTGTGAACGGCGAGGAGGCAGGTTGAACCAGCAGGTAACATGTGATGAAGTGCACCTGTGTCTCTGTGTGTCTTTCAGACAGCCAGGAGGGGGAGAGAGAGAGAGAGAGAGAGAGAGAGTTGTGACATCCCATCGCGTGTGTGTAGAGTGTTTGTGTAACGTGAATAGTCACTGAAAAGTGTGCACAATAAAAAGAGAACTCACCTCTTCTGAAGCCTGCTTCCTGTTCCTCTGTTTCCCCCAAGTTAAAGAGGTGTTACACTGGTGCCGAAACCTGGAATGGAGGAACGAATGCCGCCATGGAGTCCGAACCAGTCAGAGAGTTCCTCCAAACACTCTCCAACAACTTCCAGTGCCAGCAGCATACCCTCGTCGCACTGTCTATAGATCAGAGCCAGTGCTTCCAGGCTCTACTTGAAGCCCTGGCAGAGGACCAGCAGGCGATTTGGAGCTGGATCCAGTCTGCGGGTGCTTCAGCCATCATTCCTGTGGCCAGTGTGCCAATCCAGCTGGTTAAGATAGGGTCACAGGATGACCCCGATGCCTTCTTCGAGCTGTTCAAGTGTTCCACGGAGGCAAGCTCATGGCCAACCTCACAGTGGGTGGCTCATCTACTGCTGTTCCTGTCAGGGGAAGCCCAGCTCATGGCTTGACAGCTCCTGCCGCTGTTACAACTTCTCCTCTCTCTCTCTCTCTCTCTCTCACTTTCATTTTCTCCTTCTCTCCCTCCCTTTCCTTGCCCCTTCCCTACCTCAGCCCCGCAGAAGCGGAGGCCAATTCCTGTGAGACCCACTCCCTGCAGTCATGTTTGTCCTCGTGTTGCTACTCTCCCTTCTACTTCTGTGTCTGTGCTGCCATTAATCCCCTCTATCTCTCCACAGATGAACTCATCCATGCCCACGAGAACTGAGAGCCAGCCCGGCAGGTCTGTAGGTGCAGAGGGAAGGCAGGGATTCAGTGCTTCTGCAAAGGAGACAGGGCTACTGATTCATGTCTCCGATGTACCACAGGCTTCCCCTGATCAAGTGGGGGCGTACAGGATAGTTGTGAGTATTCAAGGGGGTACATATCAGGCTTTAGTGGATTCGGGTTCTAATCAGACCTCTATACATCAAAGCCTGACTCAATGTGAGGTACTGCGAAGTGCACATTTGGTGAAGGTTAAGTGTGTGCATGGTGATATACACCAATATCCACTAATGCCTATCACTATTCACTTCCGGGGAGAAAAACATAGCGTGGAGGTGACGGTTAGTCAGAGCCTCACTCACCTGCTGATCCTGGGAACCGATTGACTGGGGTTTAAAACATTAATGAAGCAGATAGTAATGGGTGGCTCCTGCAGTAGCACGTAACGGGGGAATCCCACTGCAATGTTAGCTGGGGAAGCGGTCCCAGGGTTGTCCATATCAGCACTGCATCATGATGACACAGAGAGGGGGGAAAGCCCTCCTCCCTCACTGGGAAATCCTTTAGGGGACTTCTCATTGGAGCAGGCATGTGACGAGTCTCTAAGACACGCTTCTGACCAAGTGAAAGTAATTGATGGCCAAATCCTCCAGCCTAATGTTGTGCTTTCCTTCATGTACTTTTGTATTATTAAGGATAGGCTGTATCAAGTGACACAGGACACTCAAACTAAAGAAAAGATGACATAGCTTTTGGTCCCAAGGAGCCATAGGGAACTTTTATTCCATGCACCTCATCATAATACTATGCCTGGGCACTTGGGGCAGGATAAGACACTAACTCATTTCATGGCCCATTTCTATTGGCCAGGGATTCGCACCATTATCCACAGGTGATGTGCGGCATGTGGCGAATGCCAGCTGGTGAATCCAGCGGCCACACCAAAAACACCATTGTGCCCATTGCCATTGATGGAGATCCCCTTTGAAAGAATTGGCATGGCTCTCATTGGGCCATGACATGCAGGTATCACTTTGTGTTCGTCATAGTGGATTATGTAATGTGATATCTGGAAGCAGTGCTTTTCTGCAATATCTCAGCATGTAGTGTTGCAGAGGCACTCTTCCACACTATCTCCTGAGTCAGGATTCCAAAAGAAATCCTGACTGATCAGGGCATTACTTTTATGTCATGCACACTGCGTGAATTGTACAAATTATTGGGGATTAAATCGATTTGTACTAGTGTTTATCATCCGCAAACGGACGGGCTGGTCAAACGATTTAACCAAACACTTAAGAACATGATTCATAAGTTCATTCAAGGAGATGCTAAAAACTGGGACAGGTGGCTCGACCCTCTGTTGTTTGCAGTGGAGGTCCCACAAACCTCCACTGGGTTTTCCCCATTTGAATTGCTGTATGGGGGCAAGCCCCATGGTGTCTTAGACATCATTAGAGAAAACTGGGACGAGGGGTCTTCTCAAAGCAAAAATGAAATTCAATACATTCTTGACCTAACAGCAAAATCCATGCACTGAGTCAAATAACCCAGGAGAATTTGCTACAGGCACAAGAACATCAAGCTTGCCTATACAACAGAGGGGTATGGCTAAGGGAATTTGCACTGGGAGATAAAGTCCACATTTTACTGCCCACCTCAAGTTCAAAATTGCTCACCAAGTGGCAAGGGCCCTTTGAGGTCACACGGCGAATTGTGGAAGTCGACTATGAGGTCAAATGGCCAGACAGGGGTAGCACATCTCAAATTTACCACTTTAATGAATGAATGAATGAATGAATGAATGAACCCTTTATTGTCACTGTTACCAGTGAAATTGACCATCAACCTGTCCTTACAGAGAGGGAACAGGACAGGAAGACAGGGATAAAAGAAAAAGAAAAGAAAAAAGGAAAGATGAGGAAAAAAGAACACCCCCCCACACACACTATGCTCCTATCAGGAGTACAGTGTGGGAACATTTAAACACCTCCGCAAAAGCACACAATAACACAAGTACACTTTGAAACATGGGACTTGAGGGGGGGAAAGGGGGGGAAGGAGGGGGTAATCAGGGGTAGGGGTAAGGGGGTAGGAGGGGAGGGGAGGGGAGGAGGTAGAGGTAACCCAGTGCAAGCAAGCAGCCGTCCGCTCCTGCAGCCATGCAAACGGCGCTGTTCACGCACCCGCTTGTCACACTGGGGGTGAAAAACGGTGACTGTGGAAAATTGGGGAAGGAATGTGAGAGTGTCTCCCAGCAGTGACCTTCTGGGGGAAATATTACCCCAGCAACTGTCTTGATTGAGGCCAGTAATGTTCAGGGAGCCGAATGTCGATAAGATAGAGATTGTTTAGTCTTTCAAACAGACGCAGTCTTTACATGTCCACACCACTCGTCCATATCTGTCCATTACGTCCATTCTGTTCAATTCAATTCCATTCGGTCTCCGAAATACGTATTCCTTGCAAAGCTGAAAGCTGCTCCAAGATAACAACCATTTTGTGGTTCTGAATGTCCACAGTCCAAGTGCCAACAGCTTTGCCCACCACTCCAATCATCGGGCAGCTTTGTGGGGCTTTGAACAGCTGTCACCGTTGTCTGATTTCCTCGATATACCAGGGCAATGCCTAATCCAATCAGCAAAAGTCCTGTAATCATGGTTCCGAATAGGTAGATATCTTCAATGTCCTCCACAGACGTTCTGGCAGGACAGGTGGGTTCCCCCGAACCCAGAAACTGTGTCAATATCGTTGGGAGACCAGTTTATCAAATCCATGCTTTTTTAGTTTAGAAATTCAATGCAGAGAGAGTCTCTCAAAAAAAAAGGTATAGGCAGATGAGATGAACAAAGAGCACAAGCAGGAAAAAAAGGAGAGGAGAGCAGAGATGCGACCGCCTTCCGTGAGAGCATGGAGGAAAAAAAATCTTCTGAAACCGTGGAGAGAGGAAGTTCCTGTGGCTCTGGTGATGGTAGTTCTGGATAGAGTGAAGCTGGGATCGGAAGTAAATGTAAAAAGTGCAGTCCAATTCACCCCAGTCCCCTGTGGTGACTACCTCTCACCATCCCAGAGAGTACAGGTGATTAGTTTGCAGGAGGAGTTCTCTGATGTGTTCTCACCCCTCCCTGGTCTCACTAACCTCATAGAACACCACATTGAGACTCCCCCGGGGTGGTGGTGTGCAGCTGCCCATATCGGCTCCCTGAACACAAGAAAAATGTGGTTCGGGACGAACTCCAGGCTATGCTTAAGATGGGAGTAACTGAGGAATCGTACAGTGACTGGAGCAGCCCGGTGGTCTTGGTTCCAAAGACTGTGTGAACTATAGAAAATTCAATGCAGTGTCTAAATTTGACGCATATCAGATGCCTCACATTGATGAACTGCTCAATCGGTTAGGCATGGCTCACTTTTACGTGACACTGGATTTAACAAAGGGATATTGGCAGATCCCCTTGACTCCATTATCCCATGAGAAAATGGCTTTTTCCACTCCGTTTGGCTTACACCAATTTGTCACTCTTCCTTTCAGATTGTTTGGGGATCCAGCAACATTTTTTCAGCATCTCATGGACTGAATTCTCTGCCCCCACAATGCATATGCGGCGGCTTACCTAGATGACAATCATTTATAGTAATGATTGGGAGTGGCATTTACAGCATCTGAGGGCAGTCCTGAAGTCGCTGAGGTGCACTGGGCTCACATCAAACCCAAAGAAGTGTGCAATTGGACAGGTGGAAGTACAGTATCTAGGCTTCCACTTGGGTCATGGGCAGGTGCGTCCCCAAATTGATAAGACTGCAATGATTGCAGCCTGCCTGAGACCTAAGACCAAAAAGGGGGTGAGGCAGTTCCTGGGGCTGGCTGGCTATCATAGGTGGGTCATGCCTAACTTTTCAGACATCACCAGCCCACTGATTGACCTCACTATAAAGGGGGTGCCAGATCTAGTTCAGTGGACAGAGCCATGCTAATAGACTTTTGCTCAGGTAAACGCGGTTTTGTGTGGGGGCCCGCTGTTACATTCTCCTGACTTTTCTTTCCTTTTTGTTTCACAGACCGATGCACCAGACAGAGGGCTGGGAGCCATTTTGTCCCAGGTGGTGGAGGGGGAGGAGCGTCCAGTGCTGTACATCAGCCACAAGATCTCCATGCGAGAGTCAAAGTACAGCACAATTGAAAAGGAGTGTCTGGCCATCAAGTGGGCAGTCCTCACTCTCCAGTACTACCTGCTAGGACACCCATCCACCCTCTGTTCTGACCATGCCCAGCTCCAGTGGCTCCACCACATGAAAGATGCCAATGCATGGACCACTTGTTGGTATATGGCCCTTCAGCCCTTTAAATTTGAGGTGTTCACAGACCGGGGGCACGGATGATGGTAGCGGATTACCTCTCCTGGGGGGGGAGGGAGTAAGCTGCAGGCTGGATGGCTCCCCAGCCTGAGTTGGGTGGTGGGGGTATGTGGCAGCAGGGGCATGGTCAGGTGTTGGCTGTGAACAGTGAGAAGGTTGAACCAGCAGGTAACATGTGTTGAAGTGCACCTATGTCGAACTACTGCCTGTCTATTAACCTGTGGTTCTGTCTTTCAGACAGCCAGGAATGACAAAGAGAGCTGTGACACCCCATTCACGTGTGTGTATAGAGTGTTTGTGTCACATGAATCGTCACTGAAAAGTGTACACAATAAAAAGAGAACTTGCTTGTTCTGAAGCCTACTTCCAATTTCTCTGTTTCGCTCAAGTTAAAGAGGTGTTACTATCACTTCTATTACCCCTATTACCTTCTAATACCCCTCCTAGAACTGCCACTTTATTGTGGTGGAGGGGTTTGTGTGCTTGAATGATCCTAGGAGCTATGTTGTTGGGGGCATTACGCCCCTGTTAGGGTCTCCCAAGGCAGACAGGTCCTAGGTGACAGGCCAGACCAAGAGCAGTTCACCAAAACCCTTATGGATAATAAAAGATCAAGGACTGTGATGTCGCCCGGTATGGTGCAGCCGGGGCCTCACCCTGGAGCCAGGCCCGGGGTTGGGACTCATATGCGAGTGCTTGGTGGCCGGGCCTTTGCCCACAGGGCCCAGCTGGGCTCAGCCCGAAACGGTGATGTGGGCCCGACCTCCTGTGGGTTCACCACCCACAGAGGTAGCCGTAGGGGGCCGGTGCAGTGTGGATTGGGCTGCAGTCGAAGGCAGGGGCCTCGACGACCTGATCCCCGAGCACAGTGGCTAGCTGTTGGGACATGGAATGTCACTTTGCCGGGGGGGAAAGAGCCTGAGCTTGTGCGGGAGGTTGAGAGGTACCGGCTAGAGATAGTCGGGCTCACCTCCACGCACAGCTAGGGCTCCAGAACCCAGCTCCTTGAGAGGGGCTGGACTCTCCACTTCTCTGGAGTCGCCCATGGTGAGCAGCAGCAGGCTGGTGTGGGCTTGCTTATAGCTCCCCAGCTCAGCCGCCATGTGTTGGAGTTTAGCCCAGTGAACGAGAGGGTTGCCTCTCTGCACCTTCGGATCGGGGAGATGGCTCTTGCTGTTGTTTGTGCCTATGGGCCGAATAGCAGTATAGAGTATCTGGCCTTCTTGGAGTCCCTGGGAGAGGTACTGAGAGGTGCTCAGACTGGGGATTCCATTGTTCTACTGGGTGACTTCAACGCTCATGTGGGCAACGACAGTGACACCTGGAGGGGCATGATTGGGAGGAACGGCCTCCCTGATCTGAACCCAAGTGGTGTTTTGTTATTGGACTTCTGTGCTAGTCATGGTTTGTCCATAACGAACACCATGTTCGAGCATAGGGGTGTCCATAAGTGCACGTGGCACCAGGACACCTTAGGTCGGAGGTCAATGATCGACTTTGTTGTCGTTTCATCTGATCTCCAGCCCTATGTCTTGGACACTCAGGTGAAGAGAGGGGCTGAGCTGTCAACTGATCACCACCTGGTGGTGAGTTGGATCTGCTGGCGGAGGGGGAAGCTGGACAGACCTGGCAGGCCCAAACTTATGGTGAGGGTCTGCTGGGAACATCTGGCTGAGCACTCTGTCGGGGAGGTCTTTAACTCCCACCTCTGGGAGAGCTTCTCCCAGTTTCTGAGGGAGGCGGGGGACATTGAGTCTGAGTGGACCATGTTCTCTACCTCCATTGTAGACATGGCTGTTCGGAGCTGTGGCTGCAAGGTCTCCGGTGCCTGTCGTAGCAGCAATCCCCGAATCCAGTGGTGGACACCGGAAGTAAGGGATGCTGTCAAGCTGAAGAAGGAGTCCTATCGGGTCATATTGGCCTCCGGGACTCCTGAGGCAGCTGATGGGCATTGGCAGGCCAGGTGTGCTGCAGCTCGGGCAGTTGCGGAGGCAAAAACTCGGAACTGGGAGGAGTTCGGTGAGGCCATGGAGGAAGACTATCGGTTGGCCTTGAAGAAATTCTGGCAAACCGTCTGGCACCTGAGGAGGGGGAAGCAGTACTCTGCCAATACTGTTTACAGTGCAGGTGGGGAGCTGTTGACCTCGACTGGGGACATTGTCAGGTAGTGGAAGGAATACTTCGAAGATCTCCTCAATCCCACCGTCATATCTTCCATTGAGGAAGCAGAGGCTGATGACTCAGAGGTGGACTCATCCATTACCCAAGCTGAAGTCACTGAGGTGGTTTGCAAGCTCCTCGGTGGCAACGCACCAGGGGTGGATGAGATCTGCCCTGAGTATCTCAAGTCTCTGGATGTTGTGGGGCTGTCTTGATTGACACGCCTCTGCAACATCGCATGGCGGTCGGGGACAGTGCCTCTGGAGTGGCAGACTGGGGTGGCGGTCCCTCTTTTTAAGAAAGGGGACCGGAGAGTGTGCTCCAATTATAGGGGAATCACACTTCTCAGCCTCCCCAGGAAGGTTTACCCCAGGGTACTGGAGAGGAGAATTCGGCCAATAGTTGAACCTCAGATCCAGGAGGAACAATGTGGTTTTCGTCCTGGTTGTGGAACACTGGACCAGCTCTATACCCTTCATAGGGTGCTCGAGGGTTCATGGGAGTTTACCCAACCAGTCCACATGTGCTTTGTGGCTCTGGAGAAGGCATTCGACCGTGTCCCTCATGGTATTCTGTGGGGGGTGCTTCGGGAGTATGGGGTTCGGGGCTCTTTGCTAAGGGCTGTCCAGTCCCTGTACAAATGGAGCAGGAGTCTGGTTCGCATTGCCGGCAGTAAGTCAGACCTGTTCCCAGTGCATGTTGGACTCCGGCAGGGCTGCCCTTTGTCACCGGTTCTGTTCATAATTTTTATGGACAGAATTTCTAGGCACAGCCAGGGGCCAGAAGGAATCCTGTTTGGGAACCACAGGATTTCATCTCTGCTTTTTGTGGATGATGTTGTCCTGTTGGCTTCTTCAAACCAGGACCTTCAGCATGCACTGGGGCAGTTTGCAGTTGAGTGTGAAGCAGCTGTGATGAGAATCAGCACCTCCAAGTCCGAGGCCATGGTTCTTGACCAGAAAAGGGTGGCTTGCCCTCTCCAGGTTGGTGGAGAAGTCCTGCCTCAAGTGGAGGAGTTTAAGTATCTCGGGATCTTGTTCACGAGTGAGGGAAGGATAGAGCATGAGATCAACAGGCAGATCGGTGCAGCCTCCGCAGTGATGTGGTCGCTTTACCAGTCTGTTGTGGTGAAGAAGGAGCTGAGCCAAAAGGCAAAGCTCTCGATTTACCAGTCGATCTACGTTCCAACTCTCACCTATGGTCATGAGCTTTGGGTAATGACCGAAAGAACAAGATCGCGGATACAAGTGGCCGAAATGAGTTTCCTTTGCAGGGTGGCTGGGCGCTCCCTTAGAGATAGGGTGAGAAGCACAGTCACTCGGGAGGAGCTCGGAGTAGAGCCACTGCTCCTCCACATCGAGAGGAATCAGCTGAGGTGGCTCGGGCATCTCTTTCGGATGCCTCCTGGACGCCTCCCTGGGGAGGTGTTCCAGGCATGTCCCCCCTGGAGGAGGCCCCGGGGAAGACCCAGGACACGCTGGACGGACTATGTCTCTCGGCTGGCCTGGGAACGCCTCGGTGTTCTTCCCGAGGAGCTGGCTGAGGTGTCTGGGGAAAGGGAAGTTTAGGCTTCCATGCTCAGACTGCTGCCTCCACGACCCGGTCCCGGATAAGCGGATGAAGACGAGATGAGACAAGAGACAAATCATTTCTATAAATTTTTATAATGAAATTGTGTATATTTCTGAAGTTGACTATAATTCCTTTCTTTCTTTATTCTCACACTCCTGCTGCATGCCAAAAAAATTATCACACTCTTAAAAGGGAAAAGGCATCTGGACCTTTTCAAACACTCCTCCAGCCTCTTAATACTAATCAGAGACATTAGGCTAAAAGCTCTGTGACAGAAAAGTTGAACTTTGAGGTTGCTTAAGAAACTTATGGGAAAGGGGTAGAATTTTACCATCTGGTATCTGACTGTCCACATGTAACATGAGCATCCAAAGAATGGCAATTGTACTAATTGAATTTCAGTGGGTCAGGCCAAATTCCCACACTAGCACAGCTGTAGGATTTACCACACTGTAAAGTTTAAGCATAGATTGTAAGTATGAGATTTAGCTGCATTTTGAAATTACATCCTGGTAATTATCTTCTGGCTGTCAGTAAGTGGAGACTCTTGTGATTACAGAGGCTGACTCCAGCAAAAGGCAAAATGCTCATTTGATTTGCCTGAATATATGATACAAAACACATGAGACTTTCCCAGGACAGGAACCATTGTTAGACTGATTGGTGACTTGTATTCAGTGTGCTTAAGATACAGGAACATAAAACTATGCTGAGTTTAATGCAGAGTATTGCTTCCTTTTACTGAGAATCACAATTCAAAGCCACATTAATGTACTCTGTTAAGGAAAATCACCAAATTGATTCAAGCTGCCAGGAAGGATATAGTAAGTGTTGGGCAGCAGCATCACTACAAGTAGCAGCGTTACTAGTTTAATTACATTTCTCAGTTGTGCAGTCAAAATAAAAAAATTGTGTGTGTGTGTGTGTGAGAGAGAGAGAGAGAGAGAGAGCTTAACTCGAACACACACACACACACACAAATGAATAATCACAGTCCTGACACCTGCATTTCATCATTAGGTGGAGCACGTTTTTTGTTTGTTTGTTTTTGTTACCAAATTGTTTTTGAAGCAGTGAGAGTAACAATCACAGGTTACTGTTTAATTAAAAAAAAAATTAACTGTACATTCTTATCTGTTTGACTGAAGTTATACTTATCACTGAGGTAGCAATGACTTGGCCTGAAGATAGCTCAATTAAAAAAAAAATTAAAAAAAGTAGCTTCTTATGTAGTAAAGTACTTATGCCATGTTTGTGTAGCTAAGCTGCTACAGTTCTCTGGGGGAAGCATCAGTGTAATGAAGCTTCTTTTATTGTAGAGTAACTGGTGGCTTCACTCACTACACTTTCCAAGTAACTCGCCCATCACTGGATATAGGAACTAATATAATCACCCATTACAGCCATAGCCTTTACAAACAAAGTGGACAGTTATATATCATCTCATCTCATTATCTCTCGCTGCTTTATCCTGTTCTACAGGGTCGCAGGCAAGCTGGAGCCTATCCCAGCTGACTACGGGCGAAAGGCAGGGTACACCCTGGACAAGTCACCAGGTCATCACAGGGCTGACACATAGACACAGACAACCATTCACACTCACATTCACACCTACGGTCAATTTAGAGTCACCAGTTAACCTAACCTGCATGTCTTTGGACTGTGGGGGAAACTGGAGCACCCGGAGGAAATCCACGCGGACACAGGGAGAACATGCAAACTCTGCACAGAAAGGCCCTCGTCGGCCACGGGGCTCGAACCTGGACCTTCTTATTTGCACTATTCTGTGTAAACGCTAGACTGTTGTGTGTCAAATTCCCAGGAGATCAGCAGTTTCTGAAATACTTAAACAAGCTGATGAGGCACCAACAAACATGCCATGGTTAAAGTCATGGAGATCACATGTCTCCCCCAATCTGATATTTGACATGAACATTAACTGAAACTTTTGACCTGTATCTGTATCACTGTATGTGTTGTCCTGCTGCTACATGATTCGCTGATTGGATAACTGCATGAATGAGCAGGTGTACAGTAGGGTTGGGCGGTATTACGGTAAGAAGGTATCCCGAGGTATCCAAAAGTACCAACGGTATCGGTCTCATTATCGTCATTTTAAAAAAATATATAATATCTAAATAAATATGGAGTACATGAGGTCATAATATAAAATAATAAATTGAAGATCATCCCGAATAACTGTGTGATCGTATTTTCACTAATTCTATCAATTTCCTAAAGAAGTTTTCATCGCATGCAGGGTTGTTTATGTCGTTACCATGGCAACCCTGCGTGACATTTTGGAGTCTGACAGAAAGCTTCGCAAGAGACTGAGCCCGGGGGTGTCATGGCTCAGATGGCTAAGGCACCGTACCATAAATCCGGGGACCCGGGTTCGATTCCGACCCGAGGTTATTTCCCGATCCCGTCTCTCTCCCCCGCTCATTTCCTGTCTCTCTATACTGTCCTATCTAAAAAAAAAAAGAGAGAGACTGAGACCGCGGTTGAAAGATGGCAAGTCAAGATAACGAGTTAGTGGCAAAAAAAAATACAACATCGGCAGTGTGGCAGCATTTTGGTTTCAAACCAAACGAAAAGGAAGAGCCAGCAATAATGTAAATGAGCGCGCAAAATCGAAAAAAATCTAATATGTCCCCTAAGGCACACCATAGCCTGGGGTACTCCACTTCCACGAGATCTCTCCAATGAGTTGTGTTTTGAGTAGGTTACATGAGTAACAACAAGGTAAAATAATATAACGTATGACATTTGGGATGTGGGTAATAAACGTTTGAAATGTCATCTACTGAAGAAACGGAAGAAAACATCGTAGCGTAAACTGTTAGGTTTCTGGTGGGAATTAGCAATGCGCTTGCTATCTTTGTTGGGTGTGTTAAACCGTATGGATTTAAGTGGAATAATTGTAAGGAGTTATGTGATCAAGACAACGTTTTAAGCAAGGTAAGGCCATTTGATTATTAATTTCCCCGCCATGGCATGACGTGGGCCCATATGATTTTGCCTTGTGCAGCTACCGCACATTTGAATTAGGTTCGCCTCATTTGCGCTGAAGAATATGGTTTATCGCGCAGTCTGGTGTTGGTTGATTCTTTTTCTTTTTTTTATTTCCCATGCTTGAAAGGGTATGATCCTGCTCATCGTGTACTTTTTTTTGATGGAGCAGGTGAAATAGTGCTGCAAATGGCGTTTCAACGCAGACATGTGTAAACGACAGTTGAATGCTATTTTCAAGATGAAGGAAGAGTTGCGTGATGCTTTGAAATATCTCTTAATCCATTCATCAATGCACAAAATTCGCTTTGCTGCTTAATCCATACCACAATGCACACAATTCGCTATGCTGCTTTTAAATAGTACATTTGAGGCATAGGCGCACGTTACACAGTAGGCCGAAACAAAATATTTTTTTCTCGGTAATACCGTATACCCCGGGAAAACACAGAGACGGTTTAAAGGTATCAAAATTTGGATACCGCCCAACCCTAGTGTACAGGTAGTCCTATTAAAGCGGATGGTGAGTGAAAAAAAAATGAGCGACAGATGTGATCATTTGGCAGGTAAATGTGAAAGAAGTAAATGGTTGTGGTCAAAAGTTTACATACAGTGACATGAATGTTATCTTGGATATGAATGTCATGGCAATATTTGGGCTTTCAGTAATTTCTTTGAACTGTTCTTTTTCTGTGGCAGAATGTACAGCATACATCTTTAATTAAAAAAACCACTAGAATTTGGTGCACAAGTTTTAATTTTCTTTGGGTTTTCTGAAATCAACACAGGGTCAAAATTATACATACAGGGTCAAACATATACATACAGCACACCTAATATTTGGGTAAAATGTCTCTTCACAAGGTTCACCTTGACCAAACATTTTTGTTTACCATGAACAAGCTTCTGGCAGAATTCTGGGTGTATATTTCATGACTCTTCATGATAGAATTGGTAGAGTTCAATTAAGTTTTTTTTTTTTTCTTGGCATGGACTTGACTTATAGACCCTTTTCACGTGACGTCACAACAAACGCGGCCGCCATTTTGGACATGAACTACCAGTAGTCTACCACAGCCAACAACGAGGAACGATGGCAAAGCATCGAAAGGAATATAGCCATCAAAGAGTTTTTACTTTCAGCAAGACTTCCATCATGCCATTATATTGTTGTGCACCTGGATGTAGTAACCATCAACACACAAGGCAAGATTTATCATTTTATCGGATCCCGACAGATGCTGACCGATGGAGAAGGTGGATGGTCTCTAAAATATTGGCAAAATGATGTTTATTGACATAGCAATCGTGTGTAATGGGAAGCATTTGCATATCCGAAGTGTTGTGTTTACATCAAAGATAAAATAAACCGATATGACAACGACTGCTGCTGCCAGGTTGGGGACACAAACTAGTAGAAAGGAAGTGTGCCAACAGACTTCCTTTGTGGTCGATTCTGCTTTAAGGTAATATGCATTTAATTATTCGTCTGCTGTGGGTTTGGAATCGGTAGCCTGACCGATTCGTTCATGTTTGTGGTGCCATTTGTTTGTTGACGCGTGTTGAAATGGAAGATTGGTTGTTGACATGATTTCCAGTGATGCTTTGGTGCTGCTGTGGATCAGATGTGTTGAGTAGCCTGACTGTTTTTTTTTTTTTTTATTGCATGTGGTATCATTGTTGACGCGAGGATGTTTTTTGAACATGCCAATGCGGACACGATTTCCCCTGATGAGTTATGACTTCAGACGCGATGCGTGTGTGGAGGTGTGGAGTCCGCGTGATATGTGCGTAAGATAGGCTTCTCATGTGTTAGGAGATCCGCACTCTGAGACAAGCGCAAGCACCCCCCCAAGGGAAAAAAAGGGACCCCCCCGAAAATATCGGCATAGTTTGAACACTGGGTTGGAGAAAGTAATGGCAAATAGTGAGTGTACAAACCATAGAAGGTAAACTGTACACAGCGCCAGGGCAGTGTGATGGTATGTCTACTTTTAGATTGTGTTAGCTTATCAATGAACACACTCATCACTCGACGAGTTTCACGTCTTTATGACGGATACTTAAATGTGTGTTAGGTATTATTGTTGCAGTCTAAGCAGTCATTGTAGCAGCTAGATGAGTGAGAACCGAAAGGGTCTGTGCCATAAGCCGTTATTTCTTCATGTCCAAAATGGAGGTCGCGTTTACGAAGGTCACGTGAGTGAAAAGGGTCTATAGACCCCTTCGCATGTTTGTAAACAAACCGACCGTTGCCAGGATGCGCGCGCAGCCTGGACCCAGAAACAATGGCGCTGCCCATAGACCGGCATTATGAGCTGTCAGATTATGCAAAACAATTGTCGTTACAAGATCGAGAATGCTACATAAATAAGTTAACTCTAACAAGTGGACATCGCCTACCGGATCCGTATTTAATTAAAGAGTGGACGGATGATGTTAGTAAGTTTTCCTCTGATACCTGAAGGCAGTCATACTATTTACAAAAAATGTCAAACTCAAAAAAAAAAAAAACTATTTACAAAAGTAGCCTGCCATCAACATTCTGGTTACAGTGAGACTACAACTTGATTAACAATGGGACATTCATATTCATTTTGTTTTAATCAAATTATGCCAGTGATGTGATGGCAATGTGGCTTTAGCTACAACAGCAAATACCAACACTAAACAGCAATTTGCAGGAGGTAATGGCATGAAAGGAATGATAGTGTAAAGAGTGCAGCTAAGAGAAATCAGAGCTGCGTAAAAAGCGAGAGGCAGAGACCAGAAATGAAACTGAACGGGGCGGGAGCTAGGTTAGAGCAGTCAACGTAAGTTGGTATTTAGAGTGAGGGCACACAATTTTACCTTTCCATCCTTGCTTTAAAATTGTGATTTTCGGCATACACAAATAATAATGGCACAAAATCTGGACTGCTTGAGTCAAGCGAGACCTCTCCTACAAACAAAATTGCATGCAAAGCTAAGTTAACATGCTAACAATATTCATTACATTGTGTAACTATGACCCAGCTAATCATACAAACGTTACCAAAGTATTTTGCTACATCAATAAACGAAGACTAGAAAGAATAAAAAAGAAAGATTTAATAAATAGCCTGATCTTACCTGTGATGAAGTGGGCGCTGCAAACCCGCGCATTTTTGATAGTGCTTTCATCCCAGTCTACACGTTTGATGGCTTGTAGCCATAGACGTTGGCGATTTTTTTGGAATGGGTGAGATCCTGCTGGAATTCTGTACATTTTAACCCCATCACTGCTACGATTCTGACACCCGACAACACAACAACTAGGCATTTTTTCCAAATATTTCTTCTCGTCTCTACTGTCGCTGAGTCTTTTTTGGGTCCAGGCTGCGCGCGCAATTTCCTCTTACGTATGAATGACGTTTACTGCGAAGGGGTCTATAAGCACAGTCCAATATTTTCAATAGGGTTAAAGTCAGGACTTGTTTTAATCCTAATATTAGTCTGCTTTATCCTCCACAACCAGCTCTGATGTGTGTTTGGGTTCATTGTCCTGTTGTAACTCTCAAGTCCCAAGTAGTGTTCAAGTTTCTGATGGTTTATGCTGAAGAATTCTGAGGTAGTCCTCCTTATTCATTATTTTATCCACTGTGTGCAATGAACCAGTTCCACTGGCAGCAAAACAGCCCCAGAGCATGATGATCCTACCACCACTACCAGCTGGTACAGTGTCCCTCTGTACATAGTGGTCATTGTGGCCAAACAACTCAATCTTTGTCTCATCTGACCATACAGCTATCCTCCAGAAGGCTTTTTTCTCTGTCTATGTGGTCAGCTTCAAACTTTAGTTAAACTTGAAGGTGTCAGTTTTGGAGCAGGGGGTTATTTCTTGTATAGCATCCTCTTAGTCCATGGTGATCTGAATTGTAGACAGTGATCCATCAGCTTCCAGTTCATGGCAGGGTCATGCCATGGTGGTTCCCAGGTTGTTCCTGACCATCAAAACCAATTTCCTTTCAGCTGAGGGTAACAATTTGGGTTTTCTTGAAGCAAAGTGGCTTGGCAAAGTGACTATACCTCACAATAACTTGGATACAATTGTTTGAACTGATCTTGGAATTTGTAGTTGTTTAGAAATGGCTCCAAGAGACATTCTAGAGTTGTGTACATCTGCGATCCTCTTTCTCAGATCTGCACTGAGCTCCTTGGACCTTCCCATTTTACTGTGTGTTGGTCAATCCAATGAGTGCTGTAAACAAACACTTTTTATGAAGGTACAGAGAAGCTACCAGCTGTAGTCAGTCATGATCACTAACAAGAAGTTAAGAGACCTTGGCCTTGGCAAGATAAGAGAGATTTTGGAAGTTTCAGTACCTCTGAATTAATAATCTAAGTGAGCATATGTAAATTTTTTATCCTGTATGTATAATTTTGACCCTGTGTTGATTTCAAAAAGCCCAAAGAAAATTAAAACTTATGCACCAAATTCTAGTGTTTTTTTTTTTATTGAAGATGCATGCTGTACATTCTGCCACAGAAAAAGAACAGTTCACAGAAATTACTGAAAGCCCAAATATTGTCATGACATTCATATCCAAGATAACATTCATGTCACTGTATGTAAACTTCTGACCACAACTGTATGTGTGGGCAGAGCAGAATGTGGAGAGCTGGATGTGGCACTAACAGGTACTTGTGCATAAAATCTTTAATAAAGCAACAAGATACTAAATCAAGGTCAAGAAATCATATGTGCATGCGATATAGGATATTTTATTATACTTTTCATTTGTTATTTTTGAATGATTTAATTAATCAGAAAGCTCAATGTGCTTATTAACTTGATATTCCCTCCTGGAAAGAAAATGCTCACAGATCGAATGATAAACCGACCAAGCAAACATCTATGCTTATGGCTCACTTTAAGTTCTGTTCATAATTTTATCCATTAAAAATGGTCCAGGGGCAGCACGGTGGTGTAGTGGTTAGCGCTGTCGCCTCACAGCAAGAAGGTCCTGGATTCGAGCCCCGGGGCCGGCGAGGGCCTTTCTGTGTGGAGTTTGCATGTTCTCCCCGTGTCCGCGTGGGTTTCCTCCGGGTGCTCCGGTTTCCCCCACAGTCCAAAGACATGCAGGTTAGGTTAACTGGTGACTCTAAATTGACCGTAGGTGTGAATGTGAGTGTGAATGGTTGTCTGTGTCTATGTGTCAGCCCTGTGATGACCTGGCGACTTGTCCAGGGTGTACCCCGCCTTTCGCCCGTAGTCAGCTGGGATGGGCTCCAGCTTGCCTGCGACCCTGTAGAAGGATAAAGCAGCTAGATATAATGAGATGAGATGAGATGAAAATGGTCCACAATGTAAGCAATGTTTCCGATAAGATGTAATGTCCTCTGTGCAAAAAAAAAAAAAAAAATCTTTTCATGGATTTTAAAGTGATAATGCTACTAGTTAATGCAATAATAATAATAATAATAATAAGCTCTGTTTTACTCAGACTCCACCCTGCATCTGTGACTTTCATGCAACTTCTGAATAGCGTGTGACTCTCATGCAATTTCTGAATAAGTCTGTCATTATGTATGAGGTCTGAATAACAATGTGCAACATTTCAGTATTAAAATCCTCACTAAAAGCAAGTAACCCAACTCTGAATACAGCCAGTGCAGACTTGAATCCACATTTTCTTCTACTTCTGCAAGACAAGAATGTAAGAAATGATGATGAGCATGACGTGTCAGGGAGCCTTTTATACCCTACACACGAGGTCATGGTCACAAGGTGACAAATTTTGTTATTGGTACCTGTATAGGAAATTAACTCATGGGAAAACTCAACTGTTCTGGATATTTCAACCTGCAGGGCTGAAACTTAGAGAAGTAGAGCAAACACTAAAGAGAAGAAGTGTCCTTAGATTAAGACTTGGAAATGTGATTATGTCAATTACTTTAGTTCCTGTATATTAACACACTGGAAGTGTTAATTGATTCAATAAGGAGTCCTTTACAACTACATACAGATCTACTGGTTTCACTAAATCCTTCGCTATTTAAGTGTGCAAATCCATCCCAAAACAGAAGCGTTCATTTTCATCTCCTGAGGCTTACACTGATGAAATAACCACTTTTCCTAACGACTCCTAACAGGGCCTGCTGTTTTCGTAGCCTTTTACTTACCCTTCTCCCAGCGGATTTTAAGGTCCTGAACCCTGAACATTATTGTGAAGTCCTCATTTTAAAAAGTTAATGGCCTTCAGCACTCTTTTAGGTTAATAAGCATGATGGTGGTGTGACCACCAATTGCTGAACTGCAAAGTCATGTGGTTGCATCCCAAACAAGAAACTTCTGTTGCATGCTGAAGAAAGAGAAATTTAAAACTTGACTATTTCTGTAGCACTATTGCTTATTTGAAAATGACAAAAGCTCCATCAAGAACACAAAGCTGTACCAGTCCTCTGTAAAGCAGTAATCATTGGCATAGCCAGCCCTCTTACAATGCAAGTTAGGCCCAGTGACTCTACTGGGGTGCTAATCTAGTGTGGAACAAAACACTAACCTGCATCTAAAGAAAATGACATTCTGCATACGGCCTGAGTCCAATCCTCCTTGAATAGAAAAGACACACCACTAAAGAACATTTATTTGTTATCTAGCAATCTATATAAAATTCATAGCGAACATCAGATTGAGCTCTCAATACATACTCCATTTCCCACAAAACACCACTACCAATCAGTTACATGACTCATATCCACAGTCACAGTAATTTTATACTGCTCACACCTGAACAAAGTCATTTTCTCCATTATCACCTAGATTACAATCTCAGTTTGTTTGATTGTTGGTTTGTTTGCTGTAAACTTGCACAACAATGAAATCCATCCATCCATTATCCATAACCATGCAACCCTGCAAAGGATAAGGACAAGTTGGAGCCTATCCCAGTTGACTATGGGCGAGAGGCAGGGTACACCCTGGACAAGTCACCAGATCATCGCAGGGCTGACACATAGAAACAAACAATCATTCACACCTACATTTAGAGCCAACAATTTACCTAACCTGCATGTCTTTGGACTGTGGGGGAAACCGGAACACCTGAAAGAAACCCATGGAGTACGGGGAGAACATGCAAACTCCACACAAAAGGCCCCCATCTGCCACTGGGCTCAAACCCAGAACCTTCTGCTGTGAGGTGACAGTGCTAATCACTGCACCACCATGCTGCCAAAAAAGAAATCACCTTTGAAATTTCCCAAACATGTTATAGTAAGCATTCTATTATTATTTCAACTAGCCCATCATACAGAGATTTATTAACAAGGCATTCAGTTTATATCATGACATTGATAACTACATTAATAATAATCAAAATCATAATATTCATAATAATAATATTTTACTGGGAAGCCAAAGGGGTAGCCATGCTTCATGTAAGGATAGTACTGGACACCCGTTAGCTATGCCCTTGGCAGTAATGGAATATTTTCTTGCATAGTTATGGAAAATTGCTCCATCATTTGTGCAATTAGGTTTAATTAAACACAAAGTATTACACTTAATCTAGACTGAGGGTTATTTTAGTCATGTAATTTTGGGGTATATCATTAATCATTTTCATACTCACATATGAAAACATGCATCTGTTTGATATCTTTACAAAAACAGAGTCTTCAGGGATCATATGCAAAAAATTTTCATGCAACCCCGCTAGCAAGTGTATTCAAAATTGGTTTCACCTTGCTGTCATTTGGTTGCTTTGAACATGTGTGAAAATTTAAATCACATCTGAAAATTCTGTTCAGATCCCTTTCTCTGGAGCTGCTAAACCTTCTCAATTTTCTGCCACTTTAGCCAAATTGTTTCTAAGTCTTCCTTCCATCTGTGCAAATATTCTAATAACAAAACATAAAATATTGCCAGGCATGCTTTCATGGTAGACTTCTGCATTTCAGGGATTGATGAAAAGAAGTTTATTTAAAGCATAGTACCATAAAAGGAAAGGAGTATTTTCCACAGTATGACTCACGGTATTACATTATCACAGTATGAATGCTGACTGATAATTTTTTTTTTCTGCATCGTGCCTTTATAGTTTCATACGTCTTTCGTGTAGCTCTCTGGACTCCATCAGATCTAAGCAGTGACAAGTGAAAGCTCTCTTGTTTGCAAATCTTGTTAGATCAGCAACAAGTCTACAGCAATAAGGTTTCACACTTACAAATTCAAGCATGATACAAGCATTAGCCACTTCTATCAAAGTTACAAAACAAATATCAAGATTATCCCTACAGCTTTAAAGTTACACACACACACACACACACACACACATGGTGCTTGAAGGTTTGTGAACCCTTTAGAATTTTCTATATTTCTGCATAAATATGACCTAAAACATCATCAGATTTTCACACAAGTCCTAAAAGTAGATAAAGAGAACCCAGTTAAACAAATGAAACAAAATTATTATACTTGGTCATTTATTTATTGAGGAAAATAATCCAATATTACATATCTGTGAGTGGCAAAAGTATGTGAACCTTTGCTTTCAGTATCTGGTGTGACCCCCTTGTGCAGCAATAACTGCAACTAAACGTTTCCGGTAACTGTTGATCAGTCCTGCACACCAGCTTGGAGGAATTTTAGCCCATTCCTCCATATAGAACAGCTTCAACTCTGGGATGTTGGTGGGTTTCTTTACATGAACTGCTCGCTTCAGGTCCTTCCACAACATTTCGATTGGATCAAGGTCAGGACTTTGACTTGGCCATTCCAAAACATTAACTTTCTTCTTCTTTCACCATTCTTTGGTAGAACAACTTGTGTGCTTAGGGTTGTTGTCTTGCTGCATGACTCACCTTCTCTTGAGATTCAGTTCATGGACAGATGTCTTGACATTTTCCTTTAGAATTCACTGGTATAATTCAGAATTCATTATTCCATCAATGCTGGCAAGCCATCTGGCCCAGATGCAGCAAAACAGGCACAAACCACGATACTACCACCACCATGTTTCACAGATGGGATAAGGTTCTTATGCTGGAATGCAGTGTTTTCCTTTCTCCAAACATAACACTTCTCATTTAAACCAAAAATATCTATTTTGGTCTCATCCATCCACAGAACTTTTTTCCAATAGCCTTCTGGCTTGTCCACGTGATCTTTAGCAAACTGCAGATGAGCAGCAATGTTCTTTTTGGAGAGCAGTGGCTTTCTCCTTGCAACCCTGCCATGCACACCATTGTTGTTCAGTGTTCTGCTGATGGTGGACTCATGAACATTAACATTAGCAAATGTGAGAGAGGCCTTCAGTTGCTTAGAAGCTACCCTGGGGTCCTTTGTGACCTCGCGGACTATTACACGCCTTGCTCTTGGAGTGATCTTTGTTGGTCGACCACTGCTGGGGAGGGTAACAATGGTCTTGAATTTCCTCCATTTGTACACAGTCTGTCTGACTGTGGATTGGTGGAGTCCAAACTCTTTAGAGATGGTTTTGTAATCTTTTCCAGCATGATGAGCATCAACAATGCTTTTTCTGAGGTCCTCAGAAATCTCCTTTGTTCGTGCTATGATACACTTCCACAAACATGTGTTGTAAAGAACTGACTTTGATAGATCCCTGTTCTTTAAATAAGACAGGGTGCCCACTCACACCTGACTGTCATCCCATTCATTGAAAACACCTGACTCTAATTTCACCTTCAAATTAACTGCTAATCCTAGAGGTTCACATACTTTTGCCACTCACAGATATGTAATATTGGATCATTTTCCTCAATAAATAAATGACCAAGTGTAATATTTTTATCTCATTTGTTTAACTCGGTTCTCTTTATCTCCTTTCAGGACTTGTGTGAAAATCTGATGATGTTTTAGGCCATATTTATGCAGAAATATAGAAAATTCTAAAGGGTCCTCAAACTTTCAAGCATCACTGTGTGTATATGTACAGTATATATAAATTCCTGCTTTGGGCCGTCTTTTTTTCCCCTCAAGCATGGGTCCTCTACCAGAGGCCTGGGAGTTTGAGGGTCCTGCACAGTATGTTAGTTGTTCCTAGGACTGCACTTTTCTGGACAGACATCTCATACGTATGTTGTTCCTGGGATCTGTTGAAGCCACTCTCCCAGTTTGGGGGTCACTGCACCAAGGGCTCCGATCACCAAGGGGACCACTGTTGTCTTTATCTTCCACATTTTTTCTAGCTCTTGTTTCAGCCCTTGATACTTCTCAAGCTTTTCAAGTTCCTTTTTCCTGATGTTATTGTCACTTGGTATTGCCACATCTATAACCACACCCATTTGTCCACCACTACCATGTCCAGTTGGTTAGACATTACCAGTTTTTATATATACACACACACACACACACACACACACACACACACACACATTACTGTGAAAAAGTCTTAGGCACCCTATTTTTTATATAAACTTCATTATAGATTTCTATTTTATGACTTCTACATTATTTAGTCAGTAGAAAAACATTTTAGAGTTCCAAATGTTCATTTTGCAGCATAAAATTAAATGTTACAGAAAAAAAAGTTTGTATCTAAGCAGCATATTACATGACAGACCATTTTTCAGATAAGAAAAGAAAACATAATGAAGGCTACTGAGTTTTGCTGCAAAATTAAGACGCAAGTGTGACAGTCAAAGTGTCCAGAAGAACTGTGGCTGGTTCTGCAAGATGCTCAGTAAAGCATGCATAGATAGATAGATAGATAGATAGATAGATAGATAGATAGATAGATAGATAGATAGATAGATAGATAGATAGATTTATTAAGGCAAAAATTACATGCAAGTAGGACAATATTCTAATATACAATTGAACTAAATATATGAAACTAAAACCAATGATATCACAACAAAGTGTAAAACATTTATTTCCCTTGTGGTCCTAAAACCTACAGCTCATTTCCTTATAAAACTGCACGAATTGTACCTGAGACTACAATTTTTTTTTCAAGCAAAGGGTCATCTCACACCAAATATTGACTTTGTTTCATTTATGATGGCTTATTGCTCATTTCATCTCATTATCTCTAGCCGCTTTATCCTTCTACAGGGTCGCAAGAAAGCTGGAGCCTATCCCAGCTGACTACGGGTGAGAGGCGGGGTACACCCTGGACAAGTCGCCAGGTCATTGCAGGGCTGATACACAGACACAGACAACTATTCACACTCACACCTACGGTCAATTTAGAGTCACCAGTTAACCTAACCTGCATGTCTTTGGACTGTGGGGGAAACCGGAGCACCCGGAGGAAACCCACGCGGACACGGGGAGAACATGCAAACTCCGCACAGAAAGGCCCTCACCGGCTACGGGGCTCAAACCTGGACCTTCTTGCTGTGAGGCGACAGTGCTAACCACTACACCACCATGCCGCCCTGGCTTATTGCTGTTTATAGTATTTTATACATAGTGTATATATATATATATATATATATATATATATATATATATATATATATATATATACACGGTGGTGCTTGAAAGTTTGTGAACCCTTTAGAATTTTCTATATTTCTGCATAAATATGACCTAAAACATCATCAGATTTTCACACAAGTCCTAAAAGTAGATAAAGAGAACCCAGTTAAACAAATGAGACAAAAATATTATACTTGGTCATTTATTTATTGAGGAAAATGATCCAATATTACATATCTGTGAGTGGCAAAAGTATGTGAACCTTTGCTTTCAGTATCTGGTGTGACCCCCTTGTGCAGCAATAACTGCAACTAAACGTTTGCAGTAACTGTTGATCAGTCCTGCACACCGGCTTGGAGGAATTTTAGCCCATTCCTCTGTACAGAACAGCTTCAACTCTGGGATGTTGGTGGGTTTCCTCACATGAACTGCTCGCTTCAGGTCCTTCCACAACATTTCGATTGGATTAAGGTCAGGACTTTGACTTGGCCATTCCAAAACACTAACTTTATTCTTCTTTAACCATTCTTTGGTAGAACGACTTGTGTGCTTAGGGTCGTTGTCTTGCTGCATGACCCACCTTCTCTTGAGACTCAGTTCATGGACAGATGTCCTGACATTTTCCTTTAGAATTCACTGGTATAATTCAGAATTCATTGTTCCATCAATGATGGCAAGCCGTCCTGGCCCAGATGCAGCAAAACAGGCCCAAACCATGATACTACCACCACCATGTTTCACAGATGGGATAAGGTTCTTATGCTGGAATGCAGTGTTTTACTTTCTCCAAACATAACACTTCTCATTTAAACCAAAAAGTTCTATTTTGGTCTCATCCGTCCACAAAACATTTTTCCAACAGCCTTCTGGCTTGTCCATGTGATCTTTAGCAAACTGCAGACGAGCAGCAATGTTCTTTTTGGAGAACAGTGGCTTTCTTCTTGCAACCCTGCCACGCACACCATTGTTGTTCAGTGTTCTCCTGATGGTGGACTCATGAACATTAACATTAGCCCATGTGAGAGAGGCCTTCAGGTGCTTAGAAATTACCCTGGGGTCCTTTGTGACCTTGCTGACTATTACACGCCTTGCTCTTGGAGTGATCTTTGTTGGTTGACCACTCCTGGGGAGGGTAACAATGGTCCTGAATTTCCTCCATTTGTACACAATCTGTCTGACTGTGGATTGGTGGAGTCCAAACTCTTTAGAGATGGTTTTGTCACCTTTTCCAGCCTGATGAGCATCAACAACACATTTTCTAAGGTCCTCAGAAATCTCCTTTGTTCGTGCCGTGATACACTTCCACAAACATGTGTTGTGAAGATCAGACTTTGATATATCACTGTTCTTTAAATAAAACAGGGTGCCCACTCACACCTGATTGTCATCCCATTGATTGAAAACACCTGACTCTAATTTCACCTTCAAATGAACTGCTCATCCTAGAGGTTCACATACTTTTGCCACTCACTGATATGTAATATTGGATCATTTTCCTCAATAAATAAATGACCAAGTATAATATTTTTGTCTCATTTGTTTAACTGGGTTCTCTTTATCTACTTTTAGGACTTGTGTGAAAATCTGATGATGTTTTAGGTCATATTTATGCAGAAATATAGAAAATTCTAAAGGGTTCACAAACTTTCAAGCACCACTGTATATATATACACACATTATCTGTAACCACTTATCCTGTTCTACAGGGTCACAGGCAAGCTGGAGCCTATCCCAGCTGACTATGGGTGAGAGGCGGGGTACATCCTGGACAAGTCGCCAGGTCATTGCAGGGCTGACACAGAGACAAACAACCATTCACACTCATGGTCAATTTAGAGCCACCAATTAGCCTAACCTGCATCATGTCTTTGGGGGAAACCAGAGCAAACCCACACAGACATGGGGAGAACATGCAAACTCCACACAGAAAGGCCCTCTCCGGCCACTGGGCTTGAACCCAGGACCTTCTTGCTGTGCCACTGGGCTTGAACCCAGGACCTTCTTGCTGTGAGGCGACAGCGCTAACCACTACACCACCATATGTTCTCTTGTGCAATGTTTGGTTGTTGTGGCCCTACTATCACTTTCTATTGGTCTACATCTAGGTTTATAGTGCAATATGCATGTCTGTCTAGCTGTCTACTATGTTTACCTATTGTTGTCTTGTGTGCATTTACTGTAACATGTTTATTTGTTTATTGTACATACCAGCACATTGGAGTGTGGGGAAAACATAATTTCTTTCAGCCATACACTGCTTGTTGTATGGTCTGAATGACAATAAAGTTTGACTAATGGCCCTTTTCCACTACCCTTTTTCAGCTCACTTCAGCTCACTTCAGCCCGACACGGCTCGCGTTTCGACTACCTCAGAGCAGCACGACTCAGCTCGCTTCAGCCCTGCTTAGCACCCAAAACTTGCACGGTTTTGGAGTGGGGCTGAAGCGAGCCAAACCGAGCCGAGTGGGGCTAGGGGCGTGAGGAGACACTCCCCTGTGCACTGATTGGTGAGGAGGAGTGTCCTCACACGCCCACACACGCCCTGCGAGCACGCTGGGATCTGTAAACACCGTAAACCCGGAAGAAGAAGAATTACAAATTACGAGAATTTCTGAAGCCTTATGCGCCTCGCCTCATCTATACGCTCTTGCCAGTATCTGTTGGCGTTGTCGGTGACAACAAGCCACAGCACCAAGACCAGCAACACTAATGACTCCATGTCCTCCATGTTTATTGTTTACTATCCGGGTCGTGAGACTACCGCTTAAAAGATCACTGATGTCACTGTTTGCGCCGCCTAACGACATCACGTGACGTCCACCCACTTTCGCTAACTCCACCCAATGTGTCCACCCACTTCCAGCCAGCACGGTTCAGCGCAGTTGTAGTCGAAATGCAACTCCAACAGCCCCACTCAGCTCGACTCAGCTCAACTCAGCACGGCACGGCACGGCTCAGCCGCGTTGGTAGTGGAAAAGCGGCATTTGACTTGACTTTGATACACACACATACACACACACACATACACAAAGCTCCAAGTTACAGCTTTATTTATGACATTTGGGTCAGATTTCACAAAATCTACAACTATATGTATAACTCTGAGTACTTTAAAACCTCCTGAGGTTTTAAAGATGAGTTGTCATGATGCAGAGGTGAAACAAATTCCAGCAATTTGCTTTCACAGCAAAGTTTATGGTTAAGCTTTTCAATCTGTTTTGACATTTTCATGCTTTTTGGCTGCCACATCTTATGAAAACTCAGTAATGGCTTCATCCTCCCTTTGGGCTTGATAACATCCAGTCATCTGTTCCAAAAAGGGAGTTAATGTAGCTTTGTAGAGGTCAGCAGTGTCAGACTGACATGCTTACACATACAGTAAATGCTATGTGACAAAAAGTATAAGTATTTCCAGTGTGAGCTTGATGCAGTCAACTTATTGAAAAATAAATAAATAAAAAATGAGTCAACTGCAGAAAGAGTGCTGTTTGTGTCTTCAATTGAGAGATATCTGATTTTGCCTTTCTTCTGTCCTGATTAAGTTGGGTGGAGCTATTTTGGCAAAAGCTAATGTATAGTATACATAAATATGTGCAAATTAGAATAAGGAAACGAGAACAGGAGGACATGAAGTCAGTTCTTTTGCTCTCATGCCTCTTTGTGTAGGGCATGATCTAATTACCTTTCTTCCTTTATGAAAACTATTGTAAATTATAACTAAATGATAAGTCACCTTTCCACTCAAAACACATGACAAGATATAGTAACATTTTCCTCAACAAATAAAAATTAAACAAAAATGTCAGAACCAGTAGACTGTCAAAAAGGGAAACTGGTTTTCCTTTCAGCTGTGCACACTCACTTTACACAGGTGAGACAAAGAAATTAATGATGCATTAGGTAAGCGTAGTCTTTTTTTTTTTGGTGAAGATTAGGTTTCTTTCAGTTAGGCAGCTTTTCTTCAATAGCTTCCATCCTGTTTGAAGTGGATTTTAAGGGTATTTCTGGCACGCAACATTAATAAGTATAACAAGAAGGAGTAGATTTGTTGGTGGAAGAAGCATCACTGTTAATGCAGTTGGTCTCGGGTTTCACTTGTTGGAGAATGAGTCGGCCAAATTCCTTCATTTACAACCTTTTCATCTACAGTGACTTTTTTTGATAAAATAATTTCTCCTATATATATATATATATATATATATATATATATATATAGTGGGGGCGGCACGGTGGTGTAGTGGTTAGCGCTTTCGCCTCACAGCGAAAGGCGAGGGCCTTTCTGTGTGGAGTTTGCATGTTCTCCCCGTGTCCGCGTGGGTTTCCTCCGGGTGCTCCGGTTTCCCCCACAGTCCAAAGACATGCAGGTTAGGTTAACTGGTGACTCTAAATTGACCATAGGTGTGAATGTGAGTGTGAATGGTTGTCTGTGTCTATGTGTCAGCCCTGTGATGACCTGGCGACTTGTCCAGGGTGTACCCCGCCTTTCACCCGTAGTCAGCTGGGATAGGCTCCAGCTTGCCTGCAACCCTGTAGAACAGGATAAAGCGGCTACAGATAATGAGATGAGATATATATAGTGGAGAAATTATTTTATCAAAAAAAGTTTCAAGACACTTTTGAATATATATATATATATATATATATATATTTTTTTTTTTACATAGTGTTTGTCTTCTGCGCTACAGCTAACATACTTGATTACACCTAACAGTAGTCAAAGTCCCTCCCGTACCAGCACCTGATTTTCCCTGGCAGTCTGCCACTAAGTACTAACCAGGCCCTTAAGCCAGTATCTCACTGGGCTATGACAGCTTGCGACAAATTGCGAACATCATTCACGAGAGAGTTTCAAAAGTGTCTTGAAACATTCGCGGGGCTTCTCAATTTCCTCGCATGAGTCACAAAATGTCGCTTCTTCGTCGCTGAAATTTTGAACATGTTCAAAAAATTCGTGCGACACAATTTCTCACAAAATAGCCGCAAATGCATTGCTGGTGTTGCAAAGTCGTTATGAACCCTTCTCAAGTCAGTTTCCATGAGACAGGAACTGCAAGTGTATGGGTAGTATCTCACTGGGCTGCGACAGCCTGTGACTAGTTGGAGACACAACAATTGCGCTAAAATATGCGAATACCAATTCAGTGTGATTCCAAGTGAAAATTGTCGCTAATTCGCATATTTTATCGCAATTGTTGTGTCTCCAACTAGTCGCAGGCTGTTGCAGCCCAGTGAGATACTACCCTTAAAGTGCATTGGGTAGTTTGCCGTATACTTTTCATGTGGAATAAATACATTTGTGATTAAATTGAGAAAAAGAAGCCTTTAGTTGTGTCACATGTACACTCAAGCACAGCAAAATTCCTCCTCTGCATTTAACCCACCTGAAGCAATGAACACACACACACACACACACACACACACACACACACACACACACACACACAAGTGAGCAATGAGTACACACACATACCTAGAGCAGTGGGAAGAATAAATAATAAATAAATATATTTGTGGGTAAATTATATGGATCTGTTATGCCAGCATGTTTCAGCTTTTGGATGTACCGCAATCTGCTGGTATAATATACATTTTTAATCATTTCAAAGAGATTGTACTGACTGCAGTCATCTCGATTTCCATTATTAACTATCACAGTTACGTTTCTTTGTTTGCCTGGCAATATGGTGGATATTGTGTGATAAACAAAAATCTGTGATGTCAGTGAAAGGCCCCTATAGCCCTTGGTCTCTCACCTATTACATAGTAAGGGTTACAGTGTGTGTGTGTGTGTGTGTGTGTGGGGTGGGGTGGGGGGGGGGCTAGTCCTCTGGTAACCCTAATAATAGTATACATATTATAGAGGAGATGCCACATACTAAAGGAGTCTCAAAAAAATGTAATCAAATACCGTACAACTGGGCGGCACGGTGGTGTAGTGGTTAGCGCTGTCGCCTCACAGCAAGAAGGTCCAGGTTCGAGCCCCGTGGCCGGCGAGGGCCTTTCTGTGTGGAGTTTGCATGTTCTCCCCGTGTCCGCGTGGGTTTCCTCCGGGTGCTCCGGTTTCCCCCACAGTCCAAAGACATGCAGGTTAGGTTAACTGGTGACTCTAAGGCCCTGTCCACACGGCAACGGATTCAGGTGAATCCGATACAATTGTTTATTGTTTAGGCCTGGCGTCCACATGGCACCAGTGTTTTGGGTGCCCCAAAACGCAATCTTTTGAGAACGGGTCCCAGAGTGGAAAGATCTGGCAACGTTGCCATTGCGAAGTCGTCTGGATGAGTAGAACGGATTTGTTTACGATGACGTCACAACCACATGACTGTCAGTGCTTCACACCGGGTAGAAGTGTAACGAACTCGATGCGAGTTGTCAACAAATCCTATAACTTGGTTCATGAAACGCACTTACAAAATATTTTCACTGTGAATATTTATTGTGTAATGGTGCAAAGTGAGAGAGAGAGAGAGAGAGAGAGAGAATAGCCCTTAGGGCAGAGTCAATCCCGCCAGCAAAAATAGGGAAAAAAAGGAGCGATCTCACCTCTTCAGATGTTGGTTTAAGTCCTACAATACATTCCTCAAAAAGGGCGTAGAAGAACAAATTAATCCATCAACGTGTAGCATTCAATTTATTCCGGACCATTAAAGACGCCGCCTTCCGCGTAGAATCATACGTCATCCTCGCTGCCATATTGGATGGGTCAAAGCGGAGAATAAAGATACCTCATTCATGTGCTGCGTTTAACTGTACCAACAGGTTTGCCGTCCAAACGAGATCACATGGGATTACCTTTCACAGGTGAGACTGGAAAAAAACTTTTCATTGTATTTGGTCATTATAATGTAATTTTACGACCAGATTTTTCTGACTTTGTGGCTAATATGAAGTCTTGCGCATAATAGTTTATGTGCATGCGTCCTTACTTCTTCTATTGTTCTGGTGTCTCCGAAGGGACCGTCTTGCAGCGCCCCTAGAGGTGTGGCATGTGTATTGCATCATTTTCAGCAAGCGTTGCGTTGCCATATGGACCTGATATTTTACTGATCATTGCCCATGTGGACGCGATATTTTTTTAAATAACATCTCGTTGCCGTTGTCGTGTGGATGTAGCCTAAATTGACCGTAGGTGTGAATGTGAGTGTGAATGGTTGTCTGTGTCTATGTGTCAGCCCTGTGATGACCTGGCGACTTGTCCAGGGTGTACCCCGCCTTTCGCCCGTAGTCAGCTGGGATAGGCTCCAGCTTGCCTGCGACCCTGTAGAACAGGATAAAGCGGCTAGGGATAATGAGATGAGATGAGACCGTACAACTGGACTTGGTTTTAAGTCTTTGAAGATGTTTCACTTCTCATTCAAGAAGCTTCCTCAGTTCACTTCATCAGCTTGTCTGACTAGACTGGGCAAGTCTGACCAGCTGGTGTGAGTACCCAGTGACCTCTGGGGAGTCGTTCTCAAGGCCACTGATGTCATTGTTTCTTTATTGTTCCAGGGTGTGATAAAGTCTTTGGAGTCAACTTTGTTTGTGCTTCATTCTGTTGTAACGACAGTCGTTGGAGTCATTAGAGCTGCTGGAGTTACATGAGTCCATTTGTGAATGACTGTTGTTCTTGGAGGCTAAGGTGTGAAATCTCCTGGGTAGGGATGAAAGGACAGCATTTTAAGTGGGAGATAGGTGGTGTCGCAGGCCTCCTCCTCTGTTGAGGGATGGTTTTTCCAATTTCGCATAGATGGCTTCTTTTACTCCTCTTTCATACCATCTGTTTTCCCTGTCCAAAATATGAACATTGCTATCCTCAAAGGAGTGTGCCTTCTCCTTTAGCAGAGTCTTGGCCTAAAGAGTTGGCCCTCCTATGTTGGGCCATGTTTAGTGGTTGTTTGGTTTCACCAATGTACAGGTCCGAGCATTTCTCGCTACATTGGACAGCATACACCAGGTTGCTTTTCTGGGTGTGTGGTGTATGATCTTTGGGGTATACTAGACTTTGTCTGAGTGTATTACTGGGTTTGAAAAATACAGGGATGCAGTGTTTGTTAAAGATCCTCCTGAGTTTCTCAGATACCCCAGACACATACTGTAAGGGATAACAACTTGCGCTTGTTGTACTTCTCCTCATCCACAGTGTTGATGTTCTTTCTGGAACGTGTTGCCGTTTTCACAAAGGTCCAACTGGGGTAACCACAGGTTTTATAAGGGCCTCCCTCAGGTGTTTGTGCTCTTTCTCTTGGGCCTGAGTGCTGGTGGGTACATTATCAGCCCTGTGTTGTAGGGTTCTGATAACACCTAGTTAAAGGATAAGTTTGTCTTTCTTAGACTGTGATTTCCACATTGGAGATGACAGGGGTCTCCACATTGGGGTACACAGGAAACCCACACACACAGACCAATACGTACTTTTTACTCGTGTGTGTGCATGCATGTGTTCACTGCTTCAGATGGGTTAAATGCAGAGGACAAATTTCACTGTGCTTGAGTGTGCCTGTGACAAATAAAGGTTTCTTTTTCTTCTAAAGGAGAAGACACACTCCTTTGAGGATAGCAATGTACACATTTTGGACAGATCAGAATTAAAGCGTAGTGCATTAGTGTTTTGGACATTTCCAAGACCATACTGAGAATATCTGAGGTGGGAAAGACAAGTTTTAATTGTCTGGATTCCTGTAGCTTTGTCAGCTAAGCCTAGTATAAAATTATCAGTAATTAAAATAACTAAAAGATGATTAATACTGGTAGTGCTTTTTGTTAACAGACCAAGGCCAAATTAGCTGTTATAATTAATGCTGATATCTATCTAGCCTTTAATATACCATTTTAGGGCACTAGATAGCATGTGGACAGAGTTAGTTTTACATTAGTAGCTGGTAGTTTTGTATTTTTCTAAATCTGAGAGAGTAACTGGAATTAACAGAATGGCTGGACTGAATCATAATGTTCAGCATTTGCATTACAAATCACAATATATTTCCTGCCAAGATTAGATGACTTACCCATTTTGACCATAAAATCCTGAAGGGGAAATTTTTATTGGATCCATCCAGTGCATCATTGTCTACTAATACCAGAAAGAGCTGAAAACAATGTTTCTTCTTTGTCATTGGGGAAAAATGAAGTGCACCAATGCTTTTCACCGTCACTGCTTTGCTTCTTACTTGTATAAAGTTAAAATCACTATGTTTCTTGTCATTGTATCTTGCCAGCTTTCAGTGAAATGTTGTAATGTGTGAATCCACAACTAATGCTGTAAAGAGCAGGGGCCTCATTTATAAAAAGCTGCTTAGATCATACATTATCCTAAATTCGATCCAAGACAGAATCTCAAAATGTTCACAGATGTGATTTATAAAAATTGAATGTAAGCATAAAAAATGTACATACAGCATCCAACATCTTTAAATCACTGATGATCATGAAATGGTGTGCCCCTGAATGATTTCATATCTATTTGGGCACATTAAAGTGCATATTCTGGACCAATTTCTTTTTTTTTTTTTAAATATGAAAGTATGTCCCTTTACACACTCATCCAGAAGGGTAATTTTGCACAAGGCCATCTGTCTACAGCAGAAAAAAAAAAACGCGTCTGGAAAAATCCCAAGGGAGTCTGGAGCCAGATTCGTGACGTCACCTGCGGAAGCGCCAGCAGGCTGCGCGAGCTTTGCACGGTTTCAGTGCACAGCCTGTGTAGACCAAGCGCTCCCATTTCTCTCTCATTGTCCGGTCTTTTGGAAAACAATGAGTACTAATCCCATCAAGATTGGTTTTGCTACACCCTCCTACGATACATCTGTTAACCATTTTAATAATTACGTGATAATGTTGAAGAAATTTGCAGAAAACCACCAGGTCGTTTTCTCATAAACAAACCAGCGCTGATGTAGGATTCAGAAGGAGGCGTCCCGCACGCGACGTCACAAAAATCAATGTTTCCCGGGAAATCCAAATGGCAAGTTTTTTCAGAGGTGGACCAATTCGCCTCAAATGGCTTGATTTCAACTGAATTTTTCTGGTATTGCACAAGGTAAAAAAAAATTGCACAAAATGCAAAATGTAACAGATATTTGACCAAAGTTTAATATAAAATAGGATTTATTTATTTATTTATTTTGAGGATAACCCCTTGAGATGTGGCATCTCATTTTCAAGGGGGTCCTAATAATTACATAGATCTTGCTCCTGAATTTACCCGTGATATGCACTTTAACACATACAGTTTCTTGCAAAAGTATTCATCCCTCTTGGTGTTTGTCCTGTTTTGTCGCATTACAAGATGGAATTAAAATGGATTTTTGGAAGGTTAGCACCATTTAAGTTACACAAAATGCCTATAACTTTATAGGTGCAAATTGCTGTTGCTTTTTTTTTTTTACTGTGACACAAACAATAATTAAGATGGAAAAAAACCAGACATCTGCAGTGTGCATCGGTATTCACCCTCCCAAAGTCAATACTTTGTAGAGCCACCTTTTGCTGCAATTACAGTAGTGATGGGAATTTCGGCTCTTTTTCGGGAGCCGGCTCTTTTGGCTCTTCTTACTATAAGGAGCCGTCTCTTTCGGCTCCCAAACGGCTCCTGAGATTTTATTTTTGATTTAATTGCTGCAATTAACTAGTTAATTAATTACATTATTATTTATATTTTATCAATAGGATGTTTTCCATTTTATTTTTTAGTTTTTGTAGCCATTGTAAAGCTTTGTAAAGTATAGCAGTGTAACAATGTTCTAGCTATAGAAATAAAACTTACTTACCAATTAATAAATTATTTTCTCACAAACATAATGCAAAACTGTGTTATATTACCAATATAAAATACACAGAAGACATCAACTGTTTATCCTTTATGGCTTTATTTCACACTCGACCTTGAACAAAATGCCACAAAATAAATTATGAAGTATAAATCAGGCCTAAGAAACTATGAAGCAAAGTTGGAAATTATTTTAACAAACACAGAACAATGTGCAACAAAATATGTGGCACCTTGAGCGCATGTAAAAAGAGAAAAAAGTGCCGCACTCTGCTCCACCAGTAATGAGAAGCCGCTGGAACAGCAAATATGCTCCTGTTATAATGACTGCTGTCTCGTTGTATACCGCAGATTAATCTGGCCATGCCAAGGCGGTTGCCGACCGAACCTGTCAATTTATGAGCGACAATTTATATCATGAGCTTTAGGAATTCACGGCAACAAAACAATGATCATGGTTGTCAAATAGACAATCATCCTTCAGCTGAGCTGAACTCTGTCTCTCTCTCTCTCTCTCTCTCTCTCTCTGAGGCACCTAAGGACAAAAAACTGATTTGGTTCCCCAACTCGGCTCCCACCGAAGAGCCGGCTCCCGTTGTTCACTTCAAAGAGCCGGGTCTTTGAACCGGATCGTTCGCGACCGACACATCACTAAATTACAGCTGAAAGTCTCTTGGGGTATGTCTCTATTAGCTTAGCACATCTAGCCACTGGGATTTTTACTCATTCCGCAAGGCAAAACTGCTCTAGCTCCTTCAAGTTAGATGGGTTGCGTTGGTGTACAGCAATCTTCAAGTTATGCCACAGATTCTCAACTGGATTGAGGTCTGGGCTTTGATTAGGCCATTCCAAGACATTTAAATGTCTCCCTTTAAGCCACTCCAGTGTAGCTTTAGCAGTATGTTTACGACCCATTTCAATTTGCATATAGGTCAAACAGGTCTATCTCCGCTGCTCTACACCCAGCCCTCACTCACCTGGACTCAAAGAACACCTATGTGCGAATGCTGTTCTGGGATTACAGTTCAGCATTCAACACAACCATTCCTCAGCTAGTAATACAAAAACTCAGACATTTGGGACTCAACACCTCTCTTTGTAACTGGGTGTTGGACTTTCTTACAGGGAGGCCACAGAATGTTCGGGTCAGCAGTAACACCTCCAGGACCATCATGCTGAGCACAGGGGCTCCACAAGGGTGTGTGCTCAGCCAGCTGCTCTTCACCCTGCTGACCCATGACTGTGTACCAATCTACAGCACCAACCACATCATCAAGTTTGCGAATGACACAACTGTGGTGGGCCTCATCACTAACAACGATGAAGCCAACTACAGGAATGAGGTGAGCCAACTGGTCCAGTGGAGTAAAGACAACAGTCTCTTCCTGAATGTGGGGAAGACCAAAGAGATTGTGGTCGACTTCAGAAGAGGTCACTCACAGCATCCCCCTCTGATCAGCGACGGTGCTGCAGTGGAGAGGGTGAGCAGCACCAAATTCCTAGGGGTGCACATCGCTGAGGACCTCTTCTGGTCCAACAACACCACATCACTGGCCAAGAAGGCTCAAACTTGCCTCTACTTCCTCCACAAACTGAGGAGTGCACGAGTCCCACCCCCATCATGTGCTCTTTCTACAGGGGCACCATTGAGAGTGTCCTCAGTGGCTGCATCACTGCGTGGTACGGAGGCTGCAGTGCCTCCTGCCGGAAGACTCTGCAACGTATAGTGAGCACGGCCAGCAAGATCATTGGTACCCCTCAGCCCTCCCTTACGGGCATCTATCACTCCCGTCTCACCCGCAGAGCCATCAGCATCGCTGGTGACACCTCCCACCCTTCACACTCACTCTTCAGCCTCCTGCCCTCAGGGAAAAGGTACCGGAGCCTCCGGGCCCGCTCCACAAGATTACTGAATAGCTTCATCCACCAGGCTGTCAGGATGCTGAACTCTGCCCACTACCTACCCCTGGTCTGTAACACATTCATTCACACAAGAAACTCTATCTCATCCATTTGTACATCACACTACAATCATTTGCATTACTGCTGTATCTGCTGCTATTGCTCATTTGCACTACTGCTCATATACACCTCATAAGCTACTCTTCTAGCACCTTCTCCATTACAGCTATTGTACTGCATTTGCACTACTGCTATTTTGTACATTGTTTGATTTTAGAGTGTATTTTACCTATATATCTATATTTATAAATATTTCTATATATTGTTTTTCTTAATATAAATATTTTTCATCTGTTTTTACAAGTAAGTTGAGAGAGAAACTGCATTTTGATTCTTCTATATATCCTGGATATATAGTGAATTGACAAGAAAAAATCTTTGAATCTTGAATGTTTAGGGTCATTGTCCTGCTGGAATGTGAACCTTTGTCCCAGTCTCAAACCTCTGGCTGACTCAAACAGGTTTTCCTCCAGAATTGCCCTGTGTTTAGTGCCATCCATCTTTCCTTCAGTCCTGACCAGCTTTCCTGTCCCTGCAGATGAAAAACATCCCCACAGCATGATGCTGCCACCACGACACTTCACTGTAGGAATGGCGTTCTCAGGGTGATGGGTTTGCGCCACACATGGCGTTTCCCATGATGACCAAAAAGATCAATTTTGGTCTTATTTGACCAGAGAATCTTGTCTGCCAAATGTGTTTTCTTAAGCAATTACTTTTTTTTTCTGGCCACTCTTCCATAAAGCCCCACTCTGTGGAGTGTACGGCTTAAAGTGGTCCTATGGACAGATACTCCCATCTCCGCTCTGGATCTTTGCAACTCCTTCAATGTTATATTTGATGTCTTTCTTGCATCTCTGATTAATGCCCTCCTTGCCCGGTCTGTGAGTTTTGGTGGGCACCCTTCTCTTGTCAGGTATGGAGTGGTGCCATATTCTTTCCATTTTGCTATAATGGACTTAATGTTGCTCCCTGGGATATTCAAAGTTTGGAATATTTTTTATAACCCAACCCTGATCTATACTTCTCCACAACTTTGTCTCTGACTTGTTTGGAGTGCTCCTTGGTTTTCATGTTGCTTGTTTAGTAGTGTAGCAGAGTCAGGGTCCTTCCAGAACAGGTTGATTTATACAGACATCATGTGACAGATCATGTAACACTTTGATTGCACACAGGTGGATCTTAATCAACTTCAAGAGGGGTCATCAAGTATCACTCCAACACAAGTCTCTGCTGGAAGTCAAGGTTATGGCCATAGTCATAGCAAAAGTTCTATCACAAACCATCCTGTAATCACAAAAAGAATTAAAGCAATCGGTCTGTAAGGTAGTCACTGAGTTGAAGCAGTCACGCCAGTCTCTGAATCTGATTACTTCTACATTAAGAACACTGGTTAGCAAAATGAGTAATTCACAAACAGTCTGTTTATTTCTTGATTATTGTGATCTGTTGAAATAATCTCTGCACCAAATGACGTCTTCTTATGAGTGCCATGTCTTCAGCATTTTCATTAGGTGGAGGAGGAGGATTATCTGGTTCATCCATCTTAATGTCCTCTGGATGGAGCAGAAAGCCATGGCTCACAGCAATGCAAAACAATTTAGGCAACCTTTTTCGGCAAATACAATAGTCTCCCACCTGCTGTATCAGAACATGGCCATCTTCCCTTTAACATGTGTGTTCTACAACTGACTGTGCATGGCTATGAACTGTGCTGTGACCGAGTTCCCTTTGGAAGATACCTGTAGCCAGGAACCCCAAGACAAATAATACTTGCACATGGACAGGTATGGCATGGTTGCATTCAATGTGTAGCTGGTAACGAAGCTCTACTAACATTGCTCTTGGCAACTGGTACCAACTCACCAACCATTCATCATCATGGGCAAAGAAGTCTGCCTGTTCTCTGAACACGCATTTCCTTCTCATTGCACAGCTTTCATTGTCCTCAAGAAGCACTAGTGCACCCATTCTTTCTCTTTCTCTAAGGTGTGCTGCCTATTTGCACATTATATAGCCATTGTATTTAGCCTACTTACATATTGTTCATGGAGACATGTATGTCAGTCCATTGATCTGTATATTAAACAATTAACCTTGATTTTTTTTCTGAATTATTGTCATATGTTTAGTACAATTGCATAGTTTGTACATATTGGCCATGTTTATGAATATCACATCAGCAACAGACTCCGTTTCCCAGAATGCACCGCAGCATACTATCAGGTCAGGGCTGACACAGACAACAGCTCCCAAGGACCAGTGCAAACTCTAACATACTCAAGTTCACCCACGGACTGACAACTCACACCTGAACTCTATTCACATGCAATCACTCATACTACTAGTATATAGAGGATGTGCAGTCACGTGGCCCACATGTGTGTACTCCGCCATATTGGACGGCATCAGGATTGTTTACCTTGCACGAGCGTAATGGATCCAGGGAGTAATCCCCAAGAAAATTCGGAAAATACCCCATCTACATCGCGCGACAACTTGTCTAAGTTTGTTCAGCATCTTGAAGGTGACATGAGACAACGTTATGTGGAAAAGTGTTCCAAGTTGGGGATTGCAGATCCGTACAACTTGCCGCAATCCTTGCTCAGGGAAATTCGGAGCTGCAGTGCCAGCGATTTGCTCGATCTGGCCTACCACGACATTTACAATTTTCTTGTTAATCGTGAATCGTGTTACACTGGCAAAGCCCTCAAAGCTTACAAGAGCCTGGAAGCTTGTAAATATTTTGTTGCGGGATGGGTATCCCAACGATACCTTTGGAAGGTTCCGAAGAAGAATGTCTACTTGATAACCTCACGGGTAAGTGGCATTAAGACGTTTATCATAAAAGAGACTATGCAGGACGTTTTATCGTAAGAATGTTCGAAATCTAAACTCAGTTCCAGATAATGACAGGGTTGTAAATATGTATGTTTTTGTCTGAAAAACAGTAAATCAGAAAGCTGCGCACGTTTGCGCGGAAGCTGCGCAAATGTGCGCAGCTTTCTGATTTACTGTTTTCTTATACTTCCTGTTTCATGTACTGTAACGGCATTTGCTCATTTAATAATTTTAATACAGAATTTACTTTGATGAAATTATTCAGACACTCCAACGCCCCCCCTAAAAAAAAATCGGATCTGCACGATTCAGCCGTGAAAAAGGCGGCATCCGCCGTTTGCATCCCTGTTTAAACTCATAGGTTAACCGACTTTAACCGGCTAATGAGGCTCGGTGGTCGGTCAAGATTTTTTTTAGTTTTCGCCATCCCTACTATGGTTTGGCCTTTCAAAGGCATATATGAGCCAAAAAGATAAAACATTGTCATAGACTAGGCCAGGGTAGTAGGGCTAGGCATAGCCATTTTAAACATTAGAGATCAAGCGGACTAATGGCCACAAACACTGTACTGTCTAGTTTCTAAGTATGCAGTTATCATTCAATCCGAAAATCAACTTAACAGATGTACTAGGAGTATTGAATTAGAAGATTACACCTACCTGATATGAAGTGTTCACTACAAATTCGGCTGGTAGAACTGGGGTTCCAGTTTTCTCTTCGCACAGCGGACACCCATTTTGAGCGTCTCTCCTCGTCTGCGGGGAATCTATAAAATGACAGGCCCTCCTTTTGGCCCTGTCTATAGATAGCTTTCACATGACGTCACAGAGTCGGGGATTCCCTGGTGGCGGCCATCTTGCGGGGCAAGCTTACCGTACGGGTCACTGAGCACACATTGTAAAGCGCGAGTTACATTTATTTATATATTATTTACATTTATAGTTACATTATTACTATTTAAAGCTAGCAATGGTGCACACCTGTTGTATTCACGGCTGTCGTAATAGGTCAAATGATGAAGTCAAGCGGAGCTTTTATGGAATTCCCACTGTACGGGAGCACGAAGGCGAGCAAACAAAGAAGCTCAGCATACAAAGGAGAAACCTATGGCTTGTGGGAATCAACCGCAAGGATTTTCAGCTTTCCAGACACAGCAAAGTCTGCTCCGATCATTTTATAAGTGGTAAGTTGTTTAAATAAACAATCAATTGTGTTTAAGTTTGTTTTTGGAAACCAAAACATCGTGTAAACAATCTCTAGAGAATGCCTAACTGGAACCGCTGAGTGTACGTTTACACTGTAATGTACACTAATATCACTCGTTTGTCACATTTCTAAGTTTATACTGACATGGTACTGTAATACCACTAATGGATGTAAAATTTGTCTTAAATCAACTCGATATTATACACACACATATATTTATATGCAGTGTTGAGAGCTCTAAAATTCTAATGTTTACATACCTTGGCTGTAATTAGGACACGGCTCTCACTTGTTTTTATATGGTGGACTTCACGGACCCAGCCACAGACAAAATAATTGTATGACTCCAGCGACTTGTATGCTTTGAGGTCGTCAAGTGTGTAGGCGCTTTTAGTATTCACGAAAAAGTTCACAATATCAGGGTACGATATGGATGGCAGCCCTGCATAGTCACTTGAAAATGCTTCTTTGTCCACTTCGTAGGGGTCAATTCCCCCAATCAAGGACAGTTTGGCTGCATACCGTTGTCGTGAGATGTCGTCCAATGTATCCATATACAACCCCGATTCCAAAAAAGTTGGGACAAAGTACAAATTGTAAATAAAAACGGAATGCAATGATGTGGAAGTTTCAAAATTCCATATTTTATTCAGAATAGAATATAGATGACATATCAAATGTTTAAACTGAGAAAATGTATCATTTAAAGAGAAAAATTAGGTGATTTTTAAATTTCATGACAACAACACATCTCAAAAAAGTTGGGACAAGGCCATGTTTACCACTGTGAGACATCCCCTTTTCTCTTTACAACAGTCTGTAAACGTCTGGGGACTGAGGAGACAAGTTGCTCAAGTTTAGGGATAGGAATGTTAACCCATTCTTGTCTAATGTAGTATTCTAGTTGCTCAACTGTCTTAGGTCCTTTTTGTCGTATCTTCCGTTTTATGATGCGCCAAATGTTTTCTATGGGTGAAAGATCTGGACTGCAGGCTGGCCAGTTCAGTACCCGGACCCTTCTTCTACGCAGCCATGATGCTGTAATTGATGCAATATGTGGTTTGGCATTGTCATGTTGGAAAATGCAAGGTCTTCCCTGAAAGAGACGTCGTCTGGATGGGAGCATATGTTGCCCTAGAACCTGGATATACCTTTCAGCATTGATGGTGTCTTTCCAGATGTGTAAGCTGCCCATGCCATACACACTAATGCAACCCCATACCATCAGAGATGCAGGCTTCTGAACTGAGCGCTGATAACAACTTGGGTCGTCCTTCTCCTCTTTAGTCTGAATGACACGGCGTCCCTGATTTCCATAAAGAACTTCAAATTTTGATTCGTCTGACCACAGAACAGTTTTTCACTTTGCCACAGTCCATTTTAAATGAGCCTTGGCCCAGAGAAGACGTCTGCGCTTCTGGATCATGTTTAGATTCTTTGAACTATAGAGTTTTAGCTGGCAACGGCGGATGGCACGGTGAATTGTGTTCACAGATAATGTTCTCTGAAAATATTCCTGAGCCCATTTTGTGATTTCCAATACAGAAGCATGCCTGTATGTGATGCAGTGCCATCTAAGGGCCCGAAGATCACGGGCACCCAGTATGGTTTTCCTGCCTTGACCCTTACGTACAGAGATTCTTCCAGATTCTCTGAATCTTTTGATGATATTATGCACTGTAGATGATGATATGTTCAAACTCTTTGCAATTTTACACTGTCGAACTCTTTTCTGATATTGCTCCACTATTTGTCGGCGCAGAATTAGGGGGATTGGTGATCCTCTTCCCATCTTTACTTCTGAGAGCCGCTGCCACTCCAATGCCGCTTTTCCACTACAAACGCGGCTGAGCCGTGCCGTGCCGAGTCGAGCTGAGTCGGGCTGAGCGGGGCTGTTGGAGTTGCATTTCGACTACAACCACGCTGAACCGCGCTGAACCGTGCTGGCTGGAAGTGGGTGGACACATTGGGTGGAGTTAGCGAAAGTGGGTGGACGTCACGTGCACCCACTTCATCGTTAAGCAGCGCAAACAGTGACATCAGTGACAGTGGCGGAACAAGTCAGAGCCGGGCCGGGGGCGGGGCAAATGACCGGGCCCTTTATTAAAGCTTATCATAACATCATTTTAGGCTACAAAATGTCCGCAACTGCGGTGTTTACCAATTTCAACACTACCGGGTGCAACTATGTTATTTAGTACATCAAGTCCTTCAAACGAACATGTAACTCAGAAACAAAAAACATTAGGATACTGTACATGGCTCATAATAAAACATCAATAGCCTATACTGCGCACATTATTTGAAGGGCATACGAATGAGCGCTCAGAGGTTGCAACGGTGACAGGAAGAGTCAGAAATAAAAGGAGGGCGGTGCAAACCTCACTGAATGCACTGTGTTTACCAATTTCAACACTACGGGGTGCAACTATGTTATTTTGTACATTAAGTCCTTCAAACGAACATGTAACTCAGAAACAAAAAAACATTAGGCGACATACTGTACATGGCTCATAATAAAACATCAATAGCCTACTGCGCGCATTATTTGAAGGGCATACGGCGAGCCTTGCGCTCCGCGAACTCGTCCACGATGCTCTGTATGTCACTGATTCAGTGAGCTTTTAAGCGGTAGTCTCACGACCCGGAGAGTAAACAATAAACATGGAGGACATGGAGTCATTAGTGTTGCTGGTCTTGGTGCTGTGGCTTGTTGTCACCGACAACGCGGACAGATACTGGCAAGAGCGTATAGATGAGGCGAGGCGCATAAGGCTTCAGAAATTCTCGTAATTCGTAATTATTCTTCTTCCGGGTTTGCGGTGTTTACAGATCCCAGCGCGCTCGCGGGGCGTGTGTGGGCGTGTGAGGACACTCCTCCTCACCAATCAGTGCACAGGGGAGTGTCTGCTCACGCCCCCAACCTCACTCGGCACGGCTTGGCTCGCTTCAGCCCCACTCCAAAACCGTGCGAGTTTTAGGGGCTAAGCAGGGCTGAAGCGAGCTGAGTCGTGCTGGTTTTTGGTAGTCGAAACGCGAGCCGTGTCGGGCTGAAGCGAGCTGAAAAAGGGTAGTGGAAAAGGGCCACAAGATGCTCTTTTTATACCCAGTCATGTTAATGACCTATTGCCAATTGACCTAATGAGTTGCAATTTGGTCCTCCAGCTGTTCCTTTTTTGTACCTTTAACTTTTCCAGCCTCTTATTGCCCCTGTCCCAGCTTTTTTGAGATGTGTTGCTGTCATGAAATTTCAAATGATGCATATCAAATATTTGGCATGAAATTTCAAAATGTCTCACTTTCGACATTTGATATGTTGTCTATGTTCTATTGTGAATACAATATCAGTTTTTGAGATTTGTAAATTATTGCATTCCGTTTTTATTTACAATTTGTACTTTGTCCCAACTTTTTTGAAATCGGGGTTGCACTTCTGTTTGCTTGATTTTGCCGACATTGATCTTTATTTTAGAAAACTGACTATATAACTTAATAAATTCGTCCGAGATAACGTAGCCTGTAGTGGCGATGGTCCGTTTTGTTTGCCCCGCAAGATGGCGGCTGGGGGGCGTTCCCCGGAATGCCGTGACGTCAGTGAAAACTATCTATTGGCACAACCAAATGCTGAAAAAGATATAACCATTCTCGAAAGATCTACTCCCACACACTTGATAATTAGAACGGGTTCGTCTAAGTTCTATGCGCGGCCTTGCCGTCCAAGATGGCAGATAAACAAATATCACGTGACCTCGTGACGTCACGTGCACGCTCTCTATAGAGGAATTGCTACAATCATTCTGTGCAAAGTAATTGCTCTATGTTGCATCTGTGCCAGTCTCTTACCAAGCTTTGATATTTGTTAGCTCATGTGGCCATCGTCCATCGTCCACAGTTCAGTTAAATCATATCTCCTCCATCAGTTCTCCACAGATTTCCATTCTGATTGTTTTCTTTGAAAGAACTCATTACTCCAGACAAAACTTGGTTGTTGTTTTGTCAAATTGTTTGCTAATGAGTTAGTAATTAAGCTAAATTAACATATTTTCCAGGCCTCTCCCTAGAATTGTACATCCTCTCTCATTTCTCATCCAATTCCAGTTCTGATTGATGTTTTGGGTCGATCTTCCCTCGGGGAACAAAATTTAGTCCTTTGATTTTCCTGTTTTAAACAATTTGTTGTGGAGGTTAGTCCTCTCTCACACTGTTACATTTCAGTTCTGTTTGATGTTTTGGTAGTCATGGTTGTTTTGTTGGCAGAGCTACTCTCGAGTTCCGAATAATAGTGCAGTTGGGAATAAGAGTGTAGGGCAGCAAAATGGGCAAAAATTAATGAGTGTGTAGGGTGGAAATAAGCATGCAGGCCGGAAAATTCTCAAGTTTCGAATAATAGTGCAGTTGGGAATAAGAGTATAGGATGGCACATTAGGACAAATATAATAAGCGATAAGCACACTTGAAAGTCTAGAAAATTATGCTGAACAGATCTTGGAGACCAAATATCAATTCAGTAAACAGACAAATCATATCATGGCTGTCAAAATTTCTTGTTCGTGTTCTTTTTATCTAAAACAAAAAGAATATCTGGATACTAGTAGAGTACTTTTGCTTGAGAAACTCAAGTATGCAAATTGCTTTAATTTACCTTTATTTAAGGTCTTAAAACATCAAAATTCTAATTTAAAAATGTCAAAATTCTATTACAGAGGCAGAGGAAGACTTTATTGCACCATTTGAATCCAGCAGGTGAAAGAGCATGAACTGTTAAGTCTTCATCCGATTCTTCAACAATATCACAATTAGAATATGAAGGGATGATCAGCCAATAGATACAAACGCCTCTTAATTCCAATTAATACAATATGACTTAAGGAAAAAGGCTATATCTTAATGCTTTATTACTTCACTTCTGTGTTTAGTCCCAATCAGTAATGTACGGGGGATTTGGAGAAAATTTTTTTGACATGTTGACTGTCGCTTCCCGGCCATTTCCGTGATTATGGTCTATGGAACCGGCCAGGACCCGAAAAGGGCCAGCAATATTGAACCGCTGGCATAAGTATTTAATTACTTGGAAAAATTGCATTGTAATTCACTTCTATGCTATTATATCTCAAGAATATGCTACATTATGGAACTGATGGGTGAAATTCATGTCAATTTTCGGTGGATTGAAATCGATCATAGATACTTACCGTTGTTTACCACCGGCAGTGTTGTTGGTGCTTCGTTGTGTCTGCGCATGTGCGTAGTGAGTCGTCTGTGTTCAGGCGTTATTTTCGCTCATTCGTCACACGTGCTTGTATTGACAAATAGAATAAGCGTGTAGGCCCGAATAAGACTGTGCAGGCGGGAATTTTTCGCAAAAATAAATAGCCGTGCATGCACGGTTATTCGGAACTCGAGAGTACTATGTCCTTATGTGTGTGCTCATTGCTCACGTGTGTGTGTGTTCACTGCTTCAAATGGGTTAAATGCAGAGAGGAATTTCACAAGTGTACGTGTGATGAATAAAGTTCTTCCTCTCTTTTTCTTCTTCTTGACGTTCTGGTGTTAATTATCCTTTCTTTTTCATCTCGTTTATATTTCCTGGTTTTGTCTCTGCCTCTGATTCTCTGTTTGTTGATCGCCTGAACTGTGTTTATCTGACCCTGATTCCTGTTTAACTATTTGGCTTTGTTTGCTCTTATCCTGGTGTTTGCAATAAACCAGTTGTTCCACAATTGCATCCGTTCCCCTGTTACTGTGATAATTAACAATTTGGCTTCCTTTATAATATTTTTACTGTTTGTTGAAAGTTAATAACCATGCAGCACATGCACTTTATATACAATCATAAATTCAGAGTGTGATAAATGGAAGAATAATAATAAGAAAAGAAGAAAATGAACACAACCATCACGTAATTAATAGTTGGGGATGAATGTTTCTGGTTGTAAAAATTATTTCCCTGCAATACACCTTAATTGCCACAAAGAAAAGTTTGTATATCTGGCCAGGAGCTAAATAGAGCTAAGTACTTTTTCACATCAAATTCTTTGTTTATAAATCTGCATTTTGGCATAGATTTTTACCTATGTACAATTTACAATCGAATCCATGCGTAAGAACATTTTATAAGTGAGGCCCCAGGTGTTTAGTCTATCGTGCCCACAGTAGTGTGATATTAGGAAACTAAATGTCAAGAAAATAAAGCTCATTTTAAGCCATGAGCACTAACCATGATGCTTCTGCACTATGGCAGTGTTGAAAGCAATATAAATTAATCCCAGTAAATCCCAGCACCACAGCACCAGCCAAGCACATGTCAGCAGAAACATGTTGTTTCTATTTCTGGAAAAAATACAAAAATGGAAATCAGTCACAATGTGATGTGACATTCTGATCAGAAAGTTGTTGTAATTTTTTTGTACCATTTAACTATATCCATCCATCCATCCATCCATCCATTATCTGTAGCTGCTGATGCTGTTCTACAGGGTCGCAGGCAAGCTGGAGCCTACCCCAGCTGACTATGGGCGAGAGGCAGGGTACACCCTGGACAAGTCGCCAGATTATCGCAGGGCTGACACATAGAGACAAGCAACCATTCACACTCACATTCACACCTACGGTCAATTTAGAGCCACCAATTAGCCTTACCTGCATGTCTTTGGACTGTGGGGGAAAACGGAGCACCCGGAGGAAACCCAAACAGACACGGGAAGAACATGCAAACTCCACATAGAAAGGCCCTCGCCAGCCACTGGGCTCGAACCCAGGACCTTCTTGCTGTGAGACGACAGTGCTAACCACTACACCACCGTGCCACCCCATTTAACTATATATTATTTGTATTTCTGGATAGATTTCCTGAATCCTCAACTTTCAAATGCTTTTGAAGTGAAAGATTTTATGACTACAAAGATTTATTTAACCAGACCCTCCAGGATTTCGCGATGTTGCGATTTGCAATATCAACGCAAATTCAACCAATCCTCGCGAATTTAGGGCGGTGTTGCAATTATATCCAATCACCGCAACTTTCCCGCAAATTTGACCAATCGTTGGCGTCGTCTTGAGGTGACGTCGACAAACTACCTTCTGCCTTACTTCCGTGTATACGTTCAAGAGAAGCAGCATGTGCGAGTCAGTATTTATATAGGCTTAAATTGTGTTACTGAAAGTGTGTTATGTTTACAGTGAAGGACTGTGCGCACTTTACATTATTTTTTACTTCATACAAGAAATTAATGGATGCCAACATTTTTGCCAAAATGGTATTTTATTTTCCATTGTTTAGGCAACTTCAGCATCATACTGTGAGATTCTGTTCAAATTGTTTTTTTTTCTTCTATGAAGCCTGAGCCATTTATTTTATTAGTTTATAATTATTGTTTAATTTAGTCTTCAGGAGAGACTGCCTGCACACAGTACTAGTATTAATAGTTTTTTTTTCTTACATGAAAGCTGAGGCATTTATATTATATTTTAAGGTAACTTCATGTTGTGCTGTGAGGTTCTATGCACTTTAACTTTTGAACCAACAGGTGCATTTGGATAAGTAAAGCCTATTTTTCTGCATTTTTGTAGTCCTGGTAATCTTTTATATTGGTAAAGTTGTTTATAGGACCATTTCTCAGTGTCTTTGTTTTTTTAATCAATAGTTTTTCAGTAATAACTTAATATTTAATATATCACTCAATTTTAATCACAAAAAGAGAAAATCGCAACAACTTTCACTTCCTCCCGCAATGTAATCGCAATAAAAACCTAAAAAATACCACAGCTTTCATTGCAATTTTTTTCCCCCCCGCAACATCAGACATTTTAGCCTGCAACAATCACAAAAAAGGCCTGTGAAATCCTGGGGGGACTGTTTAATTTGCAACCATGTTGATCAGGGCTATATTTTGATTACACCTGATAAATACAGAGATAAATTCAAGGATTACAAAACTCATGAATCTCTCAAGAATTTGGTTATTGTCATGGATGTTTGGATATGCTGCTGAAGGTTGACAAATTTAAGGAGAAAAGAAGAAGCCGCCTTTATTTATCACATGCATGCTCAAGCACAGTGAAATTTGTCCTCTGCATTTAACCCATCTGAAGCAGTGAACACACACATGCACACACACAAGTGAGCAATGAGCAGACACATATCCAGAGCAGTGGGCAACTATGCTAGCAGTTGGAGGTTAGGTGCCTTGCTCACTTCAGCTCAAGGCCACCCCATGTTAACCTAACCATATGTCTTTGAACTGTGGGGGAAACCAGAGCACCCAGAGGAAACCCAGGCAGAACATGTAAACTCCACACAGAAAGGCCCCTGTCAGAGGCTGGACTCGAACCCAGAATCTTCTTGCTGTGAGGCGACAGTGCTAACCACTACACCACTGTGACTCTGTTCTGCAGTGAGAGAATTTTGATACCCTGAGTTCGGTCCACTTGTCCCTTAAAGGGAAGGGTCACTGTAAATCAATGAATGGGAGGCATGGTGGTGTAGTGGTTAGCACTGTTGCCTCACAGCAAGAAGGTTCTGGGTTTGAGCCCAGTGTCTGACAGGGGCATTTCTGTGTGGAGTTTGCATGTTCTCCCCGTGTCTGCCTGGGTTTCCTCTGGTTTCCCCCATAGTCCAAAGACATGAAGGCTTGGTTATTTGGTGGCTCTAAACTGACCGTAGGTGAGAATGTGAGTGTGAATTGTTGTTTGGCTCTATGTGTCAGCTCTGCGATGATCTGGCGACTTGTCCAGGGTGTACCCCGCCTCTCGCACATAGTCAGCTGGGATAGGCTCCAGCTTGCCCATGACCCTGCACAGGATAAGCAGTTATGGATAATGGATGGAAATCAATGGATCTGGGGTGGGTTTCCCAAAAGCATCGCAGCACAAAGATCATTGTTACACTGCAAAAATGATATCTTAACAAGTTAGAATATCTTGAATATAATTTAAACGACCTAGCATTTCCTATGAGAAGAATACAAGACACCAACTCTGAGATTAATAAAACTAGTCCTAGATCGTAACCACCTTATTCCAAGATGTCTTGTCAAGTAAAATTATCTGTCCATGCAGCAAGATAATTTCAATAGTATAAAGGAATTTTCTCCTCAAATTCAGTTTTCAGTTTTTTTGCAGTGTACAGTGGTGCTTGAAAGTTTGTGAACCCTTTAGAATTTCCTATATTTCTGCATAAATATGACCTAAAACATCATCAGATTTTCACACAAGTCCTAAAAGTAGATAAAGAGAACCCAGTTAAACAAATGAGACAAAAATATTATACTTGGCCATTTATTTATTGAGGAAAATAATCCAATATTACATATCTGTGAGTGGCAAAAGTATGTGAACCTTTGCTTTCAGTATCTGGTGTGACCCCTTGTGCAGCAATAACTGCAACTAAACGTTTCCAGTAACTGTTGATCAGTCCTGTACACCGGCTGGGAGGAATTTTAGCCCATTCCTCCATACAGAACAGCTTCAACTCTGGGATGTTGGTGGGTTTCCTCACATGAACTGCTCGCTTCAGGTCCTTCTACAACATTTCGATTGGATTAAGGTCAGGACTTTGACTTGGCCATTCCAAAACATTAACTTTATTCTTCTTTAACCATTCTTTGGTAGAACGACTTGTGTGCTTAGGGTCATTGTCTTGCTGCATGATCCACCTTCTCTTGAGATTCAGTTCCTGGACAAATGTCCTGACATTTTCCTTTAGAATTCGCTGGTATAACTCAGAATTGATTGTTCCATCAATGATGGCAAGCCGTCCTGGCCCAGATGCAGCAAAACAGGCCCAAACCATGATACTACCACCACCATGTTTCACAGATGGGATGAGGTTCTTATGCTGGAATGCAGTGTTTTCCTTTCTCCAAACATAACACTTCTCATTTAAACCAAAAAGTTCTATTTTGGTCTCATCTGTCCACAAAACATTTTTCCAACAGCCTTTTGGCTTGTCCACATGATCAGCAATGTTCTTTTTGGAGAGCAGTGGCTTTCTCCTTGCAACCCTGCCATGCACACCATTGTTTTTCAGTGTTTTCCTGATGGTGGACTTATGAACATTAACATTAGCCAATGGGAGAGAGGCCTTCAGTTGCTTAGAAGTTACCCTTGGGTCCTTTGTGACCTCACTGACTATTACACGCCTTGCTCTTGGAGTGATCTTTGTTGGTCGACCACTCCTGGGGAGGGTAACAATGGTCTTGAATTTCCTCCATTTGTACACAATCTGTTTGACTGTGGATTGGTGGAGTCCAAACTCTTTAAAGATGGTTTTGTAACCTTTTCCAGCCTGATGAGCATCAACAACACTTTTTCTGAGGTCCTCAGAAATCTCCTTTGTTCTTGCCATGATACACTTCCACAAACGTGTTGTGAAGATCAGACTTTGATAGAGCCCTGTTCTTTAAATAAAACAGGGTGCCCACTCACACCTGATTGTCATCCCATTGATTGAAAACAACTGACTCTAATTTCACCTTCAAATTAACTGCTAATCCTAGTGGTTCACATACTTTTGCCACTCACAGATATGTAATATTGGATCATTTTCCTCAATAAATAAATGACCAAGTATAATATTTTTGTCTCATTTGTTTAACTGGGTTCTCTTTATCTACTTTTAGGACTTGTGTGAAAATCTGATGATGTTTTAGGTCATATATAGAAAATTCTAAAGGGTTCACAAACTTTCAAGCACCACTGTAAATTGTAGAATGAGTAGCACAATGAACTCTCTCTCTTCTAGTTAAGACACTCTTAGCATTAAGAGGTTTTTGGGAAACCCACCCCTGACTGATCAGCTTTATCCTATGATGAAACCTTTCTCTCATTATGAGAGTGGTCTGTTCCAGAATTACTATGGTGAGATGCATATGAAAAAGATGTCAGTCACTTGTCAGCAGATGTCAACCTAATTGAGCCCATTATTGGAGATTTTGCACAGACATTTTAGACAACGCTCTCCACCACCATCAAAAAAAAAAACACCAAGAGATCGAATATCTTTTGGAAGAGTGCTATTAATTTTAGGCACGCACATGAACAATGTTTTATAAAATGTCAATTCACTTTTTTTTTATCTATGTCATATTCACTGATAAGCATCTTTAAAACACAAAAGAAGGTCTTGTGATCTTTTCTGGATAAATGCCAATATTAGGAAATCAGTCTCAGAGATAAACACAGCCCATGTCTCAGAGAGCTGTGTTGAAACACTGCCTCTCATTGTGTTATGATTTGACAAAATAAACATTCTTTGGAAAGGGATTATTAATTTCATATTAAAAGCAAGTGCAAAGCTTTGAGCAATCTTCTCGAAAAACGATCTAATCCTCCATAAAATTTATGGTGGGGATGATGGACTGTAGCCATTTTCTTCATCAGCCCTCTGACTCTGCTGTCCAGGGTATGATACAATACAGTGTCTGATAAAGAAAAATATGCTCAGGCTCTGTCTTCATAAAAGTTGACCACTCCTGCCAAAACTTTTCATTCCTTTCACACGTTGACACAAAGCTTAAAAGGTCACAAATAATCAAAGATTCCAAATATTCACATTGTACTGAGTGCCAATAGTGGAGTTTAACAGTGAATATCACATTTAAAATTTTCATATTGTTGTGCTTGTAAAGTTGTTAGGTTGTTCCATTCCACTGACAGGGACAGTGATGTAGATTTAGGGTGACTGTACAACACAGGAAAACAAGGAACAAGTTAAACCCTTCTTTACACTGTTCAAAGGTTTTACTGTCCTCTAATTCTGCACATAAATACTGTATATATTATTCACATTGTTCTTATCATTCAGGCATTCTGGGAAAGTTCCCTCTATTAGAAAACGCGCGGGAGAGTACAAATCATATGAGAATTAGACAAAATTAACCACAGAACTCAGACCAGTTTGGGCTGTCATACTTGAGTTTGAGAGAACTCCATCTATCCTAATCACCCTTTCAAGGTCAGTATCAAATCTTACTCCGTCATGTCCCAAAGGTTTGGGTTTTCTTTTTTTTCTTTCTTTGTTTTTCCTGGTTGATCTAATGCTGAATAGTAAAAAGGCAGTGGTATGGAAAACATGGTGACATTTTACCTTCTAAAAACAACAGGAAGAATACCTCATACTCATGCATAGTGTTACTGCATCTGGAACTATTAGCACCCTTTAAGAACATGAACAAAAATGGGCACATATTTTACATACTTTTACATACATAATTTCCCTAACAAATATCACCTGTTTCTTGAGGGTATTATTTATTAAGTTGTGCACACTGCAGACTTTAAAATTGGACACGCTTTTTATCCAGTACCATGGGGGAAAACAAAGAGTTTTCAATACAAAATACACAGATAGACACTAAGCTGAAAATAATGGATATATACACTCAAAAGCCACTTTAATAGGAACTTGTTCTTAAATCTAAGATTCATGTTCTTGTCTGGGCGGTGCGGTGGTGTAGTGGTTAGCACTGTTGCCTCACAGCAAGAAGGTTCTGGGTTCGAGCCCAGTGGCTAACGTGAGCCTTTCTGTGTGGAGTTTGCATGTTCTCCCTGTGTCTGCGTGGGTTTCCTCTGGGTGCTCTGGTTTCCCCCACAGTCCAAAGACATTATATGAGTTAGGCTAATTGGTGGCTCTAAATTGAGTGTGAATGGTTGTTTGTCTCTATGTGTCAGCCCTATGATAACCTGGTGTCTTGTCAAGGGTGCACCCAGCCTCTTGCCCATAGTCAGCTGGGATAGGCTTCAGTTTGCCCATGACCCTGCACAGGATAAGCGGTTATGGATAATGGATGGATGTTCTTGGCTGCTCGGATTGGAACCAATTGTGGTCTTCTGCTGTTGCAGAAGATGCTTTTTTGCTCACCATGGTTGTAAAGAGTGATTATATGAGTTACTATATCTTCCAGTCTGGCCATTTTCCTCTGACCTCTCTTATCAACAAGATGTTTCCACATACAGAACTGTCGCTCACTCAATGTTTTTTTTTTTTTGCACCATTCTGTGTAAACTCTAGAGACTGTTGTGTATGAAAACCCCAGGAGATCAGCAGTTTCTGAAATACTCAAACCAGTCCATCTGGCACCAACGCCCATGCCACAGTGAAAGTCACACTTTGAGATCACAATTTTTCCCATTCTGATGTTTGAAGTGAACATTAACTGAAGTTTTTGATTTGTATCTGCATGGTTTTATGCCTCGTGCTGCTGTCAAGGGATTGGCTGATTAGAGAACTGCAGAAAAGAGCAGGTGTATGGGTGATCCTAATAAAGTGACCAGTGAGTGTAGTAATAATTATTATTATTGACATATATAAAAACACAATTAAGCACAACTATGTTAAAAACAACAACAACTAGAAGGGCACTCGGTAGAGTACATACCTCTGCCAAGCCACATATTAACAACATGAAAATCAAATTGCTTGAACCTAGGATAATACTAAAGCAGTACACCAAATTTCATCAAAATCCATTCGCTACTTTTTGAGTTACATTGGCAACAGACAAAGAAAGAAAGAAAGAAAGAAAGAAAGAAAGAAAGAAAGAAAGAAAGAAAGAAACAAACAAACAAACAAACAAACAAACAAAGGCAAAAACATAACCACCGCCAACAAAACTGATGGAGGTAACAACAACAACAACCAAGAAAAGGTTTCAAAAGCCAACAACAACAGTTGAATTTTTGTTGTATAAGCTTCTTTGAAGAGCCTAAAGACCATATTTTCAGAATTGCAACGTTTGAAACAACTGGCGTCATGCATTCTAGTTAGTTGAGACCAAAAATCATCAACATTTTGGCTGTACACTGGTCATGCTTCTTTATGCTTCTCTTTCAAGAAAGACAGCTGACAGCTACTGCAAAATCTTGTGGTGGATCATTAATGCTTTGAGGCTGTTTTGTGACTGCTACTCCAGGGGCTCTTAAAAATTCATGAATTATGCTAAGTATCAGGAAATTTTAGCCCTAAGTCAGGTTGCCTCTACCAGAAGTTTAAATATGAATCTTTCAACCGCACGCATACATCTAAATCATCACTAAAATGCTTTCTGAACACAAAATAAGTGTTTTGTAGTGGCTATATCAGTTTCTAGATTTGAACCTTATTGGAAACCTGCTATTTGAAATAAACAGGGCAGACCACATGCACAAACCAATAAGAATGCTCCAAGATCCTTCTACAAGTATCGCCAACCTTGTTAGACAAGGTTTTAATCTCTCAGAGGGAAGTAACACCACATATTTATTGTAGAGGTGCTAACATTGTGTTAAAATAAAATGATGCTGCTTCAAAATATCACTCATTGCATGTGTTATTGAAATTATCTATGTTTTTTTTCTCGTTTCCATTAAGGATGTCAACAGTTCTGGCATTGCTTTTAAAATGGCAGTTAAAATACACCATGGGGTGAAGAAAGCATAAATTTATGGTTCTCACCTAGGTATTAAATAGCTATGTACCTGGAAAAGAAATGGTGATGACAAGCTCATGGGGAGTGAGTCATTAGACTGCTGAACCTTTACCTTTTATCAACAAAGAGAAGGCCATAATACAAATGAAAAGGCTAAAATTTCTCTCTGAAAGTGCTGACAAGATGCCTTGGCGTGGTGAGGAATGTCTGTATGTGTGTGTGTGTGTGTGTGTGTGTGTGTGTGTGTGTGTGTGTGTGTGTGTACGCACATGCAAAGAAAGGGTTGTTCTACATTTTTCCTGTGGGTACACATCTATCAACAGTATCTCAACTCCAGGCCAAATCTGTTTTATCCCTGCGGAAGTGTTCAGATAAAACTGACAATATGTGTTTGTTCAAAGTGATCCAGAGCGCTGAGTGTGATAATGACAGAGCTCTGTGTTTGTGGATTCTTCCATTCTTGAAAAATCTCTCACTTTTCCTGTGTAATCAATGAAATGACAGATTCAGTTTGTTAATCAGGCCTGAACCCAAATAACTGCTTAAACCTTTAGCCAAAAATAAAATATATATTAAATTACGTGAGCACATAAAATAAACCACAGTAAGCTATCTTTTTTATTATTATTATTTTCTTTGTTTCTGCTTTCCAGTCAATCCTCAATGTCTAATAAACATTCTGAGGAACAACTGGACACCCCTGACTATTCCCGTAAGCTAAATGGGATTTGGTGCATTGATCAAAAAAATAAATGGTAGTCACGTTAAGAAAAGCTGAACCTGGGTATTTACAATGTGAGCAAAGAATGTCTCAACAAAATGGGTGTTGAGCGTTTTTGTGAGCAAAACACAAAAGCTCTGTAAAAGCATAGATTCAATGAAGCAACCAAAATGAACATTGGAAAGCCTTTCAAAAGAGGTTTCTTGGATATTTACAGGCTGTCCATTAAATGGCAGGCAATAACAGCAAGTACTAATAGGTGAAAGAGCATGGTTTGTTGTTCTCTGTTCCAAAAAAACTGCAGCAAGCTTTGACTGAGACAAGGATGTTTTAATTTTCACAGTGACATCAACTGAGGAACATCTGAAACACAGTGCTTTGGGAAACATTTATTGTTTCCCTTGAAATTGCATTGTGAATAAATTGTTGAGATAATTAAAACCACACGAATACTGTAGGCTTGTTTCTAAGAACTGCTGATGTAATCATAAAGCCGTTCCTGTCCCTAATCAGACTCTTAGTCAAATTATGCACAAACTAAATATTCTTTCATTATATGGTACTGTGACATCTCCTACACCTGTATATTAAAGGCATTTAGCAGACATTCTTATCTAGAGCAATGTACAACATACCCAGAGCAGCCTGGGGAGCAGTTGGGAGTCAGGTGCCTTGCTCAAGGGTGCTTCAGCCAGTCCTGCTGGTCCAGGGAATCAAACCGGAAACCTTTTGGTCCCAAAGCTGCTTCTCTAACCATTAGGCCATGGCTCTCCATATACTAGGAAATATTGGGTATACTGTATAGACTTATACTGGGTATATGGGTATACTATACTGTATGGACCCTTTTCACGTGACGTCACGACAAACGCGGCCGCCATTTTGGACATGCACTACCAGTAGTTTACCACAGCCAGCATTGAGGAACGGCAGCAAAGAAAGTGTTTATTTTCAGCAAGACTTCCATCATGCCACTATATTGTTGTGCACCTGGATGTAGTAACCATCAACAAACAAGGCAAGGGTTATCATTTTATCGGATCCCGGTAGATGCTGACCGACGGAGAAGATGGATAGCGGCATACCAACGCTTGTGTAGTGACCACTTTGTTGGAGGTAAGACGAATAAAATTAGCCAGAAAAGGCATTACATTGCTGTTAACATTCCATTCTAGTTTACTGTAATTATGATCTGGCAGCTATTTACACCGGATCCAGTGTAAATAGCCGCCGGAGCCAACGTCCGAGGTTCCGGAGCGCGCTCGCTCGCGGCCCGGCTGGAGCCGGCGGCCGCGGAGCCGGCGCGCGCCCGCTCGCGGCCCGGCCGGACCTTGGCTCCGGCAGCTATTTACACTGGATCCGGTGTAAATAGCTGCCAGATCATAATTACAGTAAACTAGTAAATACAGTTTTCTGCATCTCGCTCCTTTTTCTTTTATGTTTGTCGCCTTCCTCGCATTCAAACCGATTTGAGCCGAAGTCCACTACATGTCCAAAATGGCGGTCGCGTTTACGAAGGTCACGTGACTGAAAAGGGTCCATACTGGGTATACTGTAATGATTCATAATCCCACTATTTGGTTGTCACCCAGAAAAGGATGAGTCTGGTTCCTCTCAGGGTTCTTCCTCATGTCATCTCAGTGAGGTTTTCATTGCCACTGTTGCCTCTGGCTTGCTCATTACAGATTTAAATTTACAGCTCGAGTTCGGTAAAGCTGCTTTGTGAAAATGTCAAGTGAAGTTTATCTGTATAGCGCTTTTAACAACAGACACTGTACAGAAAATTAAAGACTTTAAACATGAGCTAATTTTATCCCCAATTTATTTAAAAATGTCTATTATTAAAAGTACTATATGAATGAAATTGAACACTTATGCAAATAAACATATTCAGAGTTTGTGGTTTAATTAATTCAGCAACTTGAAAGACAGAAGACAGGGTGGGTTTTTTTGTTTTTAGGTTTGTTTGTTTTTTTGCTGTCAAATGTAATGCAATGCAACCTGAAAGCAAGAGACAGTTTAAAAATAAAAAAGACTAATACTGTGATGAAAGTTTATTACAAAACTTATATGAAGGAGAAGACACCAAATATAAATTAATCAAATCCTCAAGGAAGATTGGCTGTGCCGAAAATAATATGTATTCAAACACTGAAATATTGCTGCATGAATGTTTCTAGTAGTAATTATCATGTTAATCACTGTAAATTTGGTTTAACAATGTGATTTCCATCCTGAGTATTCAGTCGCTTATAAACCAGCCCTTGATTCAGCATATCCTGTTATTATGCCTTTTCATTTATATTGTATATTGCATCACTGTTTATTGTGCTTAATGAAGCTACAAGAAAGTACAGGGTGTCCATAAAGTCTCTTTACAATTTAAAAAAAAATATTACAAAGGCAGTTGTTGAGATATTGTAACTAGATTTACTTTACTTTAATCAGTGTTTATTAATTTTTTTTCAACTGCAGTTAATAGACCTCTATATGGGCACCATTAGTTGCACGAAGCACATCAAGACGGTACTCAAACCAGGATACACATTTGCCGCTTTTCCACTACAAACGCGGCTGAGCCGTGCCGTGCTGAGTCAAGCTGAGTCGAGCTGAGTGGGGCTGTTGGAGTTGCATTTCGAGTACAACCGCGCTTAACCGTGCTGGCTGGAAGTGGGTGGACACATTGGGTGGAGTTAGCGAAAGTGGGTGGACGTCACGTGATGTCATTAAGCAGCGCAAACAGTGACATCAGTGAGCTTTTAAGCGGTAGTCTCACGACCCGAATAGTAAACAATAAACATGGAGAACATGGAGTCGTTAGTGTTGCTGGTCTTGGTGCTGTGGCTTGTAGTCACCGACAACGCCAACAGATACGGGCAAGAGCGTATAGATGAGGCGAGGCGCATAAGGCTTCAGAAATTCTCGTAATTCGTAATTATTCTTCTTCCGGGTTTGCGGTGTTTACAGATCCCAGCGTGCTCGCGGGGCGTGTGTGGGCATGTGAGGACACTCCTCCTCACCAATCAGTGCACAGGGGAGTGTCTGCTCACGCCCCCAGCCTCACTCGGCTCGCTTTGGCTCGCTTCAGCCCCACTCCAAAACGGTGCGAGTTTTAGGGGCTAAGCAGGGCTGAAGCGAGCTGAGTCGTGCTGTTTTGTGGTAGTCGAAACGCGAGCCGTGTCGGGCTGAAGTGAGCTGAAGCGAGCTGAAGTGAGCTGAAAAAGGGTAGTGGAAAAGGGCCAATTGTGCCTTTTCTTGAGGAGTAGCCATTTTATAGGGGTTCGGTTTCCATCAACACAGTATCTGAAACACAAAATTGTAATGTGAATAACAACTTTAATCAACACTGATTAAAATAAAATAAATCTAGTTACAATATCTCAACAATTGCCTTTGTAATAATTTTTTTTTTATTGTAAAGAGACTTTATGGACACCCTGTAAATCAAGGTGATGAAAGCATAATGTGTGCACAAGCCAAGCCAAATCTGCTACACTTACGGCTCACCTTAAGTTAATTCATAACTTTATCCACAAAACATTAATCTTCCAAATAAGCAGTTATGGCAGCGGGATCGTGGTCATGCGCCGGGTTGTGAATGGAGACCAAGACACAGGTGTGATTGTTTTGCCACTCACCTTTCCCAGCCTTGCTCTCCATTCACAAACCAGTGCTTGACCACACCCCCGCTGCCACAGCAATGTCTCTGATTAAGATGCTGTCTTGCAATGTTCTCTGTACAGTGGTACTTGAAAGTTTGTGAACCCTTTAGAATTTTCTATATTTCTGCAAGAATATGACCTAAAACATCACCAGATTTTCACACAAGTCCTAAAAGTAGATAAAGAGAACCCAGTTAAACAAATGTGACAAAAATATTATACTTGGTCATTTATTTATTGAAGAAAATGATCCAATATTACATATCTGTGAGTGGCAAAAGAACGTGAACCTCTAGGATTAGTTAATTTGAAGGTGAAATTAGAGTCAGGTGTTTTCTGTCAATGGGATGACAATCAGGTGTGAGTGGACACCCTGTTTTATTTAAAGAACAGGGATCTATCAAAGTCTGATCTTCACAACACATCATGGCACAAACAAAGGAGATTTCTGAGGACCTCAGAAAAAGTGTTGTTGATGCTGATCAAGCTGGAAAAGGTTACAAAACCATCTCTAAAGAGTTTGGACTCCACCAATCCACAGTCAGACAGATTGTGTACAAATGGAGGAAATTCAAGACTATTGTTACCCTCCCCAGGAGTGGTCGACCAACAAAGATCACTCCATGATCAAGGCGTGTAATAGATGGCAAGGTCAAAAAGGACACCAGGTTAACTTCTAACCAACTGAAGGCCTCTCTCACATTGGTTAATGTTCATGAGTCCACCATCAGGAGACCACTGAACAACAGTGGTGTGCATGGCAGGGTTGCAAGGAGAAAGCCACTGCTCTCCAAAAAGAACATAGCTGCTCATCTGCAGTTTGCTAAAGATCACATGGACAAGCCAGAAGGCTATTGGAAAAATGTTTTGTAGATGGATGAGACCAAAATAGAACTTTTTGGTTTAAATGAGAAGTGTTATGTTTGGAAAAAGGAAAACAGTGCATTCCAGCATAAGAACCTTATCCCATCTGTGAAACATGGTGGTGGTGGTATCATGGTTTGGGCCTGTTTTGCTGCATCTGGGCCAGGACGGCTTGTCATCATTGATGGAACAATGAATTCTGAATTATACCAGCAAATTCTAAAGGAAAATGTCAGGACATCTCTCCATGAACTGAATCTCAAGAGAAGGTGGGTCATGCAGCAAGACAATGACCCTAAGCACACAAGTCATTCTACCAAAGAATGGTTAAAGAAGAATAAAGTTAATGTTTTGGAATGGCCAAGTCAAAGTCCTGACCTTAATCCAATCAAAATGTTGTGGAAGGACCTGAAGTGAGCAGTTCATGTGAGGAAACCCACCAACATCCTAGAGTTGAAGCTGTTCTGTATGGAAGAATGGGATAAAATTCCTCCAAGCTGGTGCGCAGGACTGATCAGCAGTTACCGCAAACGTTTAGTTGCAGTTATTGCTGCACAAGGGGGTCACACCAGATACTGAAAGCAAAGGTTCACATATTTTTACCACTCACAGATATGTAATATTGGATCATTTTCCTCAATAAATAAATGAACAAGTATAATATTTTTGTCTCATTTGTTTAACTGGGTTCTCTTTATCTACTTTTAGGACTTGTGTGAAAATCTGATGATGTTTTAGGTCATATTTATGCATAAACATAGAAAATTCTAAAGGGTCTACAAATTTTCAAGCAACACTGTATTGTTCAAGGTGTGCTATTGATATTATTAATTAATTTGATTTCAGCATGAACTATTGTGGTTAGATTTATTTTATTTATTTACTAATTTATCTGTCAGGAACAGTGATTTCAAGAGATGACTGAAGTTTTCAATCTGAAGAGTGGGAAAAGGAGAGCGATTGGGGGTTTATATAGGTCCCTTGTGCATTCTTTGTTTAAAAGCATTTTCTTAGCATATTTTATATTATAGGGCGGCACGGTGGTGTAGTGGTTAGCGCTGTCGCCTCACAGCAAGAAGGTCCGGGTTCGAGCCCCGTGACCGGCGAGGGCCTTTCTGTGCGGAGTTTGCATGTTCTCTCCGTGTCCGCGTGGGTTTCCTCCGGGTGCTCCGGTTTCCCCCGCAGTCCAAAGACATGCAGGTTAGGTTAACTGGTGACTCTAAATTGACCGTAGGTGTGAATGTGAGTGTGAATGGTTGTCTGTGTCTATGTGTCAGCCCTGTGATGACCTGGCGACTTGTCCAGGGTGTACCCCGCCTTTCGCCCATAGTCAGCTGGGATAGGCTCCAGCTTGCCTGTGACCCTGTAGAAGGATAAAGCGGCTACAGATAATGAGATGAGATTTTATATTATATATATATATATATATCATGAAAAAGTTGATTTATTTCAGTAATTCCATTCAAAAAGTGAAACTTGTATATTATATTCATTCATTACACACAGACTGATATATTTCAAGTGTTTATTTCTTTTAATTTTGATGATTATAACTGACAACTAATGACCCCAAATTCAGTATCTTTGAAAATTAGAATATTGTGAAAAGCTTCAATATTGAAGACACCTGGTGCCGCACTCTAATCAGCTAATTAACTCAAAACACCTGCAAAGGCCTTTAAATGGTCTCTCAGTCTAGTTCTGTAGGTGACACAATCATGGGGAAGACTGCTGATTTGACAGTTGTCCAAAAGATGACCATTGACACCTTGCACAAGGAGGGCAAGACACAAAAGGTCATTGCTAAAGAGGCTGGCTGTTCACGGAGCTCTGTGTCCAAGCACATTAATAGAGAGGGAAAGGGAAGGAAAAGATGTGGTAGAAAAAAGTGTACAAGCAATAGGGATAACCCCACCCCGGAGAGGATTGTGAAACAAAACCCATTCAAAAATGTGGGGGAGATTCACAAAAAGTGGACTGCAGCTGGAGTCAGTGCTTCAAGAACCACCACGCACAGACGTATGCAAGACATGGGTTTCAGCTGTTGCATTCCTTGTGTCAAGCCACTCTTGAACAAGAGACAGCGTCAGAAGCGTCTCGCCTGGGCTAAAGACAAAAAGGACTGGACTGCTGCTGAGTGGTCCAAAGTTATGTTCTCTGATGAAAGTAAATTTTGCATTTCCTTTGGAAATCAAGGTCCCAGAGTCTGGAGGAAGAGAGGAGAGGCACAGAATCCACGTTGCTTGAGGTCCAGTGTAAAGTTTCCACAGTCAGTGATGGTTTGGGGTGCCATGTCATCTGCTGGTGTTGGTCCACTGTGTTTTCTGAGGTCCTAGGTCAACGCAGCCATCTACCAGGAAGTTTTAGAGCACTTCATGCTTCCTGCTGCTGACCAACTTTATGGAGATGCAGATTTCATTTTCCAACAGGACTTGGTACCTGCACACAGTGCCAAAGCTACCAGTACCTGGTTTAAGGACCATGGTATCCCTGTTCTTAATTGGCCAGCAAACTCGCCTGACCTTAACCCCATAGAAAATCTATGGGGTATTGTGAAGAGGAAGATGCGATACGCCAGACCCAACAATGCAGAAGAGCTGAAGGCCACTATCAGAGCAACCTGGGCTCTCATAACACCTGAGCAGTGCCACAGACTGATCGACTCCATGCCACGCCGCATTGCTGCAGTAATTCAGGCAAAAGGAGCCCCAACTAAGTATTGAGTGCTGTACATGCTCATACTTTTCATGTTCATACTTTTCAGTAGCCCTGTGATGACCTGGCGACTTGTCCAGGGTGTACCCCGCCTTTCACCCGTAGTCAGCTGGGATAGGCTCCAGCTTGCCTGCGACCCTGTAGAACAGGATAAAGCGGCTAGAGATAATGAGATGAGATACTTTTCAGTTGGCCAACATTTCTAAAAATCCTTTTTTGTATTGGTCTTAAGTAATATTCTAATTTTCTGAGATACTGAATTTGGGATTTTCATTAGTTGTCAGTATCAACATTAAAAGAAATAAACATTTGAAATATATCAGTCTGTGTGTAATGAATGAATATAATATACAAGTTTCACTTTTTGAATGGAATTACTGAAATAAATAAACTTTTTCATGATATTCTAATTATATGACTAGCACCTGTGTGTGTGTGTGTGTGTGTGTGTGTGTGTATATATATATATATATATAATAGTAATTTTATATCATAAATAAAAGGGCGGCACGGTGGTATAGTAGTGAGTACTGTCGCCTCACAGCAAGAAGGTTCTAGGTTCAAGCCCAGTGGCTGATGGGGGGCCTTTTTCAGGGATGTGATTTTTCCGCGAATTCGCGGAATTCCGCTTTTTTCACCTCAAAACTTGAAAAAAAAATGTTTCCGATTTTTCCCTCAAATCTACATTCGTATCCTATTCGTTCCGACTTTGTTTGAAAGATGGCAGCCTCGGATTTGCATCTTTACACCTCGATCACGGAGGCTGCCATCTTTCAACTCTTTGTTTGAAGCGAGCGCATTCATTGGTTGTTACAGAGCGATGGGCCAATCACGTACCTCGTTTCATCTCATTGACGTAATTACGTCATTTACGCAATTACGTCATTGAGATGAAACGAGGTACGTGATTGGCCCATCGCTCTGTAACAACCAATGAACGCGCTTGTTAGATAGCTGTACGTAAGCTCGCTTCAAACAGAGTTGAAAGATGGCAGCCTCCGTGATCGAGCGTAAAGTGCGCGCGCGTGAGAGAGAGAGCGAGTGAGAGCAAGAGCGAGCGAGTGAGAGAGAGAGCGAGTGCGCGAGAGAGAGAGCGAGCGAGTGAGAGAGCGAGTGCGCGAGAGAGAGAGCGTGAGAGAGAGAGAGCGTGAGAGAGCGAGAGTGAGAGTGCGTGCGCGCGTGAGAGTGTGTGCGCGAGTGAGAGAGAAAGCGCGAGTGAGAGTGCGTGCGCGCGCGCGCGAGTGAGAGAGTGTGTGCGCGCGCGCGCGAGTGAGAGAGTGAGTGTGTGTGTCAGAGTTGCATGTTGACCATTAAATTGGCTTGAATTTGTTAATCATGACAAGTTTTTTCTTGTGTGTTTGCTTGCCATTTTAGTACAATTTTTAAGTCAGAAAACCCCAGAACCCAGGAGCTTCGGGGGGCTTCCCCCCTTGTCCCCCCACCAGGGCGCTGCCCTGGACCAGCTGGGGGCCTGCGGCCCCCAGACCCCCGCCTAAAATTTTCAGATAATTTCACCAGCCCCAAATCACATCCCTGCTTTTTGTGTAGAGTTTGCACGTTCTCCCCATGTCTCTATGGGTTTCCTCCAGGTGCTCCAGTTTCCCCCACAGTCCAAAGACATGCAGGTTAGGCTAATTGATGGCTCTAAATTGACCGTAGGTGTGAATGTGAGTGTGAATGGTTGTTTGTCTCTATGGCTACGTTTACATTACGTCGAATCAGCGGATCATCAGATTAACGCTCTTAAAATGATTCGCGTTTACACTAAAACCGTTAGTCGTGCACACAGCAACGCCAATACGCGGATACGCTCGGCTCCGCAGGCATCCTGCGCTCCAAATCACTCCGCCCTGAACAGCGAGTGCCCTCTGGAGGGTGCGCACTCCGGCCCTGCGCAGCTCACACAGCGCGTGAGTGAAGTGCACAAGCCACGATTCGGGACTGAGCCGCTGTGTGTGAGATCCCAGCGCATATCACTTACTACTTGCAAGTGGAAGGATGGCAAGCCTAAAGACAATCATAACTACACAATGGGCAGTATTTGCATCAGTATTTGCAGTATTTTCATACTTTTATACTCTTTAATGAAAGGTGATACAAGGCGGAAGTCCGCGCCGTTTTTCAGCAGTCGCGTCACATGACCAACGCCAGCGAATCAGGAAGGTGGATGTCACAGTGACGTTGTCCAATGAGACGCCAGCTAGAGCTCAGCACAGCGTATCCGCGTATTTTGAATGTTTACACAGCACCGGAGCTGACACGGTCTGGATTGAATACGTGGACGCTGGCGGATTCCCGTTTCCAGGCGTTTCCAGGCGGTTTAATGTAAACGGACAGTGCATCCACGAAGAAAATGAGATAGATACTGTCTAGTATAAACATAGCCTCTTCAGTTCTGTCTAACTAGTGGGGAGTTCCAGGTATTTATCCTCTAGTGGACCAAAAGCAACCCTAAGGAGAGTCGTTGAGGTTACATGGGTCGTTGACCTTCTGTCATCCTGTAGGTGTTAGGGTCACTTGGGGCCGGGTGTGAATGGTGTTAGTGGGTTACAGATCACCCTAATGACCCTAGAGGGTCATTACGGTGATCTGTGGGTCGTTGGCGCTCTCTGTCATCATGTGAGTCATAGAAGTCAGCTGAGTCTTGGTGTGGATGTGTATTCAGTTTTCTGGGAAATGTGCCAAGGACTGCATAGGTGGCTGATAAGTGGTGTCTCAGACCACCTCCTCTGTTCAGTGATGGTCGTTTCATGTTGATGAAGATGGCTTCTTTTACTCCTCTTTCAAACCACCAGTCTTCTCTGGCTAGAATGCGTACATTGCAGTCCTGAAACAAGTGTCCTTTATTATTGAGATGAAGATAGACTGCAGAGTCCTGGCCTGAGGAACTAGCGCTCCTGTGTTGAGCCATGCGCTTGTGAAGCAGTTGTTTCGTTTCTCCAATGTACAGGTCTGTGCATTCCTCACTGCATTGAACTGTGCACACTACATTGTCCTGTTTGTGTCTGAGTATTCTGTCCTTTGGGTGGACCAATTTCTGCCTCAAAGTGTTGCCAGGTCTGAAGTGTACAGGGATGTTGTGTTTGTGGAAGATTCTCTTGAGTTTCTCAGATAGTCCAGAAATGTTGGGAATGACAATGTTCTTGCATTTGTTGCTGTTTTCTTCCTTGTCCATTATGTTTCTTTTTCTGGTCTTGACAAAAGCCCAGTTGGGATGCTTGCACTTCTGAAGTGCTTCCTTGATGTGTTTTTGCTCCTTCTCTTTTCCTTCTACCATGGTAGGAATGTTCTGAGCCCTGTGATGTAAGGTCCTAATGACCCCTAATTTGTGTCCCAGTGGGTGGTGAGAGTCAAACAGTAGGTACTGGTCTGTGTGTGTGTGGGATTCCAGTAGACCTCAATGCTAAGACTTCTGTCTTGTTTGATGCACACACTGCAGACCAAAAAGGCTAGGTTGCTTCCACTGACATCCTCCCGAATGAACTTGATTAGATTAGATTAGATTAGATTAGATTAGATTAGATTAGATTAGATTAGATTAGATTAGATTAGATAAAACTTTATTGATCCCTTTGGGAGGGTTCCCTCAGGGAAATTAAGATTCCAGCAGCATCATTACAGATAAACAGAGAAAAGAAATAGAGAAAAACTTCTAGATAAATTAAAATAAATTAAGTATTTACATATACAAATACACTATATTGCCAAAAGTATTTACTCACCTGCCTTGACTCACATATGAGCTTAAGTGACATCCCATTCCTAATCCATAGGGTTCAGTATGACGTTGGTCCACCCTTTGCAGCTAGAACAGCTTCAACTCTTCTGGGAAGGCTGTCCACAAGGTTTAGGAGTGTGTTTATGGGAATTTTTGACCATTCTTCCAGAAGCGCATTTGTGAGGTCACACACTGTTGTTGGACGAGAAGGCCTGACTCTCAGTCTCTGCTCTAATTCATCCCAAAGGTGTTCTATTGGGTTGAGGTCAGGACTCTGTGCAGGCCAGTCAAGTTCATCCACACCAGACGCTGTCATCCATGTCTTTATGGACCTTGCTTTGTGCACAGTCATGTTGGAAGAGGAAGGGGCCAGCTCCAAACTGTAAAAACAGTCTGCATGCCTAGGTGCTTGATTTTATACACCTGTGGCCATGGAAGTGATTGGAAAACCTGATTCCGATAATTTGGATGGGTGAGCAAATACTTTTGGCAATATAGTGTATAAAAGAATAAGATATGGGGAAGGGGGAGGGGGGAAAGGGGGAAGAAGTGGGGTTAGGGTAAGTGTGTGTGTGGGGGGGGCAGGAAAGATATTGCACTTTATATTGCACATTATATTGCACATTGTCTGGTATTGCTTATTGTTAGGCTAGGCTACTGCTCCTTCCCGTCCTCTGTCCTCCTGTTCCCCCTCCTCCCCGCCAGAGAGGAGTTGTACAGTCTGATGGCATGAGGGACAAAGGAGTTTTTGAGTCTGTTCGTCCTGCACTTGGGAAGGAGCATTCTGTCACTGAACAGGCTCCTCTGGTTGCTGATGACGGTGTGCAGAGGGTGACTGGCATCGTCCATGATGTTCAATAGTTTGTCCATAGACCTCTTCTCTGCCACCGTCACCAGAGAGTCCAGCTTCACGCCGACCACAGAGCCGGCCCGCCTGATCAGTTTGTCCAGCCTGGATGTGTCCTTCTTGGATGTGTTGCCCCCCCAACACACCATGGTGTAAAATAGGACACTGGCAACCACAGACTGATAGAACATCCACAGGAGTTTCCTGCAGATGTTAAAGGACCGCAGCCTCCTGAGGAAGTATAGCCTGCTCTGTCCCTTCCTGTATAAGTGATTGGTGTTGCAAGTCCAGTCCAGCTTGCTGTCCAGCCACAGCCTGAGGTACTTGTAGGAATCCACAGTCTCCACCTCGACTCCCTCAATCAAAACTGGTCGTGACCTTGGTCTGGGCCTCCCAAAGTCAATGACCAGCTCCTTGGTCTTCGAGGTGTTGAGCTGTAGATGGTTCCTGTTGCACCACACAGCAAAGTCCCTCACCAGGCTCCTATACTCCTCCTCTCTGTCGTCACTGATACACCCAACGATGGCTGTGTCATCGGCAGACTTCTGAATGTGACACAGCTCCGAGTTGTAGCAGAAGTCCGCGGTGTACAGGGTGAAGAGAAGAGGGGCCAGCACCATGCCCTGGGGTAATTAGATATTGTCTTTTGTAAATATATACTCATTCTGAGTTTCAGTAAAATCCCTAAATTCCTTGCAATTATACATTGAGAAACGTTGTTCTTAAAGTGTTGGACTATTTGCCCATGCTATTTTTCACAAAGTGGTGAGCCTTGTGCCATCCTTGCTTGTGAACAACTGAGCCTTTCTAAGTACCAACTAACCTGTTTATCTGTAGAATGTTACAAACAGTTTTTTTTTCAGCATTCCTCAACTTTCCCAGTCTTTTGTTGCCCCTGTCCCAACTTTTTTGGAACCTGTTGCAGGCATCGAATTCAAAATTAGTGTATATTTACAAAAAAGAATAAAATGTATTAGTTTGAACATTAAATATATGGTCTTTGGACTGTATTCATTTGAATACAAGTCGAAAAAGATTTGCAAATAATTGCATTCTGTTTTTTATTTATGCTTTACACAGTGTCCCAACGTTTTGGAGTTGTGGTTATAACTTAATACAACTTTCCATACAAATGATACTTATACCTGTACTCTGCACAATGACAAAGTTTAATCTAATCTAATCTAATCTAATCTAATCTAATCTAATTATTGCCAACAATTTGAGTGAAAAGTTGAATATTTGAAATATTTAAATGAATTTCATGGTTTTTTTAATATTTGGTTTGTCCCCTTTTTATTGTCCCCTTTTTACTTTACTGACCGTGTGCTCTCAAGCTGGACTCCACAATTCTATGCAAAAACTTATGATCCATTTTAGATCAAATTCATTGGAATATCATCTGAAAACATACTTTGATAGAAGAGGTTAAGCATAAAGAAAGTCTGATCTTTTGTACAAAGACATGGTCAAGCTCACATATTTGCCTACATTTAAATTGGGCCCTAGAAATAGTGCAGAATTTTGAATATTAAATAGTCAGGATATTGAACAATTCCTTTCTTTGTTATAAGTATTTAAAAATTCTCAAACCTTCTGTTTATTTCCAATTTAAAAAAAAAAAATCCCAGATTTTCAGTGTGGTGTCAGACTTTTGGACCCTACTATACACAAGCTAATTTTCCAGAATGTGAATGCTTAGGTTTGTGAACAGGAAGTTACTTATGATAACGTGGTTCTCCCACTTCGTGGAAGAACACCGGGGTGGATTTCCTTAAAAGAGTCATTTCCTTGCAGAGTACAAAGTCATCATCATGATCTCATGTGTGTAACCTATAAAAGACCCTATTTACATCATTCTCATTCTCTGTCAACTTGGACACTTAGTCATAAAACCATGGTTACCTTGTGTTGTACTTCCTTTCTTTCCGGACTACTAGGGCAGCTTTCTTGGGAACTAGTGGAGGCTGTGAATCAACTTTATCACAAGTGTTAGTAACATCCTAATGATGTACCTTGCCAGAAAATAACCAACAACACTCAAATAGTGCCAAGACAACACTTTATTGAGATAGAGAATACTGCTTTCTAATGAAGAAGATAATCACTCAAGTTGTTGATATTGTTCTTTAAGTCATTTAAGTTTTGACACTGCTCTCTAGTGATAGTGAAAATTACTTAGTGTGTTAATATTATACTCATGTTAGAATAAGAATCCCTCAGAGCATAATACTGTATTCGTCTGAGGGTGATAATAATTTGAATTCACCACAGAACATATGGGTTGAGCTGAAGCAGCCTTCAGTAAGTAAAATCTGGTGAAAGCTCTCACTGGGCACAGCACAGACCTGGGCACATTCTCACCAAATAGCACATAGGATGCTAGGTTTATTAGTATACTGCAGCATCAGCATCTTTGGGATGAATGCTGGGTTTAGCCTCAGTGTTACATTTGAACTCTGACCCCCAACATAGACACTACAGATAATGAATGCAATTCACCTACTCATCTAGCCATAAATGGTAATGCCCAATAAAGAAGCAATCTTCAACATAAGCTACCTAATGTCTGTATCTTCCACTGGCTCATATAGCAAGTTGCAGAAGCTGTTTATCCCACTTTGGAATCAGTTTTGGAGATGATCTAGACCTTTAAGGAAAGTCTTAACTCATTTTCTGTGTTGTCTGTTGTATGCAACCAGTGATGTCACAGTCACTTTTTGGGGTAAACACAGAAAGAGACACTTCTAGCAAAAAATTCTTAGCTTATGGTTAAAATAAGGGTTTTATGTTTCAAACCGTTGTGAAAAACTTTCATGGAACCATGGTCTGTTTGGCTAGAACAGGGATATCATCAACAGTGGTTGCATCGTTTGTTGAATGTGCTTACAGAACAGTGATAGTAGTGAGTAGGCATACAGCCATTTAATTTGGTCAAATGATGTCAACAATCATCCTTGAAGTCTATGGTTACAAGTCGACTATCAATAACATTTATTCCTCAATATGCATTTAGTATCTCAGAAAAACACAGACACACTTTCTAGTCCATGTGCTATTTCTGTTGCCTATTTTCCTGCTGTGCAGCTGTATATGCTGTTCACATCTCTCCTTGCTATGGCTGTGCAGAACTAAAGGAAGGTGATGAATAGGCAGCAATATTTCCATAGACTGCGAGGTGTGCTTCATGTCTTACTAGTAACATTATGTTGCAATTAAGGAAAGGCTTTAGATATATAAGTCCCAAACACTTCTAGCATTGATTATGTCCATTATCCAATTCCATCAGGACATAGCATCCTGACAATATCCAAACAACTTACAATCTTGGCCTGTTGGGAAAAGTTGACAAGATTTCAACACAAGCTATAACTTTATTAACAAACTACAACTTTACAAACTGGCGGCACAGTGGTGTAGTGGTTAGCACTGTCGCCTCACAGCAAGAAGGTTCTGGGTTTGAGCCCAGTGGCTGATTGGGGCCTTTCTGTGTGGAGTTTGCACGTTATCCCTGTGTCCGCATGGGTTTCCTCTGGGTGCTTCGGTTTCCCCCACAGTCCAAAGACATGCAGGTTAGCTTAATTGGTGGCTCTAAATCAGGGGTGTCCAAACTGATCCATAAAGGGCCGTGTGGCTGCAGGTTTTCATTTCAGCCATGCAGCAGCACACCTGACTTGGCTCATTCAATCAACTGAACTGTCTTCACACAGTCAAATACTTGCAGCCACACCCACCCTTGATTAAAGGGTGGGTGTGTCAGTTGATTGAATAAGCCAAATCAGGTGTGCTGCTGCATGGCTGGAATGAAAACCTGCAGCCACATGGCCCTTTATGGATCAGTTTGGACACCCCTGCTCTAAATTGACCATAGGTGTGAATGTGAATGGTTGTTTGTCTCTGTGTCAGCCCTGCAATGACCTGGCGACTTGTCCAGTGTGTACCCCACCTCTCGCCCATAGTCAGCTGGGATAGGCTCCAGCTTGCCCATGACCCTGTACAGGATAAGCATTTATGGATAATGGATGGAAGGAACATTATGAATTTTAACATAAAAGTTGTACCATGTTGTGCCATGGCTTAATGGTTAGAGAAGCAGCTTTGGGACCAAAAGGTGACCAGTTTGATTCCCTGGACCAACAGGAATGGTTGAAGTGCCCTTGAGCAAGGCACCTAACCCCCAACTGCTCCCCAGGCTGCTCTAGGTATGCTGTACATTACTCTGGATAAGAGCATCTGCTAAATGCCTGTGATGTAATGTAAGAAGATTTTAGGATTAGTTACTCTGAATCTGCAGCATCCAATCTGATACATACCAACTTAAAATAGGCCATATGTCTTATTCGGTCAAGTCAAAGTCCCTCTCATGCCAGAATCTGGTCTTCCCAGGCAGTCTCCTGTCCCAGTACTAACCAACTCTTTAAGGCGTATGGGTGTGGCGCCGAGCTCCGTTTCGATAGCCCTTGGCCTCTCGCCTATACTGCTAGGGTTATAATGGGGGGCTAGTCCTCTGGTAACCATAAGAGTTTGACTCCCCACTCACATCTGTATTGCAGCATGCTTTGCCAGATGGTAGTAGGTACCATTTTTATGATGGTCTTTGGTATGACCCAACTACAAGTAGAACTCACGAGCTTCCGGTTGAGAGGCAGACATGCTAACCAACTCGCAGTCTGTCTTATTCAGATACACATTTAATTGTGGCCAATTTAATTAATGAATAATCCAGATTAGAAAATGCCTTTACTTATGGTACATGGCAAAGCATTCTCTTTGACGGTGCAGAGTTTCACAATAAAAGGGTTAAGAAAAACTCCAGGCATTCAAGTGCTATACTCTGTGCCTTGAATCCATTTCCTCAGTCTTTGACAAGACTAGAATGGAAAGAGGACACACATGAAAGGGCCTTTCAGTTATTGTCACAAGGTAACAACTTTGCTATTAGTTCTCGCCCAGTAAACAAGCACACAGGAACACTCCACTAGCTCTGAAGAAACTAGTATAGTACTTTGTTTTTTGGATACTGTTTACTTAATGCCGCCCAGGGGAGGTTCTCTGAGCATGCCCCACCGGGAGGAGACCCCGGGGCAGACCCAGGACACGCTGGAGAGATTACATCTCTCGGCTGGCCTGGGAACACCTCAGTATTCTCCCGGAAGAGCTGGTGGAGGAGGCCGGGGAGAGGGGAGTCTGGGTTGCTCTGCTTAGGCTGCTACCCCCACAACCCGGACCCGGATAAGCGGCAGAAAATGGATGGATGGATGGATGGATGGATGGATGGATGGATGGATGGATGTTTACTTAACATGTTTAAGCTCCCTGAAATTATATTTTTGTAGTCAACCTTATTACTGATTAGGACTTAGAGTTTGATTTATCTTCCATGACATTTAAGTTTACTGCCATGACATGGGATTTAACACCATATTAAACTTTAAGGCAATGACAGTGGTGCTTGAAAGTTTGTGAACCCTTTAGAATTTTCTATATTTCTGCATAAATATGACCTAAAACATCATCAGATTTTCACACAAGTCCTAAAAGTAGATAAAGAGAACCCAGTTAAACAAATGAGACAAAAATATTATACTTGGTCATTTATTTATTGAGGAAAATGATCCAATATTACATATCTGTGAGTGGCAAAAGTATGTGACCCTTTGCTTTCAGTATCTGGTGTGACCCCCTTGTGCAGCAATAACTGCAACTAAACGTTTGCGGTAACTGTTGATCAGTCCTGCACACCGGCTTGGAGGAATTTTAGCCCATTCCTCTGTACAGAACAGCTTCAACTCTGGGATGTGGTGGGTTTCCTCACATGAACTGCTCGCTTCAGGTCCTTCCACAACATTTCCATTGGATTAAGGTCAGGACTTTGACTTGGCCATTCCAAAACATTAACTTTATTCTTCTTTAACCATTCTTTGGTAGAACGACTTGTGTGCTTAGGGTTGTTGTCTTGCTGCATGACCCACCCTCTCTTGAGATTCAGTTCATGGACAGATGTCCTGGCATTTTCCTTTAGAATTCGCTAGTATAATTCAGAATTCATTGCTCCATCAATGATGGCAAGCCGTCCTGGCCAAGATGCAGCAAAACAGGCCCAAACCATGATACTACCACCACCATGTTTCACAGATGGGATAAGGTTCTTATGCTACAATGCAGTGTTTTCCTTTCTCCAAACATAATGCTTTTCATTTAAACCACAAAGTTTTATTTTAGTCTCATCCGTCCACAAAACATTTTTCCAATAGCCCTCTGGCTTGTCCACGTGATCTTTAGCAAACTGCAGATGAGCAGCAATGTTGTTTTTGGAGAGCAGTGTCTTTCTCCTTGCAACCCTGCCATGCACACCGTTGTTGTTCAGTGTTCTCCTGATGGTGGACTCATGAACATTAACATTAGCCAATGTGAGAGAGGCCTTCAGTTGCTTAGAAGTTACCCTGGGGTCCTTTGTGACCTCACTGACTTTTACATGCCTTGTTCTTGGAGTGATCTTTGTTGGTCTCCCACTCCTGGGGAGGGTAACAATGGTCTTGAATTTCCTCCATTTGTACACAATCTGTCTGACTGTGGATTGGTGGAGTCCAAACTCTTTAGAGATGGTTTTGTAACCTTTTCCAGCCTGATGAGCATCAACAATGCTTTTTCAGAGGGCCTCAGAAATCTCATTTGTTTGTGCCATGATACACTTCCACAGACACATGTTGTGAAGATCAGACTTTGATAGATCCCTGTTCTTTAAATAAAACAGGGTGCCACTCACACCTGATTGTCATCCCATTGATTGAAAACACCTGACTCTAATTTCACCTTCAAATTAACTGCTAATCCTAGAGGTTCACATACTTTTGCCACTCACAGATATGTAATATTGGATCATTTTCCTCAATAAATAAATGACCAAGTATAATATTTTTGTCTCATTTGTTTAACTGGGTTCTCTTTATCTACTTTTAGGACTTGTGTGAAAATCTGATGATGTTTTAGGTCATATTTATGCAGAAATATAGCAAATTCTAAAGGGTTCACAAACTTTCAAGCACCACTGTAGATACCTGATTTTTATGTCAATACTATTAATGGTGTAGCAGGTCAGGATGTGGTTTAGCTGGAATCTGTAATAGGTGGGGGTGATGGAGCAGTAGGGGCCTTTCTCAGTTCTACTTGACATTTTCATATAAAGTCTTTACAGCTCTCATACAGACTGATTTTTTTTGCAAATGCTCAATCAAGCACAAGAACTTGATTTTCCAGAAAAGATGTCTCAAGTGTCATTTATTACTGTATATACTTTACAAATGCTCAATCAACACAGAGCAACTCACAGGAGCTTGTTATTTCCAAAGTATGTACAGTAATAAATGTTAACACTTAAGGCATCTTTTTCGGAAAAAGAAAAATCAGGTATGTGGGCTGAATTCCACTGTTACTAATGCAGAGTTCAAAATCCTTTCTGTCCTTAAGGAACAGTCAAGATATCCAGCCAACATGGTAATAAGGAAATAATGATGAATATATGCTATGGGTCAATGAAAAACAGTCATTGTAGAAAAGATTTCTGTGTAGTTCAGAGAAAAGGTTAGATTTCATGTCGACCTAACCTTTCCAGTTTCTTCAAAGAACAATAATTCAACAAATACCAAACACACAGAAAATGTAATTGTGTGTGTGTGTGTGTGTGTGTGTGTGTGTGTGTGTGTGTGTGTGTGTGTGTGGAGGGGGGGACAAAACAAACCTCAACAATGCTTTAAAAAGGGTGCAAGATTTTAATTTTTTCCAGAGTGCGAACTTAAATTTTTATTCTTTTATTAAAGTTTGAAATGACAAATGTCCAAAGAGAACAATATAGATATGAAACCTATGACCTTAGAGAATTAAAAACCTAAGAAAGAAAGCACAAAATTTATTCATCACACACACTTGTGAAATTCCTCTCTGCACTTAACCCATCTGAAGCAGTGAACACACACATGCGCGCGCACACACACATACCCAGAGCAGTGGGCAGCCATGCTAACAGCGCCCGGGGAGCAGTTGGGAGTTAGGTGCCTCGCTCAAGGACACCTCAGCCCAAGGCTGTCCCATATTAACCTAACCGCATGTCTTGACTGTGGGGGAAACCGGAGCACTCGGAGGAAGCCCACGCAGACATGGGGAGAACATGCAAACTCCACACAGAAGGCTCCAGAACCTTCTTGCTGTGAGGCGACCGTGCTAACCACTTACACCACTGTGCTGCCCAATCAACAGAATGAATGCAGGCTTACTATCAGTTTATTAATAATGCCAGAATCACAGGAAATATGTATTTGTGCTAACTTCCTGAGCTAGTCAGCTTGTCTGACTTCAAAATAGAGGTTTTGGAAATCCCAGCAGGTTTATAAGAATTTTTTTCAAAGCCAAATAAGACGATCCTCGGGGGCTACAGTAATGTCATATAATACTTTCAAAGTGACTCAGTCCAGGCTTTTAGAGGGATTGTATGTAATGAATTTGTTTATTAATCTTGGACAGATTGTCCATGGCGTGTTGTTGTCACAGCCTCTGAACTCAAACATATTATGGCATGTTTGGTCAAGAGAGCCAAAGGAGCTGAAGAGACAATGAGGGAAAGCAGTTGTTATCAGACATTGACTGCATTTCCCCACCCAGTAGGGCTCAGAAAGCCTCCTCCATGCATTCTGGCTGGGAAATCAGAACAAGACGCTGACTGGGCTTTAATATCCATCTGTGTGGAAGAGTCTTGTCTTCATCAGTTTTAGAAATGCAAGCCAAGCTGATTTCTTTAGTGTTCATAATGTCAAATAGCAAATGAGTTGTGCCATGACCATTTGTGGCCCTTGTATCTCAAACCTCTGCTTAGCAAAGTGTTTCTGATGCAGGCCTTGTTGGGTCCCAACTACACTCTCAGAAATAAAGGTACAGATCCGTACCTTAAAAGGTACAAACTCTTGTCTCTGTGGCAGTACCTTTAGAGGGTACAGAGCTGTACCTTTCAAAAGGGGTACATATTTGTACCTTCATGCTTTGTACCTTTAAGTGCCTCATCTGTACCTTCAAGATCAAGTTTGTACCTTTAGTGGATGGTACAAATGCTGTACCTTTAACAATGGTACAAATCTGTACCACAATGGTACCACCACAGAGACAAGTTAATTTGTACCTTTAAGGTACATGATCTGCCCATAGCAATGTACATAAATATGTTTAAAAGCCAGCACATACAAACTTAACACATTTTTTAATTAAAAAATCTTGTTTATTTTTTTTCAAATGTAAAAACAATAAAACTTTGACATTTACACTGCACATTAATATTCATAGAAATTGTACAACAAATTTCATTTTCTTCCAAAAAATATAAACAATAATTACATGTGTGTAAAAAGCTTCAGCATCAAACAATCAGAACAACAGTATGGTAACTCACCTGTAAATTTCCTTCTGTCGTCGTCTGTTATTTCCAGGCCCGCTTTTACTAAGAAGTCCAAAAGCTCTTCGGTGGAGAGGGCGGACAAAGTCACCATCCTTCAGGCGACCATGCGAGTAGTAGTAGAATTTTGTCTTGCGCTAGCATCTAGAGCAGGACCGTTAGTTGCTTTTTGGACTCCTCCCCCTAGCAGCTCAAAGTACCATGCCCTAAGGTACAAACATGTACCTTCTCCAATTTTGTACCTTGAAAGGTACAGTGTCGTACCACAAAGGTCCAGTTTTGTACCATTTAAGGTACATCAAACTGAAAGGTACATTTGTGTACCTTAATGTGTCATATTTGTACCACTGTGTACCTTTATTTCTGAGAGTGTATTATCTACAGCCCACCAAAGTCTTTTTGAATCAGGAAAGCTCTCACTATGCAACAGTAATAACAAGAATAACAAGAATAACACATTTTCCCCCAACAATAAGGTAACCTTGAGGCACGGCAGCAATATTTTTGACCATGTTGTGATGGCAATTAAGTTAATGCTAGCATATTACTTGATAAGAGTGCAACTTGGCCAGATGTTTGTGAATGCTTGGAATAAATGTTAGTTGATTTTATGATTTTGAGATTAGATTTCATGTTTGATGAGTAAAGAGAATTGTGTGCAATAACCACAAGACCAATCTGATGTGTATAGTTTAAGAAGTGAGGTTAGTTTTAGTATCACCCTCAAGATAACTGACTTTGATAAGCCAAGTATATAAACCCACCTCCTTCAGTGGACCTTCGAAAAATCCTCCAAGACAAGTATAACAAAGTTTTATTAAAATATGACCTGCAGATTTCTCCCTTCTTTCAAAAGCTATTAAACACTATATTAGATTTATCTCACGGGAAGCTGGGGGAAATTGTATATTCCCTGAAAGAGGATTGTTGAGGTTTTCCAGCAGTGCAAAGGCCACACATACTTTGGCCATCTCTTGACATAGCCTGAAGGGATGAACACAAAGAACAGCAACAGCCGATCCTATTTGTGCAGATGAGAGTAATTTACTGTTTAAACTATGCTTTCATTGGCTTGACCTTGAGAGAACATTGCACACACCAGCCCAGCCAAACACAACAGAATGAGGGCAGGAGGAGACTGGGCAGTTTCTTACATGCTTATTTCAGGGAACATGCAAAAGCTGGAGAGAGTGAAAAGAAACCGAGCTCCTCATCAATCCCACATAAAAGCAAAATTCATATCAACTGTGTGATTGAGTATGACAGTAAATCCTCTTGCAAAATAAATTATATTACCCATCCATGCAAGACTGCACTGAAGTTGTCTTATGTGATACAGAATTGATTTGCATGATAGTTTTATTACGTTCATATGCATTGAACTAAATCCTGTAAATTCTTCAAAAGTAAAACATTTGCGCTGTGTTTGCTGTAATACTGTTTCAGTTAACAGGGTCAACTTTAAGCAAATTTGTAATATTAGAACAGACTAATGGTATAGCATTAAAACAGTGGGTTTTGTTGGTCATGAGTAAGTGTGGATGAAAACCAAACCTCTCCGTATGTATGAGGTCCGATACTCAACCTCAAGAGATGAACTGAACCCTAATTTGGCTTGTACATTTTCCTTTAAATGGCATGACATAAAGTATGGCCAAGAGTAAGTGGACATCTGACCATCACACTCATATGTGGTTCTTCCACATATTGTTGCCAGATGTTCGAAACATGCAATTGTCTAGAATGTCTTTGTACACTGTAACAGTAAGAATCCCTGTTTATTGGAAAAAAAGGGCCCAACTTTATTTTCTTGACAATGCCCCTGTGCACAAAATGAGGTCTGTACAGAGTGTAGGAGCCAAATTGAGCCTTGAGTTAATTTTCATTGTTTCTTTGTTGTTATTAGTGTGTGAGTGTGAATTTGTGTCTGTGTGAATGCTTCTACATGGCCACAAGTCTGTCTACCCCCCTCTAGAGGATAATTGGGAAGCTAAACGTGAAGCCCAAAGGGGAGGGCCTTAAGAACTGGAAGTCACAGCATGGGTGTGGCTGAGAGAGCAAACAGTCTTTTGACCGTGCCATGACGTCTGTGCTGTGTCATGTGGAGCTACCATACAGAGCCTCTCAGTTTAATTCCTTTTTTTTTTATTTTTTGGTCATTGGCTGGCTTAGTGAAGAAGAGACCTTCAAGATTTGTATAGCGCCTCCCTCCCCCAAAGTCATACTTAAGTAAAGGAGCAACTCAAATATGTTTCAATTCTGCTTTTACCATACTTTTACTTTATGTTTACATGTTGACTTCTACATTATTGAGTCAATACAAAAACATTTTAGAGTCCAAACGTTCATTTTCCAGCACAAAATTAAATGTTACAGAAAAAAAAAAAGTTTGTATCTGAGCAGCATATTACATAAGAGAGCACTTTTCAGATTAAAAAAGAAAACATAATGAAGGCTGCTTGGTTTTGCTGCAAAATTAAAAAGCAAGTGTGACAGTCAAAGTGTCCAGAAGAACTGTGGCTGGTTCTGCAAAATGCTCAGTAAAACCAACAGCTCATTTCCTTATAACACTGCACTAACTGTACCTGAGACTACTATTTTTTTTAAGCAAAGGGTCATCTCACACAAAATATTGACTTTATTTCATTTATTATTGCTTACTGCTGTTTACAGTATTTTTTTTTGTTGTTGTTGAAACATTTCATTTCATTATTTTTAAGCCAGGGCTGGCACAGTGGTGTAGTGGTTAGCACCGTTGTCTCACAGCAAGAAAGTTCTGGGTTCGAGCCCAGTGGCCGATGAGGGCCTTTCTGTGTGGAATTTGCATGTTCTCCCCGTGTCTGTGTGGGTTTCCTCCGGGTGCTCCGGTTTCCCCCACAGTCCAAAGGCATGCAGGTTAGGCTAACTGGTGGCTCTAAATTGACCGTAGGTGTGAGTGTGCATGGTTGTTTGTCTCTATGTGTCAGCCCTGTGATGACCTGGTGACTTGTCCAGGGTGTACCCTGCCTCTCACCCATAGTCAGCTGGGATAGGCTCCAGCTTGTCACACACAATAATATGTAGAGCATCTTCACTTCTAATGTAGCCCTTCTAAACTGTGGACTCTGCAAAGAACAGCTTTACCAAGGATGGAGTGAGCTTTTTCTCTTTATGACACTTCTCAAGGGGACACAGAGAGGTTTTGCATTCTAGGGAGGGAAGTAATGTTTCTTACAGTCAAGCCGGAAAGTCTGCACACCCCTTTCACCTTCTCCACATTTTATTATGTGACACACTTATTCTACAATAGACTGATTGATTTAATTTTTTTGTCACAAAATTCTACACAAAATAGCCCATAATGACAAAGTGAAAGCAGGTTTTTAGAAAATATGCAATTTTATTTTACTGACAAAAACAGGTTATTTAGGGGTTACATATCTGTACACACCCTTAGCCTAATACTTGGTTGATGCACCTTTGGCAGCAATTACAGCTTCAAGGCATCTTGGGAAAGAAGCTCCGAGCCTGGCACACTTCTTTCTGGACATTTTTGCCCATTCCTCTTGGCATATCCTTGCAAGCTCCATCAGGTTGGATGGGGAGCATCGGTACATAGCCATTTTCAGCTCCTTCCACAGATGTTCAATTGGATTCAGGTCTGGGCTCTGGCTGGCCACTCAAGGACACTCACAGACTTTTTCCAAAGCCACTCCTTTGTTCTCTTGGCTGTGTGCTTCAGGTCGTTGTCATGTTGGAAGGTAAACCTTCGCCCCAGTCTGAGGTCCAGAGCACTCTGGAACAGGTTTTCTTCAAGGATCTTGGTGTACTTAGCTGCATTCATCTTTCCCATTATCAGGACTAGTCGCCCTGTTCCTGCTGCTGAAAAACATCGCCTCATCATGATGCTGTCACCGCCATGCTTCATTGTCGGGATGGCATTAGCCAGGTGATGAGCAGTGCCTGATTTCCTCCAGATGTGACGCTTGGTATTCAGGCCAAAAAGTTAAATTTTGGTTTCATCATACCAGAGAATCTTGTTTCCCATGGTTTGAGAGTCCTCTAGGTGCCTTTTGGCAAACTTCAAGCAGGCTGTCATGTGCCTTTTACTAAGGAGTGGCTTCCATCTGGCCACTCTACCATAAAGGCCTGATTTGTGGAGTGCTGACTGGATGGTTGACCTTCTGAAAGGTTCTCCCATCTCCACAAGGATATGCTGAAGCTCTGTCAGAGTGACCCTTGGGTCCCTGCTCACCTCCCTGGCCAAGGCCTGTCTTCCCTGATCGCTCAGTTTGGCCGGGTGGCCAGGTCTAGGAAGATTCTTGGTGGTTCCAAACTTCTTCCATTTATGAATGATGGTGGCCACTGTGCTCTTTGGGACCTGTAAAGCTGCAGCAATTTTTCTGTACCCTTCTCCAAATCTATGCCATGACACAATCCTGTTTCTGAGGTCTGCAGATAATTCCTTTGACCCCATGGCTTGGAGTTTGCTCTGACATGCACTGGCAACTGTGGGACCTTATATAGGCAGGTGTTGGCAATCCCCAATCATGTCCAATCAATTGAATTTACCACAGGTGGACTCCAATTAAGTTGTAGAAACATCTCAGGCAGAATCAGTGAAAAAAAATGCACCTCAGCTCACTTTCGGGTGTCATCTCAAAAGGTGTGCACACTTGTGTACATATGATATATTTTACATTTTGATTTTTAATAAATTAGCACAAATGTCTAAAAACCTGCTTTCACTTTGTCATTATGGGCTATTTTGTGTAGAATTTTGTGACAAAAATGAAGTCAATCTATTGTAGAATAAGCCTGTAATGTAATAAAACATGGAGAAGGTGAAAGGGGTGTGCAGACTTTCCGGCTTGACTGTACAAGCTATAACCACTGTACCTAACTAATCACAAAGGTTCATAAAAATGACTGGCTGTACAAACCAGTAATCATCTGTTGGTTTATATCTTGTTTTTCTGTAATACTAGTTTGTCGGTGTTGTAAATATGTTTTCCTTATATATATATATATATATATATATATATATATATATATATATATATATATATATATATATATATATATGGTTATATTGAAATTTCTGTTCTGTTAGCACTTTACTGTGTAGTACTCCATCACCACAACATCATCTGCCTTTTCTGTGGGTTTGGGTCTATTCAGCTGTAAATGAATATTCTCCCTAATTGCTAACATTTGTGGATGAAGTAGAGTCCAAAAATGGAGGCAATGGGCATTCTGTAAACAAGACCTTGCTTACTGACTCATTTTAGTCTACATAACCATTTTAGCAATAACATTGTCAGGTGAAATACAAATGACTCATCATTGCAACTATTGAGCCAGCTTTTGGTACTCTTAACAAAAACTTTGAAACAATGTCACCCCAGCTAAAACATACAACATGTGTTTACTGTACTCTCAGTTTATAGCAGGCCTAGTCCTGAGCAGATGTGTTTCATTTACAGAAACTCCTGAATGTGTCAAAGAAAGGTTAACTTAAAATGTTTTACTTTAAACATTATTATTAGCTATATTTTATGTAGACCATCTACCATACAAGTCACTGTGTTACTAGAGAAAGGGAAATTTAATCAACAAAAGCTGACCATCTGATTCAAGAATTCAGCAGTGCTGCAATAGAAATGATTATATCATACAACAAATTGTGTGTTCAAGATTTAATTGTTCTTTTCTGAAATGTAAATCATCTGTTGAATACTTTTGCATAGAACATGGGATCATATCAAAAAACACTTTAAAGTATGATTTCCAAAGCTACACCTATATTCCCTGAAAAACAAAGCAAATAAAAGAACAAACAAACAAACAAACAAAAACAGGTATAATTGCCATAAAGAATGCAACCATATTGTACTTACCAGTTTCCAGGTGTTGGGGAAAGTGGTTAGACACCTCTCCCTCCGCATTACACATTCAACCAAATTACAGAGACAGATGCCCAGTCTGCAAATCCAAATGTGTTTACTACCTTTGTATAATTCATGAAAAGAGCCAAGATAAAGCAAACGCAAGGTGTGAAAGCTCCCGGCAGTCTCAGACAGAGAGACGGCCAGACAGAAAAAAAATAAAAAAACAAAGAAGAGAGGTTTTCCTCATTTCTCCATTCTGTTCACAGGTTCTTCATTAATCATCCCCATACCTCCCAAAAATTCCACACACATAACTTCAGTGTCCTAAAAGCTTGATGGATCTCCTGTGTGCAATGACAAAGACCTGTCTGAGAAGTTTTCTTTTTGATTCTGTTTTACCACTCCTAACCACCAGGGACAGTGAGAAGCAATTGGACAACTTTTTTACGCATGTCCAATTGCAGCAGACCTTCAAGTGAAGTCACAAACCTAAAATCCTTCTCTTGTAGTCTGGCCATTTCACAGTCATCTTGGCAGTGTTCCCTGGGTATTCACAAAATACCTGGCTTCTGTATACTTGAATAAGGAGAGACCCATATAAAAAAGAATGAACAATGTACAGTGGGGCAAAAAAGTATTTAGTCAGCCAGCAATTGTGCAAGTTCTCCCACTTAAAAAGATGAGAGAGGCCTGTCATTTTCATCATAGGTACACTTCAACTATGAGAGACAGAATGGGGGGAAAGAATCCAGGAAATCACATTGTAGGATTTTTAATGAATTAATTGGTAAATTCCTTGGTAAAATAAGTATTTGGTCACCTACAAACAAGCAAGATTTCTGGCTCTCACAGACCTGTAACTTCTTCTTTAAGAGGCTCCTCTGTCCTCTGCTCGTTACCTGTATTAATGGCACCTGTTTGAACTCATTATCAGTATAAAAGACACCTGTCCACAACCTCAAACAGTCACACTCCAAACTCCACTATGGCCAAGACCAAAGAGCTGTCAAAGGACACCAGAAACAAAATTGTAGACTTGCACCAGGCTGGGAAGACTGAATCTGCAATAGGTAAGCAGCTTGGTGTGAAGAAATCAACTGTGGGAGCAATTATTAGAAAATGGAAGACATACAAGACCACTGATAATCTCCCTCGATCTGGGGCTCCACGCAAGATCTCACCCCGTGGGGTCAAAATGATCACAAGAACGGTGAGCAAAAATCCCAGAACCACACGGGGGGACCTAGTGAATGACCTGCAGAGAGCTGGGACCAAAGTAACAAAGGCTACCATCAGTAACACACTATGCCGCCAGGGACTCAAATCCTGCAGTGCCAGACGTGTCCCCCTGCTTAAGCCAGTACATGTCCAGGCCTGTCTGAAGTTTGCTAGAGAGCATTTGGATGATCCAGAAGAGGATTGGGAGAATGTCATATGGTCAGATGAAACCAAAATAGAACTTTTTGGTAAAAACTCAACTTGTCGTGTTTGGAGGAGAAAGAATGCTGAGTTGCATCCAAAGAACACCATACCTACTGTGAAGCATGGGGGTGGAAACATCATGCTTTGGGGCTGTTTTTCTGCAAAGGGACCAGGACGACTGATCCATGTAAAGGAAAGAATGAATGGGGTCATGTATTGTGAGATTTTGAGTGAAAACCTCTTTCCATCAGCAAGGGCATTGAAGATGAAACATGGCTGGGTCTTTCAGCATGACCGTGATCCCAAACACACCGCCCGGGCAATGAAGGAGTGGCTTCGTAAGAAGCATTTCAAGGTCCTGGAGTGGCTTAGCCAGTCTCCAGATCTCAACCCCATAGAAAATCTTTGGAGGGAGTTGAAAGTCTGTGTTGCCTAGTGACAGCCCCAAAACATCACTGCTGTAGAGGAGATCTGCATGGAGGAATGGGCCAAAATACCAGCAACAGTGTGTGAAAACCTTGTGAAGACTTACAGAAAACGTTTGACCTCTGTCATTGCCAGCAAAGGGTATATAACAAAGTATTGAGATGAACTTTTGTTATTGACCAAATACTTATTTTCCACCATAATTTGCAAATAAATTCTTTAAAAATCAGACAATGTGATTTTCTGGATTTTTTCTCATTTTGTCTCTCATAGTTGAGGTATACCTATGATGAAAATTACAGGCCTCTCTCATCTTTTTAAGTGGGAGAACTTGCACAATTGGTGACTGACTAAATACTTTTTTGCCCCACTGTAAGTTTTGACTTTTGAAATCTGCTAAATTTGGCATTAATAATGTGCAGTCATTAGCAAAGAAACTCTTTTTCAGGTTGATTGTGGTACTGCATAAGCACCCTATATCTGTGCATGAACTATATGATTGGCTAGGCATTTTCTGGCAACATCTTAATTAACAACAAAAGTTTTTTTAGGAGAAGATTGAATTGCCCCATTCATATTTGAAATAAAGGCCTGTCTGTACTAACATTGTCTCTGATTATGTGACTTATAATGCCGTAGTTGCAATAAGCATCGATCGTACTGCCATCCTGCTTATTTCTTTTCACTTCATACACATTGGGTCAAACGGAGTGATCTGCTTAACAAACTGTGGCTACCTTCAATGATATAGGTAACCTCTCTTCCTGTCACCCATCAGCTGCAACTTCTATCAGCTTTTCTGCCATGGTGAGTGCTTTATTTTATTTTTTATTTTAAAATACATTTCAAGTGTTTATTAGCCCAATAACTTCTTTTTGGGTTTTCCAAATTAGCTATCACTCTTTGTACTGTCCATGAGTTAGCTCTACAGACAAGCTCTCAGTTGTTGCTCAGTGCAGTCACTTCCTTCTCATTTCCAACACCTGGTTGGATTCTGACTCTGTGGGTTCTCCATCTCCAAGCATTTTGTATGCCCCACCATCCAATGAACAAACCAACCAGCCTGTGAATTCATGCTGCATTGGGGGCAGCCATGGCTTGAAGGTTAGAGAATCAGCCTTTGGCCCAAAGAGTCACCAGTTGGATTCCCAAGACCGGCAGGAAAATTGTGAGGGGAGTTGAATGAACGAACAGCACTTTCCCCTCCCTTTGCATCATGGCTGAAGTGTCCTTGAGCAAGGCATCCAACCCCCAACTGCTCCCTGGGTGCTGTAGCATAGCTTGCCCACTGCTCTGGGTATGTGTGTGCTCATTGTTTACTTGTGTGTGCATCCCTGTGTTCACTGCTTCAGATGGGTTAAATACAGAGGAGGAATTTCACAGTGCTTCAGTGTACATGTGATAAATAAAGGCTTCTTCTTCTGCCAATGCAGTGGAGTAAGGCTGATTTTCTATATCATGCATTTTCACCCTGAGTTTACTAAGTTAGCTAAACTAATGTGAATCATGTGGCTGTAATCTATATTCCATCCCCTTTCCCTTTTTGCTTCCTGCTAGTCTGTTAATGTCTTTGAATGGGTTTGTCTTGCAGTGTCACATGCTGTTCACTGTTAAGCTAGCTACATTAGTTATATTAGGTGTTTGCTGTTTTGCTAACACACATCATTGGGGTCTTGGAGTCTGAATCCTGTGCCCCTGCCCAAACTGCACACTAATGCCAGTGCTGACAGTGCCAGATATAGAATCTGAATTACAGTCAAATCTCATCCAAATTGTTGTAGCCTAAATAACTTGTCATTTTCTTGCCATATGGACAATCCAGCATTAGACATGGCTCAGCTGAAATAAGTGATTATGGAGAAAGACCACACAGCACAGAAACTCATGTTCGTCACTCATGTGACCAGTAGTCATCCACATTCCTTGTCCGAGGAGCACAAAGATACTATGTCTAGGATTGTGTTCAGCCTCTGATACAGTGTCTTGCAAAAGTATTCATCCCCCTTGGTGTTTGTCCTGTTTTGTCGCATTACAAGATAGAAATAAAATGGACTTTGTAAATCAAAGGGTTGGCACCATTTGATTTACACAACATGCCTACCACTTTAAAGGTGCAAATTGTGGTTTTATTGTGACACAAACAATAATTAAGATGAAAAAACAGAAATATGGAGTGTGCATAGGTATTCTCCCCCCCAAGTCAAAACTTTGTAGAGCCACCTTTTGCTGTAATTACAGATGCAAGTCTCTTGGGATATGTCTCTATTAGCTTAGCACATCTAGCCACTGGGATTTTTGCCCATTTCTCAAGGCAAAACTGCTCCAACTCCTTCAAGTTCGATGGGTTGTGTTGGTGTACAGCAATCTTCAAGTTATGCCACAGATTCTCAATTGGATTGAGGTCTGGGCTTTTTTTTTTTTATTTGCACATGATAAAAGAAATTTACAAGAAAACATAAATGGAACAAAAACAGAAAATGTGCTGGGGAAGAAAAAAGCAGAATGGCTTGTTCTAAGTCTTCCCCCATTTAAATTAACAAGTAATTAATACAAATTTAACAAATTAGAGAATAACTATATTAACAATAGTAAATAATAACAAATAAGGATAATAATAATATAATTGATAAAATTATACATTAAACTGTAACTGGTATCATAACTGAAATAACAAATATAAACAAAATGTCAACTGCAGATAAAAAAATATAAGTTAATGAGTGAAAATAAGAAACGAATAAAATGTAACCTAGGATCTATACATAAAGTAAAAAAAGTGTAATTGATTGATTTCAAATGGTGAATAAATATTGTACTAATAACAGAAACCTGGTGCATGGTGTAGTGTAATATTTTACAATTTGATCCACGACTGAACTTTACTTAAAGATAAAGGTCAAGTGTGGCTGGGGAATGAGAATAGGTGGTTTTTGAGTGAGATTACGTTTAAAACTAATCATGGATGTAAAACTTTTAAGGTGGAGGGGGAGATTATTCCATTCAATTACACATTTGTATTGAACACTCTTTTGACCTAGGGATGTTCGTACTAGGGGGATATGTAGTTGGTCGCTTTGTCGAGTTTGGTAAGCATGAAATTGGGAATTAAGATTTAAAAAACTATCAAACGTGTCTGGAAGAGAATTTCTAAGAAATTGGAAAGTGAAGATATTTAGCTGAAGTCTATTGATATCAATAATATTTAAAATCTTAAGCTTCGTAAATAGAGGTAAAGAATGGGCATAAAAACTGGATCTGGTGGCCATACGAACAAATCTATTTTGGAGTAGTATTAGGGGCTGTAGTGTAGTTTTGTAGGCACATCTCCATACAATATTTTCGTAGGTCAGATATGGGTATATTAAGCTATTATATATGGTGATAATGGTTCGTTGAGTAAGAAGATGTTTGATTTTTCCCTGAAGTCCAATAGTTTTAGATATTTTATTACATAACATGGCTATATGTGGTTTCCAGGTCAGTTTGTCATCTATTATTACGCCTAAGAATTTAGCTTGACACTTTTGAGAAAGGGGCATACTTTTTAGTAAGATTTTTGCGTTATTTATATTGTAGGTTTTATTTTTATTACAGAAAATAAGGAAGTATGTTTTTTTGGCATTGACAGATAACTTTTTCTAATTCTTGATTAGCTAGTTTTACTAGAGTATTAAAGTTTGAGTGTGAAAGGAAAAGATTGGAGTCATCTGCAAATAAGATAAAGAAGATGATTGTGGAAGCTTGTGCAAGGTCATTGATGTAAATTAGAAATAGTAAAGGTCCTAAAATTGATCCCTGTGGTACTCCGCATTGTACTGTTTTAAGTGTAGATTTAGTGTTGTTAATTGTTACATATTGTTGTCTGTCAGATAGATAAGAAGAGAACCATTTTAATGCAGAGTCATTTATGCCATATTGTTTTGTTTGCTTAGTATAATAGAATGATTTACTGTGTCGAATGCTTTAGATAAATTGATAAAAATCCCTATGGTGTACTCTTTGTTGTTTATAGCTGAGGAAATTTTGTCCATTAACTGAGTCAGTGCCATAGAGTTGGAATAGCCCTTTCTGAAGCCATATTGGTGTTTGTATAGGATGTTATTATGATCTAAATGTTTCAGAAGACGGTTATATATTAGTTTTTCGAGAACTTTAGATATACAGGGGAGGACAGATATGAGTCGATAATTGTTGATATTAAGTGGATCACTACTTTTAAAGATGGGAGTTACCTTTGCAACTTTTAGTGAGTGAGGAACAACTCCATTTTGCAAGGAAAGAGTAAGAATGTGTGTAAGAGGGGCAATGATATAGGGCAGGGAAAGTTTTAGAACTTTAGTGCTTATTTCACCATGCCCAGCAGCTGAATCTTTTAGGTTTTTGACAATGTCTGTGATTTCAGCATTAGTTGGTGGTATAAAGGTCGATAAATTACAACCCCGATTCCAAAAAAGTTGGGACAAAGTACAAATTGTAAATAAAAACGGAATGCAATGATGTGGAAGTTTCAAAATTCCATATTTTATTCAGAATAGAACATAGATGACATATCAAATGTTTAAACTGAGAAAATGTATCATTTAAAGAGAAAAATTAGGTGAGTTTAAATTTCATGACAACAACACATCTCAAAAAAGTTGGGACAAGGCCATGTTTACCACTGTGAGACATCCCCTTTTCTCTTTACAACAGTCTGTAAACGTCTGGGGACTGAGGAGACAAGTTGCTCAAGTTTAGGGATAGGAATGTTAACCCATTCTGGTCTAATGTAGGATTCTAGTTGCTCAACTGTCTTAAGTCTTTTTTGTCATATCTTCCGTTTTATGATGCGCCAAATGTTTTCTATTGGTGAAAGATCTGGACTGCAGGCTGGCCAGTTCAGTACCCGGACCCTTCTTCTACGCAGCCATGATGCTGTAATTGATGCAGTATGTGGTTTGGCATTGTCATGTTGGAAAATGCAAGGTCTTCCCTGAAAGAGACGTCGTCTGGATGGGAGCATACTGGTATGTTGCTCTAGAACCTGGATATACCTTTCAGCATTGATGGTGTCTTTCCAGATGTGTAAGCTGCCCATGCCACACGCACTAATGCAACCCCATACCATCAGAGATGCAGGCTTCTGAACTGAGCGCTGATAACAACTTGGGTCGTCCTTCTCCTCTTTAGTCCGAATGACACGGCGTCCCTGATTTCCATAAAGAACTTCAAATTTTGATTCGTCTGACAACAGAACAGTTTTCCACTTTGCCACAGTCCATTTTAAATGAGCCTTGGCCCAGAGATGATGTCTGCACTTCTGGATCATGTTTAGATATGGCTTCTTCTTTGAACTATAGAGTTTTAGCTGGCAACGGCGGATGGCACGGTGAATTGTGTTCACAGATAATGTTCTCTGGAAATATTCCTGAGCCCATTTTGTGATTTCCAATACAGAAGCATGCCTGTATGTGATGCAGTGCCGTCTAAGGGCCCGAAAATCACGGGCACCCAGTATGGTTTTCTGGCCTTGACCCTTACGCACAGAGATTCTTCCAGGTTCTCTGAATCTTTTGATGATATTATGCACTGTAGATGATGATATGTTCAACCTCTTTGCAATTTTACACTGTTGAACTACTTTCTGATATTGCTCCACTATTTGTCGGCGCAGAATTAGGGGGATTGGTGATCCTCTTCCCATCTTTACTTCTGAGAGCCACTGCCACTCCAAGATGCTCTTTTTATACCCAGTCATGTTAATGACCTATTGCCAATTGACCTAATGAGTTGCAATTTGGTCCTCCAGCTGTTCCTTTTTTGTACCTTTAACTTTTCCAGCCTCTTATTGCCCCTGTCCCAACTTTTTTGAGATGTGTTGCTGTTATGAAATTTCAAATGAGCCAATATTTGGCATGAAATTTCAAAATGTCTCGCTTTCGACATTTGATATGTTGTCTATATTCTATTGTGAATACAATATCAGTTTTTGAGATTTGTAAATTATTGAATTCCGTTTTTATTTACAATTTGTACTTTGTCCCAACTTTTTTGGAATCGGGGTTGTAGATTCTACTTGTAAGGTAATGTAGTTCAGAGGGTCCTGTGGTCCTTTTTGTATTTTGCTTTCTAGTGAAGGCCCAATATTGACAAAAAAAATCATTGAATTCATCACATAGTTCTTCTTTATTTTCGATAGTTTTTTTTCCAGTTTGAATTTTGTTTAGACTGGGTGTTTTTATTTTGTCACGATTTAAGACGTCATTTATCATTCTCCATGTTTGTTTTATATTAGAAGCAGCTTCAGTAAACTTTGTGATAGTATTCTTTCTGGGCAGCACGGTGGTGTAGTGGTTAGCGCTGTCGCCTCACAGCAAGAAGGTCCGGGTTCGAGCCCCGTGGCTGGCGAGGGCCTTTCTGTGCAGAGTTTGCATGTTGTCCGCGTGGATTTCCTCCAGGTGCTCTGTTTTCCCCTACAGTCCAAAGCCATGCAGGTTAGGTTAACTGGTGACTCTAAATTGACCGTAGGTGTGAATGGTTGTCTGTGTCTATATGTCAGCCCTGTGATGACCTGGCGACTTGTCCAGGGTGTACCCCGCCTTTCGCCCGTAGTCAGCTGGGATAGGCTCCAGCTTGCCTGTGACCCTGACCTACAGAAGGTCTAATTTTTCAAGCTCAGACTGTAAAACTACATTATTTGTGCAATGTTTTATGTCATATACCCTGCATTAACATTCAGGGAGCCCAAAGAGTATCATTTAGAAACTTGTTTTAAATACATTTCTTGTGATTCAGATATTAGAAGTCTCATTTCCATAAAATCTGCAAAAATTTCTGAGTAGATTTTAGTTATATGTTCTCCTAGCTTTATCATTTTGATTTATTGTTTGTCCTAAAATATATTTCTTCTCAATTTCAGTTATTTAATCATACATTTTCATCAATCATTCAAATAATGAATGACATGCAGAAGAATAAAAACTTAACACTCAAATTCCAAGTCTAATTTCAGAGGTCAGAAGTAAAAAAGTACAATTACACCATCACTTTTAAATGCAAATTTCAAGCATATTTTCTCCACACCTTTTGACTTTTATTTACTGCATTTCAAAACAAAATTCTATTCTATAATCTACACATTTTTCAAATCAGTTTCTTAAGGCTCTAATTCTCAACAAATTCATATTGTTAATGATGTGGAGACTTTATTTTACAGACTTTAATTACAAATTTCTATACTTTACTTATATTTGGCTGTTTGTTCACTTGCACTATATAAAGTATGTGAATATGTGGACATGCCATCTAAGTCATTGTTTTGGCTGGGCCCCTGAATTCCATTGCAAGATAATGCTTTTAATGCTATAGCATACTGCAACATTTTTTTTTAGAGCTTTGCTTCTAAAAGATTGCACATGAAGCAAGGTCTATTTAAAAAAAGAAAAGAAAAAGTGGTATCACTTGCCGGTATGGGTTCATGAACTGACAGTAATTAAAGCATTAGGTCAGGAATACCCATCCATTATCTGTAGCCGCTTATCCTGTACAGGGTCACAGGCAAGCTAGAGCCTGTCCCAGCTGACAATGGGCGAGAGGTGGGGTAAACCCCGGACAAGTCACCAGGTCATTCGCAGGGCTGACACATAGAGAGAAACAACCATTCACACCCACATTCACAACTATGGTCAATTTAGAGCCACCAATTAGCCTAACCTGCATGTCTTTGGACCATGGGGGAAACTGGAGCACCTAGAGGAAACCCATGCAGACACAGGGAGAACATGCAAACTCCACACAGAAAGGCCACCATTGGCCATTGGGCTCGAACCCAGAACCTTCTTGCTGTGAGACGACAGTGCTAACCTCTACACCATCATGCCGCCTAGGTCAGGAATAATTCATTAGAAAGTAATCAAATGGTCATTGGGAGTTAATGGTTAAGTCAGTAATAACTAGAAGGGCAAATTATTCAAAAGGAAATTGAGGCAATGTTCAGTTTATGAGTTATCAGAAAATAAGCATGTTGCTGATGTTTACAATATCCAGTGGAAATGTGCAACATATTGACTATTCAATATTCAAAACTATTCACTATTCCAGCCAATTTCTAGGTGTCTATTTAAATGTAAGCAAATTTGTGATAACTCCTTTGTAGGAAAGGTCAGATTTTCCATGAGTCTTATGCCTTTCCATTGAAGCACATGTTCAAATGACAGACCAATAGATTCTGTGTAAGCTCGGGTGCATACTGTCATTAACGCAAGAGGGGAACATACCAAATACTAAAAGTCTGAAATTCATGTAAATATTTCTAAGATTCTACTTTTCACTCAAGTTATTGCTGATATGATTTGTAATGAAAACCTTTGTGTTAAATTGAAAAAGACTGCCAAAACAGAAGCATTTTCTGGTGCCACTGTACGTTATAATACATCAGGAATTGATACACATGACCTCAATGGGGAATATACATATTATTCTATCTTTGATTATGTATTCATAAAAATTTGTTAATATTTGTCATGGTTATGATTCATGGTCGGCATGGTGGTGTAGTGGTTAGCACTGTCGACTCACAGCAAGAAGGTCCTGGGTTTGAGCCCAGCGGCCAACAAGGTCCTTTCTGTGTGGAGTTTGCATGTTCTCCCCGTGTCTGCGTGGGTTTCCTCCGGTTTCCCCCACAGTCCAAAGACATGCAGGTTAGGCTAATTGATGGCTCTAAATTGACCGTAGGTGTGAATGTGAGTGTGAATGGTTGTTTGTCTCTATGGCTACGTTTACATTAGACCGTATCTGTCTCGTTTTCTTCGCGGATGCACTGTCCGTTTACATTAAACCCCCTGGAAAAGCCAGGAAACGGGAATCCGCCAGCGTCCACGTATTCAATCTAGATCGTATCTGGTCCGGTGCTGTGTAAACATTCAGAATACGCGAATACGCTGTGCTGAGCTCTAGCTGGCGTCTCATTGGACAACATCACTGTGACATCCACCTTCCTGATTCGCTGGCGTTGGTCATGTGACGCGACTGCTGAAAAACGGCGCGGACTTCCGCCTTGTATCACCTTTCATTAAAGAGTATAAAAGTATGAAAATACTGCAAATACTGATGCAAATACTGCCCATTGTGTAGTTATGATTGTCTTTAGGCTTGCCATCCTTCCACTTGCAAGTAATAAGTGATCTGCGCTGGGATCACACACACAGCGGCTCAGTCCCGAATCGTGGCTTGTTCACTTCACTCGCGCGCTGTGTGAGCTGCGCAGGGCCGGAGTGCGCACCCTCCAGAGGGCACTCGCTGTTCAGGGCGGAGTGATTTGGAGCGCAGGATGCCTGCGGAGCCGAGCGTATCCGCGTATTGGCGTTGCTATGTGCACGGCTAACGGTTTTAGTGTAAACGCGAATCGTTTTAAGAACATTAATCTGATGATCCGCTGATTCGACGTAATGTAAACGTAGCCTATGTGTCAGCCCTACGATGACCTGGTGACTTGTCCAGGGTGTACCCAGCCTCTCGCCCATAGTCAGCTGGGATAGGCTCCAGCTTGCTTGCGACTCTGTACAGGATAAGTGGCTACAGATAATGGATGGCTGGATGGATGATTCATGCTTGGAATCCAGTGCTTATTTGTTAATTAATTCTAAAATAAGCATTTGGATTTTTGTGATCCATGTAATGTTGATGAATATATGATGTATGTGCCCCTAAAGTAAAGAATGACTTGTTCAGACTTTATTATTGATTAACTACTGTCAAATTCGTAGGAGTTAATCATTATTTATCAAAATGGTGTGTTTTGTGTCCCAACTAGTTGAGTGATTAATGATCAGAACAGTAACATTAATTCTAAAACCACACATTTTTTCCCAAGCTGCTCATGGCAGTACCAGACTGTTTTCCTTTTTTTCTTTTACTCTGAAATTAAATGATTGCACTCACTCTACTATCAAAAAGAAGACAAGAACTAAATTACAAAGCGTATAGGGGACAACCATCCTGTAGGATTGGTAGAATAAATTCATTGCAGCCAATCCTTTGAATTTGGAGCTTTACTGCATCATACCTCATCTGTGGATTAGAAGGAGGGGCTTAAGAAAAATTATGCTAAAATGTTCTAGATAAACCTACATAATGTTTAATCTACAGCGATTAGCCATAACATTCAAACCACCTGAATAATGTTGTGTAGGTCCTGCTTATGCCACCACAACAGCTCTGACCCATACCAAGGTCTGGTACCAAGACCTTAGCATCAGGTCCTTTAAGTACTGTAAGTTGCGAGGTGGGGCCTCCATGGACTGGATTTGTTTGTCCAGCACATCCCAAAGATGCTCCATTGGGTCGAGATCTAAAGAATTTGGAGGCCAAGTCAATACCTTGAATTCTTTGTCATGTTCAAACCATTCCTGAACAGTTTTTTGCAGTGTGGCAGGGTGCATTATCCTGCTATTAGGGAATACTGTTGCCATGAAGGGGTGTACTTGGTCTGCAACAATGTTTAGGTAGGTGGTACATATCAAAGTAACATCCACATGAATGCTGGAATCCAAGGTTTCCCAGGAGAACATTATCCAGAGCATCACACCACCTCTGCTGGCTTGCCTTCTTTCCATAGTGCATCCTGGTGCCATCTCTTCTCCAGATGATGTTCACGTGCCCATTATAGGTGTTTTTCTGTGGTGGACAGAGGTCAGCATGAGTACACTGACTAGTGTACAGCTACGTTCTGACACCTTTCTATCATAGCCAGCATTAATGTTTTCAGCAATTTGAGCTACAGAAGCTCTTCTGTGGTATTGGACCAGACGGGCTCGCCTTCGCTCCCCACATGCATCACATGCATTCAGGTCTTCTATGACTGCAAGTTTTCATTCCAGCCAAATATTAGGCACACCTAAGCACCATTTATAAGATTAACTGCTTAAATAAATAGAATCAGGTGCACCTCTGCTTAGGTGAAATGAAAGCCTGCCATGGCATTGTCTTTTTACAGATAAGATTAAACTGTTCTTTAATATCTTTCAATTAAAGGGCAAGATGACCTTTATTGTGGTTGTTTCCAAGCCAATATGTGTTTTCTGAGCATTTACTCAGTTCTATTTTCCCTCAGTCATGTTCTCTCTAAGATTAGCTCCACTAATGGGATCTGCAAACCAGCTGGTATGAATTACAATAAAGTGAGTGTAACAGATTGAAAAGAGCAGTCAGAGAAACTCTCTATTTATCACTAATGATGGTGGTACGAGGGCATACAAGCTTTACCACCAATGTTAGTAGATGATAGTGGGATTTCTTTTTAAGAAGTTTTAGAATTGGGCCATGCTGTGTATGTGGTACACCTAGCATAGCCAAAAATTAATTAATTAATTAATTAATTAATTAATTAATTAATTAATTAATTAAAAACACTTTTTCTGATTCCAGGTAATAGTTGCCCTTCCTCATCTGTACCTGACAAAAACAAATCCTTTATAAATTGACAGGTTCCATGCCAGGGCGGCACGGTGGTGTAGTGGTTAGCGCTGTCACCTCACAGCAAGAAGGTCCGGGTTCGAGCCCCGTGGCCGGCGAAGGCCTTTCTGTGCAGAGTTTGCATGTTGTCCACGTGGGTTTTCTCCGGGTGCTCCGGTTTCCCCCACAGTCCAAAGACATGCAGGTTAGGTTAACTGGTGACTCTAAATTGAGCGTGAGTGTGAATGGTTGTCTGTGTCTATGTGTCAGCCCTGTGATGACCTGGCGACTTGTCCAGGGTGTACCCCGCCTTTTGCCCGTAGTCAGCTGGGATAGGCTCCAGCTTGCCTGCGACCCGGTAGGACAGGATAAAGCGGCTAGAGAACTTTTCTTGCTTACTGCTTAATTCCGTGCTTATATACCTTCTTTGTTTGAAGCCCTCATTGTGAGGGTTCTTGAACTTTTCACGATCCCATCTTTCATCATATCTATTTGCTGCAGATGTACTATGACCTGTGAGAACCTGACACAATATACTATTTCCAGTTTTAGAATCAATGTTATACATGTGTAACATAGTTGTTTTTGATTTGTCACAAGTTTTACATTGACTTTATAATTTACATAATAATTCACTGTGCAGTAAGACAGTGTATAATACATTATGTGTTGCACTGGCTATGATTATTTTACCTTGAAAGCGACTTCATATCTGGAAATAAATTTCATTCAGCAAGGTAAACTGGACAGGGATTTCTGGGAAAAAAAAAACATCCTGGCTAGGCTAATTGATGTCTTGAAATTGACCATAGGTGTGAATGGTGGTTTGTCTCTCTCTTTTGTGATTTATTTATTTTTTTTAATTTAAGTGAAGAATATGCTGGCAGCATCATCACACATGGGCAGTACGGTGGTGTAGTGGTTAGCACTGTCGCCTCACAGCAGGATGGTTCTGGGTTCGAGCCCAGTGGCTGACGGGGGCCTTTCTGTGTGGAGTTTGCATGTTCTCCCTGTGTGGGTTTCCTCCACGTGCTCTGGTTTCCCCCACAGTCATCATTGTAATATTTGGACTATATTGTAATATAGTCCAAAAGACATGCAGGCTAGGCTAATTGGTGTCTTGAAATTGACCATAGGTGTGAATGGTTGTTTGTCTCTATGTGTCAGCCCTGTGATGATTTGGCGACTTGTCCAGGGTGTACCCCGCCTCTCGCCCATAGACAGCTGGGATAGGCTCCAGCTTGCCTGTGACCTTGCACAGGATAAGCGGTTACAGATAATGGATGGATAGATCATAGCACAGCTTAACACATGGTGCTATTTCCATATATTACACATGTTCCACATATTTGAGCTCTGACCTCTTCATACATTAGCTCAGACACGATTGGCAGGCATTGCTGTGATTGACAGGGGAGAGAGCATATGTGATCCCTTCCACCCAGAGAGCACAGCTATTTTTTTTTCTCCCTTAGCTCATTGCCACAGATCCCTGCTGCATTGTCAGAATTAGATCGTACAATTTTGCAATGATAAGATGAACACTTGAAAAGCTCGTTAAGTTTGTTAGTGAATTTAAATTCTACTCCATTGTATTTATGTCTTATTAAATGTTTTTAATTCAGTAATGTTAGTATTGTTCACATTTTATTTTGAAATGCAAAGTACCATATATACCATGCATGTAGTACCTGTTTTAGTTTCATCTTTATTTTATGGTGGAATTGCATGCATTTCAGATTTCTTTTTAATAACAGTGCTTTTATTACCTTGCCTGCGGCAGAGTAAGTGGGGCGAGGTATTGTAATCAGTGTGGTTTGTTTGTTTGTCTGTTTGTGTGTCTGTCTGTTAACAGTCTAGCGTCTAGACGGTTGCACCGATTGACTTCAAATTTTCAGAGTAGGTGGGCAATGGTCTGTAGATCACCTGATTAAATTTTGGGGGTAATTAGGTCAAGGTGAAGGTCAAGGTCACTGGAAAGGTCAATCTTTTGGTCAAAATAACACATTTTCCACTATAACTCAAACAGTTGCCAATAGACAGATGTTTACTATTATGAGCATATAGGAAGTCCTATATGGCCTTTCATTTGGCATCATGATCTTTGACCTTGAGTGGCCTTGAAAGGTCAAACTCAAGGTCACGGATTTTCAGAGGGCTGTAACTTGAAAACAGTTGATGGTAGACAGATATTATCAACTTATAGGAAGTGCCATATGGGCTTTCATATGGCACCATGATCTTTGACCTTGAGTGATCTTGGAAGGTCAAACTGAAGGTTTTCATAGGACTGTAACCTGACAGCTGATGATTGAGAAATATTACCATTATCAACATATAGGTATAAAATGAGTATGGCCAGATGAGGTTTGTTTTGCCTGGCAACACTTGTTAATCTTATTTAGTTTTGCAGTCTTCATTTTTACAGGTGTTCCCTCAAGCAATGACAAAAGCTTTCTTTCAAAATTCATACTGTGTCTGCATCAAAAAGCTATAAAAAAAAGTTATTCCCACTGATGTATCTTCATCTCATCTCATTATCTCTAGCCGCTTTATCCTTCTACAGGGTCGCAGGCAAGCTGGAGCCTATCCCAGCTGACTATGGGCGAAAGGCGGGGTACACCCTGGACAAGTCGCCAGGTCATCACAGGGCTGACACATAGACACAGACAACCATTCACACTCACATTCACACCTACGGTCAATTTAGAGTCATCAGTTAACCTAACCTGCATGTCTTTGGACTGTGGGGGAAACCGGAGCACCCGGAGGAAACCCACGCGGACACGGGGAGAACATGCAAACTCCGCACAGAAAGGCCCTCGCCGGCCCCGGGGCTCGAACCCAGGACCTTCTTGCTGTGAGGCGACAACGCTAACCACTACACCACCGTGCCGCCCCCTGATGTATCTTAAACTTGCTAAAAAAAAACAAAACTACCTGTATTTGCCATACCAAAGTCATGTTTATGCCATAATCTTGTTTAGCTAACTGTGAAAAAATAAACACAATTATTTGATTATTTCTAACCTTTTTTTCCCCCAACTGTGAGGTCTGGAATAAGAGCACAATGAATAACACAATGATTAAAATTTTTTACAAGTGATCTTAAAGGGCTGATGACACGTTTTTGACATCTTTGGCAATGTTTTATAACATAAAAAGTAATTCCCAATGATCCATATATTAATTCACGAAGGCGCCTATTTTACAAGTTATGATAAAAACGCGGCTATCTGGGCAAATTTGACAGGGCTGCAGCACCCAGGAGACGAAAGAGGAGGAGGGGATATATGACGTCAGCGAAAGAATCTTCCTCCTAACTTACCAGTTTGTTGTTGATGCGAGAGGTGTTCAGTTTATCATTATTAGTATTATTATTATACATTATTATAATATATATATAGTTATTATGCCTTCGCGTTGTGTTGCCGGCTTTTGCTCCAAAACCCACAAGGATGGGGTAAGTTTATTCAAGCTTCCCAGAGATCCCGAGCTGCATGCGAAGTGGGTGAAGCAAGTCAGGCGCACTCGTGACAAGTGGGAGCCCTCACCAACATCCATCCTGTGCTCTGAACACTTCGATTTGGATTGTTTTGACACCGTTCCCAGCTTAAAGGAATCTCTTGGGTGTTCAGTTCAGCACAAACGTGTGTTGCTACCATCAGCAGTGCCTACAGTATTCCGGAGGGGGTCTACTAGTAGTTATGCCAGATCCAGCAGTTGCCTGGGACAAGGCGACTCCTCCAAAGACAGTCCTCCTGTCAGAACATGTGTTGTGAAACGACATAAGATAAAGGTACATAGAGCTATAGAGTGCTCTGACATGATGCTAAAAATAGTAACCATGCGGTCTGCGCGGCCATCTTGGAAGTGACTCGCTCCAGAGCGCTCATAGAGTACACATCATAGAGTACACATTCATGATAATCATAAATGTAATCATAAAGTCGGCGTGATATCAGTCAGGTATTTGCTTGTGAAAGCTTGCACTGTCTTCGATGGTGTTGGATGGTTTGTTTACGTCGTCTTAGTACTAATACAAAAAAAACCCTGATCTATGGGTATGGGCATCATATCGCCTAGTCTTCCTCCTCACTTGCTGGTTTGTTGATGTGACAGATTTGTAGTAGCAGCTGTAGTATTTTGCCTTTGCATTGTGGTCTCTTATTGCCAAGTTGAAAGAATTTGTTTCTCAAAGCAAACACTGAGGGAAAGCTAACTTAGCCAGACAAGTAGGCTACAGATTGTCATTTGCTTACGCTGATGTACGGTAGGTTATCAAATATTTTGCTTCATTCAAGGATAAAACTAAGAAGCCATTAACTAGAAGACGTGCCTGCCAATATTATCCTAAATGTATCACGGATCAGGCATAGTCGTAAGCTTATTATGTTAGCCATTTGCATGCTCCATTAGGAACTATGTATTCAGTGTAGCATACGGCTTACATGATATAAGCAGTGTTTACACATGCAAGACAACAATACACAATATTAAAATATTGATTCCGTAACATTTTGAACAAATACGGGTTGACCTACCAATCCTTGTTATCCAACCTTGTGGTGTTCAATGCTGGGCTGTCCGCTGTCCATCTCGGGGTCGGAGTCGCTCTCAGATTGCACAGTAACAGGTTCAAACCTGTACGGTTGGATGCACCCATGTTCGTCATCACTTGATTCTTCCGATCTATCCCACTCACAACACAATTCTAGACTCCCAGAAGAGGAAGAGCTAGAGAGTTCACCGGCATTTTCATGCACCATTTCCATTGAGTAGAACCAGAGTAGACAGCCAGTGAACCGCAGCGTATTCTTCCGCTGACGTCACAACACGGCCGCGAGCCACGGACCCAGTTTTCTTGCGCTGTGCAATTAAAAGTTGGATATTCGCGTAACAACAGCTTCTTTTCACGTAATTATAACAGAAATCTAACATGTTTGCCATGTTGTATAGTTTATTTAAGAAATTGCATAGAGTCATGTTCGTGTCATCAGCCCTTTAAGCTCTATGGATCCCTGAACTGGTTAGAGTTTCATGTAGAGACAAATGGAGAGAAATCCAAGATCCACTAAAGCTTTGTGTTGTGTTTTCAACCTGACTGCAGATTGCAAAGAAAACAGAAGTCTGAGGAAGAGCATAACATTATTTGAAAGTGGACCAAGAAAAAAAGTGTTGGAAACTGAGGGGGAGGAAGTGAGACCAAACTGTATGTGAAGGCAAGGCAAGGCATGTTTATTTATACAGCACATTTCATACACAAAGGCGGTTTCCATAACTGAAATGAAAATAAAAGTGGGAATTAAAAGACATAAAATAGACAGTATATAAAGCATTCAAAAGAAGTAAAGGAAATAAAAGACATCAGCTAGATGTAGATATATGGGGCTTTTCCACTACCAACGCGGCTGAGTTGGGCTGAGCCGTGCGGTGCGGAGTTGGGCCGAGTCGAGCTGAGTGGGGCTGTTGTGGTTGCATTTCGACTACAACCGCGCTGAACCGTGCTGGCTGGAAGTGGGTGGACACATTGGGTGGAGTTAGCGAAAGTGGGTGGACGTCACGTGATGTCATTAGGCGGCGCAAACAGTGACATCAGTGACCTTTTAAGCGGTAGTCTCATGACCCAGATAGTAAACAATAAACTGGCTGGCCTTTCCTCGCTTGGGTTGGTCTTCCATCTTCTAGGTTTCTGATCTTCTTCTTCTTTGTCGTAATTCTTCTTCTTCCGGGTTTACGGTGTTTACAGATCCCAGTATGCTCGCAGGGCATGTGTGGGCATGTGAGGATACTCCTCCTCACCAATCAGTGCACAGAGGAGTGTCTCCTCATGCCCCTAGCCCCACTCGGCTCAGTTGAGCTCACTTCAGCCCCACTCCAAAACGGTGCGAGTTTTGGGTACTGAGTAAGGCTGAAGTGAGCTCAGTCGTGCTGCTCTGAGGTAGTCGAAATGCGAGCCGTGTTGGGCTGAAGTGAGCTAAAGTGAGCTGAAAAAGGGTAGTGGAAAAGGCCCAATAGACATACATAATTAAGTGCAAAGAATAGGCAGAAGGTGTTTAAGGGTCAAAGACCCAGTAAAAGAAGGAGTGTTTTTAGTTTGAACTGAAAGATGGGCAAAATTTGGCCATATCTGATATTCTGCCGTCAAAGTGTTCAATCTGGCTTGTTAAACCACTCATGCACAGATTCAATGACTCAACGGTCATCATCCTGAACATAAGTGTTAGTGTTTTATTCTGCTTGGACATGAAACACAAAGGGAATCTCATAGCCTGACCAATAATCTGTAATTTGTTTTATGCTAACTGTCCAGGTGTGCAACCTTTTGACAATAATAGTTTCAACATGCAAATATCTATCAAAGGGTTCTTTCCAGTGACTGCAACTTTTTGTTGTTGATGATGATGATGATGTCTGTTTGAACCTTTTTGAACAGTGAAAACACCAGAGAAGTCCATACAGTGCTATCAGATGGTTCTTGGGGGGGGGACATCAAAATCAGAAGCCTGACTTAATGTCAGTCACAATATCATTGTCAGCCACGCCTCAAATGCATAGCTGGGTAACTCTGAAATTTATGAAGTCATTCAGACAACTTTTATAAGAAAATGTAATATTAAAAGGTTTGCTAATGAATGCAGGGTATTTTGTGTAAAGGACCTGACAAGAAGTATAATCGTGGAGAAAAAAGTTGAGGGAGACCTTTTGGATATATATACAGCACCATCCACAATTATTGGCACCCCTCTTTAAGATATGTTCTTAGGCTTCTAATAAATTAATTTTTTTTAATAATATAGGACAACAATGCAAAAAAAGAGAAAAATCCAACCTTTAATTCAAGTGGATTTATTCAGTGGGAAAAAAATCCCACATGAAGAAATAATTCTTTTACATGAAATAATGTGTGCCACAATTATTGGCACCCCGATGTTAATACTTTGTACAACCAGGGGTTAAATTGGGATTGGTTATGTGGGGGGGGGGCTCTGCCTCGTACCCGCCCCTGCCCCCACCACCCTGCCCCAATATACTTTTTGGAAAATAACCCTCTAATTTGATAACCATATCATATTGCACAGAGATATACACCTTATCTGTGTGTTGTAGGCCTATGTGTGTCTTGTAGTGCCCCCCTACACATTATGGCAGTTTGAATGTAGATTGGTTGGCCAATGTAACAGATTGTACAGGTTGTTGTACATTGGTTTGAAGGAAATGATTAGTGGGGGGTCTGGGGGTCCTCCCCCAGAAGTTTTTTATTATCATACATGTTATTTGCTGAATTCTGGTGCATTTTAATAAGTTGTTAGCTGACTTTACAGAGGTAGGTTGAGCAATATCATGTTAAATCTTGTCACATGCCTACAGGTGAAAAATGTGAAGGAGAAATGTTCAGTGAGAAAATTTGAAGGCTTGCACAATCTTAAACCAAAACAGTTGATTTATTTTGGAGGATAAATGTTAAATATGCCAAAACACTGTCAGTCAAATTGTCAATCAAATATATTCATGCAGTGAATGCAACCAAATACAAACAACACTATAACATTGGAAGCATTTATTATTATTGTTATTATTATTATGTATTCAATTATTTATTTGGCATGTGGTGCTTTTTGTATTGTCTAGAACATACATAAGATGAGCATATTATAGCAGCAAAATAGAAGCACAATCATTTGAATGCAGCAAAAGTTTTGCTGCATTCAAATGATTGTGCTTCTATTTTGCTGCTATAATATGCTCATCTTATGTATGTTCTAGACAATACAAAAAGCACCACATGCCAAATAAATAATTGAATACATAATAATAACAATAATAATTACACTAATAATATTAACAATAAATAATAATAAATTAACATTAAATTAAATATTAACAATAAATGATAAAACATTAATAATATTAACTAGACAGGGACACTCTAACGAGTGCAAACCCCGCCTTTTCCCTATTAAAATACATTGGGCGAAAATTTCGAAGTTCTGCCATGACCTTGACCTTTGACCTTTGACCTCCAAAATTTAATGGTTTCCTTCCTGGGTGATTGGCAACACGTACAAAATTTGGTCCAAATCGATCCATTGGTTCTTGAGATATCTTGCAGACACACAGACAGACAGACAGACAGATACACACACACACAGACTGACGCAGGTGAAAATAATAACCCCTCCAACTACTGTCGGCGGGGTTAACAATACAGTGAACATAATCATTATCATATTTTTTATTATTAAAAACAAAATATCAAATAATACTGAAGAGGGGAAAAATAATACTGATCTAAACATGTTGTGTTTTTATTTTTAGACAGTATGTGTTCTAAACACATACTGTCTAAAAATAAAAACACAACATATTTAGATCAGTATTATTTTTCCCCTCTTCAGTATTATTTGATATTTTGTTTTTAATAATAAAAAATATGATAATGACTAGAGCACAAGACGAGTGTTTTGTTTATGTTTGCCAAAGGTAGCTAACTTGAGGCAACGTTAGGCTCAACTTTTGGTCAATCTCAGTAGCTAACTTTAACTGACATCTCCCCCTTCCCCCTGGCTAATTTCTGTCGATAACTGGGGACTATGGAAATTGAACTCGCCAAATGCACAGACAGTTCATTCAAGCACCTCTGATGGATTAGGATCGTATGCAGGTAAAAGGGGAGACGGTGTACGGAGAAAATTATAAACAAGTCACAATGCTGAAACACAAGCCCAAAAATCCGCAAACCACGACTTCTGATTTTTTTTTTAAAGCGAGCTCACAAAAAAAAGAAACCCCAAAGTCGCTTATAAAAAGCGGAATTGGCAACCCACGCAGTGTTCCAGAAACCAGAATCTCTGATCGCAAGTTCTGTTCTAAATAGCTTTGACAGGTCGTCTTGTTATCAGGAAAACTATGATCTATCTCATAAGTCATGGGTTTATTGATTAATAAAACGATATTTAATTATTCAGAACTGAAAATCGTGAAAAGGGTTTGTTGCTTTTGATGTGTGCGTGATCATATGCCATCCGCTCCGAGCTTATGTGCCGGGGCTCAGCCCCGGACAGCCCCGGCCCAATTTAACCCCTGTGTACAACCCCCCTTTTGCCAACAAGACAGCACTTAATCTTCTCCTATAACATTTCACAAGATGGGAGAATACAGAGAGAGGGATCTTCGACCATTCCACTTTGCACAATCTCTCTAAATCGTCCAGGGTCCTGGGTCCTCTCCTATGCACTCGCCTCTTCAACTCACCCCACAGGTTTTCAATTGGGTTGAGGTCTGGGGACTGAGATGGCCATGGGAGGAGCTTGATTTTGTGTCTGGTGAACCATTTTTGTGTAGATTTGGCCAATGTTTAGGGTCATTACTGTATCTTGCTGAAAGACCCAGTGACGACCCATCTTCAGTTTTCGGGCAGAGGCCACCAGATTTTGATTTAAAATGTCCTGGTATTTCAAAGAGTTCATGATGCCATGCACCCTAACAAGGTTCCCGGGGCCTTTGGAAGAGAAACAGGCCCACAGTATCACTGATCCTCCCCCATACTTCACAGTGGGCATGAGGTGCTTTTCTGCATACTCATCTTTTGTGTTATGCCAGACCCACTTAGAGTGTTTGTTGCCAAAAAGCTCTATCTTGGTCTCACCTGACCAAAGCACATGATCCCAGTTGAAAGAACATCTTACCATGGCTTGATGATACTCTCTGGCAACAAATGAAAGAGCGAGATCTTTCTCTGAAGAAAGCACTTAAATCAGGGCATAGGAGTGACAGGCATATTTTCACAACCCTTCGAAACAAGGTTTTAAGGGGCATAAGAAAGGCTAAAGCAGATTTTTTTTTTAATTAGAGTTATAAATCAGGCACAGGGTAATGGGAAACTTATCTGGAAAAATCTTAACAAATTAACTAATAGGAATAATGAACAGCGAACAACTGTATCTGAACTTGAGGTAAATGGTATAATGATCCAAGAAGAAGGTATGATAGCAAGCACTTTTAATGATTTTTTTATAAACTCAGTTGAGGAGCTGGCCCAAGGCTTGCCAACTGGAACTACACCATGTGTCCTTATTGATGACACAAACACATCTTTTAGAATAATGGAGATATCTGAATTAGCAGTGAAAAGAATCATTGCATCTCTGAAAAATTAAAAAGCAAAGGATGCCTATGGCTTGGATACCACATTTCTAAAATCACATAAGGATGCTTTAGCTCGTCCCATTGCTCACATGATCAATCTTTCAGTTAAAAGTGGTGTATTTCCTAGTATCTGGAAAATAGCAGTCATAACTCCTGTCTAAAAGTCTGGTGATAAAACATCTGTGTCAAATTACAGACCTATCAGCAGCCTACCAGTGGTATCCAAGGTGGCTGAGAGATGGGTAGCGGAACAGCTGACAGCACACCTAAATCTGGGCCATACCCCACTGCATCCAAAACAATTTGGATTTCGCACCAACCACTCCACAGAAACAGCTAATTGTTATTTTTTGGAAAGTGTTAAATCCCAATTAGATAAAGGTGGTGAAATAGGCGCAGTGTTTTTAGATCTTAAAAAGGCTTTTGACACTGTGAACCATCAAACACTAATAGCAAAACTATCTTTTTTTAATTTTTCAATAGATGCCATTAAATGGATGAGTTCTTATTTACTTAACAGGAAACAAAGTGTACTTATTGGCAATACTCATTCCACTTATCTAAACTGTAATATAGGCAAGCCACAGGGATCAGTGTTGGGACCTATCTTGTTTAGTCTGTACATTAATGATCTGCCATCAGTATGTCCATCTGTCAACATACAGATGTATGCTGATATAGTTCTTTATATACATGCAAAAAACAAACAACAAGCTGCAAACAAGTTAACTGCAGCCTTGGTCCATGTTTCTGAGTGGTTAAGAAACTCATGCTTACATTTAAACATAAATAAAACAGTTTGTATGTTCTTTTCACAGAAACATGTTAAGACACATCAACCTGATGTTTTAATTGGTGGAGAAAAGCTCATGGTTGTATCTGATTTTAAATATCTTGGAATCATTTTAGACTCTAACCTAACGTTCAAAAAACATGTTAAAAAGGTGATCAACACCATTAAATTCAACCTGGCAAATTTTAGACACATACGACCATATTTACCGTAACAATAGAGGCAGCTAACCTCTTTATGCATGCCATGTTCTTTTCTTAAATTTCATATTGTTTCACAAGTTGGTCCCAAGCTAATAAGACAACTTTGAAACCAGTAGAGGTCCTATATAAGCAAACTTTAAAAGTTCTTGACAAAAAAACAATCAGCTATCACCACTGTCATATTGTTAAGAAGTACAATTTATTTAATTTTGATAGGGTTTTTTTTTTATTTTTTAGATGCTTGCCTAATTTTTAAGATATTACATGGGAGTGCACCAACCCCATTGAGTGAATTTGTGAAGCAGATGGATGGTAGTGGCAGGGTAACTAGGGCAACCACCCGAGGAGACTGTATGATACAACGCAGATATAGTAAACTTGGGCTTACAGTCTTCTCAGTAAGGGCCTCTAACTATTGGAATAGTCTTCCTTGTTAGGTAAGGGAAAGTTCAAATTATACAACTTTTAAAACCAGGCTTAAGAGATGGATCAAAATTAACCAGTCTTGTAACCATGAATAGCCCTCAGGTCACACATCACTCTTATACAAAATTACTCATTCTTGTGCTGGGTGCTTGTATTGTTTTTTGTTGTTGTTGTTGTTTTGTTGTTTTATGTTGTTGTACTGACCTGCCAAGGGACTACAGATGAAAATTAGCTAATTTGCTAACTCTGGCACATTTACATTTTTAATTCAGATGTTGATTAATGTGCATTGTCCCTTTTAAATAAACGAAAGTCCCAGTACCACTTGGCGAACTCCAGACGTTTACGTTTATGCTTGTGAGAAAAGGCTTTTTCCATGAATGCCTCCCAAACAGCTTGTTGGCATGTAGATAGCGCCTGATGGTTGTTATGAAGACTTTGTGACCCCAAGATGCTACTATTTGATGCAATTCTCTAACAGTGAGCTTTGGAGAACTTTTTACTTCTCTTACCATCCTCCTCACTGTGCGTGGTGGCAAGATAAACTTGCATCCTCGTCCAGGCTTGTTTGCCACTGTTCCAGTTGTTTAAACTTCTTGATGATTCCTTGGACTGTAGATATGGGCAGGTGTAGGCGAGTGGCTATTTTCTTGTAGCCATTGCCTGACTTATGAAGGTCGACACACATCTGCCTTACTTGAATGGCGTGTTCTCTTGTCTTTTCCATGTTGAAGAATGGATAAGAGAAATAGGCCTCTGTGTCACATCATATTTATATCCCAGGGAAAAAGGATGTGATGAACTACTAATTAAAGGTTCCTAGATACTCCGATCAACTTTATAAACTACAGTAGAAATGACAGCAATGCTTCAATTACATTTATTTTCTAGGAATTGTTATGGGTGCCAATAATTGTGGAACAGGTGATTTTATGAAAAATAATTATTTCTTAGCCAGGGATTCTTTATTTTTTTATTTCACTTGAGTTAAAGGTTAAATTTTTCTACAATTTTCAGTATGAGATTATGCTTCTGCAATAAAAATTGAATTTATTTTAAGGCTTTTAACACATCTTAAAAAGGGGTGCTAATAACTGTGGAGGGTGCTGTGTGTGTGTGTGTGTGTGTGTGTGTGTGTGTGTGTGTGTGTGTGTGTGTGTGTGTGTGTGTGTATTACACACACACACACACACACACACACACACACATACACACACACACACCCTGACAGCTGTTTGAAACAATGCTTTATTCCTCCTGAAAAGAAATGAAATTAAAAACAATTTTCCCCATGTATACTTGCATGCCTTTGGTATGTCATAGAATAAAGCAAAAAAAAAAAGAAAGACTTTATTCATCACACACTTGTGAAATTCCTCTCTGCATTTAGCCCATCAGAAGCAGTGAACACACACATGCCCACACACACATGAGCAATGAGCACACACACATACCCAGAGCAGTGGGCAGCCATGCTAACAGCGCCCATGGAGGAGTTGGGAGTTAGGTGCCTCGCTCAAGGACACCTCAGCCCAAGGCCATCCCATATTAACCTAACCGCATGTCTTTGGACTGCGGGGGAAACCAGAGCACCCAGAGGAAACCCACGCAGACACGGGGAGAACATGCAAACTCCACACAGATAGGCCCCGTCGGCTGCTGGGCTCAAACCCAGAACCTTCTTGCTGTGAGGCAACCATGCTAACCACTTACACCACTGTGCTGCAGTGTGAAAAGAAAATATTTATTATTTATTTTACAAAGATATTCTAAAAGAGCCTTGACAGGTTTGTTGGTTAATTGGATTATAGTGATATTTCAAACTAATTGTTTAATCTTAATTAGTAATCTTGTAATCAGTCATTCAGGCTATTTAAATGGTGAAACGTTGTCACTCTGCCATTTGGTATTGTTATGTGCACCACATTGAATATGGACTAGAGAAAGGAAAGGAGAGAGTTGTTTGAGGAGATGAGAAAGAAAATTATAGACAGGCATGTTAAAGAAAAGGAAAATAAGACCATCTGCAAGCAGCTTAATGTTCCTGTGACTACAGTTGCAAATATTATTAAGAAGTTTAAGTTCCATGGGACTGTAGCCAGCCTTCCGAGACGTGGCCGCAAGAGGAAAATCCATCACGGATTGACCAGAAGGATAGCGCCAATGGTAGACAAAGAGCCAAAAACAACTTCCAAAGAGATAAAAGTTGAACTCCAAGGTTAAGGTACATCAGAGTCTGATTGCACCATCCATGACTTTTTGAGTGACAGTGGGCTCAATGGAAAGACTGCATTGTTAAAAGAAAAACTTAAAAAATTCCAGACTGGAATGTACTAAAATGCATATTGACAAGCCGCAGTGCTTCTGGGAGCATGTTCTTTGGACAGATGAGACAAAACTCAAGCATATTGGCAAGTCCCATCATCTCTATGTCCACAGAAGAAAAAAATAAAGCTTTCAAAGAAAAGAACGCCATACCTACTGTGAAACACAGAGGAGGTTTGGTTATGATTTGGGGCTGCTTTGTTACATTTGGCAGGGGGTGCCTTGAATCTGTTCAAGGCACAAAGAAATCTCAAGATTATCAAAGCATTCTGGAGCAAAACCTACTACTCAGTGTCAGAAAGCTCTATCTCTGTCACAGGTCATCCAACAGGATAAAGACCCAAAACACACAGCTAAGAGCACGCAACAAGGGTGAAGAAGAAAACACTGGACTATTCTGAAGTGGTCTTTGATAAGCCTCTTCATGCAGCGTGGAGAAGGCACCCTGCAAACCTGAGACAGCTACAGCAGTTTGCTCAGGAAGAGTGGGCCAAACTACCTGTTGGCAGATGCAGAAGTCTCATTGAGAACTACAAAGATTGCTTTTTAACAGTAATTACTGCTAAAGGTTCTGCAACAAAATATTAAGTTAAGGAAGTCATTTTTGCCCATGCCATTTTCATTTGTTTTGTTATTTAAAATATTCCTTTGAATCAAAAATCAAAAGCAAAGTCTGATTTGGTGAAACAGGGAATAAACAGTGATGGATACCACTAACTTGTGTCAGTTTCAAGTTTTTTTCAGAGATAGTTGTGGGTTCTTTTTTCATGGAAGGGTGGCAAAAAATTTGTCCACATCTGTGTGTGTGTGTGTGTGTATATATATATATATATATATATATATATATATATATATATATATATACATACACAACCCCGATTCCAAAAAAGTTGGGACAAAGTGCAAATTGTAAATAAAAACGGAATGCAATAATTTACAAATCTCAAAAACTGATATTGTATTGACAATAGAACATAGACAACATATCAAATGTCGAAAGTGAGACATTTTGAAATTTCATGCCAAATATTGGCTCATTTGAAATTTCATGACAGCAACACATCTCAAAAAAGTTGTGACAGGGGCATTAAGAGGCTGGAAAAGTTAAAGGTACAAAAAAGGAACAGCTGGAGGACCAAATTGCAACTCATTAGGTCAATTGGCAATAGGTCATTAACATGACTGGGTATAAAAAAACATCTTGGAGTGGCAGCGGCTCTCAGAAGTAAAGATGGGAAGAGGATCACCAATCCCCCTAATTCTGCGCCGACAAATAGTGGAGCAATATCAGAAAAGAGTTCGACAGTGTAAAATTGCAAAGAGTTTGAACATATCAATCTGTGGTTGGTAGAAGAGAGCAACTGGACTTGCTTGAAAAGTCTTGAAGACGTTTCGCCTCTCGTCCGAAAGGCATCATCAGTTCTGTCTGTCTAATAGGGAGTATCAAGTATTTATCCTCTCATGGATCATAATAGAATCCAAATCAGAATGCTGATGGCTGCATTGAAGGTGGCTGATAGATGTCATAGACACCCACCTCTGTTCAGTGATGGTCGTTCCAGGCTGACAAAATTGAACGATCCTCTCTGGCTAAGATGTCTGCCAGTTTTCTGGAAGTCCTCTCATACTCCCGCACTAGTCGAAGGGAACTCATCCCAAAGTGTGTAGAAACCTATCTGTGAAGATACTCAGTCGTCCAGGAGTATCTTCACAGATAGGTTTCTACACACTTTGGGATGAGTTCCCTTCGACTAGTGCGGGAGTATGAGAGGACTTCCAGAAAACTGGCAGACATCTTAGCCAGAGAGGATCGTTCAATTTTGTCAGCCTGGAACGACCATCACTGAACAGAGGTGGGTGTCTATGACATCTATCAGCCACCTTCAATGCAGCCATCAGCATTCTGATTTGGATTCTATTATGATCCATGAGAGGATAAATACTTGATACTCCCTATTAGACAGACAGAACTGATGATGCCTTTCGGACGAGAGGCGAAACGTCTTCAAGACTTTTCAAGCAAGTCCAGTTGCTCTCTTCTACCAACCACAGATTACTATGTACCTGGACGACTGAGTATCTTCACAGATAGGTTTCTACACACTTTGGGATGAGTTCCCTTCGACTAGTGCGGGAGTATGAGAGGACTTCCAGAAAACTGGCAGACATCTTAGCCAGAGAGGATCGTTCAATTTTGTCAGCCTGGAACGACCATCACTGAACAGAGGTGGGTGTCTATGACATCTATCAGCCACCTTCAATGCAGCCATCAGCATTCTGATTTGGATTCTATTATGATCCATGAGAGGATAAATACTTGATACTCCCTATTAGACAGACAGAACTGATGATGCCTTTCGGACGAGAGGCGAAACGTCTTCAAGACTTTTCAAGCAAGTCCAGTTGCTCTCTTCTACCAACCACAGATTACTATGTACCTGGACGACTGAGTATCTTCACAGATAGGTTTCTACACACTTTGGGATGAGTTCCCTTCGACTAGTGCGGGAGTATGAGAGGACTTCCAGAAAACTGGCAGACATCTTAGCCAGAGAGGATCGTTCAATTTTGTCAGCCTGGAACGACCATCACTGAACAGAGGTGGGTGTCTATGACATCTATCAGCCACCTTCAATGCAGCCATCAGCATTCTGATTTGGATTCTATTATGATCCATGAGAGGATAAATACTTGATACTCCCTATTAGACAGACAGAACTGATGATGCCTTTCAGACGAGAGGCGAAACGTCTTCAAGACTTTTCAAGCAAGTCCAGTTGCTCTCTTCTACCAACCACAGATTACTATGTACCTGGACGACTGAGTATCTTCACAGATAGGTTTCTACACACTTTGGGATGAGTTCCCTTCGACTAGTGCGGGAGTATGAGAGGACTTCCAGAAAACTGGCAGACATCTTAGCCAGAGAGGATCGTTCAATTTTGTCAGCCTGGAACGACCATCACTGAACAGAGGTGGGTGTCTATGACATCTATCAGCCACCTTCAATGCAGCCATCAGCATTCTGATTTGGATTCTATTATGATCCATGAGAGGATAAATACTTGATACTCCCTATTAGACAGACAGAACTGATGATGCCTTTCGGACGAGAGGCGAAACGTCTTCAAGACTTTTCAAGCAAGTCCAGTTGCTCTCTTCTACCAACCACAGATTACTATGTACCTGGACGACTGAGTATCTTCACAGATAGGTTTCTACACACTTTGGGATGAGTTCCCTTCGACTAGTGCGGGAGTATGAGAGGACTTCCAGAAAACTGGCAGACATCTTAGCCAGAGAGGATCGTTCAATTTTGTCAGCCTGGAACGACCATCACTGAACAGAGGTGGGTGTCTATGACATCTATCAGCCACCTTCAATGCAGCCATCAGCATTCTGATTTGGATTCTATTATGATCCATGAGAGGATAAATACTTGATACTCCCTATTAGACAGACAGAACTGATGATGCCTTTCAGACGAGAGGCGAAACGTCTTCAAGACTTTTCAAGCAAGTCCAGTTGCTCTCTTCTACCAACCACAGATTACTATGTACCTGGACGACTGAGTATCTTCACAGATAGGTTTGAACATATCATCATCTACAGTGCATAATATCATCAAAAGATTCAGAGAATCTGGAAGAATCTCTGTGCGTAAGGGTCAAGGCTGGAAAACCATACTGGGTGCCCGTGATCTTCGGGCCCTTAGACGGCACTGCATCACATACAGGCATGCTTCTGTATTGGAAATCACAAAATGGGCTCAGGAATATTTCCAGAGAACATTATCTGTGAACACAATTCACCGTGCCATCCGCCGTTGCCAGCTAAAACTCTATAGTTCAAAGAAGAAGCCGTATCTAAACATGATCCAGAAGCACAGACGTCTTCTCTGGGCCAAGGCTCATTTAAAATGGACTGTGGCAAAGTGGAAAACTGTTCTGTGGTCAGACGAATCAAAATGTGAAGTTCTTTATGGAAATCAGGGACGCCATGTCATTCGGACTAAAGAGGAGAAGGATGACCCAAGTTGTTGTCAGCGCTCAGTTCAGAAGCCTGCATCTCTGATGGTATGGGGTTGCATTAGTGCGTGTGGCATGGGCAGCTTACACATCTGGAAAGACACCATCAATGCTGAAAGGTATATCCACGTTCTAGAGCAACATATGCTCCCATCCAGACGACGTCTCTTTCAGGGAAGACCTTGCATTTTCCAACATGACAATGCCAAACCACATACTGCATCAATTACAGCATCATGGCTGCGTAGAAGAAGGGTCCGGGTACTGAACTGGCCAGCCTGCAGTCCAGATCTTTCACCAATAGAAAACATTTGGCGCATCATAAAATGGAAGATATGACAAAAAAGACTTAAGACAGTTGAGCAACTAGAATCCTACATTAGACAAGAATGGGTTAACATTCCTATCCCTAAACTTGAGCAACTTGTCTCCTCAGTCCCCAGACATTTACAGACTGTTGTAAAGAGAAAAGGGGATGTCTCACAGTGGTAAACATGGCCTTGTCCCAACTTTTTTGAGATGTGTTGTTGTCATGAAATTTAAAATCACCTAATTTTTCTCTTTAAATGATACATTTTCTCAGTTTAAACATTTGATATGTCATCTATGTTCTATTCTGAATAAAATATGGAATTTTGAAACTTCCACATCATTGCATTCCATTTTTATTTACAATTTGTACTTTGTCCCAATGTTTTTGGAATTGAGGTTGTGTATATATATTACACACACAGACACATAGTCATGCATCTCAAAAAATGTGAATATCGTGAAAAGTTCATTTTTTCATAATTTAATTCAAAAAGGCAAACTTCCATATGTTCTGTATTCATTACATGTAAAGTAAAATATTTCAAGCTTTTTTTTTTGTTTTAATTTTCCACTTCCATTTGCGGTTGAGAGTATGCTGTGTGTGTTTTGGCTGCTGCTTCTTGCTGGAGTGTTTTCTTCTTCTTTCTTTTTCTGTGTTCGTATGGTTTGATGTTTGTTCTTTGTTTGAAATGTTTTGTCCGCTGGTTGTGGCGTAGCTCCAGACCCAGTTTTGGGCGTTGGTTTCCTCAGGCCTTGGTCCGTCATGGGTGATGTGTGTTCTGCTAACATTGGAGTTGCCCAGCACTCTGTGTGGCAGTGCTTCTCTGCTCGCTTTCTGGATCTATGATTCAGTGTTCTGAGTGCTGTTGCTCGAAGGTGTTGTGGTGGCTGTGCAGGTGATGTGGGCTTTATCCTTGTGCGCCTTTTGGTGGGACTAACCCATGGTGGGACTACACCACTGGAGTTACCTTAACCCTAACTCTAGATTTCTTTTGGTGGACTTTTTTTTTTTTGTAATTGTAAAGTGACCTTGGGTGTGAGAAAGGTGCTATAGAAGTTAAACTTATTATTATTATTATTATTATTATTATTATTATTATTATTGTTGTTGTTGTTGTTGCTTATAACTCATGAAAATCAGAAATCCATTATCAAATTCTTAGAATATTTTATTTTGGGCTTGAGTAAATTACAATTCAAACAGTATAAATACCATGTATCTCTCAGTCTAGTTCAGTACACACAACCACTATAATGAGGAAGACTGCTGACTTGACAGTTGCCCAGAAGATGATCATCGACACCCTCCACAAAGAGAGTAAGCCACAGAAGGTCATTGCTGAAAAGGCTGGCTGGAAACGATGCACAAGCAACAGGGATGACCGCACCCTTGAGAGGATTGTCAAGAAAAGTCAATTCAAGAACTTAGGAGAGCTTCACAAGGAGTGGACTGAGGCTGGTGTCAGTGCCTCAAGAGCCACCACACACAGACATCTTCAGGAAAGGGGCTACAACTGTCACATTCCTAATATCGAGCCACTCCTGAACCCGAGACAACATCAGAAGAGTCTTACCTGGACTAAGAAGAGAAAGAACTGGACTGTTGCTTAGTATTGCAAAGTACTCAAAATTTTGAGTAAAACTCAGATGAAAGTAAATTTTGCATTTCATTTGGAAATCAAGGTCCTAGAGTCTGGAGGAAGAGTGGAGAGGCACAGAATCCAAGGTGTTTGAAGTCCAGTGTGAAGTTTCCACAGTCTGTGATGATTTGGGGTGCCATGTCATCTGCTAGTGTTGGTCCATTGTATTTTATCAAGTCCAAAGTGAATGCAGTTGTCTACCAGGAGATTTTAGAGCACTTCATGCTTCCATCTGCTGACAAGCTTTATGGAGATGCTGATTTCCTTTTCCAGCAGGACTTGGCACCTGTCCACAGTGCCAAAGCTACTACCAAATGGTTTGCTGACCATGATATTACTGTGCTTGACTGGCTAGCCAACTTGCCTGACCTGAACCCCAGAGAGAATCTATGGGTTATTATCAAGATGAAGATGAGAAACACCCAATCCAAAAATACAGATGAGATGAAGGCTGCTATCTAAGCAACCTGGGCTTCAATAACACCTCAGCAGTGCCACAGGCTGATTGCCTCCATGCCACACTGTATTGATACAATAATTCGTGGTAAAGGAGCCACAACCAAGTATTGAGCATATAAATGAACATACTTTTCAGAAGCTGGACATTTCTGTATTGTAAATCCTTTTTTGATAGATCTTAGGAAATATTCTAATAATTTGAGACACTAGATTTCTGATTTTCCTGAGCTATAAGCTATAATCATTTATTACGCGACCATGGAAAAATATGCAAATGACCATAAAATCTCACTGATACCCCTTTTCCACCAAATCAGTTCCAGGGCTGGTTCGGAGCCAGTGCTGGTGCTGGTTCACAACTCGTTCAACTTGCGAGCCAGCTGAGAACCAGCTTGCTTTTCCATCGCTCGCGGTGCTAAGAGAAGACACGTCATTACGTCGCTGTATACGTCAGTTACGTTGTTGTATACATCATTAAGTCGCTGTATACGTCAGTTATGTTGTTGTATACGTCATTACGTCACTGTATACGTCAGTTACGTCGCTACATTTGCATAAACCTTGGCGCGAATATTGAAGCAAAAACAACGCGGAAGAAGCAGCAGCAACAACAATAATAATAATGGATGACTTCGCATTTGTACAGCTGCTGCTTCTCTTCGCTTAAAAATGGCGATCTTTTGCGGTCTTGTTATTGTTGTCGGTCTTAACAACTCCGCCCCCCCCCCCGACGTAAGCGGTTCTTTCCTCTGGCCCAGCAGAGAGTTGGTGCTAGCCTGGAACCGTTTTTTCTGGCCCCAGAGCCAGTTCTTTGTCAGTGGAAACAGAAAACCGGTTCCAAACTAAGCACTGGCCCCGAACCAGCCCTGGAACTGCTTTGGTGGAAAAGGGGCATAATTGACCTTAAATTGGAACATAAAGAGTTTTGGCATTTTCATGGCTTCATATTATCTCTAAATACAGATTTTTTTTTAAATGTATAATATCTGGAAAGATAAGCAATTTCTGTTATCAAGGATAGTGACATGTATTATCTTCAGGGTCAATTTGACCCCAGGAAAAGCAGACACCATTTCAAACATTTGGAAGGATTTTATTTGTAAAACAGAACATCATCATCAGAACATCAGTATGGAACACATAACAGTTCTTTATTTACAAAAACACCTATAAAAAGTAAATTTGAACATTATGTCATGGATTTTTCTATGCCACTCTAAGTGCTATGTACTGTATGTGTATGTGTGAGATAGTGAAAAAAACAAAGTTACATAGTCACCAAAATCTGTTTCACAGAATAGGAACAGCATATTATTTTTCATACAGCTCATCAGAAGGTACAGTCCAGCCTTTTGTCTGCACTATTTTGCACATGATATGCAGAAAGTTTGTGCGTGCTTCTTGCAGACATATTTCTTGTATTTCACACAAGTGTTGCTGGTCTTGGAGTCATTTCTGTAGAGACAGACCTGGCACCTGCCACGTTTTCTGCCTGTAGTTTGAACCAATGGAGGAGTTGGGGTATGTGTCTCCATTTTGGATGTCCTTCATAACAGTTGCAGCAGCTGTTGATGCTCTTGGAAGGCACTGTCTTCTCTCAATATGAGGTTTCACCAGTGTGTGACCCAGCTGCTCCAGGAAAATCCTCCTTCAACTCAGTTTTCCCATGTTCTTGTCTTTGTTTATTTCGCTCCATATTACAAAGGCAATGTAAGTGCTCACATCAATGACGTTGAAGAAAATGACAAATGGCCAATGAGCAGACATACGTCGGCAGCTGAATGTGGCTGTGACCTTGTCCAGGTTATCAACCCCTCTCTTTGTCTCATTGTAGACCAAGGCCATTTGTGGTTTTCTGTCTTCTCTGGTGCTCAGGACAGCATCTTTGTGTATGGTTCTCATCAGCAGGACATTTTTCCCTTTCTTAGGGCAATAAGAGATGACAGTGACTGTCAGTGAAAGTGAACATTGAGGATGTTCACTTCCTTTCTTTTCAACAGTTCCTCACACAGGACGTATGATGTGGAAAAAAATTATCACATGTATAGTTATGGTCATTCAGTCCTTCAGCCATGTTTAGTACCACCCTAATGGCTTGATTTTTTTTCAGGTACTTCACCAGAAGATTTAACAGTGTACACCTGCATATTCCAGGCATAGGTGGACTGTGCGTCACATGCTGCCCATATTTGGATACCATATTTGGCTGGTTTGCTTGGCATGTAGATTATAAAATTACATATTATAGTGAACTCAATATGATTCCTAAACAACCAAAACATCCATCCATCCATCCATATCTGTAGCCGCTTATCCTGTACAGGGTCGCAGGCAAGCTGGAGCCTATTCCAGCTGACTGTGGGCAAGAGGCAGGGTACACCCTGGACAAGTCACCAGGTCATTGTAGGGCTGACACATACCGGTAGAGACAAACAACCATTCAGACCTATGGTCAATTTAGAGTCACCAATTAGCCTAATCTGCATGTCTTTGGACTGTGGGGGAAACCGGAGCACCTGGAGGAAACCCACGCAGACACGGGGAGAGCATGCAAACTCCACAAAGAAAGGCCCCTGTTGGCGCTGGGCTCAAACCCAGGACCTTCTTGCTGTGAGGTGACAGTGCTAACAACTACATCACTGTGCCACCCACAACCAAAGCAAATGTGTGTAAAATGTTGATATTTCTTATGTTTTATATAGCTAAAACAGCCTGGGGTCACAGTGACCCCAAAGAACACCGATGCATACAACATGTGTCAAAGTCCCTTCTGTGCCAGTATCTGATCTTCCCAGGCAGTCTCCTATCCCAGTACTAACCAGCTGTTTGAGGTGCATGGGTGCTGCGCCAACCTCCATTTCTATAGCCCTCAGCTTCTTGCCTATACAGCTAGGGTTACAGTGGGGGGGGGGGGCTAGTCCTCTGGTAACTGCGAGAGTTTGATTTCCCTACTCGCATATGTATTGCAGCATGCCTTGCCAAAAAGTTCAATTTTAGTTTCATCTGACTAGAGAATTTTCTTCCATGTGTTTGGGGAGTCTGCCACATGCTTTTGGGCAAACTCCAAACATGTTTTCTTATTTTTTCTTTAAGTAATTGCTTTTTTTCTGGCCACTCTTCCATAAAGCCCCACTCTGTGGAGTGTACAGCTTAAAGTAGTCCTATGGACAGATACTCCCATCTCTGCTGTGGATCTTTGCAGCTCCCTCAGCATTATCATTGGGGTCTTTGTTGCATCTCTGATTAACGCCCTCCTTGCCCAGTCTGTGAGTTTTGGTGGGCAGCCTTCTCTTGTCAGGTTTGTAGTGGTGCAATATTCTTTCCATTTTGCTAGAATGGATTTAATGGTGCTCACTGGGATATTCAAAGTTTGGGATATTTTTTTATTACCAACCCTGATCCCTGATCTATGTTTCTTCACAGTTTTGTCTCTGACCTGTTTGGAGTGTGTGACAGCGTCGGTCTGTGACCGGAGGGTGGAATCAGGGAAGGTAAGTGGCAGAATCACTGCACCTGATGTTGGTTAATCTATGTTTGTGTGTCTTCCCCAGTGACTGCGCACTATATGAGGAGAGAAAGAGCAGAGGAAGGAGCTCTTTCCCCAACGAGATGACTGGTGTGTGTGCGCGTATGCTTAGTAAAGCTGAAAAGCTAAAATAAAGAGCTTGGTACACTGAATTCTGGCCTGCCATCTTTCTGTGCTCCACCCACCCGAACTGCTACAGTGGTGCTGAAACCCGGGAAACTGAGCACAGGAAAAAGAACAGCCCCATGGAGTCCTCCCCCTTCACGGACCTGGTCCACGCCCTCGCCACAGCCCAGCAGAGCCAGCACCAGGCGCTAGTCACCCTCTGAAAGGAGCAGGAGCACCGGTTCGAGGCCCTGGTGCTGCTGCAGCAAGAAGACCGACAGGCGTTCCGGCACCTCCTTGTGTCGGCGGGGTCCTCCACCGCCGCGGGCCCTTCGCCCCTCACCCTCACTAAGATGGGCCCGCATGACGACCCCGAGGCCTTCATCACGCTCTTTGAGCAGGCAGCAGAGGCCTCAGGCTGGCCGGTGGAACAGCGCGCTGCGCGCCTCCTCCCCCTGCTAACGGGCGAGGTGCAGCTGGCCACGCTACAGCTCCCCACCGACCGCCGGCTGGTCTACGCGGACCTTTGCCGGGCAGTCCTCCAGCGGGTGGGGCGCACCCCTGAACAACAGCGTCAGTGCTTCCGCGCTCTGTGTCTGGAGGAAGTCGGCCGACCATTCGCGTTTGGCCAGCAGCTCCGGGACACCTGCGGGCAGTGGTTGAGGGCCGACAACCACGACGCCGAGGGGATCATCGATCAGGTGGTACTGGAGCAGTTCATCGCCCACCTACCAGAGGGAACTGCGTAGTGGGTCCAGTGCCACCGCCCGGCGTCGCTGGATCAGGCCATCGAGTTGGCGGAGGACCATTTGGCGGCTGTTCCGACGGCAGGACAGCAGACATCCTCTTCTTCTCTCCCTCTCTCCCCCCTCTCCTCCTGTGTCTCGTCCTCGCCCCGTTCCCCCACTGCGGATGCAGGGGCCGGCCCCACCCCAGCTGGCCCGTCGCACCCGCGGTGCCCTCCCGTTCTTCCCTTCTGTGTCTGTCTCTTCCCCCCCTCAGGTGAGTGAGCCCCAGAGCGCTGGTGCAGAGAGGAAGCCCGGGCCGGTTTGCTGGCGCTGCGGGGAACTGGGCCACCTCCAACAGCAGTGCTCGGCGATGGAAGTGGGCGCGGTGGTTCGGATCCCCGACGCGCCAGGAGCCGCCCTCGATCGGGCCGGAGCGTATCGCATACCGGTGAGTATCCAAGGGGATACATATCAGGCTTTGGTGGACTCGGGCTGTAATCAGACCTCAATTCACCAAAGCCTGGTGCAAGACGAGGGAGCACAATTGGTGAAGGTGTTGTGTGTGCACGGGGATGTTCACAGCTACCCTTTAGTGTCAGTCCACATTCTTTTTCGAGGGGAAAAATTTAGAGTAAAGGCGGCGGTTAATCCTCGCCTCACCCACTCGATAATTTTGGGGACTGATTGGCCGGGGATTCGCGGAGTTAATGAGCCATTTAGTGAAGAGTGGGTCCTGCCGTAGTTTAGCAGGGGGAGGTCCCGGTGTCACTTTGGCGGGAGCAGCTGTCACAGAGCCGTCTACATCATCTCCGCATCAGAGTGAGGAGCAGCAGGCTCCTCCTCCCTCTCTCGGGGAATCCCTTGGGGATTTCCTGTTAGAGCAATCGTGAGACAAGTCTCTGCAGCATGCATTTGACCAAGTGAGAGTAATCGATGGTCAAACACTCCAGCCAAACGCCACCCCGTCCTTCCCCTATTTTTCTATTATGAAGGATAGGTTATACCGAGTGACGCAGGACACTCAGACTAAAGAGCAAGTCACACAGCTTTTGATTCCAAAGAGCCACCGGGAATTGGTATTCCAGGCAGTTCACTTTAATCCCATGGCTGGACACTTCGGGCAGGATAAGACACTAGCCCGAATAATGGCCCGGTTCTATTGGCCAGGGATTCACGGCGATGTCCGTAGGTGGTGTACGGCGTGCCGCGAATGCCAGTTAGTAAATCCAGCGGCCATTCCAAAAGCACCTTTGTGCCCTCTCCCATTAATCGAGACCCCGTTCGAAAGAATTGGGATGGATCTCGTTGGGCCATTAGATCGGTCAACACGAGGGTACCGCTTTATTTTAGTTCTTGTGGACTATGCAACGCAATACCCGGAAGCAGTGCCTCTGCGCAATATCTCAGCACGCAGTATTGCGGAAGCGCTCTTCCGTGTCATCTCCCGAGTTGGAATCCCGAAAGAGATTCTGACTGACCAAGGCACCTCGTTTATGTCACGTACACTGAACGAACTGTATGGGTTATTGGGTATTAAACCGATCCACACCAACGTTTATCACCCACAAATGGGCAGTTTAGTTGAACGGTTCAATTGCACCCCCAAGAATATAATTAAAAAATTCGTAAGTGAGGACGCATGTAATTGGGATAAATGGCTCGAACCCTTGTTATTTGCAGTGCGAGAGGTCCCCCAAGCCTCCACAGGGTTCTCCCCGTTCAAATTGTTATATGGGCGTAAGCCGCGCGGCATTCTAGATGTGCTGCGAGAAAATTGGGAGGAGGGACCTTCACCTAGTAAAAATCAAATTCAATATGTTATGGACCTGCGTGCAAAACTCCACACACACACCTAACCCAGGAGAATTTGCATCAGGCCCAAGAACGGCAACCCGCCTGTACGACAGGGGTACGCACCTTAGGGAGTTCGCACCGGGAGATAAAGTTCTCGTACTGTTGCCCACATCGAGCTCCAAATTAATCGCCAAGTAGCAAGGACCCTTTGTGGTCACACGGCGAGTCGGGGATGTCGACTACGAGGTGAGGCGAATGGACAGCGGTGGGGCGCTACAGGTTTACCACCTCAATCTGCTCAAACTCTGGAACGAGGAGGTCCCCGTGGCATTGGTGTCGGTGGTTCCGGAGAAGGCGGAGCTGGGGCCGGAGGTTCAAAAGGGAACATTGGCATCATGTACCTCTCCGGTCCCCTGTGGAGACCACCTCTCCCCGACCCAACTCACGGAGGTCGCCCAGTTGCAGACCGAGTTTTCGGACGTGTTCTCGCCCCTGCCTGGCCACACCGACCTCATAGAGCACCACATCAAGACATCCCCAGAGGTGGTAGTGCGCAGCCGCCCTTACAGATTACCTGAACACGAGAAAAAAGTGGTTCGGGAAGAACTCAAGGCCATGCTCGAAATGGGCATCGTCGAGGAGTCCCACAGTGACTGGAGCAGCCCGGTGGTCTTGGTACCCAAGACCGACGAGTCAGTCCGGTTCTGTGTAGACTATAGAAATGTCAACGCGGTGTCTAAATTCGACGCGTACCCAATGCCTCGTATCGATGAGTTGCTTGATCGACTAGGCACGGCTCGCTTTTACTTGACACTGGATTTGACGAAGGGTTATTGGCAGATCCCCTTGACTCCATTATCCCGAGAAAAAACGGCCTTTTCCACACCGTTCGGCTTACACCAGTTTGTCACACTTCCTTTTGGGCTGTTTGGGGCGCCCGCTACGTTTCAGCGGCTGATGGATAGGGTCCTCTGCCCCCACACCACCTATGCGGCGGCGTACCTTGACGACATCATTATTTATAGTAATGACTGGCCGCGGCACCTACAACATCTGAGGGCTGTCCTTAGGTCGCTGAGGTGGGCGGGTCTCACAGCCAACCTAAAGAAGTGTGCGATTGGGTGGGTGGAAGTACGGTATCTGGGCTTCCACTTGGGCAACGGGCAGGTGCATCCCCAAATTAACAAGATGGCAGCGATTGTGGCCTGCCCGAGGCCCAAGACCAAAAAGGGGGTGAGACAGTTCCTGGGGCTGGCTGGCTATTATCATAGGTTTATACCTAATTATTCGGATGTCACCAGCCCGCTGACTGAGCTCACTAAAAAGGGGGCACCAGATCAGGTCCAGTGGACGGAGCAATGCCAGCGGGCTTTTTCTGAGGTAAAGGCTGCACTGTGTGGGGGCCACTGTTACACACCCCTGACTTTTCTCTCCCTTTTATATTGCAGACGGACGTGTCGGACAGAGGGCTGGGGGCTATTTTGTCCCAGGATGTGGAGGGGGAGGACCGCCCCATCCTGTACATAAGCAGGAAGCTGTCAGTGTGTGAGGGGCGCTACAGCACCATCGAAAAGGAGTGCCTGGCGATCAAGTGGGCGGTCCTCGCCCTCCGCTACTACCTCCTGGGGCGCTCTTTCACCCTCTGTTCAGACCACACACCCCTCCAGTGGCTCCACCACATGAAGGATGCCAATGCACGGATCACCCGTTGGTATCTGGCACTCCAGCCCTTTAATTTCAAGGTGGTCCACAGGCCGGGGGCGCAGATGGTCATGGCAGACTTCCTCTCCCGTCAAGGGGGGGGAGTCGGCTGTGGGCCGGATGGCTGCCCAGCCTGAGTCGGGCGGTGGGGGTATGTGGCAGCGGGGGCGTGGTCAAGCGTCGGTCTGTGACCGGAGGGTGGAGTCAGGGAAGGTAAGTGGCAGAATCACTGCACCTGATGTTGGTTAATCTGTGTTTGTGTGTCTTCCCCAGTGACTGCGCACTATATGAGGAGAGAAAGAGCAAAGGAAGGAGCTCTCTCCCCAACGAGACGACTGGTGTGTGTGTGTGTGCACGTATGCTTAGTAAAGCTGAAAAGCTAAAATAAAGAGCTTGGTACACTGAATTCTGGCCTGCCGTCTTTCTGTGCTCCACCCACCCGAACTGCTACAGAGTGCTGCTTGGTTTTCATGTTGCTTGCTTAATAGCGTTGCGGAGTCAGGGTCCTTCCAGAACAGGTTGATTTATACAAACATCATGTGACAGATCATGTGACACTTTGATTGCAAACAGGTAAATCTTAATCAACTAATTATGTGACTTATGAAGTCAACTGGTTGGACCAGCTCTTATTTAGGAGTTTCATACGAAAGGGGGTGAATACCTTTGCACACTCCAGAGTTCTGCTTTTTCATCTTAATTATTGTTTGTGTCACAAAAAAAAAATTGCACCTGTAAAGTGGTAGGCATGTTGTGTAAATCAAATCGTGCTAACCCTCCAAAAATCCATTTCCATGCGACAAAACAGGACAAACACCAAGGGGGATGAATAATTTTTCAGGACACTGTATATCTTCTTCTTTCATCTGCTCCCATTTGGGGTCACCACAGAGGATCTTTTTTCCACATATTTGATTTGGCATAGGTTTTACACCGGCTGCCCTTCCTGACATAACCCTCCCCAGTCTATCCAGGTTTGGGACCAGTACTAAGTATGCACTGTCTTGTACAACCCCAGTGGCTGGATATTTTACCTAATCTGTATGTCTTTGAACTGTGGGGGAAACTGGAGCACCCAAAGGGGACCCACACAGACATAGGGAAAACATGCAAACTCCACACAGAAAGGCCCCCTCCGGCTGTGAGGTTTGAATCTGGAACCTTCTTGCTGTGAGGCGACAGGGCTAACCACTACACCACTGTGCCCAGAAGATATGCAGGTGAATCTCACCACCCCTGGCAGTGAGGATGGGTGAAATCAACCTTCTGTTTTCAATAATGTAGAAGCAAAAGGAGTTGGATTTGTATAGTGTTTATTCAGTTTCTTCTTTGTCAGTCAGTGATGTAAAAGTCAGAGGAGCCAAGAGATAAGAAAACATGCACATAATTTATAAAACAGTTGAATATCTTGATAGATAACTTGTTTTGATGAAGTTAAGCATATGTACAAGTAGTTTGGCATGCTTTTTCCAGGAAATAGCATTATTACATCCAGTAACTCGTTTTATTACAAAAGTCAGTTTGATGGAAGTGAGCTGCCAGGAGCAAAATTCACAAACATTTTATCAGATGGATGTTCAGTTTAGTATGTATATAAAATTTGTATTTTGTGCATAAAGTGGATGAATACTTTATTATTGGGAGCTTGACTGTGGCTCAGTGGATGTGGGTGGGTTTGAGAGAGAGAGAGAGAGAGAGAGAGAGAATTGTCAAGTAAGACACTTTGTTGTGACACATGCTATACTTAGGTTTTTCATAAACAAAATGTCCTCATAAAGACAATGGGATGCCATGTGTTGAAGACCAGGTGCAATGAGAGAGAACTTAATGTGTAAATATGCTTTATTTGACTACCAGACACATGCAGTGAAAAGATGGCCCTGTAGTTCTGGAAAAACACAGTTATATTATTCTTATGGTATCATGTAAGTGGAAAGCATTTTCTGTGTTGTATAAGACATAAGTGGAATTTACAATGTGACTGGCAAAACATACAATAAATGGGCAAATTAGTCATATAACTTGGCATATTGTTATTTGGTAGGCTGTAAGCCAAATTTGTGGCTACTTTTGCAATGTGCCACCCTCTATGACTTCAATGTATGTAGAGACACACACTTGACACACATAATGAAATAAATGTCTATTCATTTCTGTAAGTCACTCTGGATAAGGGTGTTTGCCAAATGCCATTAATGTAAATGACACCAGGCTAAAATGGCATTTTTCTGACTTTAGGCAAAGGTTTAAAAGTAGACAGCCTTTCAATTTCATAGAATCGATGAAATTTAGTTCCCTCTGAAATTTGGTCATTGTGATATCTTTATTTCTGTAATATCTAAAAAAACCCAGGCCATTCTGTGGCTGAGAAGTTATTTAATTTGAAGAAATTCCCTAGCGGGCAGCACAGTGGTGTAGTGGTTAGCACTGTCGCCTCACAGCAAGAAGGTCTGGGTTCGAGCCCCGTGGCCGGCGAGGGCCTTTCTGTGTGGGGTTTGCATGCTCTCCCCGTGTCCACGTGGGTTACCTCCGGGTGCTCCGGTTTCCCCCACAGTCCAAAGGCATGCAGGTTAGGCTAATTGGTGGCTCTAAATTGACCGTAGGTGTGAATGTGAGCGTGAATGGTTGTCTGTGTCTATGTGTTAGCCCTGCGATGACCTGGCGACTTTTCCACGGTGTACCCCGCCTCTCCCCCATAGTCAGCTGGGATAGGCTCCAGCTTGCCTGCGACCCTGTAGGACAGGATAAGTGGCTACAGATAATGGATGGATGGAATTCCCTAGCAAATAATGTTGCTTGCTTTGCGTAGTCAAATAAGGCATGCCATGTGTGCATGCGCATGCTTACCTTTGTCTTCTTCATCTTTTGGGTTCTATTCCAGCTGGCATCCACAGTGTTGCATTACTGCCATCTACAGGTTTACCTTTGACCATACACTGACAGTTACATCATTCTGTCACTAAACGAACAGCTGATCACACCGAGGTGGTCAGTGACTGCCAATATTTATTAGTTTGGTCCTGCATTTCCTTTCCTTTGCAAAATAATGTCTTTTCTTCTCGCTTTCCGTTACTGTAGTCGGTCTTTCACGTTTCATTCTCACACTCATGTCCGCCATTGTTCTCTCCTGTTTCAAATTTATATCCCACAATGCCTTGCACAAATGGGGAAAGCCCACCATGTGATGCATGACATAGTATATTGTATTGCGTCATGGTGAAGCAGGAAAAAAATTGCTGAGAATTTCGGGCCACGTACATTTTTTTTTTATAAAAAGCTTCATAAAATTGGAAGTCTGTGATTCAAATTCAGTAGCTTTTGGTCCACTGAACAAAAATTATTGGGTGCTAGGGAAAATTCTTTTTATGACCTAAACTTGAAAAATCTGAAAGGCAGTCTAGCTTTAATAGTCCTGTCCTGTTTCTTCCACATGCAACATTTTTTTTATAATTTATTTATTTATTTATTTATTTATTTTTTAATGACAGTCACTTAGTTCTGAATCACTGTTCAATTGTTACACCATTTAATTACTCACTGTGGTTATCATTAGACAAACTATGTAAAGGGAATGATTACAAACGGGCTTTGCATGTGTGTAACTACAGGGTCTGGAGATCATCATGGCTACATTTAAAAACTGGAAACTTTTTTTTTCCTGCCATGTTTACATTGCTGTAAATTCATGTGCTCTTCATCAAATGTAAATGGATTTGGTGTGCAAGGCTCTTATTTGGATGGAGTCATCCTGATTTATTACTACTTAATCCTTAATTGACACTGTGTGTGTGTGGGGGGGGGGGGGGGGGGGGGGGTAGGGGGGTGTTTGGGCACATGCACACATTTATGTTGACCCATCTGTCTGTATGCACTGTATTGTTCAGTTATCCTCTGTAAAAACATGTCTGCAGTTGATAAGTGAGCTATACATTTATTGTTTTAGCTCAGGGCAGTAACTCAATAAATGTAAGCAGCTTGATCATAAAGAATATACTGTACATAAAGAGCAAGGGTTATCTGTAGGTTTCATGAAGTAAACATGTCAATGGAAGAACATTTTGATTTAAATTCAAAACTGCAGTAACAGCAGAGTAACCTGTCCCAGGTCCTTGTAAGGTTTTATGACGGAAGTCCTCCAATCACTTGGCCCAAACTAAGTTCTTTTATTGACCTTCCTTCCTTTTCTCCTAGAATATTTCTTGGAGATTCTTTCCAATTCTTTCAGGACTGTCAGCAAAATACCTGTTCTGTTTATCCACGTTTCTCTCTTCTTGCCATTTATATTTCAGCCCATCCTTCATCCATCCACTTTTCAGATTCATTTCATCATTTTGCTCTCTAGAGACCACTTTTGATCTTCAGACATTGTATTCTGTTCCAACTAGGGGTTTAGGCACAGATTTATCATTTGTCTGTTTTCTATAAAAGGCAAGGAACTAAAACAAGCCCTCGCTCTGGTTAACTTGAAGCCAAATGCATGCAAATGTTTCGAAGGAAGCTGAAATCCTAGGCTCCTAGAATAGAATCCTAGCTGAAATCCTAGGCTGTAGTACACACTATGGCACGGTGATGCAGTGGTTAGCCCTGTCACCTCACAGCAAGAAGGTTCTGGGGTCAAACCTCATGGCTGACGGGAGCCTTTCTGTGTGGAGTTTTCGTGTTGTCTGCGTAGGTTTCTTCCCACAGTTCAAATACATGCAGATTAGGTAAAATACCCAGCAACTGAGGTTGCACAAACTTAGTACCAGACCCAAGCCCGGATAGATTGGGAAGGGTTGCATCAGGAAGGCAGAGGTGGACAGTAACGAAGTACATTTACTTGAGTACTGTACTTAAGTACACTTTTTAAGTATCTGTACTTTACTTGAGTATTTTTTATTTTTGTTTGGAAACTTATGACTTCACTACATTTGAAAGGCAAATATCAGACTTTTCACTCAACTACATTTCTGTCAAGATCCTCTTTACTCGTTACTATGAAGCAGCTTTGAAAGTGGATGTTTTTTTACTTTTCTTTTGTAAAATGTGATTGGTTTTTCCGCAGGTGACACTGAGATGGCCGATCAGTAATCATTAGGGTCACATCACGTCCATATACTGGATAAAATCAAGTTCAATAATTTCTCAGTTGCATTATTTAACACGATCAGTTGATGGCAGAATGGAAGGAGGCGGGGCTTCTGGGGAATGCACGCACCCATGGCCATACCTGGAACCCATGTTTCAGTCTTCTGAAAGGATTAAAGATTTGTTTTGTTTTAAATGTTTGCTTTGTTTGCCGAAAACAAACCATATCACGACCTACAAAAACTCACCGTCCAACCTGTGGAAGCATATTGAGGTATGTAAACATTTTATTCCAAGAGAAAGCTTGCAATGGCATTTGTCTGTGCTTTTAGAGCTAGCAATAGCGTTACAATAGCTATGCAGTCTGGTTAGTCAAATGACTTTCTATGGCTTTGCCCGCCAAGTTGCCATAGCCTTGTCCATGGCTAACGTTTACACATAGCTAGTTAACTTGGACACTGTTAGTTAGCATGTAAAAATGGAGTTACGCTAACATGAATAATGTTAACTTATCTGAAGTCCTTTCAGAAATATCTCATCTCATCTCATTATCTCTAGCCGCTTTATCCTGTTCTACAGGGTCGCAGGCAAGCTGGAGCCTATCCCAGCTGACTATGGGCGAAAGGCAGGGTACACCCTGGACAAGTCACCAGGTCATCACAGGGCTGACACATAGACACAGACAACCATTCACACACACATTCACACCTACGGTCAATTTAGAGTCACCAGTTAACCTAACCTGTATGTCTTTGGACTGTGGGGGAAACCGGAGCACCCGGAGGAAACCCACGCGGACACGGGGAGAACATGCAAACTCCACACAGAAAGGCCCTTGCCGGCCACGGGGCTCAAACCCGAACCTTCTTGCTGTGAGGCGACAGCGCTAACCACTACACCACCGTGCTGCCCCCTTTCAAAAATATGTTTTAGCATAATCTTGCCAAATAAACAGAATGTAGAAATCTTTCTTTTTTAGTAGCATTAGCTACCCAGTATGATTTCGAGTTTGAAAAGAGTTTGGTAGCATGTCAGGTGGAGTTTCACTGACTAACTAGTTTAACATTAAACCATCATGATGGCACAGCATGTGTTCATTTTGTGAATTCACATTTCTGTCTTTGGTAATGGCGTTAGGTTTTGTAAGCGTTGTGGCAATAATACAACAATGCGTTGACAGAAAATGTACTTTTAATACTTAAGTATTTTTAAAAGCAAGTACTTCAGTACTTTAACTTAAGTAAAAATTTGACTGTACAACTTTTACTTGTATCAGAGTAACATTTGACCAGTGGGATCTGTACTTTGACTTAAGTAATGAAGTTGGGTACTTTGTCCACCTCTGCAGGAAGGGCATCCGGTATAAAAGCCAATACCAAATAAAAAATGCAGATCATAAATTGGGAAAGATGATCCACTGTGACGACACCTCGTGGGAGCAGCCGAAAGAAGAAGGATGTAGTACACACTACATCTGTAATATAGCTCACTAGACACATTCACTAAATGTGTTATTATTCTCACCAATTGACCAAATGTACCCATGTAATAAATATGCCTTTCTCCCTGAGTTCAGGTAAGCGAGCTCATCATTAGATCATTGTGAGAAGAAGGAAAGATAGAACATGCATAAATCATCCCATTCCTTAATTTCAACATCTCATTTATCTCAAACACTACCTCAATATAAACAACACTGAGGAAACAAGACACCAGCAGTAATAGGGAATCTAACGCTGTTAACACCAAGTAGTACAAACGAAAAAAAAAAACAAAAAAAACCCCACATGACTGACCTATGATTCACAATGACTAAAAACTAGCAGCCCACAATCTAGCCATAAAACTCCTACACAAGTCTACTGTAGTAAAATAGCTCACATTAAACTTGATGAAATCGTAAACCTTCAAAAAAAAAACCTTACATCCCACATCACTGAAAAATATGACCTCATAAACTAACAGAAAAACTTACATGAAATCTAATGCTAATAACCAGTTAATATGATCCAATTCCAATTATACTACTTCTGCCATCTAAAATGTTAGCATACAGGTTGATTCAGGGTTCCAAGGTAAGCCTTTTTTCCAAGAAGCACCCAAAACAACCTTTATACATTTGAACATTTCGACCATTTGCTAGCTTTGACTAGCAAATGTGGTTGCTACAGAATTAAAAATGAGTATATAATGTATGGTTATCTCAGATCTGTATTAGACCATTAAGTATTAGTGTGCTCATTTATCAAGCTCATGTACAGTATATAGTATAGGTTTGCTTTTTTTCACCTTAAAATCAAGTCTCATGTGTGCTACTAAGTCTAAATACTACTCACATAAAACAAAAATAAAGGCAGTGGCTATTCTTATAACGAGTCATAAGAATATTATTTTCCCTATTCTTATGACATGAATGTAAGTTCTGGTAGCTCATATGCAAATCAATATCACTTATTCTTACACCTCACCCTGGTGTCAGGGTCGTAAGAATTATGCTTATGGCGTTGGGCATAAAAATATTTATATCGTTAGATATCACATGTAGATGACAAAAATGACCCATTTCAATAAAAACAGGCAAATAAAATAAAGATGATTTGCTAATTTTGGCTTTTCCTTTTATGGGCAACTTGGTTTCTTTGCCTGGTTTATTTTCTCTAAAACTTCAGTGGCTGCCCACGCTTTAAAGGTACAGGGTAACTATATATAAGAAATAATTTCCTTATCTATTTTATTTTGGTGCCTAACGTCAGTATCTATTTTCATCATATGACATTTATAATTTTTAATGCTTTCCTAGTAAGACATAAACAACGGGTTGACTTTACACCAGGCAGACTGATCAATACGTCAAAAAATGCAAATTGTACTTCTTAGGCCTTACATCTACTTTTTTGGTGTCTTACTATCCGTTTCCTGTGCTGAGCTGCTTGTTTCTTCAGCCATTTGTGCATGCGCTACCAGAACTTACATTCATGTCGTAAGAATAGGGAAAATATTATTCTTACGACTTGTTGTAAGAATAGCCACTGCCAAAAATAAAGGTCCAGTGCAAATACAAGAAAAAAACTGTCACAATGTGGGACTTTGGGATATGTTCCTATAGTACAGTGGCACTTGAAAGTTTGTAAACCCTTTAGAATTTTCTATATTTCTGCATAAATATGGGCTAAAACATCATCAGATTTTCACACAAGTCCTAAAAGTAGATAAAGAGAACCCAGTTAAATAAATGAGACAAAAATATTATACTTGGTCATTTATTTATTGAGGAAAATGATCCAATATTACATATCTGTGAGTGGCAAAAGTATGTGAACCTCTAGGATTAGCAGTTAATTTGAAGGTGAAATTAGAGTCAGGTGTTTTCAATCAATGGGACAGCAATCAGGTGTGAGTGGGCACCATGTTTTATTTAAAGAACAGGGATCTATCAAAGTCTGATCTTACACTTCCACAAACATGTGTTGTTATCATGGCACAAACAAAGGAGATTTCTGAGGACCTCAGAAAAAGCGTTGTTGATGCTCATCAGGCTGGAAAAAGTTACAAAACCATCTCTAAAGAGTTTGGACTCCACCAATCCACCGTCAGACAGACTATGTACAAATGGAGGAAATTCAAAACCATTATTACCCTCCCCGGGAGTGGTCGACCAACAAAGATCACTCCAAGAGCAAGGTGTGTAATAGTCGGCGAGGTCACAAAGGACCCCAGGGTGGCTTCTAAGCAACTGAAGGCCTCTCTCACATTGGCTAATGTTAATATTCATGAGTCCACCATCAGGAGAACACTGAACAACAATGGTGTGCATGGCAGGGTTGCAAGGAGAAAGCCACTGCTCTCCAAAAAGAACATTGCTGCTCGTCTGCAGTTTGCTAAAGATCACGTGGACAAGCAAGAAGGCTATTGGAAAAAATATTTTGTGGACGGATGAGACCAAAAAGAACTTTTTGGTTTAAATGAGAAGCGTTATGTTTGGAGAAAGGAAAACACTGCATTCCAGCATAAGAACCTTATCCCATCTGTGAAAAATGGTGGTGGTAATATCATGGTTTGGGCCTGTTTTGCCGCATCTGGGCCAGGACGGCTTGCCATCATTGATGGAACAATGAATTCTGAATTATACCAGCGAATTCTAAAGGAAAATGTCAGGATATCTGCCCATGAACTGAATCTCAAGAAAAGGTGGGTCATGCAGCAAGACAATGACCCTAAGCATACAAGTCGTTCTACCAAACAATGATTAAAGAAGAATAAGATTAATGTTTTGGAATGGCCAAGTCAAAGTCCTGACCTTAATCCAATGGAAATGTTGTGGAAGGACCTGAAGCGAGCAGTTCATGTGAGGAAACCCACCAAAATCCCAGAGTTGAAGCTGTTCTGTACAGAGGAATGGGCTAAAATTCCTCCAAGCCGGTGTGCAGGACTGATCAACAGTTACCGGAAACATTTAGTTGCAGTTATTGCTGCACAAGGGGGTCACACCAGATACTGAACGCAAAGGTTCACATACTTTTGCCACTCATAGATATGTAATATTGGATCATGTTCCTCAATCTTTGGCCTCCATCTGTCTTGAGAAACAATGGACTATGCATCTGAGAGTCTTTGGTTGCAGTGCCTTGAGTGGCTGAACAGTCCGATTTACGACCGGCACACTCGGCAGCAATTTGGGCAAGTAAGGGCGGCAGTGTCATGTTCTGCTAGGCCTGGTGTTGGTTCCCTTTCCCTTCTTCTTGATCTTTTTTCTTCCCAATGAAGCTCCCTTTTTCTCTTGCTCCTCTTGATTCCGGCTTTGACTACACTGTGCCGCTTGGTGCGGTCATCAGCAACAGTTTCCCAGCTCCCCACATCTCAATCCTTCAGGTCACGTTTGCAGACATCTTTGTGGCGGAGCTTGGGCCTACCAGCAGGTCTAGAGCCGGTAGCAAGTTCACTGTAGAGTAGGTCTTTTGGTATTCTGCAGTCCTGCATTCTGTGGACATGGCCTAACCAACGAAGGCGTCTTTCACTAAGCATAGCGAACAGGCTTGGCAATCCTGCCTTTTTAAGGACGTCTTTGTTTGGGACGCAGTCTTGCCATGCGATGCCCAAGATTTTTTTAAAGTTACGCAAATGGAACGTGTTGAGCCTGCGTTCTTGGCGAGCGTAGAGGGTCCAGGTCTCGCTGCCGTATAGTAAAGTGCTTAGCACACATGCTTGGTACACCCTCATCTTGGTGTTGGTGGTCAGTGATGGGTTTTCCCAAACTCTGTTGCTGAGACGAGCCATAGTTGATGCTGCCTTGCCGATACGCTTGTTTAACTCGGCTTCCAAGGAGAGATTGCACGAGATGGTTGAGCCCAGGTAGGTGAAGTCCTCAACCACCTTTAGGGTGTAGTCACCGATAGAAATGTTGCTGCTGACATCCTGACCCATAATATTGGTCTTCTTGAGGCTGATGGTGAGGCCGAACTCTCTACAAGCATGTGCGAAGCGATCGATGAGCCGTTGTAGAGCATCTTCAGTGTGAGCAGTCAGAGCCTCAATAAATAAATGACAAATACCCGTATAATATTTTGCCTCATTTGTTCAACTGGCTCTCTTTATCTACTTTTAGGACTTGTGTGAAAATCTGATGATGTTTTAGGTCATATTTATGCAGAAATATAGAAAATTCTAAAGGGTTCACAAACTTTCAAGCACCACTAGTACCAACAAGCAAAATGGTTCATTTCTTGCTACCTCCTGCCTTGCTACATGTTACAACCTTAAAATCTAGTATTTACCATTTAATGATTCATGAAATCTTACATACAATCCAATTACTCAAAAAGATAGCAAATGAAACTGTGCAAGTGGATACAACAAAATGTGTGTACCATAAACAACATTTACAAATATTGTAAAATATCCATATACAGTGCCTTGCAAAAGTATTCATCCCCCTTGGTGTTTGTCCTGTTTTGTTGCATTACAAGCTGGAATTAAAATGGATTTTTGGGGGGGGTTAGCATCATTTGATTTGCAGAACATGCCTACCACTTTAAAGGTGCACATTGATTTTTTTTTATTGTAACAAGAACAATAATTAAGATGAAAAAACAGAAATCTGGAGTGTGCATAGGTATTCACACACCCCCAAGTCAATACTTTGTAGATCCACCTTTTGCTGTAATTACAGCTGCAAGTCTCTTGGGGTATGTCTCTATTAGCTTAGCACATCTAGCCACTGGGATTTTTGCCCATTCCTCAAGGCAAAAACTGCTGCAACTCCTTCAAGTTAGATGGGTTACGTTGGTGTACAGCAATCTTCAAGTTATGCCACAGATTCTCAATTGGATTGAGATCTGGGCTTTGACTATGTCATTTCAAGACATTTAAATGTTTCCCTTTAAACCACTCCAGTGTATCTTTATCAGTATGTTTAGGGTCATTGTTCTGCTAGACCATGAACCTTCGTCCCAGTCTCAAACCTCTGGCTGACTCAAACAGGTTTTCCTCCAGAATTGCCCTGTATTTAGTGCCATCCATATTTCCTTCAGTCCTGACCAGCTTTCCTGTCCCTGCAGATGAAAAACATCCCCACAGCATGATGCTGCCACCACTATGCTTCATTGTAGGGATGGTGTTCTCAGGGTGTTGGGTTTGCACCACACATGGCATTTCCCATGATGGCCAAAAAGATCAATTTTAGTCTCATTTGAGCAGAGAATCTTCTTCCATGTGTTTGGGGAGTCTGCCACATGCTGTTGGACAAACTCCAAATGTGTTTTCTTAAGCAATGACTTTTTTTCTGGCCACTCTTCCATAAAGCTCCACTCTGTGGAGTGTACGGCTTAAAGTGGTCCCATGGACAGATACTCCCATCTCTACTGTGGATCTTTGCCGCTCCCTCACCATTATCATTGGTGTCTTTGTTGCATCTCTGATTAATGCCCTGCTTGCCCGGTCTGTGAGTTTTGATGGGCGGCCTTCTCTTGTCAGGTTTGTAGTGGTGCCATATTATTTCCATTTTGCTATAATGGATTTAATGGTGCTCCCTGGGATGTTCAAAGTTTGGGATATTTTTTATGACCCAATCCTGATCTATACTTCTCCACAACTTTGTCTCTGACCTGTATGGAGTGCTCCTTGGTTTTCATGTTGCTTGCTTAGTAGTGTTGCAGAGTCGGGGTCCTTCCAGAACAGGTTGATTTATACAGACATCATGTGACAGATCATGTGACACTTTAGACACAGGTGAATCTTAATCAACTAATTATGACTTATGAAGTGAATTGGTTGGACCAACTCTTATTTAGGAGTTTCATATGAAAGGGGGTGAATACTTATGCACACTCCAGATTTCTGTTTTTTCATCTTAATTATTGTTTGTGCCACAATAAAAGAAAAAAAACAATGTGCACCTTTAAAGTGGTAGGCATGTTGTGTAAATCAAATGGTGCTAATCCCCCCAAAATCCATTTTAATTCCAGCTTGTAATGCAACAAAACAGGACAAACACCAAGGGGGATGAATACTTTTGCAAGGCACTTTAGTCTATTTTGAATTGGTCTCTATGAAAAGTTAACAATTTAACCATTCATTGGTTCAAGTGTTCATTCAAGAGTTCACCATTCACTGCATCACTGTCACAACAAAGCTAATATAAATCAAAGGATCACCATTTTAGGAACTGCGTTGACTTCATACAAGGCTGCACTGAACCTTTTTCACATATCCACGTGTGTGTGTGTGTGTGTGTGTGTGTGAGAGAGATAGAGAGAGAGAGAGAGAGAGTGTTGACTGACAACACTTCCATAACTACTGGATGAGCAAATTATAGGGTTAATTAAACACAAGAAAATGTCATATATCTGTTATCGCTGCATTATGTAGCACACCCGCTCACTAACAGTAATTCATGGGTATCTGTGAATGTCCTGAAGGTGTTTAGTGTACTATACTGCAAACATACAAAATAAACTGTATTCCATTGTATTCAGAGGCAACGAAATGGAAGATTGACTGCTGCGTGTGTGCGCGCGCGCATGTCCTCATTCTTAAACAGGTTTTCAAAAAAAAAAATAAATCCCATCTAAATGAAGAGCAATTTTCAAATGCATATTTGTCCATATAAAAATGCAAAAAAAAAGAAAGAAAATAAATTGAAAAGCTCATGAGTACACTAGCCTTACATATAACCCAGGGTTCTCCAGAAAATCTGAAGTAGCCGACTAAAAAAAAAAATAGTAGGCGTCTAATTGTAATGCGCTAATGCTAGGGTGGTTTGGGGGTATTTCCCCCCCAGAAAATTTTTAAATTTACATGCCTTCTGGTGCATTCTCAGCTAAAAAATTACTAACCATTTCCCTGTAAAATACTTGCAAAATATGTATGAAATTTCCCTCCAGATGTGTGTGTGCTTGGCTTTCTCGGTTACCCTCTGTAGTATCCTGCCTGGCTCTGTAACATAACTACATACACTACGGCATGGCCACGTGGTCTGGCTCAGCCAATCTGAGTGCGAGAATTGATCAACAAATATAGCATTGCTTCCGGTCATGACCCAAATCAAAGACAATTTTCTGGTAAAATAATTGGATTTGCAGCAAATTATGGACGGTGGAGACAATATAAATCAGCTGAACATTGAAAGGCAATTTTTATTTTTTTCTGGGATCGAGTAGCTGGTGCAGCTCATCTGTGTAGGCGGAGAAAACTGCTGGTCACCAGTGTTCTGACAATTTGTGCTGCCCTATCAAAAAATGTTACCATAGAGCCAATCAACAGCAGAGTCCATCGATTTATGCTCATCTCATCACATTATCTCTAGCTGCTTTATCCTTCTACAGGGTCGCAGGCAAGCTGGAGCCTATCCCAGCTGACTACGGGCGACAGGCGGGGTACACCCTGGACAATTCGCCAGGTCATCACAGGGCTGACACATAGACACAGACAACCATTCACACTCACATTCACACCTACGGTCAATTTAGAGTCACCAGTTAACCTAACCTGCATGTCTTTGGACTGTGGGGGAAACCGGAGCACCCGGAGGAAACCCACGCGGACACGGGGAGAACATGCAAACTCCACACAGAAAGGCCCTCGCCGGCCACGGGGCTCGAACCCGGACCTTCTTGCTGTGAGGCGACAGCGCTAACCACTACACCACCGTGCCGCCCCTCGATTTATGCTACTTTGTCAAAAACTGCTCCCGTTGATTATCAGTACAATTTTTATATATCTCCTAAAGATATAACTCACAAGTTACATTACATATTTATTTACATTACAAACAAGGTCACATGTACTGTCAGACATGCGACTTGCATTTTTTGATTGACATTTTTAAAGTAGCACATTTTGATATACCAATATTCTCCATACGTAAATAATGATCCCAGTAGATACACATTCTATTTTACACCTCCAATCACTCCAAGGGCACTGTCAGAGCATGGGGAGCATGTTTTGATACTCTATTTTCATATTCTGAAATATAAATTTAAAGGTAGCATATTTTGATAGACATTTGAAGGAACATTTGAAGGAAACATTTCTTCTGCTTTTATTTCTGATGCCACTAACCTTTATGCTCAAGCAGTGCACAAACTGCCTGCATTTGGGCCTCTGCAACTGCTTGTGCAGATGTTTGTGTTCTGTTGATGTTTCCTGTATTAAGAAAGTCTTCAGCAAACTGCAAAAATGGCAGTTTAGTTACTAACAATATATTCAGTTTCTGCTTAAAGTGAGTAAACCTTTTAGGACTATATTCCTTCTTAAATGTGACCAAAAACATCGCAAGGTAGCATGAAATGATGGACATGGAAAAGGAGCTAAAAAAAAAATGGGTCTGCGCATGTGCAAAGACACAGGGTAGCACATCTCGATAGGTAACACAGTTTGATATAACACCGGCACTTGTGGACATCTCTGGTAACCTACAGTTGTGGTCAGAAGTTTACATACAGTGACATGAATGTCATCTTGGATATGAATGTCATAGCAATATTTGGACTTTCAGTAATTTCTTTGAACTGTTCTTTTTCTGTGCCAGAATGATTGTACAGCATACATCTTTAATTAAAAAAAAAAAAACACTAGAATTTGGTGCACAATTTTTAATTTTCTTTGGATTTTCTGAAATCAACACAGGGTCAAAATTACACATACAGGGTCAAAAATTTACATACGTTCACTTAGATTATTAATTCAGAGTTGCTGAGACTTCCAAAATGCCTCTTATCTTGCCAAGCCTGAGGTCTCTTAACTTCCTGTTAGTGATCATGATTGACTACAGCTGGTAGCTTCTCTGTGCCTTCATAAAAAGGGTTTGTTTACAGCGCTCATTGGATTGGCCAACACACAGTAAAATGTGAAAGTCCAAGGAACTCAGTGCAGATCTGAGAAATAGGATCACAGATATACACAACTCCAGAATGTCTCTTGGAGCCATTTCTAAACAACTACAAATTCCAAGATCAGTTCAAACAATTGTATCCAAGTTATTGTGAGATGTAGTCACTTTGTCAAGCTGCTTTGCTTCAAGAAAACCCAAACCGTCACCCTCAGCTGAAAGGAAATTGGTTTGGATGATCAGAAACAACCTGGGAACCACCATGGCACAGCCCTGCCATGAACTGGAAGCTGATGGATCACTGTCTACAGTTCAGCTCACCATGGACTAAGAGGTTGCTATCCAAGAAATAACCCCCTGTTCCAAAATTGACACCTTCAAGCTTAAAGGAGATACGCAGAACTTTTATTTTTAAATACATTTCTGAGTGGATAGTATCTCCATCCTTGACTCTTGTAGGCTGCATAATTGGGAATAAAAAAAAAAAAAAAAACTTATTTGAGAGTTAAAATCGACCGCAAAGTTGGCATTCGAACTGCCCTGCTGAGCCAGCCAGCCCTGGGTGGGTGACGTCACAGCGGGAACTGGTGCTATAGACCAAAGCCAGACTCGGCAGGCGAGAGTGGTTGCAATGGCCTCTTCGTTTGGATTTATTGGAGATTCTTTGGATTCCTCAGATAGTAGCACATCTGACTGTGATAGTCCTGAAATTGGACTGTGTGTACATGCTACTGCTATACACATAGAACTGTATCAGTTTGAACCATCAGAAAGTGAATCCAATAGTAACACGTCGGCCACAGAGGCCCCTACCTTACAAAATAAAGCCAGAGAACAAAGCCGTCTAGAGAATTGGATGGAATTGAACTGACAGTCTCGTGTGACTCTCATTAAAACAGGATAGGCATTATAACTTATGCAACATACATGTACATGCATGCATTTTCACTGATAAAACGTAAAAGGCTAATTAAATAATCAAATGAACTGAGACAATCACATTCTGAAGCAAATTAATCTTAAACCGATAACTGAAATACACAATACAAGTTACATGTATGAATCTAAATGCAGGTAAACAACGAGTGTTGTTTTTGTTGTGATGTAACCAAATGAGAGTCACATCTTACCCATCTGTGTTCTCGCTTCTTGAAGGCTGATCTTGTGGCCGAATGTTTTGAAACAATCTGACTTTCAGTTCTTCGTTCATTCGCTTCTTCCATGTAAGGGCAAGATATTGCTGTTGAGGCAAGCATATCCAGTGGAAAAAAAAAAAAAACACATCCAGTGGAGAAATCTGACTACTGGCCCACTCATTCTCCATTTTCTCCATACTGAGTACTCCACCATTACTGCTCGGCTCACACTCCAGGACAACTGGTGCAACTGAACTTACTTTCCTTTTCTTGTAGTTTTCTTTTCATTGTTGGTACTGCACCCTTTTTCAATACGGGCTTATAGCCAATGCTCCTCAACAGATCAGAGGTTTCATACGAGTCCTCAGTAAAATGTGCAGAGCAGAGGAGAGACTACTTCATAGGTGCCCAATCCGTGAATTTCTCGCAAAACGCATCCAAATCTTTGCAGTTTGAACATTCTTGGGCCATGAATGCAACATAAATCCACTTTCTGTTGTGTTGCTGCACCCACCAGTAACACATCTATGTGGCATGGTGATAAATTAGCACAAAATGGAGGATCAGAGTTGCACTTAGCTCTGTGTTTCAGTATAGCGGAAATGGCGATGAGACCGATAGCTTTCCATCTGTGATGTCACAGATGTCAAGATCATTTACTCAGACCACTACCTATATGAATCACTTTAATCTTAAAAATTACTATATTAGATTTATTGTTAATGCTTAAAACAATTCCTATGCCATTCTTGAGATCTCAAGGCATTTATAAACAAAAAGTAAGGCCATGGTTCTGCGTATCTCCTTTCACTAACATTTGAAGCTGACCACAGGGACAAAGAAAAAGCCTTCTGGAGGATAGCTGTATGGTCAGATGAGACAAAGATTGAGTTGTTTGGCCACAATGACCACCATGTACAGAGGGATGCTGTACCAGCTGGTGGTGGTGGTAGGATCATCATGCTCTGGGGCTGTTTTGCTGCCAATGGAACTGGTTCATTGCACAAAGTGGATGGAATAATGAAGGAGGACTACATCAGAATTCTTCAGCATAAACCATCAGGAACTTGAACATGACTTGGGAGTTACAACAGGACAATGAACCCAAACACGCATCAGACCTGGTTGTGAAGGATAAAGCAGGCTAATATTAAGCTTAAAACAAGTCCTGACTTCAACGCTATTGAAAATATATGGACCATGCTTATAAGTCAAGTCCATCCCAAGAAAAAAAAAACTAATTTAATTGAACTCTACCAATTCTACCATGAAGAATCGTGAAATATCCAACCAGAATTCTGCCAGAAATTTGTTCATGGTAAACAAAAATGTTTGGTCAAGGTGAATCTTGCGAAGAGACATTTTACCCGAATATTAGGTGTGCTGTATATATATTTTTGACCCTGTATGTATAATTTTGAACCAGTGTTGATTTCAGAAAACCCAAAGAAAATTAAAACTTGTGCACAAAATTCTAGTGTTTTTTTTTTTATTAAAGATGTATGCTGTACATTCTGCCACAGAAAAAGAACAGTTCAAATAAATTACTGAAAGCCTAAATATTGCCCTGACATTTATATCCAAGATGACATTCATGTCACTGTATGTAAACTTCTGACCACAACTGTATGTCATAAACTGCTGTCAACCACTTCAAGAATAACTTTGAGTGTACTTATTTAGTGGTAGAGAAGGTGGACAAACAGCATCAATTTCTAAAAAAAAAAAAGATAAACACAAAGATTTATATGTATAGACTGGCAATGAGGTGGAACTACTGCTTAAGGTTACACTTGTACACAACATGTTCACCCTGGTCTTATCCAAAATCTGAGTGTGGTATGGTTTTTACCATCAGTTCAGTTGGTTCAGGAACAATATAGTGTGTACTACATTCTGGCACCTCTCCGCGAAGGTGTATTAATAAAACAAAGAGAATTATATTACAAACTTATTAAGAAGAAATAAGAAATTACAGACTAAAAGCAAACAACCTGGACAGCAGCCATGATAAACAGAGTCCTTGCACATTAATAACACATGCAAAACAGCAGTGGGCATGCAGAGGTGCATACTTTTTGTGCTATCCAGTGTAGTGAAAATGGAGGATTTTTTTTTTATGTTTTATATGGACACTTTAAAGGCCAATGCCCATTTTTCTATTGGACTCTTGGGTAATCTTCAGGCTTAATGTAATGAGACCACATGAACATACACACAACATTTAAAACAACTTTATATGCAAGATGTGGTAGAATTTTTTTTTTTATACTGCATGTCTGTCTGAGTAATCCCTATAAACCAGACACAACTTCCTTTTGCTGTAGCATCCTTTGGGCATTATGACCAGTGACATGAAAGTTATACCTTAACCATGAAAGGCATATAGCAAGGTAATTCAAACATGTGGCTTTTCGTGCAAATTAGTATTAACACAAGCCTGTGTTTATATCCAACGTGTGTATGTTAATCCTCTTGAGGATTAGTACTGAATAAAGCCAGACAGGCTTATAAAAAATAACTGTTTTCATCAGTTTATAGGGAACTTGAAACATATGGCTGATGCCAACCTTATAAAACTTTTTTTTTTGGGGGGGGGGCAGCTATCTTGAAACTTCCCCCAAAGTTTAATAGCTTATTGTGGTTTTGGAGGAACAACATAACATCTTGTGGCTTGCAAAAGCATACAAGGCCTTGATTAAACAATGACAATGGGTTGGCCTTGAAAGCTGTCACTAAGTGCTCTTGAATTCCTGGAGCTAAACAGAGGCTGCAGTTAGTTTGCGATGTTATACATCATCTTCAAGCGATGCAAAAACCTAAAAAAAAAAACACAGCAAGGAAGCACTGTTTACTACCATTGCATTGGTGGGATGATTACAAGATTGCAAGAAAAAAAATCATCTGTAGCTAATTTGCTTGTTGTAATTGGACATGTTTTCCAGTAAAGTTAAGTTTTGGCAGGCACACTAGGAGGCACTACTTTAATGACTTGATCTAATTTACATTGGTAGTGTTGTTTACACATGATTCATCCAAATGTGTTTTTACAACACAGCATTTATCATCACCATGATGTTGAATTGTCAGATAAGGTGGACAAAGGATAACAAGCACAAAGACCCCACACTCCACAATTTACTCATAAATGCAGTGTAAGAACAGATGAGTGAATTATAAGATTTCAAGTGGATTCAGGTCTTTGAATTTCAGAATGAAACAATAGATTACAGAAATTTTAAGCCTGCACCATTATTTCAGACACTGGCATGTTATCACATATTAAAGTGAACACTGAGTTTATTGCTTTAGAAGCAACAGTAAACTGCATTTGGGTCCATTGGGTACTGTGGCACACTGCCACAGTAGTTTAGACAGGTGTTGAAATCAAAATTCACAGAAAATTTCAGACTAGAACAAAACTTGAAGAGTACTATGGTGAAACACATTAATACATTATAGATCAAACACATTACATTCACACATACATTCACACCTATGGGCAATTTAGAGTAGCCAGTTAACCGAACTGCATGTCGTTGGACTGTGGAGGAAACCAGAGCACCTGGAGGAAACCCACACAGAAATGGGGAGAACATGCAAACTCCACACAGAAAGGCCCCAGTTGGCTACTGGGCTCGAAACAAGAACCTTCTTCCTGTGAGGCAGCAGTGCTAACCACTGCACCACAATGCTGCCCTCCATCTTTGTATACTGTACCTTCTATAGTTTCCTATGTCTGGTTTAACAGAGATGACACCATGATTGTCAATCAAGGCTTGATCATTATTACACACTCACAGAAATAAAGGAATCAAACTGTATGTTTCTATACTTACTGCTGAGACAGCATCTTTTGTATGTTTTGAACACTGTATATTTAAAGCTTTGCTCTAAAAGCTACAACCCCAAACCAGAAAAAGTTGGGATGGTGTAAAAAATGCAAAAAAAAAAAAAAGGCAGTGATTTCTAAATTTACTTGTATTTCATTGCAGACAGTATGAACCTAAGATAATTTCATGTTTTGTCTGGTCAACTTCACTGCATTTGTTAATATACTTCTATTCCTGTGTTTCAGGCCTGCAACACATTCTAAAAAAGTTGGGATGGGGCAAGCTAGGACTAGTAATGAGGTAAAATGATGAAATATTGATGCAATTTGAAACAGACGATGTCAAAAGGTGATTGTCATCATGGTTTGGTACAAAATCAGTATCCAGGAAAGGCCTAGATTTTGAGGAGCAAAGATGGGCTGAGGATCTCCAGTTTGTTAACAAATGCATGAGAAAATTATTGAAATGTTTAAAAACAATGTTCCTCAAAGAAAGATATGAAGGGCTTTGGATATTTCACCTCTACAGTGCATAATATCATTAAACTATTCAAGGAATTTGTAGGAATTTTGGTGTGTAAAGGGCAAGGGTACAAGCCAAAGCTGAACACTCTGATCTCCAATCCCTCAGACAGCACTGCATCAAGAATCATCATTCATCTATAGCTGTTGTAACCATATGGGCTCAGGATTACTTTGGGAAACCTTTATCAAGCACTACAATATGGGGTTACATCCACAAATGTCAGTTAAAACTTTATTGTGCAAAAAGGAAGCCTTGTGTTAACTATGTCCAGAAGTGCCATCAACTTGTCTGGGCTCAGAGGCATCTGGGATGGACTATCACGCAGTGGGAACATGCATTGTGGAATATTCCAGACCTTTTTCAGATGAAATGGATGCCATGTGCTCCAGACCAAAGACAAAAAGGACCATCCAGACTGTTCTCATCCTGAAAAAGCAATAAAATTAATGAGGTGAAACATCAAACAATGTGCTGTTTTATTGTTTGAGTGCAATACAGGTCAAAGATTGATTTACAAATAATTATTTTCAGTTTTAATTTCAATTTCAACATACTGTCCCAAATTTTTCTGTTTTGGTATTATAATTAAATGTACACAACAAGCACCATCCATTATCTGTAACCACTTATCCTGTGCAGGGTCATGGGCAAGCTGGTTCCTATCCCAGCCGACCATGGGCGAGAGGCAGGGTACACCCTAGACAAGTCACCAGCTCATCGCAGAGCTGACACATAGGGACACACAACCATTCACACTCACAGTCAATTTAGAGCCACCAATTAGCCTAACCTGCATGTCTTTGGACTGTGGGGGAAACTGGAGCACCCGGAGGAAACCCACGCAGACACGGGGAGAACATGCAAACTCCACACAGAAAGGCCCCTGTCGGCCACTGGGCTCAAACCCAGAACCTTCTTGCTGTGAGGCGACAGTGCTAACCACTATACCACCGTGACACCCACAACAAGCACCTTCCCAGGTAAAAAATATATACTGGAGGAAAAACATGATATACCCTTAATGGCCCCAACCCAGCAACAAGGAAAAATATAGTTTGGTATCTTTACTTCTGAAAGTGTAAAGCTGAATTGACTGCTTTGCTGATGTCTTAATTTGCCTAGAAAAAATATATAATTAAATCCTTACTTTTCCCATTAATACAGTATAATGCTAATTACATTTAAGTGTCCAAGAACATAACTCACCTGGCTCTCAAAACTGTTAATCTCAAAGTGACCCCTAATGAACTGTATGTTAATGCCTTGCAGGACCAAACCAACCCATAAACCACAGGGGAAGATGATAGCTTAGGTTTCATTGCAAACACCTGTAACTTTTAGAGCTGCAGAGCCCCTAAAGTAACACAATGAGTGTGTTAAAGGCAATCTTCACTGGTCCCATCAGGCAGATTTAATGCAAACTTTATTTAAGATATTGTCCATTTGTCTCTCATTAAGGCAACACAGAAAGAGCCATTCACTCCCCCCACCCACACACACATTGCACATATAATCTTTTATAACCAACAGCATATTGATTTATTGCACATGGATTTACACACATTCTCTATTTTCCTGTTGTAATGTAATATTGTTTTGATAGAAAGCAGCGAGCAGTGGTGTTGAATGTTGAAATACAATCTTGGGTAACTTAATTTCAGCAGTTCATACACAGAATGAACAAATTAAGATGTGTTTGTAAGTTTCTGAAGTTCTAATCCTTAAACTAATTCTCTATTTGGCCTTCACGTCAAAGCTTAAGTTACATCACGTAGAAATAAGCAAAACTAGTGCCACTCAGTATGCTCTTACACCCAGTGGGTGTCCAAGAGATGTACAATATAAACATCACTAGCAATCACATTCTAAATACTGACATGGTGTGTGCTATTGTACTTTTCTCAGTTCTGAGAAAGAATTTCAGAATAATTTCAGAATCACATTGATGTGCCCACAAAACCAAAGCAGGAGAAAGACTTGGGAGTGTATAGCTGACTTGCATCTGGAGACTATCAGGAAAAATGAGTCATTAAAAATGCATTCAGTCAATCACAGTTTGCTCTTTTGGGGGTAAGTGTATACCTATAGCCAAGCCATGTTCAACCTTGTTTGGAACTGACATCAGCCCAGGTCTCCATGGTGCCAGCTGTTTCCAAGACATGTCACAAATCTAATATCACTCATATTCCTTGGATGTTTTTCTCATAGCTCATGTCATTAGCTCGGACTTTGACCACTGTAGTTTTCACATCATACCGGTAGTTGGGTCATTTGGTAACTAAAATCAAAGGCAAACTTTAGAATAATCTATGAGGATTCTGATAACCTTAACCACTGACAATGATGTATATTATTTTACTATGCGTGCATAGTGGACAAAGAGCACATTAGGTGACTTATCACATTTCCTTTTTAGCTCACCAGCCTTCTTTCTGCAACATTTGTTCATGTTCCCATGACTTTGGAATAGAACAGCTTTGAAAACAAGAAACCACCAGTGATCTCATGGGAATCATGCCTCGCCATTGCATCAGCTACAGCTAACACACCCACACCCATTTCTGCTCACACCCTTCAACTGGATTGTCAGGGTAGGATGCCATAATCAGCAGGCTGAAACATTTGTGTTCTTTAGCATTCGTCACATGAGAGGTCAAATGACTGTAAACAACAGTATGTTCTCATTACACTGCCCAGAAACTGGTCTGTCCCAAATTTGTTTATAACATGCCACAACAGCTCGATACACTAAGAGTTTTGGCAGAGTAATACACAAACAATCCACCTAATCATGTTCAAAAACATGGGTCTCAAAAATGTTAACAATTTTCTGGAAGACTGGAAGCAAATTGGATCCTCTAAGCATAGCATTTATTCTGCAGTAAATTGTAAGGTGATGCATCAAATTACATACTGTTATGAATGAATGTCTTGTGTGTTGTGCTGAGTGACAGTCTGAGCTATGCGAGCTTACATGTCCATAATATTACAGGTTATTTGGATATAAAATTTACTTTTTTTCCTCTTCAATAATATTGGTTTATTTTCCGCAAAGCAGCTGGCTCTGAAATTGCTGGCAAAATGAATGATATGTTTACTTCACTGTAAGATTCAAAAACATTGCTTAGCTGGCTTTATGGCTGCTTAATTTCCACAGAACACAAAAACATCTGTCATAGTCCAAAAGCAAGAACAGCATTTTTATGACAACACAGAACAGTTACCTTCCAAAGATCTGAAAACATGTCAAGCTGGAATATATTATGGAGGGAGATGAAAATGCTGATGTTGCGGATTCATTTGGTGACTAATTTCTCAAGGAGTCAGCCACATTCCTAATTGAGAACATATTATGGATCTGGAATACATTGCTGACAAATTAACTAAGCAAGGTCCTCAAGATCATCTTGGAAGTAAAATATGCACTCTTTGACTGTTGGAGTAGAACTCAACAAGCTTTCTCTGAGGAAACAAAGATACTGGGAATGTGTTTGCCTTTCTAAGATGTTCTAGTGTGCTTTTTGCACTCTAGGAAATAAATGGTTCCTCATATATCTGAAGAACCAACATTGAATGCCTGTGACCTTCGACCCCTCAGGTAGCACTACATTAAAAACTGAAATGATTGTATAAAGCATATTACTACATGGGCTCAGGAACATTCTGGAAAACTGTTGTCAGTAAACACAGTTCATCACAACATCTACAAATGCAAATTGAAAGCCATACATCAACAACATCCAGAAGCACAGCTGAATCCTCTGGGTCCAAGCACATCTGAAATGGACTGATGCAAAGCGTAAAAGTGTGCTGTGGTCTGATGAGTTCACATCTCAAATTGTTTTTGGAAATCATGGACATTGTGTCCTCAGGGCTAAAGAGGAAACAGACCATCCAGATTGTTACTAGAACAAAAGTTCAAAAAACAGCATCATGATCCATCCAGATGACTTCATATCATGGATATTGCTGCTTATTCCAGCAAGACAATGCCAAGCCACATACTGCACGTGTTACAACAGCGTAGCTACATAGAGTATGGGCGCTAAACTGGCCTGCCCTGCGTCCCACTGAAAATGTGTGGTGCATTATGAAGTGCAAAATATGACAGAGACCCCGGACTGTTGAGTAACTGAAGCTGTATATCAAGCAAGAATGGGAAAGAATTTCACATTCAAAACTTCAACAATGAGTGTCCTCACTTCCCAAACACTTACTGACTGTTGTTAAATGAAAAAGTGATGTAACAGTGGTAAACATTCCCCTGTCCCAACTTTTGTGGAATGTGTTGCAGGCATCAAAATCAGAATGAGTGTATATTTACAAAAAAACAATAAAGTTTTCAGTTTGAACATTAAATATCTTGTCTTTGTATTATATTCAATTGTATTAAAATGCATTTGTGGCTCACTTTCAGTTAATTCATAACTTTATCCATAAAACATCAGTCTTCCAAATAAGCAATGTCTCTGACTGAGAAACTGTCCTGCAATGTCCTCTGTGTGAAAAAAAAAACTTTTCATGTATTATACAAGGGATGATATTCCATCCATCCGTTATCTCTAGCCACTTATCCTGTTCTACAGGGTCGCAGGCAAGCTGGAGCCTATCCCAGCTGACTATTGGTGAGAGGGGGAGTACACCCTGGAGAAGTCGCCAGGTCATCGTAGGGCTAACACTTAGACACAGACAACCATTCACACTCACATTCACACCTACGGTCAATTTAGAGCCACCAATTAGCCTAATTGGGATGATATTAATACTATTAATTAATTTAATTTCAGGATGAAATATGATGGTTAGATTTATTTTATTTATTTAATCTTAAAATACATTTATTTATTGTTAGAAAAAAAGCACTGTCAGTAGGCTTGGGGTAATTGTATTTCCGATGCGTAGTGTGTTATACATCACTCTAGACACCAATGCTCCATTGGGTCACACGTCACACCTCTGGTTGCGGAAGAAGAAACCTTTATTTGTCACATGCACACTCCAAGCACAGTGAAATTCATCCTCTGCATTTAACCCATCTGAAGCAGTGAACACACGCACACACACCCAGAGCAGTGGGCAGCCACACCAGAGCGCCCGGGGAGCAGTCAGGGGTTTGGTACCTTGCTCAAGAACACCAGCCCACTGTGTAAAAACACATACTGGCACGGCTTTATGCCAACTTTATTTGGTTCAGTGTAAACAGCAAAAGCCGGAATATTAAGGAATCTCATTTACAGCAATATTGCAGAATATCTGTGTAAAAAGGGCTGAAGGGTACCTTGCTAAACAACAGTAGAAAACAGTCTGTGCTGTGTTCATGCTGCTTTCTCTTCAGAATGCGAATCACTCAAGTGCTGGTACTGCTCCTTACTGAGGGTGAGAATTACTCAAATTTCTGACACTTAACACTTAAGGATAAAATAATTTAAAAGACTGTTATAGATTCTTGAGGACAAGAATCATTCAAAGCCTTAAGGCCCCGTCACACTTATTCGGAATTAGCAGGAATCAAGCAGAACCAGCCGGAATGAAAAATTTTTCAAAATTCATGCCACATTCGGGCAGGAATTTCAAACTGAGTATGAATGCCGTTCGAATACTTAGAATGCGCTTTGAACCCACCTTGAATGATTCTTGCACATTCTGGGTGTATTTGCTTTCGAATGCAGTTCACATATAGTTGGAACACAGTGGGAATACCTAGAATGCAGTAAGAATATTAAGAATGCACTTCGAATGCCGTACGAGTGCAGTTCAATTGCTGTCCGCATACCACCCAAAGTCTGGTTGGAAGGTGCCTTGAATGCTGTACGAATTCACCTCAAATGCAGTCAGAACGCTCCCAAAATAGCCACCAAATATGTTTCAAATGTCTAAGAATTCAAACAGAATGCAGCTCGAATACTTAGAATGTACTTCAAATATTCCAGAATATACGAAGAATTTTCATTCCGACGGCATTCCGGCTCATTCAAGGCACATTCGGGACATGCTGGCAGGATTTGAAATGGCTTGCCATTTCGATTTTTCCCTCGAACTCGATCAGAATGTTTCGAATGCTGTTGGAATGCCGTAACAATATTTAGAATGCAGTCAGAATGCAGTTAGAATACACTTCGAATGCCGTTAGATATTTCTCTTCTTTAAATGCACCTCGAATGTTTTGAGCATGAGCAAAACATTCGGGCTGGCCACAAGAATGGGCCCGAATGTTTGGAATGCACTCAGAATGCAGTCAGAATTTTTAGAATGCACTTCGAATATCCCGGAATATATGAAGAATTTTCATTCTGACGTCATTCCGGCTCATTCCGCCTCTAGTGTGACTACCCTATTAATCTCAGTATGTTGGATTTGCTCCCCGGGGCCACATCCTTAATTTTATGGTGTACTGTCCACTGGATCACAGTCACCCATTTATCTAGGACAGGAGGTCCAGTGGGTAACAGGCACAGATGAACAATCAGTCAGAACAGTGCCTGCATAGTGTATTTCTATGGTTGTGCTTGGCTTGCCACTTTCAGGGGACAGCACTGTAAGTACTTGTTGAAGATGCTCCACCTGTCCCAAACAATTTGAAAATTGATCATGTTTATCATCCAAAATATGGCCTACTGTCTTGCTACTGTGTCAAGCTTATGCTGTCCTCCCCACCCCACAGAACTCCCCCTACCCCAGTACCATGCCAAAATGAGAACACAGCAGGCCCAGTATATGAATATACACAAGTTTTTCATTTTGCTGGTGCCTTTGCCATGAGAGTGGGACAACAGGGCACAGATTTGGCACATTAGTACTCATCTCCAAACACTCCTCCACATGCAGACCCACTCTAAGCCATGCCAAGAATAGTCCGCTAGTGCCAAAAGAAACTGTCCTGGTGGTTTGCAATGAAGGTAGAAGAACTTTTTTTCTTAGAATACGTAGGAGTTTTGTTAACTCACTTTGTCTCTCTGTATCACAGAAAAGTGGACTTTTCTTCAGTATACATGAATGTAATCCACATTTACACCAATTTTCTGCATTTTCTAACATAACATACAGTACATGTCTTGTTTTCATTCAATTTGGATACATTTCATGGGTGCCAGGTACTGAAAGTAACATTTAAAGACACTTCGATAAAATAATTTCTCAAGGATTCTTGAGATGGATAATGATTCTTCTTTTCTGTGTGCACTCAAAAGTAACCTTTTCTCAAAGGAACACCATGTGTCTTAGGGTTCCCCCAGAGAGATAAACTGCAGAACCCTTTAGGGCACCAGACAGAACTTTACAAGAACTGAAAAATTATGTTTTGTTTGTGATTGGCTGCGATGACCTGGTGACTTGTCCAGGGTGTACCCCGCCTCTCGCCCATAGTCAGCTGGGATAGGCTCCAGCTTGCCTGTGACCCTATACAGGATAAACAGCTACAGATAATGGATGGATGGATGTTTGTGATTGGTTCCAGCTTTTGATAGCATGAATTAATCTCTGGTTAAGAACAACCGCAGTCAAAATATAACCCATAGGGTTAGGGTCATGGTTAAAGTATCTTCCATTCAGATTTCATACCAGTGCTATCATAATTAAAAGCACAAAACTGTTTCCACACTATCAGTAAATGTCTTCTGATAATAATATGTTGACTTCAACAACTGGGTTCCAGGGCTTAGAGAGGATCAACACATGACATCATCTAGACAACCTATACTGTCATGACAACACATAAGTTGATGGTAAATGAGCTGTATCCAAAAGCTCAAACCTGAAAAGAATGATGGTATACAATTACTTCAGCTATCACTGAGTCATTGAGATTATTATGAAAAATAAGTAATTGTATCATTGTGTCCTTATTATTAAAGCCAAAAGAAATAATTAAAGCAAACTATATTAATTGATGGTATCTGTGCGCCACATTTTGCTGTGTTTGACTTCACTGCTTTCACATTTCAGGATGAAATTAAACCTAGTTCATGAAGAAGTTTTGCTTTGCAGAATTTCAGTAGAAACAGTATATTTTTAAAGGTAGACTGCCTTTCAGATTTTTCAAGTGTAGGTCATAAAAAGAATTTTCCCCGACACCCAATTACTTTTGTTTAGTGGACTGAAAGTTACTGAATTCGAATCACAGACTTCCAATTTTATTATTTTTTAAATAGAACAATTAATGAATTTAGGGTCACGTGGCCCTAAATTCTCTGCTATTTCTTCCTGCTTCAACATGACCCAATTCAAGATACTATGTCATGCATCATGTGGTGGGCTTTCCCCATTTGCGCAAGGCATTGTGGGATACAAATTTGAAACAGAAGAGAAAAATGGAGGATGTATGTGTGTGAATGAAACGTGAAAGACAGACTACAGTAACGGAAAGCAATAAGAAAAGACGTTATGTTGCAAAGGACAGGAAATGCAGGACCAAACTAATAAATATCGGCGATCAGCGAGTACCTTGGTGTGATCAGCTGTTCGTTTAGCGACAGAATGATGTAACTGTCAGCGCATGGTCAAAGGTAAACCTGCGCATGCACACACAGACTTGCTCTGTCTGTTTGACTGTGCGAAGCGAGTGATTTCATGCACATTATTTGCTAGGGAATCCCCTCAAATTACACAACTTTCCAGCCACAGAATGGCCTGATATTTTGTGAGATATTACAGAAATAAACATATATCACAATGACCAAATTTCAGAAGGAACTAAATTTCACCAATTTTATGAAATCGAAAGGCCGTCTCGCTTTAAGTATAAAGTGGCAGACTAGGAGTACAAAGGGCTCTTTTGGCTATCCTGTGGATATTTTTTTCTGCAGCTAAGCTGCAGAATGTGAGCTCATAAATACACACCTGGATTCATGCATAACTAAACAAAAATACACATCAGCTTAAAGGGCTGACAGCTCTGAGCTGTGTTTTGGTAGGTTGGTAGGTTTTAAGAAACAAAACAGGAAACAAGAAAAAGCAGGACACAGATTACTGTCTATTTAACAAGCACACAGCAGATATTGTCACACTTCATTCTTTTAGGTGTGAAAGTAATCTGCAGTGCTTAAACAAATAAACAGAGACAAACAACATTAAAACTATTCCATGCCTAAAACATACACTATCATGGTTACCAATCCCAAACATGTTTAATCCCATACATATGGTACCTACCTTGCCCAAACTATCATCAATACACAGCACACATGGCACATTAGCATATCCAGAATAAATGATAGCATGATATCAAATGGTTGAAATATACAGCATACTTTTATACAATAAAAAATGGGACAAATAAGAAATGCAAGCAGCATATTTGAGCCCATGCTTCAGTTACACATTAAAGATGATAATCAGAGAAAAGTAGTTTCGGGTTATAACTATAGACAGAGACTGTTGTGAGAAAAATATATTTATTACTGCCCTTTCAGGACATCAGAGAGGGCATGAGAATAAATATTAAGGTCAGAGAAAGACAGAAACAGAAGGAAAGGGAGACCAAATGAACCTCAAGGGAAAGAAATTGCATTTCTTCCCAGAAGTGTTGAACATTGGTTGGTGTAGAGAGATAATGGCTCCTTTTTAAGGGAAACCATAAAGGATGGATAAAACATTTATTGAATGCTGGGTGCTGGAAAAATAAACAAAACATAAATGTACTGTATTCAGAGGCTCTAAATGCACTGTTTCCAGCCTAACATAGCCAGAGGATTTATCATGAGATGGGTCATCACTAGCAACGGCCAAAACACCGATGGTAACTAAGGCCTACTCGTATCACTGTGATTTGAGACACTGTATCATTTTCAACCACTAACACACTTCAGTGAGATCACTACAGAGCTTTATTTTGCTTCACATACCTCTGGTAACAGCACGTACCTCACAGGTTAAGACTAGGTCACAAGAATGGTGGTTTATGGAGGGTTTTAGGGCCATGTGGGAGGAGTTGGGGAACAGAGACATCTTTATTCATCTAACAAGTACTTGAGGCCAATGGGAGGTTGTAAATGTGACAGAAGAATGAAAGAGTCCAATGTGAATTAACAAGTTCAATTTACGTTCTTCTTGAAGAACCTGTTAAATCCGCTTAGTTAATAAAAATCTCCCTGTAAAAAGTCTGTATTAATAAACAGCCTCTTAAGTACCCTGCAATATACACATGCTTTGTAAATGATTTTTGGAAACAGAAAAAGTACGCATATCTTTCTCCAAAAGGCTTATGGCTTTCAGTGCAACTGATATTCAGGGCAACTGAACCTGCACATATATTCATGTAGTTAAAAGGGGGAAAAATGCCAAAGAAACTATAGTATACAGTAAAGACAAATAAGAAAAAAAAATTAATGCTTAGTCATTAAACCCCAAATCTATGCATACACTGACTCAATAAATATCAGTTTACATCACCATACATCACGTGCTTGACAGATTTAAAAAATCTGCCATAGATATAAAATATGAATACCTCTTTACACAACAGTGTGAACAAAATATGAAAGTCAAAAGACAAAAGCAAGTAAATTAAAGAAACCACATACTTAAAAGCTTCTCTAATCTTTTACACTGTGATATCAGTATATGTTGTTCGTCCTTTGGTTTCGAAGATGACTATGTGCACTGGTTAGGTTGAAGTAGATCTGGTGTGGACCCAAAAATGGCTGATAAGACCAATCCAGGCGAGGAACCCTCTCCAACAGGTAGGGCGCCAGTGGATGGGTGGAGCAGTCGGGGTGCTGGAGGCACTCACCTTGCAAAGTTGCCGCTTCTCAACAGCCATGGAGGTGTGCCGCTCTTCTGCTGCTTTGGCTTCTTGCCAGATGAGACTGAAACCAGGCTGATTGGTCTGCTGCCAGAGACTCTCAGGACTCGATGTCAATTGAGAAGTCTTTCAGGAAGACTTCAGATTGTCTTTGAAATGCTTTCTCTGGCTGGTGACAGAGCACTTGCCATGGCTGAGTTCCCTGTAGGGGAGCTGTTCGGGGATGCGATTGTCTGGCATGCGAGTGACATGGCCTGCCCATCTGAGCTATGCCTTGCACATGACGGTGGTGATGCTGGTAATGCCTGCTCTACTCAGGACCTTGGTGTCTGGTACTTTGTCCTGTCAGCAGATCTTGAGGAGGTTGCAGGGACATCTGAGGTGGAACTGGTTCAACTGCTTCTTGTGTCTCCTGTACACAGTCCATGTCTCGCAGGCATAGAGAAGAGTTGAGAGTACCACAGCCCGATAAACTTTGAGCTTGGTGGTCAGATTTATCCCTCTTTGGTCCCAGACATTTGCTCTCAGTCTTCCAAAGGCACTGCTGGCTTTCGAGACTTGGTTGTTGATCTCTGTGCCGATAGCTGCTGAGCAGGAGAGAGTGCTGCCCAGGTATGTAATGCTGTCAACTGCCTGGAGTTTCTGACCCTTCACTGAAATGTTGGGCTCCTGGTAAGGTTTGCCTGGGGCTGGTTGGAGCATCACTTTGGTCTTTTGGATGCTGATGGTGAGGCTGAAGTTGTCACAGGCTGATACAAAGCTGTCCACCTGAGACTGCATCTCTTGCTCAAGGCAGGCATTGAGAGCACAGTCATCCGCAAAGAGAAATTCTCTGATAGTGGTGTCAGACACCTTGGTGATGGCCTTGACTCTCCTGGGGTTGAGGAGCTTTCTGTCGTACCAGAATCTGATGGGTATACTGGCATCAGAGTCTATGAAGGCATCTGTGAGCATGGCAGAGAACATCATGCTGAACAGCGTAGGTGCAAAGACACAGCCCTGCTTGACCCTGTTGGTCACCAGGAAGGCCTCAGAGGAATCACCATCATCCAGGCCGCAGGCCATCATGCCATCGTGGAACTGACACACAATGGAGATGAAGGTGCCCAGGCAGCCAAACTTGGACATGATCCTCCACAATCCCTCCTGGCTGATGGTGTCAAAGGCCTTGGTCAGGTCCACGAAGGTGGTGTATATGTCCAGATATAAAAAGTGTTCTATGCACTTTTCCTGAAGCTGACAAGTGGCAAAGATTATGTCCACAGTCCCTCAACCTGCATGGAAGCCACACTGGCTCTCAGGGAAGAGGCCTTGCTCAAGGTGCTGTAGTAAGTGGTTGAGCAGGACCCAGGCCAGAATATTGCTGGCAATTGACAGGAGCAAAATTCTCTGATGGTTGTCAGATGACTGCCGATTTCCCTTCCGCTTGTAGATGTGGACAATTGTGGCATCCCTGAACTCTTGCGGTAGCTGTCCCTTGCTCCACATTGACTGGAAGAGGTCAGTCAGCTGACCAAGCAGTACTGGGCTTCCTGTCTTGTAAATCTCAGCTGGAATGGTGTCTGGGCCAGGGGCTTTTCCAGTGGAAATCTGCTTTATGGCCTTCTGGACCTCATTGTATGTGGGAGAGACATCAAGGGTTGGGGTTGGTCTCCACTTGAGGAAGGCGGGCGATGGCGTCATCATTTATTGTGGACAGTCGGTTGAGCACACAGTTGAAGTGCTCTGCCCATCTCTCCAGAATCAGCTTCTTGTCAGTGAGCATGGCAGACCTGTCTGCACTGAGAAGTGGGGATGATCCAGAGGAGGGTGGTCCATAGATGGCTCTGAGTGCATTGTAGAACCTCTTCATGTTGTGCCTGTCAGTATAACCCTGGCTCTCATCAGCCTTGGCACTGAACCAGGAGTCATGCATGGTGTGGAGCTTGGCCTGGACTTTGCTGCACATATTGGTGAAGGTGGCCTTCTTTGCAGCACAGGAGGGGTTGATCTGGTGGGCTCTGAGTAGGTGGCGCTTCTCCTCCAGCAATGCTTGAATTTTTGCATAGTTCTCATCAAACCAGTCCTGGTGGTTTCTGGTGGCCGGACCGAGGACCTCAAGGGTGGTGGAATGGACTGTGTCTCTGAGGGACACCCACTGTTCGTCAATGTTGACTTCATTACTGGGGTTGTTGGAGAACTTGCTGTCCAGGGCACACTGGAGCTCTTCTACTGTCTGGGTGGACTTGAGCTTGCTGATGTTGAGCCTGTTCACAACCTTCTGGCCCTAGGGTCTCCTCTTGGGCTGAATGTGTTGGGCCATTTTGGAGCCAATGAGGCAGTGGTCGGTCCAGCAGTCTGTACCACACATGGCCTTGATCACTCTCACATCACACCTGTCCTTTGCCCTGACAATGATGCAGTCAATGAGATGCCAGTGCCAAGAGCGAGTGTGCATCCACAACATCTCATTGTGGGTTGGTAGGAAGAACATGGTATTGGTGATGGTCAGATCAAGTGAGGAACAGGTCCCAAGCAGGAGTAGTCTGTTGCTGTTGCACTTGCCCACTCTGTGCTTCCTGATGACCCTGTCCCAGGCTTGGTTGTCAGTGCCAACATGAGCATTGAAATTGCCAAGGATGATGAGCTTCTCAGACTGTGAGATGGCAGCAATGAGAGTGTCCAGTTCCTCATAGAATTTGTCCTTGGCCTCATCAGGGTTGGACATGGTGGGAGCATAGGTGCTGATTAGCATGGTGCTCTTCTTGTTCCCCAGTGGGAGCTGCATGGTCATCAGCCAGTCATTGAGGCCCTCAGGGATGCTGGCAAGCTTCGACACATAGTGGGTCTTAATGGCAAAGACCACACTGGCCTCACAACAGTCTTCGCTACTGCGTAGCTGCAGGTGTAGCTGCAGGTGTAGCCACAGGCCTAGCCACAGGCCTATCTCCATCAGCTGGCCTTTGTCCACGAAGCGAGTCTCACTGAGAGTTGCAATATCAATGTTGGACCAGGCAAGTTCTCTGGCCATAAGTGCAGTTTTCTTCTTGGGTTTATTAGCTGTGGTGTTGTCTAGCAGAGTGCAAACATTCCAAGATGCAAGGGTGAGCATAGTTTTCCTTATGTTTCTTGAGTTTCAGCCACAATGATGGGATGCCTGCCAGCCACGGCTAGCTGGCCAGGGTGAGGTGAAGCAGGCTATTTTTAGGGCACATCTTCTAGCCCTGTCCTCAGGCTTTGGAGGCGAGCAGAACGATCCAAAAAAGGACTGCTTGGTCACTCATGGGGCTACCAGACTCCACTGCTGTGGTCCAGTGGGGAAAGACCCTATGGCCTGAGCCACCTGTGTGCAGGTTTATGACTGCAGCTTGGGTGGATCCTAACCTGCTGGTTCACCATTCCCCCATCACCACAGGACTTTGGAAATGCGGGTTAGTCCAGGAACATGACTTGTGCTGGACTTGGATTATAGTGAGAGAGGGCTGCGCAGGACACTAGCTTCACTCTCTCATCCCTGAGCTCCTGGTCCAATGGTGAGGCATGACCAAGACAACTGGGGAAGTCCAGGATGCAGCAGGATGACCAGGACAACCTGCGTGTCTTGTCATGCTCTGAGAAGTGTGTCCCGTGGCTACATTGCTGGATGTTGCCTTCCTGTCTGTTGAACCATGACTGATGAGGGTTGGGTTTCTTCCGCACAGTCTGCTGAGGATCCAGTCTTCACATGCTTGGGGTGACAAGCCCCAGGAATCACTGAGAATCTATGACTCGACGGCTACCCTTGAACCAACGAAGCTGTTGCCCAGGAGGTGCTGCACTGCCAAACACTTCTAGGAGTCACAGGTGAGAGCTGAGTGCCAGGTGGGAATGAGTAGTGAACGAGCTGTCCCAACAGGGACACAACAAGCCTCCCCCCCCAAAAAAAAAAAGGTGCTATCCTGCCTACCTGGCACCCCATACCCCCATCAGTTATAATATGCTCTTCAAAATACATAAAAACAGTGAATCTGGAGCCAATCCCTGGAACACTGGAGGCAATGCATCCCAGGACGGGATGACAGTCAATTGCAAGACATCCTTGCGCACACATTCCCACATTCATTCAAACCATGGCCTAATGGTTAGAGAAGCAGCTTTGGGACCAAAAGGTCACTGGTCTGATTCCCTAGACCAGCAGGAATGGCTGAAGTGCCCTTGAGCAAGGTACCTAACTCCCAACTGCTTCCCAGGCTGCTCTGGGTATGTTGTATGTTGCTCTGGATAAGATCGTCTACTAAACGCCTGTAATATATATATATATATATATATATATATATATATATATATATATATATATATATATATATATATATAACCAGAGAAAACCCATATGTACATAAGGATGACAAGCAAAATTCCACACAAGGAGTAACCCAAGCTCATGATATAACAAGAGACCCTGGAGCTGTAAGGTAGCAGAAACTTCTTTGCCAGGGTTCTGTGGTTGGTCCCTGTGTGAGAACCCTTACTCATTCTGTGAGGAATTCTGGAACAGATGGTTTCCAACCACTTTAGACAGCTTAAGCCATTTACCACCCAAAGATCCCTGTTTTGTAGTATTACACATTATAAATCAACAGGTAGACAAGTAGTAGATATGCCTATAGAATTAAGGTATTACATTATTTATATAGCTCTTGGAAGCAATAACAGAAAACACTGAGATCTAATCAACCATTTTGGTTCCTCTGTTGCCAACAACCACTTACACAACCAAACAGCCTACCACCACTGAACAAAAAAAAAAGGTACAAAAATGGGATCAAATAAGAAGGACAATAAAAATTAACCACAGTGGGATTATTTTTTTCTTTACTGGAGTGACCTGAGATATTCAAACCACCTTTTGATCCAACCAAGTAGTTGCACACTAACCTAATTATACAAATTGAATCAATGTGGCCATTGCAATGTTCCTTGATCTGGAATCAGATGTGTTACTGCTTGCTGGAACCAAATCCTCCACCAAAACAGACTCTCTGGATCAGGATGCAACACAATGATACACATGCATTGTGCAAGTTAATATCTTTGTAGGCTTTTTTGTGGTACTAAAAGGAGGGATTCTTTGGGAGCCAAGTCTGATGGATGTAAGCAAGAATTACAGTACTTAACAATTTATCAAGATCCTCTATTCTGCAGTCCAATTAGGTCTCTTTCCTGGTGAGTTTGAACTGATTTACACATCTGTGAGCACATATTTGCAAACAAGTCAAGGTGCCACACAGTGAAGCATTCATACTTGCATGTAACATGAGTGTGTCTACAACACTAGAGTGTCAGATGAACCAAACCAGAATTTGCAGCAAAAAAAGACAGCAAATAAAAAAAAAAAAAGTATCTCACTTGAGGAAACAACAATGTGTACAACAAAGAAAATGTGGAATTAAATGTGAGAACCTGCCATAAGATTAACCTACGTAGAATACATTTATATACTTATTCCTAATTCTGGATGCTTTCTGCATTCATGCTTAATTAGGCACATGGTGGCTTAAAAGTTATGGGTATGTAATACTAGGCAGAAGTAAGTTGAAATCCCAGTACTGCTACCATTCTTGAGAAGGGCCTTTAGTCTGCCAAATGTTTTTTGTTTGTTTCTTTCTTTCTTTCTTTTAAATCTATTCTTGTATGTCACACCTCCCTCTTTTTTCACTAGCAGCAACCTGGGCCTTAAATAGAAAACTGGGAACAACTATACTGGTTCCCACAGAAGCTTCCAACCAAAGTAGATTTTCAACAACCAACCACATTTAATGAGGGTTAATTAGGGTCCTCCACTGAGTGATTCCCTTTGACCCAATTTCCTCTTTTAGGCAACATACCTTATATATATAAAATTACACAGACATGAGTGTTTTACTGGGAAATCCGCCACATGTAATTTTCATACAAACTACATTCAGGACACTGAGAACTACAACCATGACATATTTTCCAATATCCTAGGATATTGATGAATTGTTTTGATAAATTTGGGTACTTTTTGTTTGTGAATGTGTTTATATAATAAATAGAAAATCACCCATTGGCTTGAAGATATGAAGTTTATCTTCTTGTGTTGAAAAACTTGTATTTTTTCATACATTTTTTCAGAGAGTTTGTTCCAGTAACCTAATCAATATAAAATTAGATCATACTGACTGTACAGCTGCTGCCAGCACCTTTGATCTAAAGGTGGGGCTATTAAATATTAGATCTCTTACATCTAAAGCGCTAATGGTTAATGAACTCATTACTGATCAGGAGTTTAATGTACTTTGTTTAACTGAAACATGGATTAAGCCAAATGAATATATAGCATTAAATGAAGCGAGTCCTCCTGGATACAGTTATATACACCAGCCTCGTCTAACTGGCAGAGGAGGAGGCATTGCGGTTATTTATAACGATTATCTAGGTGTAACACAAAAACCTGGTTATAAATTTAATACATTTGAAGTTCTTCATACTCATATAAATGTATGTAGCCTCGAAAAATAAGTCTACCCAGTTAATTCCATTGCTTATTATTTACAGGCCCCCGGGGCCATATTCTGAGTTTCTTTCTGAATTTGCAGATTTTATCTCAGATCTGGTTATTTCCTTAGACAAAGCTTTAGTTGTCGGAGATTTTAATATTCACTTCGATAACCAAGAAAAGACCCTTTAAAAACAGCGTTTGTGTCCATCTTAGATTCAGTCGGGATTAAGCAGAATGTCATAGGACCGACCCATAATGGTGGTCACACCCTCGATCTAATACTAACATTCAGATTAAATGTAGACAATATAGTCATACTTCTACAGTCTGAAGTTATCTCAGATCATTATCTCATCTCATTCAAACTATGTCTGAGTAATAATATATGCACCTCACCACGCTACTGTATTAAACGTACTTTCACGTCAACTACTACACAGAGCTTTATAAATGATCTCCCAGAGTTGTCAACTTTGATTGGGTCACTGTCAGCCCCTGCAGAACTTGATCAGGCAACTGAATGCTTCGAGTCAACATTCCGCCATACTTTAGATAATGTAGCTCCTCTAAAAAGGAAAATGGTCAGAGACAAAAAATTAGCACCCTGGTATAATGATGACACTCGCACATTAAAACAGACCACTCGAAAATTGGAACGTAAATGGCGTCAAACTAAATTGGTAGTGTTCAAATTAGCTTGGAAGGAGAGCTTCCTGAAGTATAGAAAAGCTCTTAGTGCTGCGAGATCAACATATTTCTCCTCCCTAATAGAAGATAACAAAAATAATCCTAGATTCCTATTTAATACTGTAGCAAAATTAACCAGGAATAAGTCCACTATTGACACATGCACACCTGCAGCATGTAGTAGCAACGACTTCATGAATTTTTTTTTAATGACAAAATTGAGAATATCCGACAAAAAATTCAAACTACTAATTTAAGGTCAGACAATGAAAGTGACCTTGTAGTTAACTATATAACTGTATCAGATCATCAGTTAGAATGTTTTACTCCCCTTAAAGAAACTGAATTACTTTCATTAAACTCTACATCAAAAGCCTCAACTTGCGTACTAGATCCCTTACCGACACATCTATTCAAACAGATAATGCCTGGAGTAATTGAACCGCTTCTAAAAATAATAAATTCTTCTCTTACGATTGGCTATGTACCCAAATCCTTTAAACTAGCAGTTATCAAACCCCTGATTAAAAAACCTGACCTTGATCCCTGTCAGCTGTCCAATTATCAGCCAATATCAAACCTCCCCTTTATCTCCAAGATCCTTGAAAAAGCTGTGGCACAGCAGTTATGCTCATATTTACATAGGAATAACATCCATGAAATGTATCAGTCAGGATTTAGACCTCATCATAGCACAGAGACAGCACTGGTTAAAGTAGTAAACGACCTACTGTTGGCGTCTGATCAGGGCTGTGTCTCGCTACTTGTGTTGCTTGACCATAGTGCAGCATTTGATACCATTGATCATTCCATTCTTCTGGATAGACTAGAAAATGTTGTGGGAGTTAAGGGAATGGCCCTCTCCTGGCTCAGGTCTTATCTAACTGACCGTTATCAGTATGTTGACATAAATGGTGATATTTCTAGACGTACCGAGGTAAAGTTTGGTGTTCCACAAGGTTCTGTCTTGGGTCCACTGCTTTTTTCTCTATATATGTTACCTCTGGGTGATATTATTCGTAAACATTGTATTAGTTTCCACTGTTATGCTGATGACACACAGTTGTATGTCTCTGCAAAACCTGATGAGAGACACCAGCTTAATAGAATTGAGGAATGTGTTAAGGACATTAGACACTGGATGCTTATTAATTTCCTTCTGCTTAACTCTGACAAGACTGAAGTACTTGTACTAGGACCACATACAGCTAGAAGTAAGTTTTCTGATTACACAGTGACTCTGGATGGCTTTTCTGTTTCTTCACGTGCAGCAGTAAAAGACCTCGGAGTGATTATTGACCCCAGTCTTTCATTCGAAACTCACATTGATAACATCACCCGGATAGCTTTCTTTCATCTCAGAAATATTGCAAAGATAAGAAATTTAATGTCATTGTGTGACGCAGAAAAACTAGTCCATGCTTTCGTTACCTCCAGGTTGGATTATTGTAATGCCTTACTGTCTGGATGTTCCAATAAGTGCATAAATAAGCTCCAGTTAGTTCAAAATGCAGCAGCAAGAGTCCTTACTAGAACTAGAAAATATGACCATATCACGCCTGTCTTATCCACACTGCATTGGCTCCCAATCAAATTTCGTATTGATTATAAAATACTACTATTGACCTTTAAAGCACTGAATGGTCTCGCACCACAGTACCTGAGTGAACTTCTGCTCCTCTATGACCCGCCACGCCTACTTAGATCAAAAGGTGCAGGCTATCTGCTGGTACCTCATATAGTGAAGGCTACATCAGGGGGCAGAGCCTTTTCTTACAAAGCCCCACAGTTATGGAACAGCCTTCCAAGTAATGTTCGGGAATCAGACACAGTCGCAGCATTTAAGTCTAGGCTGAAAACATATCTGTTTAGTCAAGCCTTTTGTTAATGGTGTTTATGAGGTAAAGGTGTAGATCTAGAGGGTCCTCAGACATAGAGTGTTTTGGGAAACTGGGATGTATGGATGCTGTCAGTCCCCACTCGCTTGCTCACTCGAGTTTGTTGACGGTGTAGTGGCTGGCTGCTTTATGTCCCGGGGCTCCCTCATGCCTGTGTTACCTTCTGGCTCTCTCCTTTTAGTTATGCTGTCATAGTTAGTTGCCAGAGTCCCTGCTTGTACTCGGTGCAATATGTATACTGCTCCTACTTATTCAGGTGACATTGGGCATACCTAACAACCTGTGTTTTCTTTCCCTCCCCCCCCACCCCAAATCTGTCCCTCTGAGTTACATGGAGTCAACAGGAAATCTTTTGGGGGAGAGGGTGGAGACCTCGACTGGCTATCGTAGCCTGCAGGGAATTGGCCATCAGACTTTCTGTCGCATGTCCCAGACCCGGTGAAATGTAACTGAATTGTCTTGGCCAGCCCTAAGGGTCCCATCTGCATCTCATCATTGCTGAGGAGTGTGCTCCCATCACCCAATCAAGCATCCAGCCAGAGCAGGTCATGATATATTTTTTACCATATTAACATGCCATTGTTGTGTGTTATGCCTGATGTAAAGACTCTTTTCTCTGCGAGCCTACCACACAGATTTAATACTTGTCATTTTTAGGGCATACCTAACAACTTGTGTTTTCTTTCTCTCTCTCTTCCCCCCCCCCAATCTGTCCCTCTGAGTTACATGTTGGTCCTGGGATTGAGATGCTGGCCTCTTCTGCCCCTCGGACCTGCTTGATCCATCCTGGTGCCCTGTGTCTGGTCGGAGTTTTATCGCACCGCTCCTGTGAAGAACGTCCCCATGAGGACCGTTGAGGGTTATACCTGGAGGATGCTCTGGACTCTTACAGTAATGCTTTTATGGCTGAGGACTACAGTTGCCTTGCTAACTTTAGGACTGCAGTTATCATGAACAATTTTGCACTCAAGTTTCCATCAATGAAGAGTTATAACATCAATGAAACTGTCCTCATGTTAAAACTGTTAATATTATAGTCAGGCTGTCTGTTGTTGCCCAAATGAGGATGGGTTCCCTTTTGAGTCTGGTTCCTCTCGAGGTTTCTTCCTCATATCGTCTGAGGGAGTTTTTCCTTGCCACCATCGCCACAGGCTTGCTCATTGGGGATAGATTAGGGATAAAATTAGCTCATGTCTTAAGTCGTTCAAATTCTGTAAAGCTGCTTTGCGACAATGTTTATTGTTAAAAGCACTATACAAATAAACTTGACTTGACTTGACAAAATACATCATGGATCTGAGTGACATATTTCCTGATATTTCACTCCAGTGACGTCACTCCCACAGGTTTCCAACTGACTAGATGTGCATTGGTGAATGGGTTCAAAATTAAAAAAAAAATTGATTAACTTGCTTTTTTTGTGTCCATATAATATAAAGAACATTACATGATGGCACGAAGATATGAAGTTTATCTTCTCGTGTTGAAAAATATATCACTCATTTGCATTACAGGCATTTAGCAGACGCTCTAAGCCAGAACAACATACAGCATGCCCAGAGCAGCCTGGGGAGCAGTTCATGGTTAGGTGCCTTGCTCAAGGGCACTTCAGCCATTCCTGCTGGTCCAGGGAATCAAACCGGTGACCCGTTGGTCCCAAAGCTGCTTCTCTAATCATTAGGCCATGGCTTCCCCATGTGCGAAATATACATTCACCACTCAAAGATAAAATTCATATCTTCATGCGACTGTGTAATATCCTATATCTATACACAGACTAGTGCATCTCAAACAATTAGAATATTGTGGAAAAAAGTCCAATATTTTCCATCAGTTATTTAAGAAAGTGAAAATGTAATATATTCTGGACTCATTACATGTAAACTAAAATGTTTCAAGCATTTTTCTATTTTAGCTTTGATAATAATGATCTATAGTGCAAAACATAAAAAAAATCTCAATATCTGAATATTTCATTTTGAGTTTGAGTAAAACAGTATAAATACTGTGTATCTCTTGGTCTAGTTCAGTGCACACAACCACAGTCAGGGGGAAGACTGCTGACTTGACAGTTGTCTAGATCACTGACACCCTGCACAAGGAGGGTAAGCCACAGAAAGTCATTGCTGAAAAGGCTGGCTGGAAAAAGTGCACAAGCAACAGGGATGACCACAGCCTTGAGAGGATTTTCAAGAAAAGTCCATTCAAGAACTTGGGAGAGCTTCACAAGGAGTGGACTGAGGCTGGTGTCAGTGTATTAAGAGTCACATTCCTAATATCAAGCCCCTTCTGAACCAGAGACAATGTTAGAAGCATCTTACCTGGGCTAAGGAGAGAAAAAACTGGACTATTGCTCAGTGGTCCAAAGTCCTCTTTTCAGATGAAAGTAAATTGTGCATTTCATTTGGAATTCAAGGTCCTAGAGTCTTGAGGAAGAGTGGAGATGCACAGAATCCAAGGTGTTTGAAGTCCAGTGTGAAGTTTCCACAGTCTGTGATGATTTGCGGTGCCAGGTCATCTGCTGTTGTTGATCCACTGTGTTTTATCAAGTCCAAAGTTAATGCAGCCATCTACCAGGAGATTTTAAAGCATTTCATGCTTTCATCTGCTAACAAGCTTTATGGAGATGCTGATTTCCTTTTTTCTTTTTTTTTTTTAGCAGGACTTAGCACCTGCCCATAGTGCCAATGACCACCAAATGGTTTGCTGACCATGATATCACTGTGCTTGATTGGCCAGCCCACTAGCCTGACCTGAACCCCATAGAGAATCTATGGGGTATTGTCAAGAGGAAGATGAGAAACACCCAACCGAAAAATACAACCGAGCCAAAGGCCACTATCAAAGCAACCTGGGCTTCAGTAACACCTCAGCAGTGCCACAAGCTGATCGCCTCCATGCCACTTCACATTCATGCAGTAAGTCGTGGTAAAGGAGCCCCAACCAAGTATTGAATGTATAAATGAACATACGTTTCAGAAGTTGGACATTTCTGTATTGTAAATCTTTTTTACTGATCTTAGGAAATATTCTAATAATTTGAGATGCTGGATTAATGATTTTCATGAGCTATAAGCCATAATCACCAAAATTAAAACAAAAAATGCTTGAAATATGTCATTTTATGTTATGAATATAGGATATGTGAAAGCAAAAAAATTTACTTTTCTTATGATCTGGTGTAGTTACATGTCTGCACCGCATTGCCTGGTTGCCTAAATTTGCTTACTGCCTGATCTTCAGCAGAAGGTGTAATCACAAACAGCTCTAAAGTCTGCAGCCTTACTTAAACAGTGGATGTAATTGCACATGGCATGGTCAGATAAATCAGGGTTGTAGCATGAAAAAAGAAAATACCTGCATCACTTGCCCTAAGGAAGTATTAAAGCCCCAGTGGCTTCATAAAAATAGCGGAAGGCTCAAAACCATTTACATGACCGGCCTTATTTGGCTGACAACATCAATTCCTGGATGTTGACTTTATTAGCCAGTAAAACACGTGTGCAAGAAAATCTGCATGTGCATGAGAAACATGAAGCAGTACACGGTTTAAAAAAAAAGTGACTTAGACCTTGTCTTTTTTTGAATCTCTTTGATCATGTGCTCTTAATGTCAGCAAGTCCATGGCTGGCAGTCCTGTCACAAATGTTCTCTTACATCAGCTTTAACTGTCGGGAGCTGATCCAGAATCAGCTGTAAAGACAAAGTCTCAAGTGTTCTTTGATGCTTTTAGTCATGGGACAAGTGCCAAAACACAATCAGAGAAGAACTGCTAATTTTGTTTTGGAGACAGTGTGTGAGAGCCGGTTAATCTCACGCCATTTCGACTAAATGTGTTTTTATTGTTTTGTTTTTTTTTCCTAAAACTATAAAAAATTGGTACAGAGAGACCGTCCTTTGCATTCTCTCCCACAAACTCACTCTGTTTGGTCTATAAATCCCTATTCCTCATCAGAGACCACACAACTCAACACTCTGTAGGGGTTCTGCCAAATAACTCCCCCTGACATGGGTCAGAGTGATAGTCGCACATCAAACAGTTCATCTTTCTCCACAGAACTACTGTAGCACACTTTGCCATTGGCTCATTGTCTCTTTACAAGCCAGTGAAGTAGACCTGTCCTCTCCAGGAGCAGGAACATTGTGACTAAAGAAAGAAAGAAAAGAAAGAAAGCACAACTTTTATTCATCACACACTTGTGAAATTTCCTCTCTGCATTTAACCCATCTGAAGCAGTGAACACACACATGCACACACACACGTGAGCAATGAGCACACACACATACCCAGAGCAGTGGGCAGCCATGCTAACAGCGCCCGGGGAGCAGTTGGGAGTTAGGTGCCTCGCTCAAGGGCACCTCAGCCCAAGGCCATCCCATATTAACCTAACTGCATGTCTTTGACATGTTTTTGTTCTTTTTCTACTTAACATGATTAAGTCTGGGGCAGCACGGTGGTGTAGTGGTTAGTGCTGTCACCTCATAGCAAGAAGGTCCGGGTTCGAGCCCAGTGGCTGACGAGGGCCTTTCTGTGAGGAGTTTACATGTTCTCCCCGTGTCCGTGTGGGTTTCCTCCGGGTGCTCTGGTTTCCCCCACAGTCCAAAGACATGCAGGTTAGGTTAACTGGTGACTCTAAATTGACCGTAGGTGTGAATGTGAGTGTGAATGGTTGTCTGTGTCTAAGTGTCAGCCCTGTGATGACCTGGCGACTTGTCCAGGGTGTACCCCACGTTTCGCTCGTAGTCAGCTGGGATAGGCTCCAGCTTGCCTGCGACCCTGTAGAAGGATAAAGCGGCTAGAGATAATGAGATGAGATGAAATTATACAGAAAATCAAGAAGGTCAAAATATATCAAGTTTGTTTTGAGTTCCAATTGTCTTTATAAAACAAAACAAAATCCTCAGTGGCTAAAATGATTGACAGGTTGATTAATTTTTCAGAATGACGTATCTGCTACTTTAGTAATCGACCATGTCTTGCACTTACTGCAGCACCTCCACTTTATAAAAAGGGTCAGATTTTGCCTACATACACCCTTATCACACATTCTCCTCCATCTCTTTCCTTTTTCTATTCATCCCAAACTCCCCCAACTCCTAAACTAATGAAGCTTTTATGAGTAAAAGCTCGCCATCAAAGTTTCTCCAAACACCTGGACAATAAATCAAGAGGAATAAGTGCTTTTACGTAAGTTGGAGTCTACGAGCAGAAGGAGGGCAATCATATGAAAAGGTTGAAGGCAGGATGTATGTCAGTGAGGCTGATTAGTATCAGAAAATGTGTCCTCAGCAGGCAAATCGAAGAAAGAGAGAGGGGAAAATACTAACAAAGGTGAAACTAATGTAGTCATCTCATCTCATCTCATTATCTCTAGCCACTTTATCCTTCTACAGGGTCGCAGGCAAGCTGGAGCCTATCCCAGCTGACTACGGGCGAAAGGCGGGGTACACCCTGGACAAGTCGCCAGGTCATTACAGGGCTGACACATAGACACAGACAACCATTCACACTCACATTCACACCTACGGTCAATTTAGAGTCACCAGTTAACCTAACCTGCATGTCTTTGGACTGTGGGGGAAACCGGAGCACCAGGAGGAAACCCACGAGGACACGAGGAGAACATGCAAACTCCGCACAGAAAGGCCCTCGTCAGCCACTGGGCTCGAACCCGGACCTTCTTGCTGTGAGGTGACAGCGCTAACCACTACACCACCGTGCCGCCCCAAACAAAAATCTCATCTCATCTCATTATCTCTAGCCGCTTTATCCCTCTACAGGGTCGCAGGCAAGCTGGAGCCTATCCCAGCTTACTACGGGCGAAAGGCAGGGTACACCCTGGACAAGTCGCCAGGTCATCACAGGGCTGACACATAGACACAGACAACCATTCACACTCACACCTACGGACACCTGACCATCATGACCGTCAATTTAGAGTCACCAGTTAACCTAACCTGCATGTCTTTGGACTGTGGGGGAAACCGGAGCACCTGGAGGAAACCCACGCGGACACGGGGAGAACATGCAAACTCCACACAGAAAGGCCCTCGCCGGCCCCGGGGCTCGAACCCAGGACCTTCTTGCTGTGAGGCAACAGCGCTAACCACTACACCACCGTGCCGCCCCAAACAAAGATATGTTAGATAATTTTATGCTTCCAATTTTGTGGCAATAGTTTTAGGGATGAACCACATTGGAGCATGATGGTCAGGTGTCCACACACTTTTGGCCATATAGTGTAGTTACAGACAAACCAAGGAATGCATACATGTCTTTGCGTTACCCAGACTTACAGAAACTCTTCTGGGACCCGAGTAGATGTGTATGCATGCTTGAAAGTCTTCTAGAGATTTCTGGAACACAACTGCTTGGGTCGATGACCTTATTATAAAAATAATTTTAATAAATACACTGCATTTTAAAAACCAAAATACATTTTTTCAACAAATAATCCTAAAAATAATGTAAGGCTCTCCAGGCAAATGGAAGACACAACATTAAAAACAGCACAAAAAAAAAAAACTGATAACTAACAAGGTGAGTGAATCTGAGTGAATGGAGAGAAAGATGACCTTAGAGTGATTCTATACTGAGGCCTGAACATTCATGATTTACAGCATTTATCCTCTCAATCTTTCCTCATGGCATAGACAATTAAGGCAAGTATTTTATACTCCCAAAGAAACCAGTGGATTAAAAAAAAAAAAACTGGCTGAATATCAGTCCAAGCCTTTGTTATTGGATCTGTATAGCAAGGCAGAGAGCTGCATTCTATCGGCATCTGAGGGCTTTTGGAAACATCAACTTCTGTGGGTATGCAACCCAGTTAAATAAAGTATCAAGGGAATGAGATATGTAGTAAGACAATGTGAAAGAAAGAAAGAAAGAAAGAAAGAAAGAAAGAAAGAAAGAAAGAAAGAAAAGCTTCAGGGTACTGAGTCAGGGTTACTGTCTGTATATGAACTTTTGTATTATCAGTGTGGTTTTCCTTCAGGTTCTCTGATGTCCTCCTACGTCCCAAAAACATGTGTAGAGCTCGCTTAGGTGTGGGTGGAGCACAGAGGACGGCAGGACAAAGCTTCAGGGAACAACAGGCTTTTATTGCCAGACTTTTCAGTACAACAATCGTTCCTATTTGGTAAATACACACACACACACGCTGTGTTCTTGTCCCGGGAAGAGCTCTCCTCTGCTCTCCCTCTGCCTCCTTAAATAGGGCGCGGTTACTGGAAAGACACACAAACACAGGTTAATTACCGTCAGGTGTAGTGATTCTGCCACTCACCTTCCCTGGCTCCGCCCTCCCGTCACAGACCGGCGCTTGACCACGCCCCCGCTGCCACATACCCCCACCGCCCGACTCCGGCCGGGCGCCCGTCCAGCCCGCAGCCGACTCCCCCCCCCCCCCTTGACGGGAGAGGAAGTCCGCCACGACCATCTGCGCCCCCGGCCTGTGGACCACCTTGAAATTGAAGGGTTGGAGTGCCAGATACCAACGGGTGATCCACGCGTTGGCATCTTTCATGCGGTGGAGCCACTGGAGGGGCGTGTGGTCCAAACAGAGGGTGAAAGGGCGCCCCAGCAGGTAGTAATGGAGGGCGAGGACCGCCCACTTGATCGCCAGGCATTCCTTCTCAATAGTGCTGTAGCACCCCTCACGCACCGACAGCTTCCTGCTGATGTACAGGATGGGGCGGTCCTCCCCCTCCACCTCCTGGGACAACACCGCCCCCAGCCCTCTGTCCGACGCGTCTGTCTGCAACGCAAAAGGGAGAGAAAAGTCAGAGGAGTGTAATAGTGGACCCCCACACAGTGCAGCCTTTACCTCAGAGAACGCCCACTGGCTTTGCTCCGTCCACTGGACCGGATCTGGCGCCCCCTTTTTAGTGAGGTCAGTCAGCGGGCTGGTGACGTCCGAATAATTAGGTATAAACCTACGATAGTAGCCAGCCAGCCCCAGGAACTGTCTCACCCCCTTTTTGGTCTTGGGCCTCGGGCAGGCCGCAATCGCTGCTGTCTTATTAATTTGGGGACGCACCTGCCCGTTGCCCAAGTGGAAGCCCAGATACCGTACTTCCACCCACCCAATCGCACACTTCTTCGGGTTGGCAGTGAGACCCGCCCGCCTCAGCGACCTAAGGATGGCCCTCAGGTGTTGCAAGTGTCGCTGCCAGTCGTTACTATAAATGATAATATCATCGAGATATGCGGCCGCATAGGTGGCGTGGGGTCGGAGGACCCTGTCCATCAGCCGCTGAAACGTAGCGGGTGCCCCAAACAGCCCAAAAGGAAGTGTGACAAATTGGTGTAAGCCGAACGGTGTGGAAAAGGCCGCTTTCTCCCGGGATAATGGAGTCAAGGGGATCTGCCAATATCCCTTCGTCAAATCCAGTGTCGAGTAAAAGCGAGCCGTGCCTAGTCAATCGAGCAGCTCGTCAATACGAGGCATTGGGTACGTGTCGAATTTAGACATCGCGTTGACTTTTCTATAGTCCACACAGAACCGGACCAACCCGTCGGCCTTGGGTACCAAGACCACCGGGCTGCTCCAGTCACTGTGGGACTCCTCGACGATGCCCATTTCGAGCATGGTCTGAAGTTCTTCCCGAACCACCTTTTTTTTGTGTTCGGGTAGCCTGTAAGGGCGGCTATGCACTACTACCCCCGGGGGCGTCTCTATGTGGTGTTCTATGAGGTTAGTGCGACCAGGCAGGGGCGAGAACACATCTGAAAACTTGGCCTGCAACTGGGCGACCTCCGTGAGTTGGGTCGGGGAGAGGTGGTCTCCACAGGGGACCGGAGAGGTACGTGATGCCAATGTCCCTTTTTGAACCTCCGGCCCCAGCTCCGCCTTCTCTGGAACTACCGACACCAACGCCACGGGGACCTCCTCGTTCCAGAGTTTAAGCAGATTGAGGTGGTAGATCTGTAGCGCCCCCCCCCGTCCGTTCGCCTCACCTCATAGTCGACGTCCCTGACTCGCTGTGTGACCTCAAAGGGTCCTTGCCACTTGGCGATTAATTTGGAGCTCGACGTGGGCAACAGTACGAGTACCTTATCTCCCGGAGTGAACTCTCTAAGGTGCATGCCCTTGTTGTACAGGCGGGCTTCCCGTTCCTGGGCCTGCCGCAAATTCTCCTGAGTTAGGTGGGTGAGCGTGTGGAGTTTTGCGCGCAGGTCCATAACGTACTGAATTTCGTTTTTACTCTGTGAAGGTCCCTCCTCCCAATTTTCTCGCAGCACATCTAAAATGCCGCACGGCTTACGCCCGTATAACAATTCAAACAGGGAGAACCCCGTGGAGGCTTGGGGGACCTCTCGCACTGCAAATAACAAGGGTTCGAGCCATTTATCCCAGTTACGTGCGTCCTCACTTACGAATTTTTTAATTATATTCTTGAGGGTGCGATTGAACCGTTCAACTAAACCGTCCGTTTGTGGGTGATAAACACTGGTGCGGATCGGCTTAATACCTAATAGCCCATACAGTTCGCTCAGTGTTTGTGACATAAACGAGGTGCCTTGGTCAGTCAGAATCTCTTTCGGGATTCCAACTCGGGAGATGACGTGGAAGAGGGCCTCCGCAATACTGCGTGCTGAGATATTGCGAAGAGGCACCGCTTCCGGGTATCGCGTTGCATAGTCCACCAGAACTAATATAAAGCAGTACCCTCGTGTTGACCGATCTAATGGCCCGACGAGATCCATCCCAATTCTTTCGAACGGGGTCTCGATTAATGGTAGGGAGCGCAAAGGCGCTTTTGGAATGGGCGCTGGATTTACTAACTGGCATTCGCGGCACGCTGTACACCACCTACGGACATCGCCGCGAATCCCTGGCCAATAGAATCGGGCCATTATTCGGGCTAGTGTCTTATCCTGCCCTAGGTGTCCAGCCATGGGATTGAAGTGAGCCGCCTGAAATACCAATTCCCGGCGGCTCTTTGGAATTAACAGCTGTGTGACTCACTCTTTCGTCTGAGTGTCCTGCATCACTCGGTATAATCTATCCTTCATAATAGAAAAATAGGGGAAGGACGGGGTGGCGTTCGGCTGGAGCGTTTGACCATCGATTACTCTCACTTGGTCAAACGCATGTCGCAGTCTCATCTCGCAATTGTTCTAATGGGAAATCCGCGAGGGATTCCCCAACAGAAAGAGGAGGAGCCGGCGGCTCCTCACTCTGTCGCGGAGATGACGTAGACGGCTCTGCGACAGCAGCTCCAGCCAAAGCGACACCGGGACCTCCCCCTGTCAAATGGCAGGACCCACTCTTTACTAGGCGCGTCATTAAACCCCGAAATCCCGGCCAATCAGTCCCCAAAATTAAAGAGTGGGTAAGGCGAGGATTAACTGCCGCCTTCACTATAGATTTTTCCCCTCTGAAAAATATGTGGACCGACACCAAAGGGTAGCTGTGAACATCCCCGTGCACACACAACACCTTCACCCCCTGTGCTCCCCCCAATGCCTCGTCTTGCACCAGGCTTTGGCGGATCGAGGTCTGATTGCAACCAGAATCCACCAACGCCTGATATGTAGCCCCTTGGACACTCACCGGTATGCGATATGCTCCGGCCTGATCAAGGGCAGCCTCTGGCACGTCGGGGATCCGTACCACCGCGCCCACCTCCATTGCTGCGCACTGTTGTTGCAGGTGGCCCGGCTCCCCGCAGCGCCAGCAAACCGGCCCGGGCTTTCCCTCTGCACCAGTGCTCTGGGGCTCACTCACCTGAGGGGGGGGAGAGACAGACACAGAAGGGCACCACGGGTGCGGCGGGCCAGCTGGGGTGGAGCCGGCCCCTGCCTCCGTGGTGGGGGAATGGGGCGAGGACGGGACACAGAAGGGAGGGGAGAAAGAGAGAGAGAAGAGGAGAGAAGAGAAGACGTCGTCGGCTGTCCTGCCACTGGAACAGCCACCAAATGATCCTCCGCCAGTCCTACTGCCTGATCCAGCGACGCCGGGCGGTGGCACTGGACCCATTCCGTGGTTCTGGCTGGTAAGCGGGCAATGAACTGCTCCAGCACCACCTGATCGATGATTCCCTCGGCGTCGCGATCGTCGGCCCTCAGCCACCGCCAGCAGGCGTCCCGGAGCTGCTGGCCGAACGCGAACGGCCGGCCGACTTCCTCCAACCGCAGCGCGCGGAAGCGCTGGCGCTGTTGTTCTGGTGTGCGCCCCACGCGCTGGAGGACGGCCCGGCGAAGGTCCGTGTAGGCCAGCCGGCGGTCGGCGGGGAGCTGTAGCGAGGCCAGCTGCACCTCTCCCATCAGGAGGGGGAGGAGGCACGCCGTGCACTGCTCCAGCGGCCACCCCGAGGCTTCGGCGACCTGTTCGAACAATGCGAGGAATGCCTCGGAGTCGTCCTGCGGACCCATCTTGGTCACGGTGAGGGGAGACGGGCCCGCGGCCGGGATGTTGGTGGACCCCGCCGACGCGAGGAGATGCCGGAATGCCTCGCAATCTTCCTGCTGGGCCAGCACCAGGGCTTCGAAGCGCCGCTCTTGTTCCTTTCGGAGCGTGATGAGCGCCTGGTGCTGGCTTTGCTGAGCCGTGGCGAGGGCGTGGACCAGGTCCGCGAACGGGGAGGATTCCATGGGGCTGCTGTGTTGGTGCTCCACCTCTTCCCGGGTTTCAGCACCACTGTAGAGCTCACTTAGGTGTGGGTGGAGCACAGAGGACGGCAGGACAAAGCTTCAGGGAACAACAGGCTTTTATTGCCAGACTTTTCAGTACAACAATCGTTCCTATTTGGTAAATACACACACACACACACACACACACACACACACGCTGTGTTCTTGTCCTGGGAAGAGCTCTCTGCTCTCCCTCTGCCTCCTTAAATAGGGTGCGGTTACTGGGAAGACACACAAACACAGGTTAATTACCGTCAGGTGTAGTGATTCTGCCACTCACCTTCCCTGGCTCCGCCCTCCCGTCACAGACCGGCGCTTGACCACGCCCCCGCTGCCACAACATGTCTCACACCCAGTGTTTCACCTGTATCCTGACCCTGAATATGAATGAACTAATGAACTTTTCCTTCACATCATTCCCTCTTTTCATATCATAGACTGATCTCTCTCTTTCTGTCCTGCATGATGCTTCCTGCTGTTGTCAATGTCTGCCAAGTGTAACCACTGAACAGATCACAGCTAACATAAATGAAGCCCAAACAACACACTGAGTCGCCACCTGCTATAAATAAATTTCACGCTGGGAGGATGATATATAAACTTCAATAAAAGCAAACTGAAGCACTCCATCCCCTTCAATAACCCCAGATAAACTGATAGTAAGGCCTCCATGCAGGGAGTACAAATTTTAAGGGTACATCACAGGGACTGCCAAAACTGTTTTAACCACTGCTGTGTTTGCCTTGACTAAGTTACTTGCATTGCTATGGAGTCACTACCACCAAAGGCCAAAGTGACCACATATAGTGTTAGGGATGGTGGAAATGTGAGATAGGATCCAAAAGCAGAATACGACACAGACAGTAATCCAATAAATAAGGGGGTTTAATCCAGGGGAAAAGGGCGTGGCAAAAAGGTAAACAAATAAGATGAAAAAAGTAGCAAAATAGTCCAGGTGAAAAAGGAAACAAAAAACTTGACAAAAAATGAGGCAGACAAGGACAAGAAAAACGCTAGTGCAAAAAACCATGAACAAAAAATGCTAGTGCAAAAAACCATGAACGAGAAAAAACGCTAGAGGGAAACCATGAAAAGCATAAACAGCCCAGAAATGGCTAGAGTAACAAACGAGACGTTCTGGCAAAGTCTGAGTCTGAGAATGGCGTTTAAATAGGCAGCGGTGAAAACCAGGAAGTGAATTCGGGTGCACGCTCACTGAACGGGGAAGCAGGCAGGATGGAATTCCCATCCTGGATCCGGATCAGCACTGACGTGGGAGATCCGTAATCTCTGGAGTGGATGTCCAGGGTGGAGCATGACAGTACCCCCCCTTCAATGAGCACCTCCAGGCACTTTAGGGAGAGCATCGGGGTATTGCCAGTGGAAGTCAGAGATGAGGTTTGGGTCCAAGATGAACCTGGCAGGGACCCAACTTCTCTCCTCAGGGCCGTAACCTTCCCAATCCACCAGGTACTGGAGTCCTCTGCCTCGCCGCTGCACCTTCAGCAGCTTTTTAAGCGTGTAGGCTTTGCCGCCATCAATGGGCCTGGGAGGAGGAGGGGGTTTAGAGGGTGGGGACAAAGAACTAGAGACCAGAGGTTTAAGCTGTGACATGTGGAAAGTGGGGTGGATGCATCACATGGTGAATGGTAGTGCCAGTCTGATAGAACATGGATTGATTACCTTGCTGATGAGAAAAGGTCCTAGGTACCTGGGAGCCAGCTTGTGGGAGATGGTTCTGAGTGGCAGGTGGTGTGTGGAGAGCAGGACTCGTTGCCCCACCCGGTAGGTGGGCGCCTTAGAGCGGCATTTGTCAGCCTGCCTCTTGGATGCTAGGGCGGAGCGAATGAGTCTTCTCAGGGCCAATGCCCACATCCTTCTGCAGCAGCGTATGAAGATCTGGGCTGAGGGTACGGAGACCTCCTCCTCTTTTTTGGGGAAGAGCGGTGGTTGGTAACCTAGGGAGCACTGGAAGGGTGAGAGACCTGTGGCAGATGAAGGAAGAGTGTTATGAGTATTTGAGCCAAGGTAAGTACTTACTCCAAGAACGGGCACCCCTGGATGCCATACACCTGAGTGCCACCTCTAAATCTTGATTCGCCCGTTCCGCCTGACCATTGGTTTGGGGATGAAAACCTGAGGAGAGACTACAGGAGGTCCCAATGAGTTTGCAGAAAGCCCTCCAGAACTGCGCAGTGAACTGAGGACCCCGGTCAGAGACGATGTCAGTGGGGAGTCCGTATATGTAGAAAATATGGAGGATGAGTAATTCAGCGGTTTCTTTAGCTGTGGGAAGCTTGGGCAGAGGAATGAAATGGACTGTCTTGGAGAAACGGTCAATAACTGAGGATGCATGTGTTGCCACCTAAGTTGGGGAGTCCTGTGACAAAGTCCAGGGCGATGTGAGACTAGGGTCAATGAGGAGTCGGGAGGGGTCTTAGCAAGCTGGCATGGGGTCGATTGGCTGTCTTGTTCCGGGCACATGTATTGCAGGCTGCCACGATCTCCTGGATGTCTTCCTTGATGGATGACCACCAGAAGCATTGTTGGATAAGTGCCAGAGTTTGAGCAGTGCCCAGGTGACAAGCCAACTTGGAGCCATGACCCCACTGCAGCACCTGGGTTCGCACAGAACTGGGACAAACAGATGGTTTAGTGGTGTATTGCTTGAGTTACCTTCTCCGAGGTCCTGCTCCAGGGCCTTCTGCACTAACGTCTCAAGTAGGGTGGCTCCCACCAGACAGCATGGAGGGAGGATGGTTTCAGGTGTTCTAGACTCCTCCTGGTGGGAAGAGAATATCCTGGACAGGGCGTCGGGTTTGCCGTTCTTGGAGCCTGGGCGGTAGGAGAGTGTGAAACGGAAGCGGGAGAAGAAGAGAGACCATCGGGCTTGCCGTGAATTGAGACATTTGGAGGACTTGAGGTATTCTAAATTCTTGTGGTCAGTCCAGACAAGGAAGGGGAGCTCCGACCCCTCGAGGCAGTGCCTCCACTCCTCCAAGGCAAGCTTGACAGCCAACAGCTCTCTGTCATTGATGTCATAGTTTCATTTGGCAGGGGACAGCTGGTGAGAGAAGAAGGAGCAGGGGTGGACCTTGTCATCACTGGCCCTCTGGGAGAGGATGGCTCTGACCCCTGACTCGGAAGCTTCGACCTCCACAATGAACTGTTTGGCCAGATCGGGTATGGTGAGAATGGGTGCTGTGGTGAACTTGCGCTTAAGCATGGAGAAGGCTTTCTCTGCTTCCTCCCCCCACTTGAACAGGGTCCTGATCGAGGTCAATGCCATGAGAGGTCTGGCCACCATGCTGAAATCGTGGATGAAGCCCCTGTAGAAATTGGCGAACCCCAGGAAACGCTGGAGCTCTCGTCACGAGGATGGGGTGGGCCAATTGGTGACTGCCTCGAGCTTGAGGGGATCCATCTGGATCCTTGCTGGGGAGATGATGAATCCCAGAAATGAGACAGAGCTCTGGTGAAATTCGCTCTTTTCCGCCTTGACAAACAACTTGTTCTCTAGCAGGCACTGGAGGACCTGCCAGACGTGACCCCGATGTTCCTCCAGGGAGCGGGAGAAGATCAGGATGTCATCCAGGTACACGAAAACGAAGATGTTTAGGAAGTCCCTTAAGACATCTTTAACGAGTGCCTGGAAGACTGCGGGTGCATTGGTCAGGCCGAAAGGGACCACAAAGTACTCGTAGTGACCAGTGGTGGTGTTAAAGGCCATCTTCCACTCGTCCCCCTCCCTGATGAGATGGTATGCATTGCATAGATCTAGCTTGGTAAATACCTTGGCTCCCTGGAGTAGTTCCAAGGCCATGGTCATGAGCAGTAGTGGGTAGCGGTTCTTGACCGTGATGGCGTTGAGACCCCGATAGCCAATGCGGGGGGGGGGGAGTGACTTGTCCTTCTTTTCCATGAAGAAGAATCCCAGCCCTGCTGGGGAGGAGGAAGGGCGGATGATCCCAGCTGCCAAAGATTCGGAGATGTATTTCTCCATGGCTTGCCTTTCGACGGGAGAGAGTAGAGTCATCCTTTGGGTGGCGCTGTCCCAGGTAGGAGGTCGATTCCACAGTTATAGGGTCTGTGAGGAGGGAGGGACACTGCTCGGGTCTTGCTGAAAACGAGTTTAAGACCCAGATATTCTGAAGGCACGTGAGAGAGGTTGGGGAATTCACTGGCTGAAGGCTGTGGTGGTTTGGTGGGAGGCAGAGTGGAGTTCAGACAGGAAGCTAGGCAGGACTGGCTCCAGCCTAGGATGGTGTTGTCAGCCCAGTTAAGGTGGGAACTGTGCTGCATTAACCATGGTAATCCTAGGACGATAGGTACGTGGGAGTTGTTCATGACGATAGGTACGTGGGAGTTGTTCATGACGTGAAGCTGGATGATTTGAGTGGTTACCGGAAATCCTTAGGGTGAGCATGGCAGTAAGGTGGGTGATAGTGGTCAAGCCAGTGCTATTGAGTGTCAGGACAGTGAGGGGGACATCAAGAGCGAATAGCGGGATTCCCAAATGCTTGGCGGTGGTGGAGCAGATTAGGTTCCCGTCCGTCCCGAGTCGACGAGAGCCTGGAGGTAGTGATGCTGGTTGTCACAGATAATGATGACAGGGAGTAGTGGATGATTAGCGTGGGACTGGTTCTGAGCATTGCCCACCAGGGCCCCTTGATTCACTGGTGGGCTCATCCTTTTAGTGGGCAGGCTCGGCAGATGTGTCCCAGCTGACTGCAGTAGAAGCAGATCCCCATGCTCCGCCAGCGATGTTGTTCCTCCGCTGACACCCGAACCCAGTCTACCTGCATGGGTTCGACGGACTCAGCGGGAGGTGGAGAGGAGGTGAAGCTGGGGCAGTTCTTCTCTCTCCTCCTTTGCTGGATCTAAGCATCGATGCGGTTGGCGAGGTCCATGAGGTTGGAGGGGTCCGACGACGGTTCCCGCAATACCAATTCATCCTTGATGGCATCGGACAAGCTGTGCAGGAACGCGTCGATCTGGGCACTCTCGTTCCAACCGCACGATGCCGCCAACGTCTGGAACTCGATGGTATAGTCCGAGGTAGACCGGGACCCCTGCCGCAGCTCCATGAGCTCTCTAGCCGCCTCCCGGCCAGACAGAGAGCAGTCAAAAGTTTGCCTCATCTCCTCAGAGAAATCCTTGAAACTGGAACAAAAGGGTGCATTGGCGTCCCAGACCGCTGTTCCCCATTCTCTGGCCTTGCCAGTGAGGAGCGCGATTGTATATGCTACCCGGGAGCATTCTGTGGGGAAGGCCAGAGGTTGCAGCTCTAGGATCAAAGAACATTGAGACAAAAATGATCTGCAAGTGCCTAGTTCTCCATTGTAGGGCTGAGGCGCTGGAAGTCTTGGTTCGCGGAGAAAGGCAGTGGCAGGAGCTGAAGTAGGAGATGGCTGGGCTGGGGTAGGCATGGCTTAGTAGCGCTGCATCTGCATGGTGAAAAGGTTGAGTGAGTTGGACAGGGTGGTGAGGTTCTGGGTAATTTGTTGTAGGTCTTGTTGGTGGGTCCCAAGGAGAGTCCCTTGCTGCTGGATGGCCGTTCTCAGATGGGCAAGTTCCGCTGGATCCATGCTGGCCAGAATGTACTGTTAGGGGTGGTGGAAATGTGGTGAGATAGGATCCAAAAGCAGAACACAACACAGACAGTAATCCAATAAATAAGGGGGTTTAATCCAGGGAAAAGGGGCATGTCAAAAAGGTAAACAAATAAGTTGAAAAAAGTAGCAAAATAGTCCAGGTGAAAAAGGAAACAAAAAGCTTGACAAAAAACAAGGCAGACAAGGACAAGAAAAATGCTAGTGCAAAAAAACATGAACAAAAAACACTAGTGCAAAAAAACATGAACAAGAAAAAACACTAGAGGGAAAAACCCATGAAAAGCATAAATGGCACAGAAATGGCTAGAGTAACAAACAAGACGTTCTGGCAAAGTCTGAATCTGAGAACAGTGTTTAAATAGGCAGCGGTGAAAACCAGGAAGTGAATTCGGGTGAGCGCTCACTGAACGGGGAAGCAGGCAGGATGGAATTCCCGTCCCGGATCTGGATCGGTGCTGACGTGGGAGATCTGTAATCTCCGGAATGGATGTCCGGGGCAGAGCATGACATATAGCCAAAGTTAAACTTCTGTCAGTGTCAGAAAACTTTGATTAAAAATCTTTCTGTAACCTAAAAGCCATAGAAAGATGGCATGGTAAAATGAGAAGCTCATGGGATGCCTATAAATGCTGCAGTGGCAATGACAAAAAATATATGAAACAAGGTATTCAAGCTAACAGAATGTTTCTGTTTATCAAAGCACATTTTCTCTGTGAACTCTGATCGGTAACTTAAACAGAACATACTGATTTTATTTAATAACAAGATTATCTTTAGAGGATCATGATTATAGTCTGACATGGAGAACACTATCACACCAACTGCTATCGAATTCAGCCAAGATTTTATTGGGATCATCTTGGACAGTGTAAAAAGTAATAATTGCTCAGTGTCAAACTGAGTCACTCCTGTTTATTTCATATTAAATCATTAGATACTGCAAAAGTAATTGGAAAAATAAATTAATAAAACATACAATATCCATGAATATTATATGGACATGAGCATTTTACTGGGAAATATACCACTCATATTTTTCATACATTCTACATCTGGGACATGGAGATTCAAAAGTGTGACATAATTAAATAATACTGGCTGGCTTTGAGTGGTATATCAGATATATTCCATTCAGCTAGCATGATACTAAACAAGTTGAAGATGAGTTCAATATCATGCTAGCTGAATGGAATATATACATACACACTCTCTTTTCCAGTTTTTCGATGTCCATTGGTATGTTTTTCTCTTGTTAACAGAGGGGAACCATCATGGCCTTCTAGGCCTTCAGAGGAGGCCCAAACATATCAGCATTTCAAATGTTATATTTAATGTCTTTCATTCTTTAATAATTTCATTATAATTATTCTCTTCTAATTCTAATTTGGCCTCATTTTCTATCAATTTTGTTTCAGAAATGAAAGGGTTACTGTCCTGAAAACATTTAAATTGAGTTATCCAATGAGATTTGTTTGTTTGTTTGTTTGTTTGTTGTCTCTAGGCTGAGAAGAGTTTAGAGCTGGCTCACTCATTGGTTAGGACTTCATTGCCAGAACAGAAGGCCATGGCAGTGTATGTTCATGTAGGAAGTGACAGATGAATTAACCAATCAGATTTTGATTTATAGTGGGAGGGACCAAAAATGTATCACCCTAGGCCTTCTCAAAGGCCAGTGCGAGCTTAACCACAAGTCAGCACTGTCAACAGAGCAGTGAAGTCACCTTCCAGCCAGTGTAGCGTTCATCAGTAGTGTTAGCGAATGCTAATAAAGTGATCAAGCCAGTGCTATAAAGAGCAAGTAGCACAGGATAACGACCAAGAAACTAAGATTTCTGTCTCCAGACTCTTCTTCCACACACACACACACACACACACACACTCACCACAGTATTTTTCAGTCAGACTTAAGTATTCATTTCCCTATGTAATTTACTAAGTTAGTTTTAAAATCAACATTGACAACTACACACAACGGAGCAATGTGGCAGCCGATCACTATGCAAAATCCTTTGTCCTGTTGCTTTTTTTGGTGTCTGGCTAAGTTTTGGCTGAGCTCAAGTCCCAGCTCAAATAGCAACGCTTCACCACTGCTTGTAAATGTGCGGGAAGAATATCTAATGAAGTTTTGGTAGCCTTTTGGGTGTTCAACATGTCTTTAGTTTCAGTTTTCAGTTTATTTATTTAGTGCTTAATTATAACATAACTAATCCTAGCACTGGATTAGCCTAGTCTTTCTCTTCCCCAGTGAACAAAGAAATGGTTCTGTGCATTCACAGTATAAAACTTTCTCATTGGATATTCGCACTCCAACATGTGACATCATATTGTCTTGACAACGTGCAATATCGTAAACCATATTGCACACTCATTCTCCATTGGGTAGAGTGCCGTAATACACGTAGGATAAGCGATATAATAACAATATTGCATGGTATCAAACCAAATGAATGAAACCCGCTAGAATGGAATAGAATACATGTTTTATTCCATAAAAAACGTGTCCTGCATGTAAAATAATCCATAATATTTCACTCCAATGACATCACTCCTAGTGTTTTCCAACTGACTTGATGTGTATTGTCTACAATGGTGAACTGGTTCAAAATTAAAATTCTTTTGATTAACTTGTGTATTTTTGTGGATATGTCTATATAATATAAAGAACATTGCAAGGTGGCGTGAAGATATGAAGTTTATCTTCTCGTGTTGAAAAATATTTCACTTGTTCGTGAATATGTTTATTACATGAAGATAAACTTCAAATCTTTGTGCAACCGTGTAATAACCTTCATGTATGTACCATACACTGCATGTAATGTTTCAATATGAACTATGTTATGTGCACAGATGCATCTTCTATGCCCTGGTCAACAATATCACTGTTATTATTTCTACACTACAGCAGGGATCATCAGTTAGATTCAACAGAGGATCAAATTTTCACCTGTTTGAGCCAGACACTGCCCACCACAGCTATTTTATTACAACCCCAATTCCAAAAAAGTTGGGACAAAGTACAAATTGTAAATAAAAACGGAATGTAATAATTTACAAATCTCAAAAACTGATATTGTATTCACAATAGAACATAGACAACATATCAAATGTCGAAAGTGAGACATTTTGAAATGTCATGCCAAATATTGGCTCATTTGAAATTTCATGACAGCAACACATCTCAAAAAAGTTGGGACAGGGGCAATAAGAGGCTGGAAAAGTTAAAGGTACAAAAAAGGAACAGCTGGAGGACCAAATTACAACTCATCAGGTCAATTGCCAATAGGTCATTAACATGACTGGGTATAAAAAGAGCATCTTGGAGTGGCAGCGGCTCTCAGAAGTAAAGATGGGAAGAGGATCACCAATCCCCCTAATTCTGCGCCGACAAATAGTGGAGCAATATCAGAAAGGAGTTAGACAGTGTAAAATTGCAAAGAGTTTGAACATATCATCATCTACGGTGCATAATATCATCAAAAGATTCAGAGAATCTGGAAGAATCTCTGTGCGTAAGGGTCAAGGCCAGAAAACCATACTGGGTGCCCGTGATCTTCAGGCCCTTAGACGGCACTGCATCACATACAGGCATGCTTCTGTATTGGAAATCATAAAATGGGCTCAGGAATATTTCCAGAGAACATTATCTGTGAACACAATTCACCGTGCCATCCGCCGTTGCCAGCTAAAACTCTATAGTTCAAAGAAGAAACCGTATCTAAACATGATCCAGAAGCGCAGACGTCTTCTCTGGGCCAAGGCTCGTTTAAAATGGACTGTGGCAAAGTGGAAAACTGTTCTGTGGTCAGACAAATCAAAATTTGAAGTTCTTTATGGAAATCAGGGACACCGTGTCATTCGGACTAAAGAGGAAAAGGACGACCCAAGTTGTTATTGGCGCTCAGTTCAGAAGCCTGCATCTCTGATGGTATGGGGTTGCATTAGTGCGTGTGGCATGGGCAGCTTACACATCTGGAAAGACACCATCAATGCTGAAAGGTATATCCAGGTTCTAGAGCAACATATGCTCCCATCCAGATGACGTCTCTTTCAGGGAAGACCTTGCATTTTCCAACATGACAATGCCAAACCACATACTGCATCAATTACAGCATCATGACTGCGTAGAAGAAGGGTCCGGGTACTGAACTGGCCGGCCTGCAGTCCAGATCTTTCACCCATAGAAAACATTTGGCGCATCATAAAACAGAAGATACGACAAAAAAGACCTAAGACAGTTGAGCAGCTAGAATCCTACATTAGACAAGAATGGGTTAACATTCCTATCCCTAAACTTGAGCAACTTGTCTCCTCAGTCCCCAGACGTTTACAGACTGTTGTAAAGAGAAAAGGGGATGTCTCACAGTGGTAAACATGGCCTTGTCCCAACTTTTTTGAGATGTGTTGATGTCATGAAATTTAAAAATCACCTAATTTTTCTCTTTAAATGATACATTTTCTCAGTTTAAACATTTGATATGTCATCTATGTTCTATTCTGAATAAAATATGGAATTTTGATTTTGAAACTTCCACATCATTGTATTCTGTTTTTATTTACAATTTGTACTTTGTCCCAACTTTTTTGGAATCAGGGTTGTAGGTTTTGTTTGTTTGTTTTTTACACAAATTCTACATAATTCTAAAGTAGAAGAAAAAAATGTGTTGGAGTATGGGTTACCGCCAGTGAAAACATGGATCCAGCCCACAGATTGAAGCACTACAGAGTGAGCAGGAAATGGCCTTGCATTTAATCTCCAGAAATCAGAAATAATGGGGTCCCTGCTCTGAAAAATGTGAATGAACACAGACACACACACACACACACATCTTCCTTAGATATCTTTGTATGGTGACCTTTATGAGTGTAAGATAGAAAAGTTTCAAGGTATGTTTCTGTGAGTCATTTGAGGCTTCTGTAATCCTGAATGCTGAACCTGTAAACCTGACAAATCTGACCAAAGTCTCTAAAATGATCAAATACAGTATTTATCAGTGTTATTATTTTCAGATTGTACAAAACCCTGAATAATGGTAAGATGCACCGCCATTAATATTATAAGGGTGTACTAAAGCAAGTAGGGTCCAATCTCCTATCTAATGTAGTCTTACCATTATTCTAAGTATTACAATTTGTTGAAATTATCAAGATATGCTTTTCCAGTGAGACCATGAGCCTTTGAGACACCAGACTGACATTTACATGACAGATATTTTAAGAGCTAAGCTCACCTGCTGAAACTACTCAATAGTGTTACCAACTAAAAAGTCCCTCATGGGTGTTTTAACTTTGTGGGTGTATAAATGGGCTCAAGCTTCAAAGAGGATTAATGGTATGAGAACATAAACACCTGTCTTTGCTGAAATGTTGAGAATATGTGCTGCGAGTCTGTACACTCTGCACATGTGGGTAATCCCACATCCACCCATAACATCACTGCCATGCTGGATACAGGTATGATTTCATGGAAACCTCTGTTACAATACTGAAGATTATTCAGATGGACTGTTAACAGCTACAGTGCATTTGTAAAAGGATGATCAGCGAGAGAGACTCGGTCATGGACACACATTTAAACCAACTGTAACCTCTCAGCGTTTAATGAACGACCAGTCTTAAATTAATCCATTTGAAGCTTAGCCACAACCATAATGTCGTTTCGCGTTGTACCATATCCATTGCTTCATCTTGTTAAACAATAATCAAGTGCCCAAAATATTTTTGGTCGAACAGCATGCTCAATTTCCCGTTTGGAAAAACACCTTCATTCAATTGGCCCACAAAAATGTGGACCAGGAATTGTGCAGTGCTGTGTTAGACGAGCAATCCATCAGCGATGTTTGGCCAACAGGAAAATGTTGTGATTTGTCATTTTCACAAGTGTGCTGGTAAAACCTCAAAAACAATCTTTTCCAAACCTCAAAACATTAAATTAGCTTCAACCAACAGTCAGTACAAATGTGGCTAATCCTCAGGCCGCAGATTCAGACTTTATACTTATAGCTACCATGGGCTGACTCCATGTGAATCAATCTGAATTTTTACTTTCTTACAAACTTGTGTTTTTTGCTTTGATTTGCGGCAAGGATTGCCCACATTATCCTGAGTAGAGATGAAATGGAATATGAATTAATTACTCAGAATCAACAGATAATATGTTCTAAAATACAAATATGAATAGGAAGTACACTAGGAATTGTTTGTTCCAGAGATACAGTACTAGTCAAAAGCTTTGACACACCTACTCATTCATAGGTTTTTCTGTATTTTGACTATTTTCTACATTGTAAAATAATACCGAAGACATCAAAACTATTAAATCACATATGGAACATATGTGGTAAACAAAAAAAAAGTTTAAAAAAAAACAATATATTACATATTTTAGATTGTTCAAAGTAACCACTGTTTACCTTGATGATGCTTTGCACACTATTGGCATTATCTTAACCAGCTTCATGAGGTAGTCACCTGGAATGCTTTTCAAATAACAGGTGTCCCATCAAATTAATTAGTTAATTTCTCACCTTCTTAATGCATTTGAGATCAAACTGTAAATAATAAACCATAAAAATACAGTAAATAGCCCTATTCTACAACTGTAGTAATCCATATTATGTCAAGAACTGCTCAACTAAGTAAAGAGAAACGACATCCATCATTACTTTAAGACACAAAGTGACTTTTAATTAATAAAAATAAAGAAAAAGCATTGAATTAGCAGTAGCGTCCAAACCTTTGTTTGGTACTGTATGCACTGACTGGCCACTTTATTAGGTACATCCATACACCTGCTGTTTTCTGCAGTTATCTAATTAGTCAATCCCTTGACAGCAGCACAATGCATAAAATCATGCAAATACAAATCAAAAGCTTCAGTTAATGTTCATGTCAAACATCAGAATGGGAAAAATTGTGATTTCTGTGATTTTCACTGTGGTATGGGTGTTGGTGCAAGATGGACTGGTTTGAGTATTTTAGAAATTGCTGATCTCCTGGGGTTTTCACACACAACAGTCTGTAGAGTTTATACAGAATGGTACAAAAAAATAAACACTGAGTGAGCAACAGTTCTGTGGGTGGAAACACTCTGTTGATAAGAGAGGTCAGAGAAAAATGGCCAGATTGATTTGCACTGCCAGGAAGGACATATTTAAATAATATTGGCTGTGTTAGGGTTTTGAACCCGGGTCGCTGGCATGATAATCCAGCAAACCCCCACTAGGTCACCAGGGGGATGACTCAAGTACAGAGGCGTGAGGCGAAAGTAGAGTATCAAAAACAGTTTATTTACAATATATACAGTCCAAAGGAAAAAAACAAAAGGATAATTCAAAAGCTCAGAAGATGTACAAAAAACAAAAATATCCAAAGGGTCAAAGTCCAAAATCCAACTAAGAAAAGAAGAGGCAAAAACTCAAACGCTCAGAAGATCAAAAGATCAAAACAAAATCCACAAAGTCCAAAAGAAAGAAGCAAAAACCAAGAATACAAAGACACAGGCAAGGTACATGGGACAGAGGGAACTAGCACTAACAGCATAACATAGGAAAAAGACTCCGTGACAAGGGAACAAACAGAGGGGTATTTATACACACACTAATTAAGGAACAGGGTGGGGCAGGAAACAGGCAATGAAGACAAACACAAAAACACAGTGGCGGCCTCTAGAGGCCAAAACAAACATGACAAGATGGAAATAACAGCGGCCTCTAGAGGCCAAAACAGTCCCAGTCCTAACAGGACCCCCCCCCCCTCTAGGAGCGTCTCCTGACATTCCCAGGGCGATCCTGATGGGCCGAATGGAAGTCCCGGCATAGTCCTTTATCTAGAATGTCCCGGGCGGGGACCCAACAGCGTTCCTCAGGGCCATAGCCCTCCCAATCTACTAGATATTGAAGCCCGCCACGCACCCAGCGGGAGTCAAGCAGGCGATGCACGGTGAACACAGTCTGACCCTGGAAGATGCGGGGGGTGGGGGGTTCCTAGGGGCAGGGGCATACGTGGATGTCAGTACGGGCTGCAACAGGGAAACATGGAATGTGGGGTTGATCCTCAGAGTCCGGGGCAACTGGAGCCGGTAGGCGACAGGGTTCACCCTGCATACCACCTTGAAGGGGCCAATGTAGCGAGGAGCAAGCTTGCGGTTCTCCACCCACAGTGGAAGGTCCTTAGTGGACAGCCAAACCCGCTGCCCAGGGTGGAAAATGTGAGCAGGTCTTCTATGGCGGTTGGCCTGAGTCTGGTTGGTTCTGGAGGTCTGGATGAGGGTCTTTCTGACCTTGCTCCAAGTCTTGCAACACCATCTCACAGATTGGTTGACCGAGGGCACCCCCACGTCCTCCTCCTGGTCCGGGAACAGAGGTGGCTGGAACCCGAATTGGCACTGGAATGGCGACAGCTTGGTGGCCGATGACTGCAGGGTGTTGTGGGCGTACTCCGCCCATGGCAGCCAAGTGCTCCACGATGGCGGGTTATCCATAGCCAGGCCTCGCAGGGTGGTTTCCAGGTCCTGGTTGAGCCTCTCCCTCTGGCCATTGGACTGTGGGTGAAACCCAGAGGAGAGGCTGGCAGTGGCTCCGATGACCTTGCAGAACCCATGCCACACTCGGGAGGAGAACTGGGGCCCTCGGTCTGAGATGATGTCCTGCGGGAGACCAAAAACTCGGAAGACATGAGTGAATAATAGTTTAGCAGTTTCAAGAGCAGAAGGGAGCTTGCACAGTGGTAAAAAGCGGCAGGCCTTGGAGAATCTGTCAACTATGACCAATATGAGTGTTACCTTGTGACTCAGGGAGACCCATGATGAAGTCGACTGCCACGTGGGACCAGGGACACTGGGGAATGGTCAGAGGATGCAGGAGACCCTGGGGACGCTGTCGCGGGTTCTTGGTTCTGGTGCAGACCTCACAGGACAGGACAAATGACCTTACTTCCTTCTCCATGTTAGGCCACCAGAAGCATCTTTTCAGGAAGTCCAGGGTCCTCCGAGCTCCCAGGTGGGCGGTGAGAGGGGAAGAGTGACCCCACTGGAGAACTTTGGCCCAGGCTTGATGTGGGACGTACAAGAGGCCCGGTGGCCCCGTCCCAGGACCGGGGTCCTGGCGTTGGGCTCGTCGGACGGCCTCCTCAATACCCCAGCGGACAGGGGCCACAATCCGGGACACAGGGATAATAGGCCCGACTTCACTCTCCCTGTTAGTGGCAGAGAACAGCCTGGACAGTGCGTCAGGTTTGGTGTTCTTGGAGCCGGGGCGGTACGAGAGGGTGAAGTCAAACTGACTGAAAAACAGGGCCCACCTTGCCTGTCATGGGTTCAGTCTCTTGGCTTGCTGGAGGTACTCCAGGTTCTTGTGGTCCGTCCAAACAAGGAATGGATGTTGCACTTCCTTCAGCCAGTGCCTCCACTCCTCAAGGGCCAGTTTGACCGCTAGCAGTTCTCGATCCCCCACATCGTACCGGGACTCTGCAGGACTCAGGCGGTGGGAGAAGTAAGCGCAGGGGTGCAGCTTTCCTTCCGAACATTGAGAGAGCACCTCGCCGACACCACTGTCCGAGGCATCCACCTCCACGATGAATGGTTAGGAGGTGTCCGGGAGGACCGGAATGGGTGCCGTGCAGAAGCGGTGCTTGAGTCCTTTGAACGCCTTTTCCGCCTGAGGAGACCAGACATAAGATCCACCTGTCCCTTTGGTGAGGTCCAACATGGGTGCTGCTACAGAACTAAAGTTCCTGATAAACTTGCGGTAGAAGTTAGCAAATCCTAAGAACCGCTGAACCTCTTTGACGGACTTGGGAGTGGGCCAGTCCCGGACGGCCAGGGTCTTGGCTGGGTCCATTTGGAGTTGGCCTGTCCATACAATAAAACCCAGAAAGGAGACCTCGGGAACATGAAATTCGCATTTCTGGGCCTTGGCGAACAGATTGTTCTGTAGCAGCCTCTGGAGAACCTGGCGGACATGGTGGCGGTGCTCCTGCACGGTCTTGGAAAAGATAAGGATGTCGTCGAGGTAGACAAAAACGTACAGGTTAATCATGTCCCTCAAGACGTCGTTGATTAGGGCCTGAAAAACAGCTGGTGCGTTGGTGAGTCCAAAGGGCATCACCTGGTATTCGTAGTGCCCAGATGGAGTGTTAAAGGCAGTCTTCCACTCGTCTCCCTGTCGGATACGGATGAGGTGGTATGCGTTCCGTAGGTCCAACTTGGTGAAGACGGTGGCACCTTGGAACAGGTCGAATGCTGTGGACATCAGCGGAAGGGAATATCGGTTGCGCACAGTGATCTTGTTCAGGCCCCTGTAGTCAATACATGGTCGGAGCCCCCCATCCTTCTTGCCAACAAAGAAGAAGCCGGCACCAGCAGGTGAGGTGGAGGGTCGAATGAACCCAGAGACCAGGGCATCTTTGAGGTATTCCTCCATGGCCTTGCATTCTGGCTGAGAGAGGGAAAACAGTCTGCCATGAGGAGGGGTAGTCCCAGGGAGCAAGTCGATGGCACAGTCGTAGGCCAGGTGCGGAGGAAGAATGGCGGCCCTGCTTTTGCTGAATACCTCCTTCAAATCCCAGTACTCTGCGGGAACTTGAGATAGCTCGGTGAAATCAGGGGGCTCGGCAGGAGACACAGGAGAGCTAGAGAGCAGACAAGAGGCATGGCACACAGGGCCCCATTCCACAACCTGGCTAGTGACCCAGTCTATACGAGGGTTGTGGCGGGTAAGCCAAGGAAGACCTAGAATAACTGGGAACTCAGGTGAAGGAATCAGGTGCAGGGATATTTCTTCCTTGTGACCTTGAGACTGGAGGAAGACTGGAGAAGTAACTTGGGTGACTCTTCCATCACCTAACACTTGGCCATCGAGGGCAGACACAGACAGTGGGACTACAAGAGGCACAGTCGGGACATTGATGCTTTGGGCGAAGTGGATATCCATAAAGTTTCCAGCCGCCCCTGAGTCTAACAAGGCTTGACAAGAGTGGACGGACTCACCCCAGGAGATGGAGACCGGGATGTAGATTCCTTGGCCAGGGAGTCCGGGAGAGAGGGTAGGCCCCGTCACAACCCCCCCTCGGCTGGACGGGGCGGTCCTTTTCCCAAGAGCTCGGGATATGATGCTCGGAAGTGACCAGGCTTGCCACAGTAGATGCAGCACTTGTCCCTCCTTCTGCGCTCCCTCTCGGCTATGGAGAGACGAGTACGGCCAACTTGCATGGGCTTTGGACAGTCACTGGAGGAGGTAGACGGGCTCCATGTAGAGGCAGTGAGGCCGGGGAGACTCAGGACTTGGCGGAGTTCTCTAATCCTGTTGTCCAGACGAATAGCATGTGAGATCAGAGTTTCGAGGTCACTTGGGCATCCAATAGAGGCCAGGCCGTCTTTGATGGGGTCAGACAAACCATGGTGAAAGGCTGAAACCAGGGCAGCCTCATTCCATCTGCTGACTGCTGCAAGCGTCCGGAACGATATGGCGTAGTCTGCGACGCTTCCTCCTTGCCGGATGGACATGAGCTTTCTGGCTGCGTCGGTACTGATGTCCGCCTGGTCGAAGACCCGAAGCATCTCTTCAGTAAACAGTTCAAAATCAGAGCACTCGGGTCCCTGTCAGATAGCTGTTGCCCAAGCTCGTGCCTTACCAGCTAACAAGGTTATCACAAAGGCGATCTTGCGGCAATCCGTAGTGTAGGTGGTAGGCTGAAGCTCAAAGGTGAGTTGGCACTGGGTAAGGAACTCCTGGCACTCACCGTGCTTGCCATCATACCTCTGGGTTCACGAGGTGAAGGAGACAGTGTGGCAGGAGGCACTGGATCAGGAGATGCAGGCAGAGGTGTCAGCTGTGCCAGGGTTTTCCCAATTTGCTGAAGCAGTACCTTGTGGCGTTGGCTTGTGAGCGTTCATCCATGGTCACTCCGAAGCGTGTCAAAGCTGCCATAACTCCCTGAAGGTTGGCCAGGTAGACAGTTGAAGCAGCCTCTGCTGAGTCGGTCATGATGGAGTCTTTCTGTTATGGTTTTGCTGGGATTCGAACCCGGGTCACTGGCGTGATAATCCAGCAAACCCCCACTAGGCCACCAGGGGAATGACTCAAGTGCAGAGGTGTGAGGCGAAAGTAGAGTATCAAAAACAGTTTATTTACAATATATACAGTCCAAAGGAAAAAACAAAAGGATAATCCAAAAGCTCAGAAGATGTACAAAAAACAAAAATATCCAAAGGGTCAAAGTCCAAAATCCAACTAAGAAAAGAAGAGGCAAAAACTCAAATGCTCAGAAGATCAAAAGGTCAAAACAAAATCCACAAAGTCCAAAAGAAAGAAGCAAAAACCAAGAATACAAAGACACAGGCAAGGTACATGGGACAGAGGGAACTAGCACTAACAGCATAACATAGGAAAAAGACTCCGTGACAAGGGAACAAACAGAGGGGTATTTATACACACACTAATTAAGGAACAGGGCGGGGCAGGAAACAGGCAATGAAGACAAACACAAAAACACAGTGGCGGCCTCTAGAGGCCAAAACAAACAGGACAAGATGGAAATAACAGTGGCCTCTAGAGGCCAAAACAGTCCCAGTCCTAACAGGCTGTTTTTTTTCGTGGTATATCAGATATATTCCATTCAGCTAGTATGATATTGAACAAGTCGAAGACGAGTAGCTGAATGGAATATATCTGATATCCCACAAAAAAGCCAGCCAATATTATTATTATTATTATTATTATTATTATTATTATACATACACATTTGATGGAACAATTATAGATTTTACAAAAAAGTTAAGAACAGGGCAGTAACTTATCAATATTGAATGCTGATTCTGAGCGAATGTAATTCAATGTTCTGTCAATCCAATGTACAAAGTCAAAGTTTTAACAATAAAAATGGTACAAGCCCAAAAAGCCTGAACAACAACCCAAATTATATAAAAGCTATATACAGGTTGACAGTTCAAGTTCACAGTTACTTTTGGTCGTAGTTAATTGTTACATTGCAGTTGTTCGAAACAAAAGGGCTTTGCTGAGTGAAGTCCACGAGTGAGTCCTCTTGTAAAAGTCTCAGTCACTTTTCCTCACCTCCAAGTAGAACTTTATATTTCTGCTGTTGCTCTCTCTTCCAGTTTTTTGATGTCCGTTGGTATGTTTTTCTCTTGTAAATATGCATGAAGCATATCCAGTAAAATTTTTGTAGCCTTTCAAGTGTTTAGTGTGTCTTTCTCTTTAAATCTTCCACTTTTAATGAAACAAACCTCATGGCCATTTTTGTTTACAAACTGTTAGAGTCACTCACTATTGCGGAAGTTTTACATCTCCAACATGTCTCTTTTCCAGTTTTTCCATATATTTAATGCAGAAGATTAAATGCGCGATGAATATCCAGGGAAGTTTTAGTAGCCTTTTGGGTGTTCAGCACATCTTTCTCTTCAAATCTTCATCTTTTAATGAAGCAAACCTCGTGGTTATGTTTGTGAACAAACTGTCACAGTCACTCACTAGCACAGAAGTTTTACATCTCCGATATGTCTCTTTTCCAATTTTTTAATGCCCTTTGGTATATTTTTCTCTTGTAAATACGCGTGAAGAATATATAATGAAATTTGGGAGCCTTTCGGGTGTTCAGCGTGTCTTTAGTTTCAGTTTGTTTATTTAGTGCTTAAACCAAGCACTGAAATAACCCCGGCTTCTCTCTCTCCTAGCCGACAAAGAAATGATTGTGCGCATGAACAGCAGAAAAGTTTTGTCATTGGATATTCACGTGTGACGTGTTGTCTTGACAACATGCAATATTATAACAATATTGCACGCTCATTCTCCATTGGGGAGAGTGCCATAATACCAGAGGCTCCAACTCTCCCGCCGTGGGCTGGAGATCTCCCGCTTTAGGAAATATTTAGAAAATCCTCCCGACCTCCCGCTGACAAGATAAAAATCTCCCGCCCGCCCTTACTACACATGATTAGTTAAAAAAATATATAACTTGATATGTTTATGTTGACAAAAATTAATAGTTGACTTTCCGCTTTTCGTGTGTCTGACATTGTATGGGTGGACTCAAGTGTGTACCCTGCAGTATATGCCGATTCCCTGGTCGGTACACCGATCGGCGTAACGGGGGGATTGGAGTGAATGCCGGAGGCATGCGCGCACAGATCAAGCGCGCATATGAATTGAGCAGAATTCGGTACACACTTGAGCCCACCCAGTCTTAGCAGTTACCGATAAAGCATACAGATGGCGCTATTAATGAAGAACGAGAAAACCCGTGACACTCAACCATTTTGTTTGTTTTTTTTGTGTCTGCATTTCATCTGCATTTATCGCCTGCTCGTCTTTAACTTTAAGTTCTCTTGAATGAGATAATGAAATGAAGTTCCGTTGGTGGAAATGGCGAAAGCCAAACTTCGGAGAAAAAATATCTGAAAATCACCAAGATAAAGTTCAGATCGCACATCGCGATGGTCGCCAGGGATGAATGGTAGACTATTTTGGACGGCAGCAAGACAACCCTATATCTGACAAGGTTAGATCACCAGACCAGATGTTAGATTCTGATGAACTTGTCTGACTTTTTTTGTCTGACTTTTACTTAGACTTAGAAATAGAATATTAATAGAAGAACATTATCATCAGAGGGTCTACCATTGGCAATTTATAATAGTCATTATTAACATTGGCTTTAGGCATATTAAAAAGTTTGGTCTATAGTCACTGGATTTATCTAGATCTGTTACTATTAATAAGATTCAGTTGACATGAAATTGACACGAAATGTGGTGAATCATTCATATATATATATATATATATATATATATATATATATATATATATATATATACACACACACACACACACACACACACACACTACCGTTCAAAAGTTTTGGGTCACTTTGAAATGTCCTTATTTTTGAAAGAAAAGCACTGTTCTTTTCAATGAAGATCACTTTAAACTAATCAGAAATACACTTTATACATTGCTAATGTGGTAAATGACTATTCTAGCTAAATTCTACTAAATGTCTGGTTTCTGGTGCAATATCTACATAGGTGTATAGAGGCCCATTTCCAGCAACTATCACTCCAGTGTTCTAATGGTACAATGTGTTTGCTCATTGCCTCAGAAGGCTAATGGATGATTAGAAAACCCTTGTACAATCATGTTAGCACAGCTGAAAACAGTTTAGCTCTTTAGAGAAGCTACTGTACAAAACTGACCTTCCTTTGAGCAGACTGAGTTTCTGGAGCATCACATTTGTGGGGTTGATTAAATGCTCAAAATGGCCAGAAAAATGTCTTGACTATATTTTCTATTCATTTTACAACTTATGGTGATAAATAAAAGTGTGACTTTTCATGGAAAACACAAAATTGTCTGGGTGACCCCAAACTTTTGAACGGTAGTATATATATGTACACACACAGTGCCTTGCAAAAGTATTCATACCCCTTGAACTTTTTCACATTTTTCCACCTTACAACCATGAACTTAAAAGTTTTTTATTGAGATTTTATGTGATAGACCAACACAGAGTAGCACATAATTGTGAAGTGAAACGAAAATGATAAATGGTCTTCAAAATTTTAAACAAATAAAAATATGAAAAATGTGGTGTGCATTAGTATTCAGCCCCCTGTACTCTGATACCTCTAAGTACAATCCAGTGCAATCAATTGCCTTCAGAAGTCATCTAATTAGTTAATAGAGTCCTACTGTGTGTAATTTACTCTCAGCATAAATACACTTGTTCTGTGAAGGCCTCAGTGGTTTGTTAGAGAACACTGAAGAACGAACAGCATCATGAAGACCAAAGAACTCACCAGACAGGTCAGGGATAAAGTTCTGGAGAAGTTTAAAGCAGGGTTAGGTTATAAAAAAATATCCCAAGCTCTGAACATCTCAAGAAGCACTGTTCAATACATCATTCAAAAATGGAAAAAGTATGGCACAACTGCAAACCTACCAAGACATGGCCGTCCACCTAAACTGACAGAGCGAGCAAGGAGAGCACTGGTCAGAGAAGCAGCCAAGAGGCCCATGATCACTCTGGAGGAGCTGCAGAAATCCACAGCTCAGGTGGGAGAATCTGTGCACAGGACAACTATAAGTCGTACACTCCACAAATCTGGCCTTTTTGGAAGGGTGGCAAGAAGAAAGCCGTTGTTGAAAGACAGGCATAAGAAATGTAGGGGACACAGCAAACATGTGGAAGAAGGTGCTTTGGTCAGATGAGACCAAAGTTGAACTTTTTGGCCTAAATGCAAAGCACTATGTGTGGCGGAAAACTAACACTGCTCATCACCCTGCACACACCATCCCCACTGTGAAACATGGTGGTGACAGCATCATGCTATGGGGATGCTTTTCTTCAGCAGGGACAGGGAAGCTGGTCAGAGTTGATGGGAAGATGGATGGAGCTAAATACAGGGCAATCCTGGAAGAAAACCTGTTGGAGGCTGCAAAAGACTTGAGACTGGGAAGGAGATTCACCTTCCAGCAAGACAATGACCCTAAACATACAGCCAGCGCTACAATGGAATGGTTTAGATCAAAGAATATTCATGTGTTAGAATGGCCCAGTCAAAGTCCAGACCTAAATCCCATTGAGCATCTGTGGCAAGACTTGAAAATTGCTGTTCACAGACGCTCTCCATCCAATCTGGCTGAGCTTGAGCTATTTTGCAAAGAAGAATGAGCAAAAATTTCAGTGTCTAGATGTGCAAAGCTGGTAGAGACATACCACAAAAGACTTGCAGCTGTAATTGCAGCAAAAGGTGGCTCTACAAAGTATTGACGCAAGGGGGCTGAATACTAATGCACATCACATTTTTCAGATTTTTATTTGTTTAAAATTTTGAAGACCATTTATCATTTTCGTTTCACTTCACAATTATGTGCTACTCTGTGTTGGTCTATCACATAAAATCTCAAAAAACTTTTAAGTTTGTGGTTGTAAGGTGGAAAAATATGAAAAAGTTCAAGGGGTATGAATACTTTTGCAAGGCACTGTATATCAAACTTGTCTCCCTCCGAGCTACTCGCAGAGAGGGAGAATCTCCCTCTTTGCAATTTCCCAAGTTGGAGCCTCTGTAATACATGTACCGTAGGATAAGCGATATGATTGCATGGCATCAATAAACTTGCTAGAGGGGAATAGAGTACATGTTTTTATTCCATGGAAAAATTTGCCCATATGTATAATAATAACTCATATTACTCATGTAGCAACTCTTTACAATATTTGGTGAGCAGAAAAGCCTCTCAGCATGCAACAGCAGAAGACCACATTGGGTTCCACTCCTGTCAGCCAAGAAGGGGAATCTTAGAATCAAGAACAAGTTCTTATTAAAGTGGCTGGTGAGTGTATATGGGTGGACGCTGTATCAGAAATTGAATGGAGCCAAAATTTCTCAGAGGCCCTCCAATTCGCATGTAAGTGAATTGAAAGCAAACCAAATTTACAGTTACAGACCCAAATTTATTTTTGAAATAGTGTTGTTGTTTTAACAAGTTCAGTTGACCTTAATACATTCCCCAATATTTTTTTCTTATAATAAATACATTTTGTAGGTGTTATTTGATAATTAAAAGGCTGTGGTTGATGGGGTGATTGACAGTTTCTGGGTGTCCTGATAAACAGCTAATAATAACTGTCAAATGCACCTCATTAAAGTACACACATTTTCCAACATGCACCTGATGCGCTCACCCACAAAATTCAATTTTGCCATAAAACTGCTAAATGCTAAATACGCTCATCAAACATGACTGAATTTATGACGCATTAGTGTCAAGCATGTGCAAACATTACTACCAGATGTCAATTAAGATCATTCTTTGTGTTAATAGTGCATGTTTGCCAACCATCATAAAATTTCTATCACTTTTTGTCTAAATATAAAGAGGCTACATCATATTTTAGTCCTTTTCAGAATAAAAAAAAAATGTATGAATAAAAGCTCTGCTATTACTAAAATTTTATTTGATTATCCATGTCCAAGGACGGGTGGCACGGTGGTGTAGTGGTTAGCGCTGTCGCCTCACAGCAAGAAGGTCCGGGTTCGAGCCCCGTGGCCGGCGAGGGCCTTTCTGTGCGGAGTTTGCATGTTCTCCCCGTGTCCGCGTGGGTTTCCTCAGGGTGCTCCGGTTTCCCCCAGAGTCCAAAGACATGCAGGTTAGGTTAACTGGTGACTCTAAATTGATCGTAGGTGTGAATGTGAATGGTTGTCTGTGTCTATATGTCAGCCCTGTGATGACTTGGCAACTTGTCCAGAGTGTACCCTGCCTTTCACCCGTAGTCAGCTGGGATAGGCTCCAGCTTGCCTGCGACCCTGTAGAACAGCATAAAGCGGCTAGAGATAATGAGATGAGATGAGATGAGTTCACTGCCCATATCCATTAACAACACTAATCATTCTCAACATGTTCTAAAAATTTAATCTTAGAAGAAAAAAAAGGGGTTCACTTAAGGCCAATTTATGCTGACAACCCAGTCCTCGCAGATGGCGTCTGCGAAGCCCCCCCCTTCGCAGACGCTCTGCGCGCACCTCCCAAAAATTGTGACCACCGCAGACAGCCTCGCAGACAGCGTCACAGACAAGAGGGCTCTGATTGGTCCACTCTACATCCGCTGTACACGCACTTCCGCTTCCCTACTTTCCCGGTTTGTTTTGTTTTCACGATCGCCATTTTTAAAAACACGAGCGAAGATGGAGCAGCACGAAGAGCGGTTGATCGAGGAAGTGAGGAAGTACGTACATCTATACGACTCCAGTTCTAGTCATTATAAGTAACCGGAGTATAAACACTCCACTAACCACACCCACCAACTACTCCTAGCGATTTCGTGACTTCGCGCCCCCTTGCGTTGTGGCGGTGAATAACATCGCACACGCCTATTACTCCCCGCTCAACGATAAATTACAACTGTCTGCGAAAAGCTATCTGCGAAAGCCTTGTCGCAAGAGCATGCAGAGGCCTTTAGGCCCTGTCCACATGGCAACGGATTCAGGTGAATCCAATAAAATTTATCGTTTCGGCCTGGCGTCCACACGGCACCGACGTTTTGGGTGCCCCAAAACGATATTTTTTGAGAACGGTTTCCAGAGTGGAAAAATCTGGCAACGGCGCCATTGCGAAGTCGTCTGGATGAGTAGAACGGATTTGTTTACGATGACGTCACAACCACATGACTAGAACAAGCAGCACTCACTCATTCACGCCGGGTAGAAGAAGGGGTTTATGCGCATGCATCCTACTTCTTCTATTGTTCTGGTGTCTCCGATGGGACCGTCTTACAGCGCACGTAGAGGTGTGGCATGTGTATTGAATCGTTTTCAGCAAGCGTTGTGTTGCCATATGTACCTGATATTTTACTGATCCGTTGCCCATGTGGACGCGATATTTTTTTTACCCGCTAAAAAAAAAAAAATCTCATTGCCGTTGTCGTGTGGGTGTAGCCTTAGTGAGATGCCTTCAGTGTGCTATGTAGAACTCTATAATAGTTTTTCATATTAGAGGGTTCCAAAGAGAACCACTTTCAAAGAATATTTGAGAAACTCTGCATAATAGTGTGATATTGAGAATGAAAACTCTTAACTAGTTACCAGTGACTAACACTACGTTCAGACTGCAACCTGAAACGACCCATATCCGATTTGTTGTGAAATCCGATTTTTTTGTTAGGCCATTCACATTACCAATTATATGAGACTTGTATGCGATCTCCAATATGAACGGAAAACGACCCAAAAGTGTCCCGCATGCGCAAATTGACACGTAATAAGCACATCGTGTGCTGTGTGTGTGTGTGTGTGTGTGTGTGTGTGTGTGTGTGAGAATGAGAGTGTCTCTGCATGAGAGAGAGAGAGAGAGAGAGAGAGAGAGTCTCTGCATGAGAGAGAGAGAGAGAGAGAGAGAGAGAGAGAGAGTGAGTGTGTCTCTGTGTGAGAGAGAGTGTGTGTGTGAGTGAGTGGGGCCGTGGCAGCAACCTCCGTTGAAAGATTGATTGATTGATTGATGTGCTCATGCTCTCTACATAAACACTGTCTAGTGCAGACATCCCAAGTCTCCCGGAAGTTCCGGGAGTCTCCTGCATATTGATAGCGGCTCCCTGATGCCTGCAAATTGGAGAATATCTCCCGGAATCTAGAGCAAGTGAGCAAGAGCACGCACGCGAAACATTAATGTCTGCATCGCGCATATGACGGAGTACGAGAGAGACTGTGTGTGCGCCTGTTCATGTAGCGCATTATGTCATTGTTGTTGTTTTCCACCAAAGAGGCGGGATTAGCCAACGCAGAATAGTGACGTTTGTCTCTTGTTGATGACGTGTAGGTCGCATGAATGCGACCTGTCCGGTCAGACTGCAGTCGCATGTGAAAATAACGGATATGAATCGGAATTAGAACCACATATCCAAGCGGCCTGGGTCGCATGTGAAAAAATCGGATCTGTGTCGTTCAGATTGTCAATAACAAATCGGATACAGGTCGCATATGGGCAAAAAAATCAGATATGGGTCGTTTCAGGGTGCAGTCTGAACGTAGTCTAAGGCTACGTTCACACTGCAGGCTGAAGTGACTCAAATCCGATCTTTTCGCCCATATGTGACCTGTATCCGATCTTTTATTGACAATATGAACGACACAGATCCGATTTTTTCAAATCCGACCCAGGCCGTTTGGATATGTGGTCCTAATTCCGATTCCTATCCGCTCTTTTCATATGCGACTTCAGTCTGAACCGCCAGGTCGCATTCATCCGACTTACACGTCATCAACAAGCCACAAATGTCACTATTCTGCGCTGAAGTAGGCGGCGGGTCTCTCAAAAAAAGTTACAACAACATGGCGCATAATCACGGGCGCAGATAGAGGGTGGGACTCGTCCCACCCAGATTTAAATTCACTTCGTTCGGTCCCCCCCACTTTGCATAAGGCAAACCTCACGGAAAAACCAAAAGACTAATTACCATTCGGTTTATTGAGGTGCACGGCAGTGTATACATAGTTGCAACAACTCACATAAAACAAAACAAAGACTGATATTCGGTTGGTTGAGCTGCGCAGACTGCACAGGTTGCGAGCTCGAGCTTGGTTGCTATGGTAACCCACAACAAGTTTGACAGGCATATCGGGGTTGGGGTTGGTTTGCTGGCAGCTTTGTCCCCCCCAGTTTTTTGTCCCCCCCAGTTCAAAAAACATATCTGCGCCCCTGCGCATGACATCAATGCGAGGGACGCTTCGGGCTGTGAAGGTTCTGAATCTTCTCAATGGAAGGACGCAGAGGTTAGGGAGCTGATTTCCATTTGGGGGGATACAGCTATTCAAGCTAGATTGGATGGGTCATACCGCAACCGGGCGGTTTTACTTCCGTAAACACTGGCCATGCTCACTGCGTGTGACATCGTCGTATCCTGCAATGCGCATGCAGAACACTTTTAGGTCGCTTTTCGTTCATACTGAGGATCACATACAAGTCGCATTTGTTAATGTGAACGACCTCACAAAAAAATCGGATTTCACAAAAAAATCAGAATTGAGCATTAAGCCTTGCAGTGTGAACGTAGCGTAAAACCAGACCCTCAGTAATAGAGCAAGAAAGAAAGCATGACATGTACACATTCATCCACAAAGACTGTACTTTCTTGCATGACATCATTCACATGAAACCTATGAAAACCCATTACATCAGTACAACGTATGAAATTGTTTAGGCCCAATACCACACCATGTTTTACCTGCAGTCAGTTTTTAGTTTAATACCCTCTGACAGGTTTCAGGAAAATCAGTCCCACAAGACTCGCAAGCTTCCAGGACAGAGTTAAGCTAAAATAGGTTCAATTTAGTGTGCAGGTTTACATTCCAAAACTGAATCCCACTGGTCCTGTTTCCACCCACCACATGGCCATGTTGCCCACCTGTGCCAGCATCATGTTCCTGACATCAGAGTAATGTGCATCCTGTAAGGCCAGAGATAGAAAAAAAAGTATTCACCGCAATCATGCACATCAGGCCTTGCCCAATCCTTTTAATCAAAGTCCAAACATATGTTAAGTTACAGGATCATTTAGAGTAAGAATCATCACTTCATGAACACAAGGCTTACTTTGTGACATTAGCAATAATTTATCATGGTCACACAGCAGTTAAACAACAAAACTGTTCTGAAATGTTGACCTCAGCAATTCAGGTTCCCGTTCTGAAACTGCATAGACAAAACAAATGAATTGCAACTTGGTGGAAATCTGGACATCAGAAAGATTTAGCTGAAAATCCCCTAAAGATGATTCCATGACTTCCTTCTCATTCTGAACTGTTTACTTCATGGTGAATTTGTGGTGGTGGTGTTCTTGGTGGTGGTGGTTTGTAATAGGAAGGGACTTTAAAATATGTTTCAGTTCCACCAAATAGTTATGATTTTTAAATAATAATTAAAATGAATGATTACAATTTTAATGAAACACATTTTTATGTAGCCAAAACATAGCTAGCACCTCAGCTCTATTCAATGAACATCTGTTTTTCTTTGAAATCTATGTTCATTTTGTCAATCTGGATTTCATAAAACTCACTGGTGACAGAGGATTTCATCTTAAAGCCATGGAGATGCATAGCAAACTCTGAACCATCAAAGGGACATCAGACCTAAACAAAATCAGTTCCACCTGCTGTTGGAGAGGCAGGATTTCTAGAGAAAGACTGATGACATAGCCCTATTGGCCTTTTCGTCACCACTAAAATGTGGATACAATATCTCTGTTTTGTTTAACCACACCACAATTAGCACGATTGACTACTGAAGAGCTCTGGAGAATGAGAGACTCAATGTAATTACACACTTTAAGTAGACGTACACAAATGAGGATTGCTGGTGGCTATCACTGGAGATGCTAGCTAAGAAATCCAGTAACAAATTGCAAACAAATGTTGCTTTCCTGAGCCATCTTAGTGTTTTCTACTTTTTATGTCAGCTTTCCTGCCCTTATAAGGCACCATTTTGAAACTCTTCAGAAGTGTCGGAGCTGGAGTAAAATGAAATGTCTGGTTCCAACTATTCTAACAGGGTACGTCTGAATGACAAGAAGACAAACGATTTGAGTCATTCCAGCAGCCAGTTGAACCCTCTGGCTTTCTCCTGAGTTAACTCCTCGTCGGCAAAAACAAAAATAATCACAAGCCTTCCAGCGCATGTCCTGTCTGGCTTCCCTTGGGCTGTGCTTGCTGCTCCGTAGCATATCTGCAGATTTATGGCATGCCTAGCTGGACAAAGACCAGAGCACTCTTTTGCTTTTTCCAACTCAAACATGTTCTGCAACAACATGCTGATATTATTGGGTTTCTGAAACAAAATGCCTTAGGGGGAGAGGGGAGGGAGAGGTTGGCTGAAGACCAAAAATGAGAGTAAGAGAGAGATGAGTGACTGTATTTTCTTTCTGAATGAGGGCACAGGCATATTTTGTATATATTGAAGAGCTAGTGTGAGTGTGTTTGCTTTGAGGAGGGGTCAGGGTTCTGTGGGTCTGTTGTCGAGAGCTAGGAAGGCTGTGAAGTTTGTCAAGAGTATGTTGTTGGATGTTTCTCTCCTCTGTGCACCAGCTGTATTTCCTAGGGCGGCTGATCTCAAACTATGAGAATAACAACTCATTTTCAACCTATGCCTCAGCCTGCTATGCTCTGGACACATGCACACACAATAAATAATTCATCTTGTGCTGTCATGTCATAGTTATAATGTACACTTACTGTTGGACTTTATACAAAATGATCAAACAATGTGTAAGCATGACAACACCCTTAAACAGCTTGAAACAGTGTAAGATATGGAAGATTTGTAATTAAAAAGCCACCTACAAATTTGGTGTGTCTGTATACACTACTTGTGCATTAGTATTGCTCACAACTAGCCATTTACGGGACAGTGGGATCAGTTGTCACAGGGTTCAGTTGTAACACTATGAGTTGTTCCAATTAGCAACAGCCTACATCTGTGGCACTCACTCTACACGTGCTTAGTAGCATCCTGTTCCCGCCTGCAAAAGAATAGCAACTTAATTGTGGTTCAGAGTAATTTATCATCAAAAGTCATATTTTGAGGTATGAAAGTAATTTCCCTCACCTGTAGAACATCTGGAGAAGATTTTGAATTATATATTCATTTTGTATGCAAATGAAACCAATATTCATTCATTCGTTTCTCGTGCACCAGATGGTGCATAGAGCCAACCATGTTAGTAAGTGCTCTCCATTCTACTCTGTTCTGTGCAAGAATTTTTGCATCAGTCAGGGATACATCACAGTGCTCTAGAACCCTGGAAACTGTGTCTATCCATCGTGTGCAAGGAGGGCCCCTAGGTCTTTTCCATCCCTCTGCTCTTGGGTCAAAACTAAGAATAGCTAAAGTGGGATGGTCTTGGGTGCAGCGCAAGACATGACCATACCAGTGGATATGTCGTTGGGCAGCAAGGCTAGAGGCTGGTAGCTGCTTAGTTCTTTCTCAGAGCTCCTCATTGCTGATATGATCTAGCCATGTGATGTTCTCAATCCTCCTTAGAGCCATGCTATCAAAGCCATCAAGTCTGTTTTCCAGGGTTTTATTTAATGGCCAGGTCTCAGAGCCATACAACAGAACAGACAGGACTGCAGAATTGTATACTCACAGTTTGGTAGCACGGGTGGTGCAGTGTTCTATGAACACAGTACCTATGGTCCATAGTGTTGTAGCGTAGTGTAGTCTGCTTAGGCTTTCATGCTTCCAGCTACAACCACCATCTAGCTCCATCTGGAGTGAAAAGAAGGGACAAGTGTGCAAGTCCTTTCTTGGTGGTTTTATGATTCTATAGGTAAAGACTTTCACAGTGCCTCCATGTCTGGCGCACCACAGATACTGTCACCTTGCGGTGTCAGGCTAGACTGTGAGGGATCTCGGAGCAGATTGGAGCCCCAGAGGTACAGTGTTCATGAGCCACTGGCATGTGGACTTACTCTGGCACTTACCAGTCCAATCACCTGCTGCCTTGTAGGTCGGGCCTCTTTAGGCAAAGGCTAGGTGAAGGAAACTCCAAAACTTTAATTCCTGGTATGTTGGCATACCATAAGGTAGCAGCCCTACCAGCCTTCTATCTATCTCAAGAGTAACTGTCTAACATGGCGAACACAATCCAGTTATGAAACCAACTAATATGTGTCCCTCTATTACAAAACCAGTCACATGAGTCACATTTCTAAAACTGAGTTGTGTTTTTATGAAAGGCCATTAAAAAAGCTTTCTAATGATGCATAGATCTAGAAAATTGACCCATATACCACTGAGATATGGGCATTTGAAGTAGCCAGATGTTACTTTTTATGAAAAGTCAGAAATGGAGAAATCTTCTTGTAAAGTTTATGAAATATTTCAAAAAAGATATTACAATGAAATTTGGGGCACATATTTATTATGGCTTCACAGATGCACACAGCAATTTTTTCACTGTACATTTTTAGGAAAATGCTATTAACATATTTACAAAATGTAGACTTTAGAATTTTGCAACCTTCACTCTACAGTTCAAAAGTTGCAAAATTCTAAAGTTCCTTGAAAATGTTGTCTATAGTTCATGTATAACAACAAAAGACCTTCCTGCTACCGGTACAACTCCTCTGCCGTGGTCACGGTCATACCCATGACCACGCCTACTTCTGTGACCACATGCACTTCCTCGCCCATGTTCATGACCTCAAATCTGTCCTTAGGGCACATTATGTCTTTGTAGGGCTCAGGAACAAAGGCTTGGATGTGTTTTTTGAGATACTGTTGCCTAGTTAGTAGAATTCCAGATGAGGGAAGTGTGACTGGATGACCACCTGGATCATTTCTTTTGGTACAAAAAGGTGACGGTGTTCCATCAGGCCCAATCTGGCATGTGCAGCTGGAAAAAAGAAGAGTTCATTGAGCTGTCTGAAAGCAATACAACAAAAGATATCAGCCCTATTTCATTAAATTTAGTCTAATGTGTCATGTGCAGCCACTGTAGGCACTCAGCATCACAACCCATGCTTGTCAGTTTAAAAAATAAAAATACATTAAAAAGAAAGGCCTAGGTAGCTGTGTCTACCTAGGCCTACAATGTGACTGAAACTTCACATCCTGGTTTATGGTTGTTTACTATTTATGTGCCTTCAGTGCTATGCATTGCTCACAGAGTGCATATAAATGTAACGATGTAATGTCAGGCTTCTGTAAGACTTCAAAATGTATACTTATACTCATGAAATTAATGCTGATTCCCATCATGTTTATGATGCCCCTCACAATAACAACTTCCATAACACACTGCAGAAAGATCATAATAACTTTCCACAAGATATAAAAGTGTGACTCACCTTTGAAGCTTTCTCTCACTCAATTTGGTCGACATCACAGGCATTGGCAGCTCAGCACTTTCCATGATGAACTTGAAATCGGTCTTTTCTGGGTCAAAGTCATCCTTGAATTTATCTTTGTTGTTGTTCATATGTTATAATATCCTCTTTCCAGGGTTGTGCAAAGAAGTCTGCAACTAAATAACTCAACTTTTAACTACTGTTGTGTTTTAAATTTAAGAGCTTTGCGATTTCTTCTGCTACACTGTAGTTCATGCAAGAACTATGCTATGCACGATCTATAAGAAGGCTTCTGATTGGCTGTGAACAAAGTCTGAAGGGCATTTCTCACTCTTTTATTTATTTATTACGAATTTCTACCAGGATTTGAATACATCATCTAAAAAAAAAAGGTTAAGGTCATAAGGTATGAATTTCTGTAACCGTATTTCGAAACATGAAAGTTGAGAAATTATAATCTGATATGTATGCCAAAATCTAAAATTTGTCTATTTTAGTTCACACACAATGTACACTCACTGGCCACTTTATTACAGTAGGTACACCCATCCACCTGCTGTTTTACGCAGTTCTCTAATCAGCTAATCCCTTGACAGCAGCACGATGAATAAAATCATGCAGATACAAATCAAGAGCTTCAGTTAATGTTCACTTCAAGCATCAGAATAGGAAAAATTATCATCTCAAAGTGTGACTTTCACTGTGGCATGGGTGTTGGTGCTAGATGGGCTGGTTTGAGTATTTCAGAAACTGCTGATCTCCTGGGGTTTTCACACATAACAGTCTGTAGAGTTTACACAGAATGGTGTGAAAAACAAAAAACATTAGTGAGTGACAATTGTGTGGGTGGAAACATCTTCTTGATAACAGAGGTCAGAGGAAAATGGCCAGATTGGTTTGAGCTGCCAGGAAGGATATAGTAACTCATAGCAACTCTTTACAACCATGGTGAGTAGAAAAGCATCTCAGCATGCAACAGCAGAAGACCACATTGGGTTCCACTCCTACCAGCCAAGAACAGGAATCTTGGAATCAAGAACAAGTTCCTATTAAAGTGGCCGGTAAGTGCATTTCTCCATTTATTTGAAAATTGTGATTTGCGACTTCCGACTGGTTTATTAATGGAGGGTCACATATAAGCTTGTTTTGATAACTGTTCATTTGAGTATCAAATAGCATTATTGACAATGCTAAGCTGGCTAGCTAGCATATCAGATTTGATGATGGCTGACAGTGTGGGGACAGTTGTAACAGTGTTATTAATAGATGTATTTAAGATATATAACAAAACACAAGAGATTACATTTACCTGAAAAATGATTTCCTTCCTAGAAAATGTCATGGCACAAAGATGAAGATGAAAAAGCCAAGCATATCAGCTGTTTTTCATATGATTAATGTACTTGTGTGTCATGAGGTGGCTATTATTTATGTGCTCACATTTTAGCAAAATAGATGGTTTGTCTGCTTTACATACAAGTTCCTTACTGCATTATAAAATAATTAGCTAAAACATGTCTCCCAGAGCAGCACAGTGGTGTAGTGGTTAGCACTGTCACCTCACAGCAAGAAGGTCCTGGGTTTGAGCCCAGCAGCCGACGGGGGACTTTCTGTGTGGAGTTTGCATGTTCTCCCCGTGTCTGTGGGGGAAACCAGGTGCTCCGGTTTCCCCCACAGTCCAAAGACATGCAGGTTAGGCTAATTGGTGGCTCTAAATTGACTGTGAATGTGAGTATGAATGGTTGTTTATCTCTATGACCTGGTGACTTGTCCAGGGTGTACCCCGCTTCTCACCCAGAGTCAGCTGGGATAGACTCCAGCTTGCCTGCGACCCTGCACAGGATAAGCAGCTACAGATAATGGATGGATGTCTCCCACAGACTTAATGAATTGAGATGTGCCAGCTGAAAATGGGCTTGGCTGTAACATTTGGTCCTTTGATGATTTGGTCCTTTGGTTAGATCATTTGCCAGAGATTTTACGCATGCTGCATCACAGGGCAACAAAGTGCTATCTGCCCTGTTCTGCATACATGAGATCACAGATGCCAGTGATTCGTTAGTGTTTCTCTGACTGACAGGGTAGAGTGTACCATCCCTTCCAGCCAAATAGTATGGCTATGTTACAGCTGACCCCACTCTTCCTTAACTTTTTTGTTAAAATACAGGCTTGGCTCATCCTTTAAAATAAACTTTCTATCAACTTCACTGGACCCAATATCAGTCAGAAAAAGCGACCATCATCATGATTCTCTTCATTCACTGACCTACTGTCTTTGATGTCAATTACTATGATTACGCAAATCTCTCTTTATCACCCTTCACATTTCAGCTTGGTTACTGCAAAGACATTAAACACCAGCTGGGCAGACACAAGCAGCAGGGGTGTGAGATAGAAAGGAAATGTTAAAAACATCAAGCTGAGGTATTTCATTCTTTCTGTGTTGGGGCCCTTTGCATTGCTCTAATATATGTGTATAAGGTCAATTTCTGACTCTGTGTCAGACCTGAATAAAGCAGTAATTATTTTGTTTCAGGCCTCAAAACTACATGTGGAGGTCTTTAAAATATTGTGTTACAGGTCAAAAGAAGGAGATTAAGTACGTATGTTCATCTATACCCAATAATCTATGTCAAGCACATCTGGAGAATTCCACTCCTGGTTATTGTCATTGTGGCATTACTGGTATGTATCTTTTGGAGAATTTTGTAGATACTTTGGTTTCGAGGTTCGACATTTTTACCAAATCAATCTTGTGTGTTGAGCCTTCAGTGATACTTACTATGTTTAAACTATTTATAGAATTGAATTTATACAATTAATTCATTAAGCAAGCTTAATATGCAGAAGAAATTTTGATTGACTGCATGCTAGGCTGGTGTGGGATGGTGTGTGTGTGCGCGCGTGCAAGAGAGAGCTTTATTTGCTTCCTGGAATTGCACTACACTGAAAAAACTAAACGTTACTTATCAAATGCCAAATACAGCTGTTCCCCTACAATGACATAGGATATGCAAATTTAACAGTTATTCCACAAAATCGAGTCATACATGAGCTGATAGCTGATGAGGCGTGTAGTTGGCTATAAGTCATGTACGACAAGATTGAGTGGAATAACTCTTTTATTCTATCCACATTCACTGGATTTTGAGAAACGGAGCGTTTTTATTTTTATTTTTTGCAAATTCAGTAAATAAAAACTTTATACAAAACATCTGACAAAATCATTTCTGCTTAGAATGTAAACAAACCAGCAAAATGACAGTAGCAATTTGTGGAAAAATGCTACAATAATAATTCTTGAAAATAAAAAAGATACGTTCTGACAATCAAATACTTTTATTCCATATTTTGTTTCTTTTTTTGTATTTTTGGGGGTTTTGTTTTCGAGTAGAGTTTTTATTTCGTCCTCGGTTGATTCAGCAACACACTTCGCCATTTTGTTTTTCATATACTCACAGTATATGAGCTGATATCCTAGTAGTAGAGTAGCCAATCAGAGCATGCGATTGCTCATATCCAGTGAATGTGGATAAAGTAAATAATAATATATTCTTGTTTGGATGTCTCTATATTATTTTAGGGGAAAAAATGTGCAAATGTAAGGTGGGAATAGGTTAAAAAGTATATGATTTTAGGTTAAACTATGAATTGTGATTGTTGTCTTTAACTGACAGCCAGTTTATGTTAAGTGGTAATAGGGCATACAGGCATTTTTAATGATATGGTAGTTTGACTTTGATTTGTAGCTACAATGAGTATTTTAGAAGAAGGTTAAGCTAAGTGCTTCAGCAACTCAACTGTCAGGTCAGATGATATTTCAGTCTGGCTGGATTTTGCAATTGCTCCACCTGTTTTTAGCATCTCTTCCAAACTTTCCTTTCTTGATCATTACTGACTTTCATCAGCTGAGGTAAGACCATAATTGGCATTAACAGTATGAAGAGATGCTCAGAACATTCTAGGAATTCAACAATGGACCAGAATGAAAACAGATGACATAATTTATCAGCCAACCCCAATTTTTTTCTCTCTTCCTTTCTTACCACAAATTAATGGGAAACAGTAACCCACTGGGAGGCTTTGTTGAGCTATGCCCATGGATTTTTAGGCCATTTATGTTCTCCTGCATATTACCTCTCCTCCTTGGTATGTGCGTTACACTCTTTATAGGCCTTGTTTGTCTTCTCTTTTATTTTGACAGAGAAAATGAGAAGAATTTCTCAGTTCGATGGGGATTGCCAAATACGGCCTTCTCAGACACTAAACTGTTTATTTCTTCTCTTGAATTCTCTCAATAGGGTGTGAAATCACTCAACCAAACCTGGAGTGTATGAAAACACACTACACAACATCTGGAGAGTGTCACTTACATCCCCTCTTTAGATGCTCTTTAAAGACAAGCCCGTTCCTAACATCAGTGCCTGCATCTGTTTGGGACTCCAGATATTCATATCTGTATCTGCATTCAGATTTACACTCAAAGTGGGTATGGCCTTAAACATAAATAATACCAGTACGACTGGAACACACAGAGGAAAAAAACAAACAAACAAAATCCCACGAGCAGCATGTTCAGAATTCTGTCAACATTGTCTGGTTCTGACAGATAAAGTATGTATATCACTCAAGTTCATAATTGGTGCCACCTAGAGATGTGTGCAGGGCTGCTTTTTTTTTTTTTTTTGCCTGTACAGTTATTATTTTTGTTTGTTTCCAAAAATATGAACAAACCAGCAGCCTAAACCAGGATGACCATTACCAAGAAAGTGTAACTAAGAATGCTGTAAATGCAAAAAGTCATATTAATGAACCTGGTCTTTCTTTGTCGTGTGACCTTCAGATCTAACTGCTCACTTGCTCATGCCCATATGAAGGTAAAAACCTTCTGCTCACACCTCTTTTTTGGACTACACCTCTAGTCTTACCCAGATGAGCTGTGAACCTTTGTTAAAGCTTTATAAAATAATTCACATCAGTATTTGTACTTACTCTTTCTGAATAATGTGTTAATATTCAGCTACATCCATATATATATATATATATATATATATATATATATATATATATATATATATATATATATATACATACACACACACAGAGAGAGAGAGAGAGAGAGAGAGAGAGAGAGAGTACTGTGCAAAAGTCTTAGGCACATGGAAAGAAATGCTGTAGAACAAAAATGGCTTAAAAAGTAATGAAATGAAATATTTCAACCTTAAAAAAATACTATAAACTGCAGTAAGCCATAATAAATGAAACAAAGTCAATATTTGGTGTTAGATGACCCTTTGCTTAAAAAAATAGTGGTCTCAGGTACAATTAGTGCAGTTTTATAAGGAAATGAACTGTAGGTGGGGCGGCACAGTGGTATAATGGTTAGCATTGTCGCCTCACAACAAGAAGGTTCTGAGTTCGAGCCCAGTGGCTGATGGGGGCCTTTCTATGTGGAGTTTGCATGTTCTCCCCATATCTGCGTGGGTTTCCTCTGGGTGCCCTGGTTTCTCCCACAGTCCAAAGACATGCTTAGGCTAATTGGTGGCTCTAAATAGACTGTACAAGGTGTGAATGGTTGTCTCTATGTCAGCCCTGTGATGATCCGGCGACTTGTCCAGGATGTACACCGCCTTTTGCCCATAGTCACACTTGCTTCTTAATTTTGCAGCAAAACCCAGTGGCCTTCATTATGTTTGCTTTTTTAATCTGAAGAGTGGTCTCTTATGTAATATGCTGCTCAGATACAAACTTTTTTTCTGTACCATTTAACTTTGTGCTGGAAAACGAATGTTTGGAACTCTAAAATATTTTTGCAGAAGTAGAAGTCATAAAATAGAAATTTATAAGAAAGTTTGTATGAAAAAAGTAGGATGCCTAAGACTTTTGCACAGTACTGTATACAACCCCGATTCCAAAAAAGTTGGGACAAAGTGCAAATTGTAAATAAAAACGGAATGCAATAATTTACAAATCTCAAAAACTGATGTTGTATTCACAAGAGAACATAGACAACACATCAAATGTCGAAAGTGAGACATTTTGAAATTTCATGCCAAATATTGGCTCATTTGAAATTTCATGACAGCAACACATCTCAAAAAAGTTGGGACAGGGGCAATAAGAGGCTGGAAAAGTTAAAGGTACAAAAAAGGAACAGCTGGAGGACCAAATTGCAACTCATTAGGTCAATTGGCAATAGGTCATTAACATGACTGGGTATAAAAAGAGCATCTTGGAGTGGCAGCGGCTCTCAGAAGTAAAGATGGGAAGAGGATCACCAATCCCCCTAATTCTGCGCCGACAAATAGTGGAGCAATATCAGAAAGGAGTTTGACAGTGTAAAATTGCAGAGTTTGAACATATCATCATCTACGGTGCATAATATCATCAAAAGATTCAGAGAATCTGGAAGAATCTCTGTGCGTAAGGGTCAAGGCCGGAAAACCATACTGGGTGCCCGTGATCTTCGGGCCCTTAGACGGCACTGCATCACATACAGGCATGCTTCTGTATTGGAAATCACAAAATGGGCTCAGGAATATTTCCAGAGAACATTATCTGTGAACACAATTCACCGTGCCATCCGCCGTTGCCAGCTAAACTCTATAGTTCAAAGAAGAAGCCGTATCTAAACATGATCCAGAAGCGCAGACGTCTTCTCTGGGCCAAGGCTCATTTAAAATGGACTGTGGCAAAGTGGAAACTGTTCTGTGGTCAGACAAATCAAAATTTGAAGTTCTTTATGGAAATCAGGGACGCCGTGTCATTCGGACTAAAGAGGAGAAGGACGACCCAAGTTGTTATCAGCGCTCAGTTCAGAAGCCTGCATCTCTGATGGTATGGGGTTGCATTAGTGCGTGTGGCATGGGCAGCTTACACATCTGGAAAGACACCATCAATGCTGAAAGGTATATCCAGGTTCTAGAACAACATATGCTCCCATCCAGACAACGTCTCTTTCAGGGAAGACCTTGCATTTTCCAACATGACAATGCCAAACCACATACTGCATCAATTACAGCATCATGGCTGTGTAGAAGAAGGGTCCGGGTACTGAACTGGCCAGCCTGCAGTCCAGATCTTTCACCCATAGAAAATATTTGGCGCATCATGAAACGGAAGATACGACAAAAAAGACCTAAGACAGTTGAGCAACTAGAATCCTACATTAGACGAGAATGGGTTAACATTCCTATCCCTAAACTTGAGCAACTTGTCTCCTCAGTCCCCAGACATTTACAGACTGTTGTAAAGAGAAAAGGAGATGTCTCACAGTGGTAAACATGGCCTTGTCCCAACTTTTTTGAGATGTGTTGTTGTCATGAAATTTAAAATCATCTAATTTTTCTCTTTAAATGATACATTTTCTCAGTTTAAACATCTGATATGTCATCTATGTTCTATTCTGAATAAAATATGGAATTTTGAAACTTCCACATCATTGCATTCCATTTTTATTTACAATTTGTACTTTGTCCCAACTTTTTTGGAATCGGGGTTGTATAATGTTGGTGTAATTATGACCCTTTATACTTTCTTGAAAACATAATTTCAGGCAAGATATAGTGACAAAATAAAGATCCTCCAGTTAGATTCTCATCTAGTGCTATGGTTAAAGGGCATTACTTCCCAATTTATCATGATAAATAGGTCAAAGGTTGGGGGTTGAGCATGAACCACAGGAAATATTTATCACAAAGATCTGTCTCCCCTGAATGTGGAGCATGATAAAAGTCAGCTTTTCTGAAAGATATGAGTCCAGAGTAATTCATGCTTGGGCTGCACTGAGGGAGTGTTTGTTGTCCTGTCTCATGAAGTTTTCTAGGAACTCAAGCTGAGATGATGTCACGTTAGTTCAAATGATCATCCATATGGCTTAGTTTATGCAGGCTAAGCATAAGGATTCAAATGGAATATTATACAACCCCATTGCCAGAAAAGTTTGGATATTTTCCAAAATGCAATTAAAAATAAAAATGTGATTTGATAATTCATGTGAACCTTTATTTAACTGACAATAGTACAAAGAACAGATTTTCAATAGCTTTACTGACCAACTAAATTGTATTTTGTAAATATAAACAAAGTTAGAATTTGATGTCTGCAACACACTCAAAAAAAAGTTGGGACAAAGGCATTATTTCCATTGTATTACATCACACTTTTTAATCACATGGGATCTGGGGATACTAACTGTTGCAGTTTTGCAATTGGAATTTTTGTCCATTCTTTCTTGATACAAGACTTCAGCTGCTCAACAGTCTGTGGTCACCATTGTCTGATTCTCCTCTTCATGACGCACCATACATTCTCAATAGGACAAAGATCTGGACTGGCAGCAGACCAGTCAAGCACATGCACACTCTGTCTACAAAGCCACACTGTTGTAGCCCATGCAGAATGAGGCTGTCAGAGCACAGGCATTTACAGATGCAGGTGCAGGGGAGAGTGGGTGAAGCAAACTGGAAACAAAGCCAAATCAGAAGATGAGAATTGTAGTTGGAGTCACGGGCAGGGGTTGAGCGATCGGCAGACAGAGTAGAGTAGACAAAGAGTGAAGATGAGGTCAAAGAGAATGTAAACAAAGTCAAGAGATCGTAAAGACAGGCAGAAAGCAAACAGCTTGGTATGGCAGGAGAGAATCACTGAATGATACTTTGCAACTGGGTAGACTGAGAGAGGGGTTTAAGTCGTGGAGCTAATTGATGAGGAAATGAGAGACAGGTGTAATTAATATGCAGGAGACCCCCCCTGTCTGAGACTCTTGGAAATTGTAGTTTCGAGTGGCCATGTTTGGAGGCTGATTCGAGCTGGTGCTCTCAACACTGTTACTGACAGAGGCCTGGCATTCTCCTGCTCAAATAAGCATGGACCTCCTGGGAAGAGATGTTGCCTTGATGAATATGTCTCTCTAAATTCCCAATATGTGCCTCAATATAGCAATGGTACCTTCACACACATGCAACTCACCCATGCCGTGGGCACTGATACAGCCCCATACCATCACAGATGCACCTTTCTCAGGGCGGCACGATGGTGTAAGTGGTTAGCATTGTCGCCTCACAGCAAGAAGGTTCTAGGTTCGAGCCCAGTGGCCGGCAAGGGCCTTTCTGTGTGGAGTTTGCATGTTCTCCCCTGTGTCTGCATGGGTTTCCTCCAGGTGCTCCGGTTTCCCCCACAGTCCAAAGACATGCAGTTAGGTTAATATGGGACAGCCTTGGGCTGAGGTGCCCTTGAGCAAGGCACCTAATTCCCAACTGCTCCCCGGGCGCTGTTAGCATGGCTGCCCACTGCTCTGGGTATGTGCGTGTGCTCATTGTGCATGTGTGTGTTCACTGCTTCAGATGGGTTTTAAATGCAGAGAGGAATTTCACAAGTGTGTGATGAATAAAGTTGTGCTTTCTTTCTTTCTTTCTTTCTTTCTTTCTTTCTTTCTTTCTTTCTTTCTTTCTTCAACAAACTGGATGGTTTTGTTTACCTTTGGCACTGAGAACTCAATGTCTGGTTTTCCCAAAAACAAGCTGAAATGTGGACTCATTTGACCACAGCACACGTTTCCACTGTCCTTCAGTCCATCTGAGCTGAGTTTGGGCCCAGAGGAATTGGCTTTGTTTCTGCATAGAATTGATGAGTGGCTTCTTCCTTGCATAGTACAGTTTCAGGTTGCATTTCCGGATGCAGTGGCGGATTGTGTTAAGTGACAATGGTTTCCCAAAGTACTCCTGAACCCATGTGGCTATATTTGTCACATTAGCAAGATGGGTTCTCAGGCAGTGTTGCCTGATGGCTCAAAGGTCACGCACATTCAACAGTGGTTTCCAACCTTGCCTTTTATGCACTGAGATGTCTCCGAATTCCCTCAATATTTTCACAATTTTATTTACTGTAAATTTTGAAAGACCTAAAATTTTGCATTGAGATGTTCTTTTTGAATTGACTAACAATTCTGTCATGAATGTTGGCACGAAGGATTGAGCCACAAACCCATCTTTGCTTGCAAAGACTGTGCCTTTGATGCATGCTCCTTTTATACCCAATCGTGCGGCCAATTAACCTGCTCATTGTGGAATCTTCTACAGTTGTTAGATACATCTTGTGATGCAGAATCTTGGACACATCATCAGTGATAGTACCTGGGGTCACGGGGGGTTTCGGGTCTTTCAACTTCAGACCCCCTCACTCAGGCGACCCGACCGGGAGTGATCAGTTCCTGGCCTGTGTCCAAGAAGCGCTCATCCACACCTTGTCCCTCTGTATCCACAGCCATCGCGGTGCTTTCTCAGTGGCCTCTGAAGCTGAGCAGATGGCTCTCCTCTTGCGTGCCCCTGTGATGCCTAGGAGACTATAGGCCCTGCAGAGTGACTTCCCTGAAAAGCCCCTTCCCCCGACCTCAATGGGCAAGCATCTTGCATGCCACCCCCTATTGCAGCAGTCCTCCACCAGCGCGGTGTACTTCTCCCTCTTTCTCCTGCTGGCTTCCTCCATTCTCTCCTCCCAGGGCACCATCAGCTCCAACATGATGACCTGCTTGGAAGACTCTGAGTGTAGGACGATGTCTGGTCTCAGGCTGGTTTCCATGATGTTTTCAGGGAACTTTAGCTGTTTTCCTAGGTCCACCCTTAGCTGCTAGTCCTTCACTGTTCCCAGAAGTCCTATTTGGGCCTTTGGTTGGGGAGGAGGTTGTTCCCCAGCTCTTACGAATGTTATTCCATGCCTCAGTGGTTGCAAGCGCTTGCTGTGGTCAATGGCAGAGTGGATGGACTCAGCAACTGCCTTCAGCACCTGGTCGTGGTGCCAGCGACCATCTCCAAGTGCTTTAGGACAGCTGCTGAGGATGTGCTCCAGAGTTCCCCTTCCCTGGCACAAGGTACATGATGGAGTTTCACCCTTGCCCCAAAGGAAGAGGTTTGACGGGCTGGGCAGGACATCATAGACAGACTGGATGAGGAATTTTATGCGGAGCGGTTCAGCCCTCCACAACTCCGGCCATGAGATCTTCCTGTCCATGGCTTCCTCCCATCTAGTCCATGCGCTTTGCTGCCTTAGCCCCACCCACTGGCTTGCATGCTGCTCTTCGACTCCAGCCCGCACCTCGAGTTGGACCCGGTCCCTCCTTTCCTTGCCCTTGAGCCTGCTGAGGTGAGTTGTTGGTATGGTTCCCAGTCCTGCCCGACCAGTCGCCACAGATCCCACAAACTCTTTGTGGAACAGCCGAGCTTCTGCCTGGTCCACCACCTCTTGTGCCTTCCACCTTCTACCTGTCCTCACCTCGATGCCAGCTTGAGCAACCTTTGGATCCTTAGATTCCCTGTACTGGAGAACCTCCCTTGCTCTGGCAACCATGAACTCCTCAGTAAGGCTATTGATTGGTAGGGTCAGCTTGTTGTTGTTGTTGCCGTAGAGGGTGATGCTGCTGAGACTCCGAGAAAGCCCCAACCAGCGTCGGAGGTGGCTGCTGACCCTCCACTCAAACCCTTCTACGGTAGATATGGGAAATTCATAGACCAGCAATGGCCACAGTATCCTGGGTAGGATACCATGTTGGTACACCCATGCCTTGAACTTCCCCAGGAGACCTGACTTGTCCACTGTAGTTAGCCAGCCCTCCAGCTGTTCGTTGGTAGCCCTGATGGAGGCTGTATCCTTCAGGGAGCAGTCAAAGATCTTCCCAAGGCTTTTCACAGGTTTCTCTGTGACTGATGGGATCTGGGTGCCTCCTAGGAAGAAGCAGAACCGGTCAGTCACCTTCCCTCCCTTCAGGACTAGAGACCTGGATTTCTCCAGCTTGAAGTGCATGCGGGCCCAGGTGGTAAGCTTCTCCAAGCCCTGGAGGATCCATCTGCATCCTGGAACTGACATTGTTGTTACTGTCAGATCGTCCATAAATGCTCTGATGGGGGGCTGACGAATCCCAGACTTGGTTGTGGGCCCTCTGCACTCCAGCTCGGCAGACTTGACCAGCATGTTCATGGCCAAGGCAAAGAGAATCACTGAAATGGTACATCCAGTGATGATCCCTTTCTCTAGCCGATGCTGCTCTGATGCAACTGTGCCAGAGGAGAATCTCAGGTAAAAGCTGTTATAATAGTCCATGATTAAGACCTTGATGTTACACAGGACATGGTGCCTCTCCAATGCCACCTCCACCAGCTTGTGGGGTATAGAGCCATATGCATTAGCTAGGTCCAGCCAAAGCACAGATAGGTTCCCTTGCCCCTCTTGAGCCTCTCTTATCAGTTGTGTCACCACACCACTGTGTTCCAGGCACCCTGGTACCCCTGGGATCCCGCCCTTTTGCACAGAGGGGTCGATGTACTGGTTCTGAAGAAGGTAGTCTGACAGCCGGTTGGAAAGGATACTGAAAAATATCTTCCCCTCTACATTGAGCAGCGAGATGGTCCTAAACTGCTTGATGGTGGTAGACTTCTCTTCCTTTGGAACCCACACCCCTTCTGCAGATCTCCATTGATGGGCGACCTTCCCCCTCCTCTAGATCACCCTTAGGATTTTCCACAGATGGTGTAGGAGCTTGGGGCACCTCTTGTACACCAGGTAGGGTACTCCATTGGGTCCAGGTGCTGAGTTGTTCCTTGCAGCCTTGACCACAGTCTGAATTTCTTTCCAGGTGGGAGCTTTGGTGTTGAACTCACAAGCTGGCTCAGGTGGCTTGATCAGGTCTCTGCATTCACCTAGGTCCTCCTCCCTCACTGCGTCACTGTATGTTTCATGGAGGTACGAGTCTACCTCCTCTTTTGCACAGGTTAGATGGCCGCTGCGCTTCTGGCCTAGAAGCTGTTTAGGAATGCAGCGCGTCTTCTAGCTCTTTCCTTAACCCACCTCCTATGCCACTCTGCTCTTCTGAGGGTAAGTAACTTCTTCCTCAGGACACAGCGAATTTCTGCCAGCCCTGGCTTCAGGTCCTCACTTGCACCCTTGAACTGGTTCTTCAGGTCCCGGAGTTCCCGTCGCAGCTGTGAGATCTTCTCTGCCCTGCGGTTCTTGGAGTAGGGGTTTGCAGCAGCACGCTTCTCAACTGTTCCAAACCTTTCAGTGGCAATGCTGATGACCATGATGGCCATTATTTGGAGTTTCCTGTCTGCCCCTCCTTTCATTGTGGCTTCCAGGATACCATCCAAATCATCATCGAGCTTCTGCCACTCACTCGCTTTGCTGGCTGGAGGCCACTTGACCCGTTTTTGGTGTTGTGGGATGTCTGGCGCTTGGGCTTCCCGAGCATGGAGGTTCTGGGCGCTGTGAGGTGACTCCTGGCCCGGATCCTCCTGCGTCTCACCAAGGTCCTCTGGAGTATGTAGGGGGCTGTGGGGCTCATCCTGCACTGGCTCCTCCTGCAGCTCACTGAGGCTGTTCCTTGTGCGCTGCTCTGGCTGCACTTTCACCAAACATCCCATCTTGGTCTGGTGGATCTTCAGACCCCGCGGGTTTTTAACTAAAATGGTGTTACTTGACTATCTTGTGAACTTTTCAGTCATATTTTGCCTCTGTCCCAACTTTTTTTGAGTGTATTGCAGGCATCAAATTCTAACTTCATTTATATTTACAAAATACAATTTAGTTGGTCAGTAAAACTATTGAAAATCTTTTCTTTGCACTTTTGTCAGTTAAATAAAGGTTGACATGAATTGACAAATCACATAGTTTTGTTTGATTGCATTTTAGTAAATATCCCAACTTTTCTGTAAATGAGGTTGTACCTATGGTCATGATACTAAAGCACTGAAACTGGAGATTCCTTCCATAAATGTGATATAAATGTCTCCTGAACACTTCACCATATCAACAGTTATACATTTTTTATTCTTGTTGAATAACTTTATTTTAATTCATTTATTATTAGCCTTAGAGTATGTGGTGTGCTCATCACACAAGTCTCTGTGAATGAGCAATTGCTAAAAATAATAACATTAGTGTATTAATATAAACCCATCATTTATGTTACTAGTGTATAGAACTAGCATATTAATATAAACCTATCATTTATGTTACAGCCAGAAGTACTCCATTCTGTCATAGAAATGCTGTTATCGAAAATGAATTCATACCTTTTGAGTCAAGAATTCAACAGTACTGTGGTATAATATTAACATAACAGTATCAACAATTATATCAGAGAACAAATCATACTGTTGTCTACATGATGCCAAAATGAATAAAGGTATTAATTAAAGTTATACTGCCTTTCCGATTTTTCAAGTGTAAGTCATAAAAAAATTTTCCCCAACACCCAATTATTTTTGTTTAGTGGACCAAAAGCTACTGAATTCGAATCACAGACTTCCAATTTTATTAGGCTTTTTTTATTTTTAAACAGAACAATTAATAAATTTAGGGCCACATGACCCTAAATTCTCTGCTATTTTTTCCTGCTTCACCATGACCCAATTCAAGATACTACGTCATGCATCACGTGGTGGGCTTTCCCTGTTCGCGCAAGGCATTGTGGCATACAAATTTGAAACAGGAGAGAACAATGGAGGATGTGAGTGTGCGAATGAAACGTGGAAGACTGACTACAGTAATGGAAAGTAAGAAGAAAAGATGTTGCGAAGGAAAGGAAACACAGGACCAAATTAATAAATATCAGCGGTCAGCAAGCACCTCGGTGTGATCAGCTGTTCGTTTAGTGACAGAATGATGCAACTGTCAGTGCACGGTCAAGGTAAACCTGTAGATAGCAGTAATGCAACACTGGATGCCAGCTGCCATAAAACCCAAAAGAAGAAGGAAAAGAAGAAGAAGAAGCAGGTAAACCTGTGCATGCGCACACGGACTTCCTCTGTCTGCTTGACTGTGCGAAGTGAGCGATTTGATGCACGTTATTTGCTAGGGAATCCCCTTAAATTAAATAACTTCCCAGCCACAGAATGGCCTGGTTTGGGGGTTGAGGGTTTTTTTGTTTTTTTTTTAGATATTGCAGAAATAAACATATATCACTATGACCAAATTTCAGAGGGAACTAAATTTTATCGATTTTATAAACTCGAAAGGCCGTATAGCTTTAAAGCAAAAGGAAGAAGATATCCTGTGGCTAAATATGGATGTTATCAAAATACTTGTCTAAATTTATCAGATTAAACATCATATTATTGTATACACCACAGAGCAGGTTAATCCTAATATATGGTGGAGAGTTTGCATGCTAGGCTGGTGTGTGATGATACTAGATGGGTGTGTGAATATGTCCAAGTTCCCACTGGAATTCTACAGAACCCTAGTGAATCTTCAAATGTAAGTCATGCTTGCAGCAGGGGTGTAATACAATAACACTATCTGTGTCTGTATCTGTTTAAAGCTCCAAATATTCACATCTGTATTTGGATTTAAACCTGATGTGGCTGTGGCCTAAACCAGAAGGGTTTTTTGTTTTGTTTTGTTTTGATTTTTTGTCAAGATTTATGTGTGATATTTTTTTAAATCTTGCTAACATGTGTATTATAATTTTCTAACAAATCTAGTTCGATTTATTTGACAAAATATTTTAAAAAAAATTAATGCCATAATTTATGCAACTGCAACCCTGACCAGGCTGCTACAAGGTTGAATGAATGAACACAAAGTGTATTGCTGTAAAAGCATTGCTGAAAATACAGAAGTAAAAGTGTATATGGACACGAGTGTTTTACTGGGAAATATGCCACTTGTATGCCACTTGTATATGAACTACATCCGGGACATAGAGAACCAAAACTGTGACATATTTCTCAACATGTCACTCATGAGGAAATCAATGAATTGTTTTGATAAATTTGGGTACTTTTTGTTTGTGAATGTGTCTATATAATAAAAAGAATATCACATGTTGGCTTAAAGATATGAAGTTTATCTTCTCATGTTGAAATTCTCACATTTTTCCTATGAAATATATTGCAGATCTGAGTAACATATTTCCTGATATTTCACTCTGATGACTTCACTCCTAGTGTTTTCCTGTTGACTAGACACGCATTGTCAAACTGGCAAACCAGTTCAAAATTTAAATTTTTTTGATTAACTTGCATATTTTTTTTGGATGTGTCCATCTATATAATACGTGGCAAAGTTTGTTTGTTTGTCTTGAACTAACATCCCCATTTCTCGACAGATTTTCACCAAATTTGCCAAGTAGGTCGAGGGATGACCTGGAATTTTGCAGATATAAACAAAATTAATGCACGGGCCCCAGGGAGGTCCCTAGGGGGCACAACATCCACCCACCCCCTCCCTCAATACCTTTCACATTACATTTATCAACACAAACTCTCGACAGATCTTCACTAAACTTCGCACATAGGTACAGGAGACAGGAGCTAGCCACAATTTTGCAGAACTCAGAAATTTCATATTTGGGCCCCAGGGGGTCCCTGGTGGGCCCCTGGGTGGTGGATGTTTGGATTTTTGTTTGTCTTGGGTTAACATCACCATTTCTTGATGCATCTTCAACAAATTTGACATGGAAGTCTGGGGGCAACCGAAAATTTTGCAAAACCCGGGCAATGCCAGGTAACCTGCTAGTATAATATAAAGAACATTACACAGTGGCTCAAAGATATGAATTTCATCTTCTGATGTTGAAAAATATTTCACTTGTTCACTTTGTTCACTCATGAATATATTCACCACTCAAAAGATAAACTTCATATCTTTGCGTTACCATGCAATATCATATATATATATATATATATATATATATATATATATATATATATATATATATCTCCAATAGTCAGCAATTTCAAATGATGTTAGAATACCTATAGCATTTTCAGTCAATTTCACACTTCACATGAGATCAGTTCACACTTTTGCTTTCACTTTTGATGTTTATTTAGGCCAACTCTCAAAAGATAATCTCAGCATTATTATATGATCCAATAACTTTGCATACTCCTGTGTATATATAAAACTGTATATGTGTGAAATTGCTTTTAATTTTTGGAGCTGGTGTGAATGAGATTATCTTGATAAAGCACTTGGCTTTATTTCTCCAAAAGCACCAACAAGGCATGTCACAAGACATTTATAAATAGGAGGACTATGACTATATTGGAGGTCTTGTGGTTTTAAATAGCCCAATATCAGTCTCTATTCAATTCAAAACACTATTTGTCCCCTAGGGTCTATTTGTTTAGTGTGCCATATATTTGTATTGTAGTAATATTTGGATTTAAAGCAGAAGTGGGCATCGTCTAGGCCAGAGATACAGTGGGGCAAAAAAGTATTTAGTCAGTCACCAATTGTGCAAGTTCTCCCACTTAAAAAGATGAGAAAGGCCTGTAATTTTCATCATAGGTATACCTCAACTATGAGAGACAAAATGAGAAAAAAAATCCAGAAAATCACATTGTCTGATTTTTAAAGAATTTATTTGCAAATTATGGTGGAAAATAAGTATTTGGTCAATGACAAAAGTTCATCTCAATACTTTGTTATATACCCTTTGCTGGCAATGACAGAGGTCAAACGTTTTCTGTCTTCACAAGGTTTTCACACACTGTTGCTGGTATTTTGGCCCATTCCTCCATGCAGATCTCCTCTAGAGCAGTGAGGTTTTGGGGCTGTCGCTGGGCAACATGGACTTTCAACTCCCTCCAAAGATTTTCTATGGGGTTGAGATCTGGAGACTGGCTAGGCCACTCCAGGACCTTGAAATGCTTCTTACGAAGCCACTCCTTCATTGCCTGGGCGGTGTGTTTGGGATCATTGTCATGCTGAAAGACCCAGCTACATTTCATCTTCAATGCCCTTGCTGATGGAAGGAGGTTTTCACTCAAAATCTCACAATACATGGCCCCATTCATTCTATCCTTTACACGGATCAGTCGTCCTGGTCCCTTTGCAGAAAAACAGCCCCAAAGCATAATGTTTCCACCCCCATGCTTCACAGTAGGTATGGTGTTCTTTGGATGCAACTCAGCATTCTTTCTCCTCCAAACACAAGTTGAGTTCAGGGTTCTCGCCAGCGCTTTATATGGTTGCGGCCCGCTACGCTAAAATTTCAGACCGCAACGGTAATTTCCCCCCGCTACGCTAAATTTTTAATATAGCGTAACGGTTGTTTTCAGTTGTTCATCACCATCGCCAAAAGTTTTTTTTTTTCCTGCGCACTTGAGCAGTTTTCAAGGTGTCAAAATCAGCCTACGTTTGTTAGGAAACCCATGCCTGGAAATCAGTTCCGAGAGAGAGAGAGAGAGAGAGATCCTGGCGATAACTTTCTCTTGAACTGGACTTCGGTGAATGACAATGGATGACGGACCCCCTCGCAAAAAAAGAGACATTCGCTCTTTCTTCACAGTTAGAAATGTAAGTGCACCACTTCTACAGGTTTTCCATCACGCTTGAAAACTTAACCCAAAGCCCTTTGATGAATGAAAACGTCTACTTTGTAAGCAGGTTTAGCAATATGACAGGGCGCACGTATCGGATGATTAGCGCTAATTTACTGGATCCCACTGTGGCTAACATTAACACACTGGTAATCTGCCTGCATGCCATCCATCGTTATATTTCTATAAGGAGACAGGCACAAGAGAGGTTGGAGGAGATGAAGGAAAGGACATAGGAGGCAGAGGAAAGGAGGTAGCAGATAAACGGGCAGAGGATGGAGGGAATGGCTAGGAGGAGATTAAATGTCATTTAATAGTTTTAGATTATATATTAATTATTTATTAAGGGGGCTGGGTGTATGTTATGCCTGAATGAAAATGCAATTTGTTTTTTTTTTATTTTTATGTGCTCAGGCATTTCTTAATTTCTTAATACAATAAAACATTCATTATCTCTTTGGTTGTGTCTGAGTTTACATATCTTTTGACAACACCCTTTGTAGTTCAGTGAAATACAACAGTAGGTAACACATTGCCAAGATCCAAAGATGTAACAATTTTCCATCAAGGATATACAACATAAAAAATGCAATTTATCCCCTCCAGGAACGTCAAATATGGCCAATTTTGGGCATGATTTTTCAAAATCTCCGCACCATCCCCCCGCTCGGTCGCTACGCTCCCTCGCCATAACCCATTACGCTAAAAAAAAATCCTGGTGAGAACCCTGGAGTTTTTACCATAAGTTCTATTTTGGTTTCATCTGACCATATGACATTCTCCCAATCCTCTTCTGGATCATCTAAATGCTCTCTGGCAAACTTCAGATGGGCCTGGACATGTACTGGCTTAAGCAGGGGGACACGTCTGGCACTGCAGGATTTGAGTCCCTGGCAGCATAGTGTGTTACTGATGGTAGCCTTTGTTACTTTGGTCCCAGCTCTCTGCAGGTCATTCACTAGGTCCCCCCATGTGGTTCTGGGATTTTTGCTCACCGTTCTTGTGATCATTTTGACCCCACGGGGTGAGATCTTGCGTGGAGTCCCAGATCGAGGGAGACTATCAGTGGTCTTGTATGTCTTCCATTTTCTAATAATTGCTCCCACAGTTGATTTCTTCACACCAAGCTGCTTACCTATTGCAGATTCAATCTTCCCAGCCTGGTGCAGGTCTACAATTTTGTTTCTGGTGTCCTTTGACAGCTCTTTGGTCTTGGCCATAGTGGAGTTTGGAGTGTGACTGTTTGAGGTTGTGGACAGGTGTCTTTTATACTGATAACAAGTTCAAACAGGTGCCATTAATACAGGTAATGAGTGGAGGACAGAGGAGCCTCTTAAAGAAGAAGTTACAGATCTGTGAGAGCCAGAAATCTTGCTTGTTTGTAGGTGACTAAATACTTATTTTACAGAGGAATTTACCAGTTAATTCATTAAAAATCCAACAATGTGATTGCCTGGATTCTTTCCCCCCATTCTGTCTCCCATAGTTGAAGTGTACCTATGATGAAAATTACAGGCCTCTCTCATCTTTTTAAGTGGGAGAACTTGCACAATTGCTGGCTGACTAAATACTTTTTTGCCCCACTGTATGTGTGTGTATGTGTGTGTATGTGTGTCTAGGTTGTTTGTGTGGTTGGTTGGTTTTATATTTGAACCATACCACTATGCCCCAAAACACTGCAGGAACAATGCAATGGGATGCAGTGCTGCTTCTAATCAAAATGGGGTCCATGAAGCAACCTTTCATTAAAATATTGTTTTTTTAAGGAAGATCTCATTTTAATGACAATGGAAATCATTTGAGAATGACAAAAGAAAAATGAAAACCTACAAAAAAGGGACAATGAGCTCCATTCATCAATCTTTTAGTAAAGTTGTGTGTAAATGTTTGCATAAGCCAAACCCAAACCAAAATTTTTCAAAATTTACAAAATCAGCGTAAAGGCCACAAGATAGAAATGAATGTTATTTGGATTAACTTATATGCCAGTAAAATAGCACTAAATCTTCCATCAACTGCACTATGGCATTTCTTTTGGCATAATTTAATGTTTACTTAGGCAAAGTGGCCAATTGGTTAGAGCGCTAGACCACTAAGCGAACGGTCCCCAGTTCGAGCCTCGCCTCGGATGGTGATCTGGGGCTCGCCTCCTGTCCATCCAGCAGTGAATGGGGACCTGGTGGAAACACTGGGGAAGTTAACGGCGGCGAGGAAAGGAACTGGCCACCCTACCTCACCATGCTGACGGCCTAGACAGAGTGTGCTCTCTAACAGGCACTCCCCAACGTACGTACGAAAAACGTATATGGGACTCTTTGACTTTTGAATGTTTACTTTTATTTGGAGACGAAATATCTGCTGTGGTGGCCCTAAATCGGGAGCAGCCAAAAGAAGAAGAATGTTTACTTTTATTTGTCTTAATTTATGGATTTTTTTGTTTGCTCACTATCTTTGTTTGTTTATATTCTTTAATTAATGCCAATAATACAAAATGAAAGGTTTTCACAATGATTTTATTATCCCTTGACCTAGCGAATTAGCATGAGGATGGCATGGTGGTGCAGTGGTTAACACTGTTGCCTCACAGCAAGAAGGTTCCAGGATTGAACCTTGCAGCTGACGGGGGCCTTCCTGTGTGGAGTTTGCATGTTCTCCCCATGTCTGCGTGGGTTTCCTCCAGGTGCTCTGGTTTCACCCAAAGTTCAAAGACGTGCAAATTAATTCAAAAGGGGTTGAAAATTAATTGGGGCTTTGCCCTGTATACCTTCCCTTTCATGAACTATATGATGAATAAAAAAAAAAGGATTTTTGAGATTCCAAAGCATTTCTATAAAATAGCTCTGAAAAAGGGTGCATGCTAAAGCCTGTAAAAGTAATAACAATATGCAATTTAAACTTGACTGCATATTCCATATATTAAACGTGCAGTAATCAATGCACATGATATAAGCGGAAGTCAGTCACTTGAGGTACACTCTGGAGCATGAGCAGAACACTGATATGAACAATTTAGTCATATTCAGGTTCATGAAAGAGGTCCAATGAACTTTATAAGCTAATATTTTAAATGTTAGGAGATAGGTGGAAAAGCAGAGAACACCAGGCTTGTAGTACTCAAGTCCAGGACTCAGACTTGAGTCCGACTCATGCCCTAAGTTTAAGGACTTGTGACTTGACTTGGACTTAAGCACTGATGACTCAGGCTTGGACTCAGACTCATGCATTAACTGCATTCGGACTCATAAATTGGAGATGAGGACTCAAATTTTTTTTGTAACATGCCATAATAATTTGTCAGAGGATATTTATATCTAAATTGATTTTTATACTAATTTCGTGCAAGAGAATGCACAGTCACCTGTTCATACATCATGTTCAGGAACAAACTAACGTTAATGGCGCTAAAATGCCTGGAGAGAATCCCCTAGGATTGTCCGTTTTGCTTATACAGACTTATCGTGCAGCAGGAAAAAATGCACTGCTTTGTGTTCCATATGTAGAAGGACTATCGAGGAGACGACGGGGACAACCTCGAACTTCAGTCGTCATTTGGCAAGACTACACCCAGAGAAGGAAGTGACATGCTATGTTCATTGCCTTGTTGATAGCGGGGCTTGCATGCTGACTGATGAACTAGCTAGTGTTAACCCTCTCTCATGTTATTTGCCCTGTTGATAGTGGGAGGGACTTGCTGAGCAATGAACAAGCTTTTTATCCGAGGCCTATTAACTAAAATGGGGCAGTCAAGCAGTAACATTAGTCCAACACAGTAGCAGAGGCAGTTTCACATAAAGGCAGCAACAGCCACCGTCAAATGGTGCAGTTGGAGTCTTGGGCTACATCCACACGACAACGGCAACGAGATGTTATTTAAAAATATATCGCGTCCAAATGGGCAACGATCAGTAAAATATCAGGTCCATATGGCAACGCAACGCTTGCTGAAAACGATGCAATACACATGCCACACCTCTAGGGGCACTGTTAGACAGTCCCTTCGGAGACACCAGAACAATAGAAGAAGTAAGGACGCATGCGCATAAACTATTATGCGCGAGACTTCATATTAGCCACAAAGTCAGGAAAATCTGTTCGTAAAATGACATTATAATGACCAAATACAATGAAAAGTATTTTTCCAGTCTCACCTGTGAAAGGTAATCCCATGTGATCTCGTTTGGACGGTAAACCTGTTGGTACAGTTAAATGCAGCACATGAATGAGGCATCTTTATTCTCCGCTTTGACCTATCCAATATGGCGGCGAGGATGACGTATGATTCTACGCAGAAGGCGGCGTCTTTAATGGTCCGGAATAAATTGAATGCTACACGTTGATGGATTAATTTGTTGTTCTACGCCCTTTTTGAGGAATGTATTGTAGGACTTAAACCAACATCTGAAGAGGTGAGATCGCTCCTTTTTTTTCCCTATTTTTGCTGGCGGGATTGACTCTGCCCTAAGGGCTATTTTCTCTCTCTCTCTCTCACTTTGCACCATTACACAATAAATATTCACAGTGAAAATATTTTGTAAGCGCATTTCATGAACCAAGTTATAGGATTTGTTGACAACTCGCATCGAGTTCGTTACACTTCTACCCGGCGTGAAGCACTCACAGTCATGTGGTTGTGACGTCATCGTAAACAAATCCGTTCTACTCATCCAGACGACTTCGCAAAGGCAACATTGCCAGATCTTTCCACTCTGGAACCCGTTCTCAAAAAGATTGCGTTTTGGGCACCCAAAACGCCGGTGCCGTGTGGACGCCAGGCCTAAACGATAAGCAATTGTATCGGAGTCACCTGAATCCGTTGCCGTGTGGACAAGGTCTTGTTCTCGGACTCGACTCGGATCAATAGTGGACTCGACTCGAAATTTTCTTTAATAACTAGGACTTAAACACTGGGGACTCGAGATTGGACTCAGACTCAAGGTTTAGTGACTCGACTACAACACTGGAGAACACAGAAAAAACCCACATGGACGACATATGAAACAATACAAACAGTAACCCAAGCCCAGTGAACTGGGAACTATTGAGCTGTGAAGTTTTAACGCTACCACTATACCACCATGCCACCCGCATATGAATTCACAAAGCCAAAATGGCAGCACACAAGGTGAAAAATAAGCATTCATTTCTTTGGATCTGTTTTACATTACAACATTACAAAACATGATATATATTTGTCTTAAAAACCCTTGGCAAGTGTGCTTTTGGTTTTCATTTGTAATACTAAATGTAGTCTACTTCAGGTGAAATACTACTCTTACTTAATTTCCATTCTTATTTTGTTGTGTACATTACATACCTGGCCTGTGTTTTTACTTTTTTATTTATTTTACAATTATATTTTACACTTTTATTGCACTCTATTTCTTTTTGTTACTGTCTATTCCTAACTCTTTCTATCTGTGAGCTGCTGGAACATGTAAATTTCCCCACTGAGGGATGAATAAAGTTTATCTTATCTTATCTTAGTTATCTTTTTCCATATTCACTATCCTTCTTTTTATGGGTACTGTGAGAGGACAAACATAATATGTATAAGTGGACAAATAAATGTAAATTTTGTTAATTATTGCTGTAGTCAATAGTGTATGTCCTCTTCCAATGCTTATAAAATGCTTTCCACTACTTGTTCCACTACTTACACATCAGTGTGCTACAGGCAACATTAAGCACCGGACCATAAGCACCAGAAAGCAACACACTTGTAAAGAAGAAAATAATGTGGGTTCACTTGAGGTATAACATCTGTATGTCTGCTTATGATCATATACAGTACATGTATGGCACGATACCTTGATGAGGAAATCAGAAATAGTCACATACATCATTATATAATGGTGTGTAGCATGCTACACATTTTCAGCTGTGCTTTGAAAGCTGGCAAAGGAAAACAGACTGTAAGAGATGGTGAAATGGAGTTTTAGAATCCGGGGGACATAACAGTGAACAATCAACCCTCCGCAGAGACCAATCTGTTTTTAATGACCACCAGGGAGGACCACCATAGAGAAGCTCTGTGTTCAGTGCTTTAAATGCAAGATGTAGACACTTGTACTTCAGTGAAAAAGAGAGATGCAGCCAGAGTATCTATTAATTTTTGGATGCATTTTGTATGATTTCTTAGTTCGTATTGGGGCTTTAACAGAAACAAATTGAGAATTTATGTAGCACAAGGCCATGAAAGCAGGGTTTTTCCATGTGTCAAAGTTAGTAAAGTTTGAAATTGAGCAATTTGGGAGGGCTCTAATAATAGTGTTGAGCAAAAACATTAGCAGGGCAATAAAAAATCAATGCAAGAGGTTTCTGATGGACTACAAAAGAAACATTCAGTACATTTTAATTATTAGTAATTAAGTATGGTAGAGTCCATCCTTAATTTAATAGATAGTTAACAGATACTAGATATAAATATCACCAGTGTCCTCAGAAATAAGATGACTATTAGTGATTCCTACAAGAGCTATCTGAGTGCTCATTCTCATCTCATTATCTCTAGCCGTTTTATCCTGTTCTGACTACGGGCAAAAGGCGGGGTACACCTTGGACAAGTCACCAGGTCATCACAGGGCTGACACATATGGCCCTTTTCCACTACCCTTTTTCAGCTCACTTCAGCTCGCTTCAGCTCACTTCAGCCCGACACGGCTCGCGTTTCGACTACCAAAAACCAGCACGACTCAGCTCGCTTCAGCCCTGCTTAGCCCCTAAAACTCGCACCGTTTTGGAGTGGGGCTGAAGCGAGCCAAAGCGAGCCGAGTGAGGCTGGGGGCATGAGCAGACACTCCCCTGTGCACTGATTGGTGAGGAGGAGTGTCCTCACATGCCCACACACGCCCCGCGAGCGCGCTGGGATCTGTAAACACCGTAAACCCGGAAGGAGAAGAATTACGAATTACGAGAATTTCTGAAGCCTTATGCACCTCGCCTCATCTATACGCTCTTGCCAGTATCTGTCCGCGTTGTCGGTGACAACAAGCCACAGCACCAAGACCAGCAACACTAATGACTCCATGTCCTCCATGTTTATTGTTTACTATTCGGGTCGTGAGACTACTGCTTAAAAGCTCACTGATGTCACTGTTTGCGCTGCCTAACGACATCACCTGACGTCCACCCACTTTCGCTAACTCCACCCAATGTGTCCACCCACTTCCAGCCAGCACGGTTCAGCGTGGTTGTAGTCGAAATGCAACTCCAACAGCCCCGCTCAGCCCGACTCAGCACGGCACGGCTCAGCCCGACTCAGCCGCGTTTGTAGTGGAAAAGCGGCAATAGACACAGACAACCATTCACACTCACATTCACACCTACGGTCAATTTAGAGTCACGTTAACCTACCCTGCATGTCTTTGGACTGTGGGGGAAACCAGAGGACCCGGAGGAAACCCACGCAGACACGGGGAGAACATGCAAACTCCGCACAGAAAGGCCCTCGCCGGCCACGGGGCTTGAACCCGGACCTTCTTGCTGTGAGGCAACAGCGCTAACTACTACACCACCGTACCGCCTCTATCTGAGTGCTATATAGAAAATTAAAAAAAAAATCCAAAAGGCTAATACTTCTTTTAGGCTAAGATAGTTCTGGAGTTGATAAGAAACCACTAGACCTGAGAAATAGTTCTGAAGAAGCAATACAGCTACAACTGTAACAGTTTTAGTGGGCAGAAGAATGTAACCAGACTGAAGGGGCTTGTTCATAAGGTGAGAGAGGGAGGGTAGGCATTAGTTGAGCAAGGCTCAGGATGGAGGTAGGATGGAGGGATTTGATATAAAGGTAAGTAATATAGACAAATTGAGCATTAGTGGGAGTTAAGAAGGTCATGGTGGGTCAGAATAACATGGTTCTGAGTAAGCAGAAGTGTCCCTTTTTAAATAATTTAAGGCTTGCACTTACCGTACACCGCAAAGGTGGCACAGTGGTGTAGTGGTTAGCACTGTCACCTCACAGCAAGAAGGTTCTGAGTTCAAGCCCAGTGGCTGATGGGGGGCCTTTCTGTGCGGAGTTTGCATGTTCTCCCCGTGTCCGCATGGGTTTCCTCCAGGTGCTCTGGTTTCCCCCACAGTTCAAAGACATGCAGGTTAGGCTAATAGGTGGCTCTAAATTGACTGTGGGTGTGAATGTGAGTGTGAATGGTTGTCTGTGTCTATGTGTCAGCCCTGTGATGACCTGGCAACTTGTCCAGGGTGTACCCCGCCTTTCGCCCATAGTCAGCTGGGATAGGCTCCAGCTTGCCTGCGACCCTGTAGAAGGATAAAGCGGCTAGAGATAATGAGATGAGATGAGATATTGAAACTGCATATACTTAAAAGTAAAAAAAAGAAGAATTTAAAAAAGCACCAAAACTAATCCACAATCAGCAAATAACATCTTTTCTAGTGTGACAGTGACATGGCTGATAATTAAATGCTGCATACTGATATATAAAAAGTATGCCGAGATGCTTTTCTGTTCACCACAGTTGTAAAGAGTTGCTAGGAGTTACTATATCCTTCCTGGCAGCTTGAACCACTCTGGCCGTTTTCCTCTGACCTGTCTTTTCAACAAGTCATTTCCACCACAGAACTGTCACTCATTCAATGTTTTTTTGTTTTTCACACCATTCTGTGTAAACTCTACAGACTGTTGTGTGTGAATACCCCAGGAGATCAGCAATTTCTGAAATACTCAAACCAGTCCATCTAGCACCAACACCCATGCCACAGTGAAAGTCACACTTTGAGATCATAATTGTTCCTATTCTGATGTTTGAAGTGAACATTAACTGAAGGTCTTGATTTGTATCTACATGATTTACGCATTGTGCTGCTGTCAAGGGATTGGCTGATTAGATAACTGCAGAAAACAGCAGGTGTATCGGTGTACCTAATTGCTGGGTTTAAGTCATGTGACTTTTCTTAGCGGTTTTACCGGAAGTGAAATAGCTGGTGGTCTAAAGGCTGCCGTAGTGCAAACAACTAGCGATAACGTATCAGAGTATGCTCGTAATCTAGAAGGCACTGCTTGCTTTAGATATATTCAGAAGATTGCTATGTGCAGTGGAATAGACCCCTACAGTCTGGGAAAGAAGGATTTGTCATACGATCTCGAAAACTACCCTTCAGTCGAGTTCCCCGACATCTCGAACTCTCTGGTGTTGCAGATATCTTTCTACAGCACAAAACAGATGAAAGCATGGAAGAGTATGGAGGCTTACAACTTTTTTTATATGTGGCTGGGTAAAGGACCTCGGGATCAAGTCGCTGCTGAATGAATCCTGTATTGTTTTTGCCCGTGTAAGTATGTGTAAGTGCTGCAAGTTGAAGTGTAAACAAACAACAGTTCACTTGATTCTCACTTGTGTTCACTCTTATCTCTCAGATAAATCATTCACAAAGATCATCAGAAATACCTTTAAAGACCTGGATCTTAGTTAAACAAGACGGAGAAGTGATCACGGCACATTGTAACTGTATGGCTGGGTAAGAATTTTGTCGCAACCTTCATGCATATGGACTTTGTGAGGAATAAACAAAGAAACAGCTGGGGACTTTAGCACTTCATGACTAAAAAAGTACCATAAAATAACCAGGGTGCGATTTGTCAAAAAACCAGAAGGGGGGATGTTTTTTTTTTTTAATTCAAATGAACATTAGATTTTTTAACTTGCCTAAATAGGCCCACAATATTACTTAGGATTGTATCTGCAGCAACGTTTTACTTTTAATTTTCACCATGTTGACTGCGATGCTATACGGAAAAAAAAAGCAAAAAGTAGGCAGGCCCTTTTTCAGGTCAATGGATTAATCTATCCCAACGTGGCAAAACATTTTTCATCTGAACTTCAATCAAACACTCAAAAATCTCATCTCATCTCATTATCTCTAGCTGCTTTATCCTGTTCTACAGGGTCGCAGGCAAGCTGGAGCCTATCCCAGCTGACTATGGGCGAAAGGCGGGGTACACCCTGGACAAGTCGCCAGGTCATCACAGGGCTGACACATGCACAGACAACCATTCACACCTACGGTCAATTTAGAGTCACCAGTTAACCTAACCTGCATATCTTTGGACTGTGGGGGAAACCGGAGCACCCAGAGGAAACCCACACGGACACAGGGAGAACATGCAAACTCCGCACAGAAAGGCTCTCACCGGCCACGGGGCTCAAACCCGGACCTTCTTGCTGTGAGGCGACAGCACTAACCACTACACCACCATGCCGCCCCAAACACTCAAAATAATTTCCTAAATAGGCTAGCACAACATGATCTCAACACTCAGGAACAGGTTTGACAAACTAGACTAAGTAAACATATCGCCGATCCAGTGCACGACTAATTCAGCAAGTTGAAAGAAAAAATTGCAACACTCCCCTTCAAAGGGAATTCTGATGTAAATGATCAGACACGTTTTATTTGAAATGGTTGTGCTCTCATCAGTGAGAATGCTGAACCTGTTGGGTGAGTTTTTAATAGAGTCCACTAGAAGCACTGACATTTTCTCTGCAATAAACACCACCAGGGCGGCACGGTGGTGTAGTGGTTAGCGCTGTCGCCTCACAGCAAGAAGGTCCTGGGTTCGAGCCCCGGGGCCGGCGAGGGCCTTTCTGTGTGGAGTTTGCATGTTCTCCCCGTGTCCGCGTGGGTTTCCTCCGGGTGCTCCGGTTTCCCCCACAGTCCAAAGACATGCAGGTTAGGTTAACTGGTGACTCTAAATTGACCGTAGGTGTGAATGTGAGTGTGAATGGTTGTCTGTGTCTATGTGTCAGCCCTGTGATAACCTGGCGACTTGTCCAGGGTGTACCCCGCCTTTCGCCCGTAGTCAGCTGGGATAGGCTCCAGCTTGCCTGCGACCCTGTAGAACAGGGGTGTCAAACCTGATCCATAAAGGGCCTTGTGGCTGCAGGTTTTCATTCCAGCCATGCAGCAGCACACCTGACTTGGCTCATTCAATCAACTGAACTGTCTTCACACAGTCAAATACTTGCAGCCACACCCACCCTTGATTAAAGGGTGGGTGTGTCAGTTGATTGAATAAGCCAAATCAGGGTGCTGCTGCATGGCTGGAATGAAAACCTGCAGCCACATGGCCCTTTATGGATCAGGTTTGACACCCCTGCTGTAGAAGGATAAAGCAGCTAGAGATAATGAGATGAGATAAACACCACCATATTCTGGCATGCCTTGTCAGAATGCAGCATGTTGCCAAGGTTAACACCATTGAGTTGTTGCAGTTCGACCAGGTGTGGCTGCATTTTGAATGAGAGGTCAGTGTAGCAGATCATATAAGCTGTGCGAAAGCAGTACTCTGTAGTTTTTAAACACTGTTCATGATGCTTTCGCCACAGAGCTGCACCATTCTCAGCTGCCTTCTCAGTTGCAATCTCTTGTCTTTTTTGTAAAATTTCAAAGCATTTGATGTGGCTCTGACACTTTCTGTGCTTGCTAATCTTGTCATTTAATTTCTTTGCGGTTTTGGCTTTTATGCCATTAATGAAGGCATAGTCAATATGAAGTCTCTCCTGTGTATGTGGCCCTAAATCTTTTATGTTGGAACAAGCTTGGCACTTGACTGACCCGTCTATGCTGACAGCAAGCCACTCACGACCCTCTCTCCATTTAGCAAAGCTCAGATGAGTCGCTAGCAAGTAGGTTTACCTCAGAGTTTCTTTCTTCATCGTGAGGCTGGGAGTCGACCTGTACATGAGCGCTAACCTCCATCACAACATCATCATTTCTTGCGCTATCACTCTCAGGTGTTAATCTAGTTGTTTTATTTGCGGGTCCTGTAAAATATGACGATATGCTGCTCTGAATGCGTTTCATTTTCTCTGCCCTGTTTTCACTACCGCTCTTGGCCAAGTTCCCACACTAAAATGTTACAATGTTTATATTGTGTCTGGTGACGTTCAGAAACATTAAGTGTAGATGCGCCATCTGTCAGTAGCCTACTCTGATGTATGGGCTGCGTGTTTGAAGATCGTTAGATTTTAAGTAGCATCAGTTAACTTGCATTCATTGCTATCAAGGGGGGATAGTCCGTGTCCCCACCGGAGATAAAAATAATTTAGCAGAGGTAGGGATAGGAAAACCAGAAGGAGAGAAATTCCTCCCATCCCACCCTACAAATCGCACCCTGAAAATAATGACACATAGCAAGAAAAGTACTTGGAAAACACTAAGGACATAGCTGAGAGGGATATACAAACTTTTCACGAAGTGATCACTGCAAACTTGCGCATGCGTCGACTCAGCTCCCTTCAATTTCAGTGAGAGGTTCAAAAGCCGCGGCACAGTGGTGTAGTGGTTAGCGCTGTCGCCTCACAGCAAGAAGGTCCGGGTTCGAGCCCCGTGGCCGGCGAGGGCCTTTCTGTGTGGCGTTTGCATGTTCTCCCCGTGTCCGCGTGGGTTTCCTCCGGGTACTCCGGTTTCCCCCACAGTACAAAGACATGCAGGTTAGGTTAACTGGTGACTCTAAATTGACCGTAGGTGTGAATTTGAGTGTGAATGGTTGTCTGTGCATGTGTCAGCCCTGTGATGACCTGGCGACTTGTCCAGGGTGTACCCCGCCTTTCGCCCGTAGTCAGCTGGGATAGGCTCCAGCTTGCCTGCGACCCTGTAGAACAGGATAAAGCAGCTAGAGATAATGAGATGAGATGAGGTTCAAAAGCCACCTTTCTTGACATCTTTTTGTGAAATCCTGTGTTCATTCACCCTTTTTTATTAGTTCACGGGGAACCCTGAAAAAACTTTTATCAGTTTCACGATTTGATTGATTCGAACAACCTAAAACAAGGCAAGCGTAAGGCATGTTTCATGCAAGCAATACACCTTCTTCATACAAACACTTTGTCAACTGAGCTTTAGTAGACCACCAGCTAAAGTTTTGAATAACTAATGAGACGGATGTGACATCACGTGAAACCCAGCAATAAAGTGACCAGTGAGGGTATATGTTGGGATGTGGCTGTAGGGATTTGCCACAACAGCATTAGTAAAGTCAGGTATTGATGTTGGGCAAGGAGATCTGGCATGCAGTCACTGTTCCAGTTCAACCCAAAGGTGTTTAGTGGGGTTGAGGTCATGGATCTGGCAGGGAGCTCAAACAACCAACAACAATAACAACAACAACCCATACCTTCTGATTATCTCATCTCATCTCATTATCTCTAGCCGCTTTATCCTTCTACAGGGTCGCAGGCAAGCTGGAGCCTATCCCAGCTGACTACGGGCGAAAGGCGGGGTACACCCTGGACAAGTCGCCAGGTCATCACAGGGCTGACACATAGACACAGACAACCATTCACACTCACATTCACACCTACGGTCAATTTAGAGTCACCAGTTAACCTAACCTGCATGTCTTTGGACTGTGGGGGAAACCGGAGCACCCGGAGGAAACCCACGCGGACACGGGGAGAACATGCAAACTCCACACAGAAAGGCCCTCGCCGGCCCCGGGGCTCGAACCCAGGACCTTCTTGCTGTGAGGCGACAGCGCTAACCACTACACCACCGTGCCGCCCGCACCTTCTGATTATGCCAAGTAGAAATATGGATATTTGGAGCACTACACAGATACAGATGTACAAACTGCATTGTGTTATATCCCTAGTTGGCACTGTTTATGTGATAGCTGGTATCTTCTTGAATGTGTTGTTTAAGTATGTTCAAAGTTTGTTCAGGCTTTTACATAAGAGATAACCATATTAATTCAACCATATTATTATTGTGTAGAATGAAGCACAGGATGTTTACCATAGGCCATGTCTACAATATTAACTATGTGTGACTGGCTGTACAACAGAAATCAGTCTTATGTGTGTATAAGATAAACAAGAGACAGGAAACGGGAGAGAGCAAAAACAATGGCTGTATTAAAAAGCCTGATGAATGGGCTCCATTGCAGTCCTGCGGGACAGGGAGGGGAGACCAAATATCTTCAGTGTCTGGACTGAGAAAACTATGTTTTCAGTGACAGTTGATACACATATTTTAATTTTGTGAGAACAAGAATCATGGGGGTTGTCTTCTGGTCCACTGAACCAATCAGATGAATGAGAATTGCAGGTACTGTGCAAGACATTTATCACACACTATTTGATGGAAATAACATAGAGCCCAGAGAGTTTTTGAGTCATATAAATTGGTGCAATTGTTTCAAAACGATACGACAGAATGTGGGTTAACCTAAAAACAACCCATGCTCTCTGTGAAGTCAAGGTCTCTAGACTTTTAATATATTCACAAAGAGGTGTCACTACTTATCCAACAGGGCTTCATCAGTTCTAACAAATGGATCGTGATTGATAAAAAGCTGTACTGTGTCAAGATCAGTCCATCAATCCAATATTGGTATGAGTCTGATTGGATTTTGGATTGGCTATAAGAGGAAAAAAGAACAAATCAGATCTTATTCTGTAACTTGCTGCCTTGCTATTATAAAATGCTATTTATTGTTACAGTATGTTAAAGTTAAACAGGGATATTGCATTTATTTCATGCTGTTTTTTTTAACTGGAAACAGTTTTGTTCACATAATATAATACTTATTCACATTTATATGAGAAAGTACTATAAAGCAATTATGGTTGTTTTATTTTAAATGGTCTATAACACCAAGCAATACATCAGAACATTATTTCATGTTTTACTGCATTGATTTTATTGCTTTTTCAGACTGGTAACAGTGTGGATGGTCCTTTTTTTGTCCTTGGTCCAGAGCACATGGCATTCATTTCTTCCCGAAAAAGACCTGGAATGCTCGTTTGTCTGACCACAATATACATTTCCACTGTATGATGGTCCATCCCAGATACTTCCAAGCTCAGAGAAGTCAACAGTGCTTCTAGAAACAGTTAACACAAGGCTTCCTTTTTGCACATTAAACTTTTAACTGGTATTTGTGGATGTAACTCCGTATTGTAGTGCTTGACAAAGGTTTCCCACAGTGATCTCCAGCCCATGTGGTTATATCAGCTATAGATGAATGACGGTTCTTGATGCAGTGCAGTCTGAGGGATCGGAGATCACAGGTGTTCAGCTTAGGCTTGTGCCCTTGCCCTTTACACACCGAAATTCCTCCAGATTCCTTGAATCATTTAATGATATTATGCACCACAGAGGGTGAAACATCTAAATCCCTTCCTACAGGTATCTTTCTTTGAGAAACATTGTTTTTAAACATTTCAATAATTTTCTCACGCATTTGTTGACAAACTGGAGATCCTTGGCCCATCTTTGCTCCTCAAAGACTAGGCCTTTCCTGGCTACTGATTTGTACCAAATCATGGTTACAATCACCTGTTGATATTACCTGTTTCAAATCACATCATTATTTAATTGTTTTACCTCATTACTAGCCCTAAATTGTCCTGTAACAACTGCTTTGGAATGCGTTACAGACCTAAAACACAGGAATGGATGTATATTAACAAATGAGATGAAGTTGACCAGACAAAATATGAAATATCTTGGGATCATTCTGTCTGTAGTGAAATACCAATCAAAGTAAATTTAGAAATCACTGCTTTCTTTTTTTTTATTGCATTTTCTATACCATCCCAACTTTTTTTCTCATTTGGGGTTGTATTTTTGCCGACATTAGCATTGTGATATGTTTTGGTGGTGGTGGTGGTGGTGGTTTTTTTTTTTTTTGTTATTTGACAGAGGATATTTACATATTGTAGTAAAATAAAGCTGTGCTTTGTGTCAGACATTTTGATGGCTATGCATTGTACTGGGCATACTGAACAATTTGAGTACAATTTTGTTTCATTTAGATGGCCATCGGGCAGTACGGTGGTGTAGTGGTTTTCACTGTTGCCTCACAGCAAGAAGGTTCTGGGTAAGAGCCTACCAGCTGACAGGGGCCTTTCTGTGTGGAGTTTGCATGTCCTCCCCATATCTGCACTGGTTTCCTCCAGGTGCTCTGGTATCCCCCACAATCCAAAGACATGCAGGTTAGGCTAATTGGAGGCACTAAATTGACCACAGGTGTGAATGGTTGTTCATCTCTATGTGTTAGCCCTGCAATGATCTGGTGATTTGTCCAGGGTGTACCCCACCTCTAGCCCATAGTCAGCTGGGATAGGCTCCAGTTTGCCTGTGACCCTGCACAGGATAAGCGGTTACAGATAATGGATGGATGGATGGATAGAGGGCCATCTTAAGTGCTTCAATTAAAAATCACTCATTTTAAAAAATATATCCACTGGGTACCCCTATCTGCTATTCTGTATTGGAAAAGAAAATGTGGTTTTGTACCATCTCTAATATTGTATATTACTCTGCTATTAGTAGGCAACACATCTAAAGTTTCATATGGAAAATTCCCAACTGAAATTTCCAATAGCTGAGCCTATGATGAAGGGGCAATAATTAAATATAGGATTTAAATGAGGATGTATAGTATTTTGTCATTTTAAAATACAGCTGGATTTTTTTTATGAAATATGGAATCAAGTCTGATTTCCACAGGGTTTCTACTGTGTCTTTCTGTACCTGCTCCCCATCACACACTTTAGACAGTCATGAGGAAGCATGCAGGCAGACCAATCCCCTGATCTCATAATTACTGTGGTTTTCCTCTTCACCACAATCACTTTAATCTTGCTACACTTGACCTAACCCAATACCACAACCCAAACTATTCATCCATCCACTGGGAGAGATTCTGTCTTTCACTCTCTCTCCGCTGCCCCTTCTGCCAAATTCAGACAGCTTTGATATACAGCTTTAAAAGCTCTAAAATTGAGCTCGGAAAATGGAAAAGACTGTGCCTTAATTTCATAATGGCAATAATGTGCTATTATTCTCACAGAACAAATAAAGTAACATTACATCTTTCACCATGTGATTATGAAACTTTTATCTCAACAAAGGCTTTCGTTTGCCTGGATGCCAATACATCTTAAAATGGAAGTACTCCATGAACATGGCACTTTATCTGTCTCCAGATACACAAATTGACCTTAATTCTTTTGGCCCATTTGTAAAACTGTTTTTGCTCCCTAGAACATGTGTCAGACAATGCGGCATTCATAGAACATTAGGAAACTTTATGGCTGATATAAAATAAATCTCAAACAAAACTGTCTCCAAATAGCCTCTTAGTTCAGTTTTGTGAGATTATATTGCTGTATCATCAATCAAGTCCTACCAAGGAGTGGCTTAGTTTTTCTAAAAGTATTCGGTTTACTCCAGAGACTGCAAATATCATGAGCGTCCTCCAGCCATGGAGACAACAGACTGAAGAGACTTGCCAGCTGAGGAGAACTGTACAGTATCACACTGACACCCATGAGAAAAAGTGTAGATGTGGAACTGCATTACACACAGCTGTTTAAAAAAAAACTCCTTACCTTTCAAGGAATTATGTAATATCATAAAAGTTGTCTGCCATCTCTCTCTCTCTTTCTTTCTATCTGGCACCGGTCCTCTCTCCTGGTGGTAGTGCTGTATTGGAACATGAAATATGGCCCTATAGATGCAGCATAAGCTTTTATTATTGGGGAAGCCATGGCCTAATGGTTAGAGAAGCAGCTTTGATACCGAAAGGTCACTGGTTTGATTCCCTGGACCAACAGGAATGGCTGAAGTGCCCTTGAGCAAGGTACCTAACCCTCAACTGCTCCCCAGTCTGCTGTGGGTTTGTTGTACATTCCTCTGGATAAGAGCATCAGCTAAATGCTATTAATATAATGTATTATTATACATACAGGTCACTATTTCCATGGAATAAAAACATGTAGTCTATTCCCTTCAAGTGGGTTTATTGATGGCATGCAATATTATCATATTGCTTATCCTACATGTATTATGCCACTCTCCCCAATGGAGAATGAGTGTGCAATGTTGTTATAATATTGCACGTTGTCAAGACAACACGACGTCACACGTCAGAGCTCATGCAAAGAATCAGTGACAAAACTTTTCTGTTGCGCATGTGTGCAATCATTTCTTTGTTGGCTGGGAGAGAGAGAAGATGGGGTTAATTCAGTGCTCGGATTAAGCACTAAATAAATAAACTGAAAACTGAAATTAAAGACACCCTGAACACCCAAAAGGCTACCAAAACTTTAGATATTCTTCACGCATATTTACAAGAGAAAAACATACCAACAGACATCGAAAAACTGGAAAAGAGACATGTCAGAGATGTAAAACTTCTGCACTAGCGAGTGACTGTGACAGTTTGTACACGAACATGGCCGTGAGGTTTGCTTCATTCAAAGTGGAAGATTTAAAGACACAGATGCGCTGAACACTTGAAAGTCTCCCAAAACTTCACTGGATATGCTTCATGCGTATTTACAAGAGAAAAACAGACTAATGGACATAAAAAAACTGGAAAAAAGAGCAATAGCAGAAATATTGTCAAAGTTCTACTTGGAGGTGAGGAAAAGTGACGGAGACTTTTACAAGAGGACTTCATTCGTGGACTTAACTCAGCAAAGCCCTTTTGTTTTGAACAACTGCAATGTAACAATTAACTGCCACCAAAAGTAACTTTGAACTTGAACTGTCAACCTGTATATAGCTTGTATATAAGTTGGGTTGTTGTTCAGGCTTTTTGGACTTGTACCATTTTTATTGTTAGAACTTTGACTTTGTAAATTGGATTGAATAGAACATTGAATTACATTAGATCAGAATCAGCATTCAATATTGGCAAGTTACCCCCTGTTCTTAACTTTTTGTAAAATCTATAATTGTTCCATCAAATGTGTATGTATAATAATAATAATAATAATAATAATAATAATAATAATAATAATAATATTGGCTGGGTTTTTTTTTCGTGGTATATCAGATATATTCCATTCAGCTACTCGTCTTCGACTCATTCAATATCATGCTAGTTCAATGGAATATATCTGACATACCACTCAAAGCCAGCCAATATTATTTAAATCTTACACAATTATTCAGGCTAACAGTGCATGAATATATCAGATAATGTTGAAAAAAGAATGTACTGGAGGAAAAGATTGGGGTTAATTTATAGGTTTAGAATGGGTTTCAGACAAATCGAAACCAATAGTAGAAATTAAAAGCTATAAACTACAGGTCGATCTGTAACTCTCCAAGACAGAGGTGAAAAGCCTCATTAGTGTAACACTGACCACAGAACTCAGATCCAAGTTTACTTCATGTTAATTAAATATCCTCATAGTGTAAACTACAGTCTAATTATAATTCCCTCCACCATTTCTCTTTTCAGACATCTCATTTTCCCCTCTGGCCTTTCCCCACTTGCTGTCTCCCAATTTAAAAGATATTCTTCACAGTTATGCTATATAGCTGAATGGAACATACTGGACATACCCTACTGCCTTGACCCAAGGCTACACTCGGATAACTGGAAAAATAAAAATTTGACCCACTAACCATACTATACTGGCAGACATCTCTGAGGCAATCCATGTTGGAGATGAACAGATTGCAACCGAAGCTGAATATAAATATGGATGCCACAACTGCTAGTGCTTCAAGCAACTACAGCTTAAAATACATGAACTGTGCTCATATGCATGTTGGTAGATTACAGTGGTTTGGTGGGACTGAAGCCACAGCACCCTCAAATGGCTCGATTCCTCATTGGATAAACAGGTGCCCCATCCAGCGTCCAATTTTCTAACCTAATTACTTAGAAAATAGGGACAATTAGTGGTTTTAACAATTGTATATTTCCTGACATTTTGCATATGTCAGGGAGTAGGGAGTGCCAGCCTGTTATAAAGAGACTTTGGATGGAAGCCATGTAGGATTTGGCACTGTTGAACTCAGTTCCTGTGGCATTATTGTGAGTAACGACAGAGCGGATGTCATCCACCCCATAATCTCTTTTGCCCATGGCTGGGTTTAAACATCTGGTCATTTCTGGCTCTCTCAAAGTCTGAATTTTGTTTCAAACAAATACTGCATGGATTTGCTCTTAAAAAAATCAGCTTGGGATTCATGGTTTGTGATGATGTATTGGCAAAAAGACACATGCATTCACACACACACACACACACACACACACACACACACACACACAAAAGAACAGACTTAGAACAGTTCAAATATGCTGGGAAGGCAAGAGAAACCAAAGAGCAAGCCAAAACCAAGCCTAAAGAACAGAGAGGAAATAAATTAATCAAACAGCCTATTTCGAATGTTTCTGCTTCCTAATCAACCAGCTGCGTCTGCGTTGTAAAGTGGGATTTACACTGTACGGGTTTCTTAATCACAGAGAAGACTCATAATCATAAAGGAATTCTTTGTTCATTCCTTGAGTTATGATCTGTGGTATTAGAATGAATGCTTAATTGTTAAAATGCTTACATCATGTGATGTACAGCTTTTGTGCCGTTAAATCCCGAGACACCTGATGACAAAGTTCTGGCAGTGTCAGAGATTTTTTGGGGAAAAAAAAAATCACATTGTGACAGCTGCTATGATGATCATCTGAAAGGCACCAAAAGGGAGATGGTATAGGATTACGCAAAATTCAAGGGACAACTACAAACACAGTATTACAAGCAATGCCGAAATGTAAAAGAAACATGCTAATTTCCAGGAAAAAAAATCTTTATAAAATATCCTTGAGGTAGCTTCAGAGAATGTTTCTGTTTATGAAACCATTTTTTCTGCACAAACTCAGATTGCACTGAATGACATAAGCATGAATTAATCACAGGTCTATCATTAGAGGATCATATAATCTGACATTTATTGAACCAATGTACTGCTGTATATACTTCTTACTTACAATATGCTACTCTTTGCACTAAAGTTTGTTTTCTCTGAGAAACCGAGAGCGAACGGTGGGATTATGGGGGTCCAGAGCCCTGCTTTGACTATAGCTCTATTCCCATGGTGATATAAATGTGGGAGAGGCCCTAATGAACACCACCTGCCTGCAGCCCCCTCTCTTCCTCCCTCTCACTCTAAATCTCACACACAGACACAAACACACACCTCTTATTCTCTTTTCAGTCCACAGTTTCCCTTTTTTGGCTTCATGAAATAAGGCATGGACAGCTGTTCAGGGTGTTTAGAAGTGACATTTACACTTTCACACATGGTTCAGTGATAAGGATAGATGAGATCCCTTATTCCCTCTTTTCCTTTCCAGATGATTACAGGAGTCTCTACTGAGACACTTCAGCAAACAATCACAAGTGATGACATCGTCATCTCTCAGAGGCCACTCACAATAAATTAACGCTGAGTCCAGCAGCCAATACATAATATCATTATCCCTCTCCATACTCAACATTTACTTGTACTACACACACACACACACACACACACACACACACCTGCACACATTTGTCTTTCTCATCCATGGAAGGACCATCCAGTGATATATATTTATGCAGCTAATGCTGTTCCTAAAACCAAAAGGAAACTACACACACTTATTTATTTAAATAAAATATGCCATTTTTGCAACTGTTGGATTTTTGTGGGGACATTTGGTCTCTACCAAAATAAAAAGATGACCACACACACACACACACACACACAGAGTGACTTAACCATTATGTTTGACATTCTGCATACATTAGCCGGTGCTCACCAAATACAACCCATCCATCCATCCATTATCCATAATCCTGTGCAGGGTCATGGGCAAACTAGAGCCTATTCCAGCTGACTATGGGTGAGAAGTGGGGTACACCCTGGTTAAGTCACTAGATCATCGCAGGGCTGACACATAGTGACAAACAACAATTCACACTCACATTCATACTTACAGTTAATTTAGAGCCACCAATTAACCTAACCTGCATGTCTTTGGACTGTGGGGGAAACCGGAACACCCGGAGGAAACCCACACAGACACGGGGAGAACATGCAAAATCCACACAGAAAGGCCCCTGTCGGCCACTGGGCTCAAACCCAGAACCTTCTTGCTGTGAGGCGACAATGTTAACCACTACACCACCGTGCTGCCCAGGTTTGAGATGAAATCCGCAAATTCACAAAGAAATTCAGACTATGGCCCTGGGGATCTGTAAATAATAATGAATGGAATGAACTGACTTATTTTTGTGGCTACATATGTTATGTTAGTATAAAGAACTTCAAAATAATTTATGTCCAGGTAAATCCAGGTAAAAGATGCATAGATTATCATTATCAATAACTGCGACACCTCCTCCTCTACCAGTTAAATGGAGCTGATGTATGTACGAAGGTACTTCAAAAAGTTCTCGGCCTCAGCCGGAAACAAGGGGCATAACTTCCATTTTCGGGCATAACTATATACTATAAAATCTTATATCACTGTCCACAAAAGCTCAAATGAAAGAAGCAATCAAAGAAAAAAAGGAGAGGAAAGCTTCGAGCTGGCGTGCTGTTGCTCCAGGACAATGCACCCGTCCACACAGCACAGGTGGCAGGGGCAGAAACAGCCAAATGTGGTTTTAAACTGTTGCCCCATGCACCTTACTCACCCGACCCGGCACCGTCTGACTTCTATCTGTTTCCCAAACTGAAATTCCACTTGCATGGTCGCCATTTTCAGGGTGATGATGAAGTCATCTGTGACCTTGTTCCATGAAGTGATCGCGTACTTTGAACATCGGTGGACCAAGTGCACTGAAGTTAAAGGAGACTATGTTGAAAAATAATGCAAGAATAATCTTTCTCCAGTGACATTTTCTGGGTGAGGCCAATAACTTTTTGAAGTACCCTCATAACTGTATATGAGCGGACTAGCTTCATTTAATACTACATACTCATTTGGTTTAATCCATATGCATTTTTGGACTGGAGGAACTTATTCATAGTTCTTAGAACTGTTGGAGGAAGTTTCCCCCTTTTCATGTGTCCACATAGCAGGAACTGAGAACAGTTGCAGTTTTTAGAGCAATGTTTTGAGGGATTTTTTTTGGCTCCAAAATAGCTCCTCTATGGCGAACTGTTCCAACCCAGTCCTGTTGCTGCAGGACACCAGCCCTCCATTGCTATCGATGGAACAGAGCTGAAGACTGTGGAGGAGTTTAAATACCTTAGCCACGTCATCTCCAGTGACGGCTCCCTCGACAGAGAGATCAACACCAGGATCTCCAAAGCCAGCCAGGCTCTGGGCAGGCTGTGAATTCGTGTGCTGAATCAACATAACATCCAACAGTCCACCAAGCTCAAGGTGTACAAGACAGTTATGCTCACCAGCCTCCTCTACGGTTGTGAGACCTGGACCCTGTACAGGCGACACATTTGACTACTTGAGTGCTTTCACGTGCATTAAATGCGTTCAATCCTGGGCATCAAGTGGGAGGACAAGATTACAAATCTTGAGGTCTTGAACCATGCTGAAATAACTAGCATCGAGGCCATGATCCTGAAAGCGCAACTGAGATAGACAGGGCACGTCATTCACATGAATGACCACCGGATCCCAAAACAGCTCCTCTATGGCAAACTTTGCCAAGGCAAAAGGAAGCAAGGAAGGCCAGTGAAACGCTTCAAAGACTGTGTCAAGGCTAACATTGCTCATGCTGGCATAGCCCCAAAGCAGCTGGAGGAGTGTGCGCAGGATCGAGCCAACTGGCGTGCCCTGACGCGCCTTGCCCAGGAAAACTTTGAAGACAACCGGCAAGACAACATCACCGTGGCGCGTGCTAGGAGGAAGGCAGCAGCCAAGGCGCTCAGTGACTCAGAACAGTTTTCCTGCCCTTATTGCGGACGTACATGCAGATCCCGTATTGGACTCCAGAGCCATCTGTGAGTCCACACCCGCACATAGACATCATCGTTGGATCCAACGGACCACCATTATACTTCAGGGTAGGTACTCTCCCAACACAAGAGAAACCATGAGTGACGTAAGTGTACAGTGATTAGTCCAGGAATAAGTGTATTTTGATTGGTCAAACATAAGTCAGTCAATGCAGGACTGGCAACTGCCATTTTTAAAAATTCATATGAAATGTTAGTCATATAAACAACAGCTGAGTATTTCTACATTAGCTTTTAAAAATGGAAAAACACAGACAAATGGATGGATTCATTTCCTGCTAGTGTCACACTAGCCAGCCAGCTTAACTTCAGAGTTCCTACTGGTGGTGCGAATGCAAATAGAAAAAAAGTCCTTGAAGGTATGTATTTCTCAGGGGAGATCCCCAGTGGGTAGTTCCTCTCAATGAGTCCTTAGACCTGTTTGGTCTGCAAGCACCCTATGTTTCTTTTAAACACAATACTTTAAAGTTCTGATCAGTAATAGTTTCTTTAACATTAGCAATAAGATGGAATAGATCTAATATTTAACTGTCCTATGTTTAGATCAAATGTGCTGCCTATGCATTCAGTGGAATACCTATGCATTCAGTATGATCTATTTTTATATTAATTAGGTCACTATAACAAACTTTCTAAGTCCATCCATCCATTATCCGTAACCAGTTATCCAGGGCTGACACAGAGACAAACAACCATTCACACTCAAATTAGAGCCACCAATTAGCCTAATCTGCATGTTTTTGGATTGTGGGGGAAACTGGAACACCTGGAGGAAATCCACGCAGACAAGGGGAGAACATGCAAACTCCACGCAGAAAGGCCCCCATCAGCCACTGGGCTCAAACCCAGAACCTTCTTGCTGTGAGGCGACCATGCTAACCACTACACCACCATGCCACTCCTAAATACAACCCCAAATCAGAAAAAGTTGTTATGGTATGTTGAAGTTGAAATTAAAACTGAAAACAATGATTTGTAAATAATCTTTGACCTGTATTGCATTCAAAACACCACAGCAGAACATTATTTGATGTTTTACCTCATTAATTGTATTCTTTTTCAAAATCAACACATTTCAATTTTTGATCCTTGCAACACCTTTTTTAAACTTTGGGATGGTAAAGCATTTACCGCATTCATCACTTCGCTCCTATGAGGATGGCCCCATATGTACAGTCTAAAGATACACTTAGAAGATGGCTCTAGACACTTATGGTTTTGCTACAATGGCTTAGGACGACAATTGCCATGATAACTTTCAGACTGCAGTTGTCATGAACAGTTTTGCACTCAAGTCTCCATCAATGAACAACTGATAACCTCAACAAAATAGACTTCATATGAAAACTATAATGAATTTTCTGGTTACGCAATTGCACTTTTTGTCCATGTAGGACACAGGTATAGAAGTGAGTTATTTATTATTATGCTATCTGTTATCACTCAAATGAGGATGGGTTCCCTTTTGAGTCTGGTTCCTCTCAAGGTTTCTTCCTCATGTTGTCTAAAGGAATTTTCCCTTGCCACTCTTGCCTGATGCTTGCTCATTAGGGATACATTTATTAGTTCAAATGTTTAAAATCTTTATTTTTCTGTAAAGCTGTTTTGTGACAATGTCTATTGTTAAAAGTGCCATACAAATAAATTGACTTGACTTTATAATGTTCCCATTCCTTCTCACAACACTTGAAAGATGTTTAGGGATTGAAAACACCAAGTGATTAAGTGTTTCAGGTGTTATTTTGTTCCATTCTTTCTGCAAATAGGTCTTAAGGTGTGCAATAGCACAGGGTCTTCATTGCCATAGTTTTCATTTTAAAAAATTGCCACGCATTCTCTGCTAGGGACAGACAGGACAGACACCCTATTCTTCCACAGCTATACCTTTGTAATGTGTGCAGAATGTGGTTTTGCATTGTCTTGTTGAAATATCCCTGGAAATGGTGTCATCTTGGAGGCAGTATATGCTGCTCCAAAATGTATTTTTCTGCATTAATGCTGCCATCACAGAAGTGTAAATTACCTTTACCAAGGGCACTGACACAACCCCATACCATGACAGACCCTGGTTTTTGGACTTGTTGCTGGTAACAGTCTGGATGGTCCTTTTTGTCTTTGGTCTGGTGCACACAGCATATGTTTCTTACAAAAAAAGACCTGGAATACTGATTCATCTGAAACAATACACATTTCCACTGTGTGATGGTCCATCCCAGATGCCTTCAAGCCCACAGAAGTCAACTGCACTTCTGGAAACAGTTAACATAAGGCTTCCTTTTCACTCAGTAAAATTTTAACTGGCATTTGTGGATGTAATTCTGTATTGCAGAGCTTGACAAAGGTTTGCCAAAGTAATCCTCAGCCCATGTGGTTATATCAGCGAAAGATGAACAACAGTTCTTGATGCAGTGCCATCTGAGGGATCGGAGATCATGGGTGTTCAGTTTAGGCTTGCGCCCTTGCCCTTTACACATTGAAATTTCTCCAGATTCCATGAATTGTTTCATGATATTACAGTGCCTTGCAAAAGTATTCGCCCAACTTGGCTTTTTACCTATTTTGTTACATTGCAACCTGTAATTTAAATGTTTTTAAATCTGAATTTTATGTAATGGATCTGCACAAAATAGTCTAAGTTGGTGAAGTGAAATGAGAAAAATATATAAAAAAATTTAAAAATAAAAAACTGAAAATTGGAGTGTGCATATGTATTCACCCCCTTTGCTATGAAGCCCCTAAAAAGTTCTGGTGCAACCAATTACATTCAGAAGTCACATAATTAGTGAAATAAAGTCCATCTGTGTGCAATCTAAGTGTCACATGATCTGTCAGTATATATACACTTTTTCTGAAAGGCCCCAGAGGCTGCAACACCACTAAGCAAGAAGCACCACTAACCAAACAACACCATGAAGACTAAGGAGCTCTCCAAACAAGTCAGGGACAAAGTTGTTGAGAAGTACAAGTCAGGGTTGGATTATAAAAAAATATGCACATCTTTGATGATCCCCTGGAGCACCATCAAATCCATCATCATCAAATGGAAAGAACATGGTACCACAACAAACCTGCCAAGAGAGGGCCGCCCACCACAACTCATGGATCAGGCAAGGGGGGGATTAATCAGAGAGGCAGCACAGAGACCAAAGGTAACCCTGAAGGAGCTGCAGAGTTCCACAGCAGAGACTGGAGTATCTGTCCATAGGACCACAATAAGCTGTACACTCCACAGAGCTGGGCTTTATGGAAGAGTGCCCAGAAAAAAGTCATTGCTTAAGAAAACACATTTGGGGTTTGCCCAACAGCATGTGGCAGACTCCACAAACATATGGAAGAAGATTCTCTGATCAAATGAGACTAAAATTTAACTTTTTGGCCATCATGGGAAATGCCATATGTGGCGCAAACCCAACACCCTGAGAACACCATTCCTACATTGAAGCATGATGGTGGCAGCATCATACTGTGGGGATATTTTTAATCTGCAAGGACAGGAAAGCTGGTCAGGACTGAAGAAAAGATGGATGGCACTAAACACAGAGCAATTCTGGAGGAAAACCTGTTTGAGTCAGCCAGAGGTTGAAACTGGGATGAAGGTTTACGTTCCAGCAGGACAATGACCCTAAACATATGTACTACTAAAGCTACACTGGAGTGGTTTAAAGGGAAACATTTAAATGTGTTGGAATGGCCTAATCAAAGCCCAGAACTCAACCCAATTGAGAATCTGTGGTCAGACTTGAAGATTGCTGTTCACCAGCGGAATCCATCCAACCTGAAGGAGCTGGAGCAGTTTTGCATTGAGGAATGGGCAAAAATCCCAGTGGCTAGATGTGGCAAGCTCATAGAGACTTATCCAAAGTGGCTTGCAGCTATAATTGCTGCAAAAGGTGGCTCTACAAAGTACTGACATTAGGGGGGTGAATAGTTATACACGAGGGATGTTGAAATCTCATCTCATTATCTCTAGCCGCTTTATCCTTCTACAGGGTCGCAGGCAAGCTGGAGCCTATCCCAGCTGACTACGGGCAAAAGGCGGGGTACACCCTGGACAAGTCGCCAGGTCATCACAGGGCTGACACATAGACACAGACAACCATTCACACTCACATTCACACCTACGGTCAATTTAGAGTCACCAGTTAACCTAACCTGCATGTCTTTGGACTGTGGGGGAAACCGGAGCACCCGGAGGAAACCCACGCGGACACGGGGAGAACATGCAAACTCCACACAGAAAGGCCCTCGCCGGCCCCGGGGCTCGAACCCAGGACCTTCTTGCTGTGAGGCGACAGCGCTAACCACTACACCACCGTGCCGCCGGATGTTGAAATTAATCATATAATCGATGCATCGAGATGCAGATGTGGACAATTCAGCATCGATGCAGTGGGAGACCATAATCGATTATAACGTGATGGCATCATTCATCGCATACATGATAGCAAAAAAATGGCGGAGAGAGGTCACGAGGTTGAGATTAAAAACGCACCAAATATTTTAAAAGCCAATATATGGACACATTTTGGATTCTACGAGCTGACTGGGAAGCATGAACTGGACAAGTCACATGCGGTGTGTAAAGCCTGTCACACAAAAATTAAATATGTCGGGAATACCACCAACTTAAGAAATCACGTTAGCCATTTTCATCCTGAGTTGCTAACAACAACGCCGGCCCGGGAAAAGTCAGACCCAGCGCAACCAAGAATTGATGTAAACAATACCGCCCAACTCGGATAAAGGGAAGAAAATAACCCATGCTGTGGGAACCTTTATAGCTAAGGATTTACAGCTGTATCCCGTTGTGGACAACACCGGGTTTCAACACCTATTAAAGACACTGGAGCTAAGATACAAGATCCCATCGCATAGCCACTTTACACAAAAGGTAATACCTGCTCTCTACTGTGAAACCAAAGCTAACATAATGGCATCAATGAGCAAAGCTAGTCAGGTCGTGATAATGTGTGATTCATGGACTTCGGTGGCAACAGAATCTTATGTTGCTGTGACGGCACATTATATTAGCGAGGACTGGCAAATTATGTCCCATGTGCTGCAGACGAGAGCTGTTTATGAGTCTCACACAGGTGTGCACCTGGCAGAGCCACTCTCACGTGTTGTGGAGGAATGGCAGCTATCGGACAACTATGTAGTGCTTGTGACGGACAATGTTTCAAACATGGTCATAGCAGCTCAAGTCTGAAACTTCCAGCATGTAAGATGTTTCACCCATACCCTGAACCTTGGGTCCCAGCGGGCGCTTAAAGTGACCACGCTCTCTAGGCTTCTGGGAAGAATCTAACATATATAACCACGTTCTTTCACCGCAGCACTACAGCAAGCCACCATTTGAAAGTGAACCAGAAATGCCTGGGCTTGAAAAATCAAAAACTGCTGACTGATGTTTCAACAAGGTGGAACAGTTCCTATGACATGATCCAGCGGTTCTTGGAACAGCAGCCTGCAATTTGTGCCACCTTGCTGTCACCAGAAGTTCGAAGGGGAGAGGCAGACCTCTGCACACTCAATAAGACAGACATTTCAAATGCAGAGGACACTCTGAGTGCCCTAAAACCACTGAAGGATGCGACCACACTGATGTCTGAAGAGTGTAATCCAACCATATCTCTGATTGCTCCTCTCATCGCACAACTTCTCCAAAACATGATAGACATCATCAGAAACTCACCCATGATTCACGAGATCAAGAATGCTGTCAGAACAGATCTCATGAACAGGTACAGCACTGAGGCAGAGAAAAAGATGCTTTTAACAGCCTCTGCCCTTGATCCTCGCTTTAAGGGAATGCCCTTTCTGACAGAGGAGGAAAGACTGGATGTATACAAAGGAGTGACTGAGGAGGCAGCATCCTTTGAGATAATTTCATCATGTTTATTGTTAAATATATAAAATTAAAAGGTTTAAGATTGAATAAAAACACTTAATAGGTGTGAGTTGTTGCATTGACTGAGTATGCTATCTGCTAAATTAATGCTTTTTTCTATTTTCTATTTTTTTGGTCCAAAACAGAATGAGTGTATTCTGACCAGGAGGGCAAAAGTGGTTGAAGCACCTGAGGGAACAGGAACTGTGCAAGAAGAAACACCAATGGAAGGTGGCCCATGTGCTCCCAAAAGAAAGGCCTCAAAACAAAAGATATGGTTAAAAATCTTGGTGTTTTCATGGACAGCGAGCTAAACTTTGACAGTCACATGAAAGCAATTACTAAAACATCATTTTATCACCTAAAAAACATTTCCAAACTAAGAGGACTCATGTCAAAAAATGATCTGGAAAAACTTATACATGCCTTCATCTCTAGTAGGGTTGACTACTGCAATGGCCTTTTCACAGGCCTGCCAAAAAAGACCATCAAACGACTTCAGCTGGTTCAAAATGCAGCGGCTAGGGTTCTCACACGAACAAAAAGAACAGAGCACATTACTCCAATTCTAAGGTCCCTTCACTGGCTTCCAGTAAGCTACAGAATTGACTTTAAAGTATTGCTGCTGGTGTACAAATCTCTAAATGGTACAGGGCCCATTTACCTCTCTGATATGTTGCAGCGACCTAACCCAATCAGATCTACCAGATCGCAGCAGCAAAATTTACTGGTAAAACCTGTCGTTAAAACAAAGTGTGGTGAAGCAGCTTTTAGCTACTATGCAGTACAGCTATGGAACCAACTCCCAGAGGACATCAAAAATGCTCCTGCTGTTGGCAGCTTCAAATCTAGACTAAAGACCAAGCTGTTCTCAGATGCTTTCTGCTAACTGATTAATAGTGTCATCTTTACATGTTTTAAACTTTCTTAACTTTTATAGTCTCTGCATGTTTTAAACTTTACTTAAATTTTATTCTATTTTATTCTGCTGTTTTTTTTACTGAACTTTTACTTCATTTTATTATTTTATTTCTACTATTGTTTAATTCTTATTTTTCTTCCCCATTTATTTTATGTAATTTTATTTTCTATTGTTTACTGTTTTGCTTTTACTTCTGTAAAGCACATTGAATTGCCACTGTGTATGAAATGTGCTATATAAATAAACTTGCCTTGCCTTGTCGCTGCTAGTGAGTTTGCTGGGACAGTCTTTCTGTGATACTGAAGGTACAGTAGAACCTAAGACCCCCTGTGCCATAGCCGAAGAGGAAATGAATGAATACTGCAAAGCCTCATCCCTGCCTCTGACTGAGGATCCCTTGAACTGGTGGCGGGTACATGGGGTCACATTTCCCCTCCTCTCTCGGCTGTCAAAACGATACTTGTGTATCCCTGGCACAAGTGTATCTGCAGAGCATGTTTTCTCTACTGCAGGAGATGTGGTCACTGCAAAAAGATCCGCTCTCAAACCAGAGCATGTAGATCAACTGGTATTCTTGCATAAAAACCTACAACTTCCCAAATGCTGAAACTTAATGTTTGTAATGTTTTGCACTTTCAGGAAGTGCCCTGTGCACAGTGCTCTTATTCTATATTATAGCTTTTATTTAGTGTAGCGCAGCGCTGCAGAATGTTTTGTTTTTGATACTTGACCATATTCAAACAATAAGTTTATTTATTTATTATTTCTGTTTATTTCTGTTGTAATGATCATAATTTCTGTTTATATTTTGAGATTATGAAACACAATAGGTAGACTATGTCTACTATTTATTTCTGTTTATTTAATGTAGGCCAAATGGTTATAATTTCTGTTTATTTAATGTAGGCCAAATGGTTATAATTTCTGTTTACATTTTGATATTATGAAACACAATAGGTAGACTATGTCTACTATTCATTTCTGTTTATTTAATGTAGGCCAAATGGTCAAAATTTGTTTTGCATTTTGTTTACATTATTTAAAAAATATTTGTTTAATATGTAACAATATTTGTTTAATACGTTAATAAGTAAACACCATATAAAATTCACTAATTCAATGCTACCTGGTGTCTACTGCATTCCAGATTGTTCCAGATGTTGCCATACTCAGGAAATGCTCTGATTTGTTGACAAATTTGTTGCACTGCATCATAAATACTGTTATCTGCTGTGTTCATACTCAAGCTTTGTTAAATAAAAAAGGGAGCTTATATCATACTGTTTGTATTTGTTGATGAAAACAAAACCATGTGAAGTAATATAGAAAATTGATGTGCCGCATCGTGATGCATCGTGATATGGAATCGAATCGAATTGTTGACATGATAATCGTAATCGAATCGAATCGTGAGACCAGTGAAGGTTCACGCCTCTATTATACACGTTGAAGTTTTCTGTGATTTTTCCTATTTGTTGTTTGCTTCACAATAAAAATAAATAAAATCACATCTTCAAAGTTGTAGGCATGTTCTGTAAATGAAATAATGCAAACCCTCAAGCAATCCATTTTAATTCCAGGTTGTGAGGCAACAAAACCCGAAAAATGCCAGGGGGATAAATACTTTTGCAAGGCACTGTATGCCCTGGAGAGGGTGAAATATCCAAATCCCTTCATATATTTATTTGAGGAACTTTGTTTTTAAATATTTTAACTATTATCTCATGCATTCATTGACAAACTGGACATCCTTGGCCCATATTTACTCCTCAAAGACTAGGCCTTATTGGCTACTGATTTTGTAGCAAATCATGATTACAATCACCTGTTGACATCACTGCTTTCAAATCACATCATTATTTAATTGTTTTCCTTATTAATAGCCTTAAATTGCCTCCGTTCCATCCTTTTTTTTTTTTGGAATGTGTTGCAGGCCTGAAACACAGGAATGGATGTACTGTATATTTAAAAAATGAAATGAAGTTGACCAGAAAAAAAAAAAACATGAAATGTCTTGGGTTCATATTGTCTGCAATGAAATACAAGTCAAAGTAAATTTAGGAATCACAGCTTTCTTTTTGGGCGGCACGGTGGTGTAGTGGTTAGCGCTGTCGCCTCACAGCAAGAAGGTCCGGGTTCGAGCCCCGGGGCCGGCGAGGGCCTTTCTGTGCGGAGTTTGCATGTTCTCCCCGTGTCCGTGTGGGTTTCCAACGGATGCTCCGGTTTCCCCCACAGTCCAAAGACATGCAGGTTAGGTTAACTGGTGACTCTAAATTGATCGTAGGCGTGAGTGTGAATGGTTGTCTGTGTCTATGTGTCAGCCCTGTGATGACCTGGCGACTTGTCCAGGGTGTACCCCGCCTTTCGCCTGTAGTCAGCTGGGATAGGCTCCAGCTTGCCTGCGACCCTGTAGAACAGGATAAAGCGGCTAGAGATAATGAGATGAGCTTTCTTTATTTGCATTGCCCTTACTGTGCCAAATTTTTCTGATTTGGGGTTGTATACAAGTGCTCTAGGCTTTGGTGCTGATGACCTCAGCATTATTGTGGGTAATGACAGAGCAGATGTCACCCATCTCCTCGAAATCTACATAATCCACTTGGGCTACAACTGTAACAAATTATTCTTGAACTTTAGTTTCCTGCATTATCCCAATTCCTTTGTTTGTATAGCACCGTTAATTCAATTACAATCCTAAAACCATCCTTCAAAGCTGAAAAAAGGACAATAAACAGCATTTCCTAAAGTCTGACATCTGGCTTACTTTGAGGGACATTAGACAACATTACATTACATTAGATGACTTTACTGTAGCAGGCAGTCTGCCCGGATAATGGATGCCTTTTTTCCATTCTGAATGAGCTCATTTGAAGAAAGCCTTACCGTAGCTCAACTTACTCTGTTTTTTGCCATCAGCCTGGCCTCCAACAGCCAAGACCAACACCCTTCCTCTATGATTTCATCTAGCATCAGGATGATTGACAGCTGCATGTGAAGCCCTGACATTTACTTTTTGCAGCTATAGAAGTATCTGAAACCTCAATCAACAGTTTTACACAAGTTCATATTACTCAACACTACCATTGTAAGCTTTCATGTATTCACAACCTGATCCCTGAACAATCTTAGTTCAGTTTTGTAAAAACAACCTAAACTATGTAGTACAAGACATGGCACAAGTGGCGTTTTTACACCAGTGTAGGACAAAGTTCCCCGTAACCATAATAAGAAAAACCAGAGAGAAACCACTCACAGCTGCTCAAATGTGCCATGGAAGAAAGTGGAGCTGAGGAGTGAATGAGTGACTAAACAGGTATCCCGTTGACTTATGCTGAGCTTAATGCGATCCATGTAATATTTACAAAGTAATAACGTCATGAATCAAACAGATGCTGAAAGAGAATTGGCCCATGGCAAGGTTACGCCATCAGTACAGCGTCTGTTCAGACACAAAGTGTGAGATTTGCATTCAGCACATCCAGGACTGAAGACCATATGATTGGCTGTGGGATTGGACAGGTTCCAAGTCTGGTTCATGTCAGTGAAATAATACAGAAATTTTACTGTGTATCCAATTTTATGTACCTTATTGTTCCAAGGAACAATAATGATACACCGTAACCAAAGAGAGTCAGATGGTGTGCAGCTAAGGTATGTCTGCCTATCATTAATAAATCTGACATGTCTGTTGCCAGTTTGGTGTTTTCATAAAGGACTTTCCATATTGCTTTGTATGAGGTAACTCTGGTGTATTTCTTGTTATTATCTTGTGAGGGAAACTTGATGACAGGGCAACAGTGCTTATAAATTTAATGTAAACTCTCCTTCGAACTTGAATCAAAGCCTGTGCTTTGTCATTATAGCTTTCTCCCTGTGGCTTGCAATTTCCAGTGCATCTATAGATGTAAAAGGTTGATGGATAGCGAGTGCCTTGGCTTTGCGTTTAAGCATACAGTATAGTACAACCCCTCCCAAAAAACATACATCTATAGGCAACTGCATGGCCTCAAATGCCACGAAATCTACTATGTTAACAAAAGTAAGAGTAAGAACATGTGCTTTACCTCATTCCAAGTTCTACTATAAATAGCTCAAACTGCTCCAAAAACATGCCTCAGTGCCCCTGTCACAGTCACTGGGTCTCCTTGACACCCTTTTACGCAAGCCATTCTTCCTATTTTCCATGTTTTCATTTGCTAATGATCGTTGATGCATTAACCAGAGATATTTCAACCATCATCTCCAAGAACAAGGACTGCATGGCAACATGGTGTGTGATTTGGACAGTTTTATTGGTTATACTCATGTTAAACTGGTCCAAAAATACTGACTTTGCAGAAATTTCCCTTGTGTCACAAAGCCTGTGTAAACACTGCTTTGTGAAGAGCAGCCATAACCCAGTCCCAGGTTGGCTTCTCTAAACTGTAAAACCTTAGATTTCTGCCTGGCAATGATAATATAATGGTCCATCACCTCTCTTTATTTGGCTTTTTCTCTCACGCATCCCTGCTTTTCTCCCTACAGCAACCAAATTGCCACAGTGAACTCTCCACAATTTTCAAAGTCATAACACTTCTTCTGTACAAGTAATTTTCTTTCACATTATATTACTGATTGTGTTTTGCTAGCTCATTCTCTTCTGCACTCCTTCCATTCCTCTCTATTTTGATGTTGACCATTATATAAGAAACAAATGCGTCTCTCCAGGTGGCCACCACACTTCCAAAATTTGAAGGCTTGATATTCCTTTCGGCTGCATGGTGGTGTAGTGGTTAGTACTGTTGCCTCACAGCAAGAAGGTTCTGGGTTCAAGCCCAGTGGCTGAGGGGGGCCTTTCTCCTTTCTCTTCTGCATGTTCTCCTCATATCTGTGTGGGTTTCCTCTGGGTGCTCCAGTTTCCCCCACAGTCCAAAGACATGCAGGTTAGGCTAATTGGTGACTCTAATTGACCGTAGGTGTGAGTGTGAATGGTTGTTTGTCAGCCCTGCAGTGATCTGGCAACTTGTCCAGGGTGTACCTCACCTCTTGCCCATAGTCAGTTGGGCTAGGCTCCAGCTTGCCTATGACCCTGCACAGGATAAGTGGTTCCGGATAATAAACGAATCTTGCCTCCTAAATTCTTTAGATAGAAAAGTCATGACAGATCTCAAACAAATCTATTGTACGAAACTATTTAATGCAGCATTCTTTCCTGTTTGACTGCCAGTGAAGCACCTGATGAAATCAAAAGTGTTCTTAATTTGTATTTTCATTCTATACTTCATTTGCATTCTTGTTACAGTCCTTCTTCTCTTCCATTCTTGTTTTGGGAAAATACATTTTGTACATTCCCAGACCAATTTAACATTTTTGTCCTCATTATTAACCACTGGTGGTTTTAACCAGAAGCTAAAAGCCTCACCAAATGTTTGACCCAACCCTAACCAAACACAAGCATAACCATTTACCTAATGTCAAAAGTCAAAGTCCCTCCCATTCCAGGACCTGATCTTCCCAGGCAGTCTCCTGTCCCAGTACGAACCAGGCAATTAGCACATTGCGTGGTGCCGATCTCCATTTCCATAATGCTCGGCCTCTCGCCTATTGCATAGTGGGTGGCTAGTCCTCTGGTAATGTACCTGATGTACCCACAGCAGAAGTTTTTCATCAGTATAAATACTAGAAGATCAAGGGCTTCTTTTACCAGTTTTGCAATGTGCAAAAAGAGATCTGCTTTCCTTGGAGAATTTCACAAAATGATTGCAGTTTCTGGCAATGAACATACATTATATTGCTAAAAGTTTGTGGACACCTGACCATCACACCTTATATGTGGGCCTTCCCTAAACTGTTGTCAAAAAGTAGGAAGCACACAATTGTCTAGAATGTCTTTGTATGCTGTAAGATTATGATTTCCCTTCATTGGAGTTAACAGGCCTATTCCAAACCTGTTGCAACATGACAATGACCCTGTGCAAAAAAGTGAGATTGATGTGGAAGAATTTTACTGCAACCCCACTGTATACCTTTGCACGGCAGGGCTTCTTGTTCAACATTAGTGCCCAACCTCACTAAAATTCTTGCGGCCGAATGGACAAATCTCCACAGGCACACTCCAAAAACTAGTGGAAAAAAAGAGTCAAGGCTGTTTTAGCAGTAAAGTGAGAACAACTCCATATTAATGTTCATGGTTTTGGAAAGGGGCAGCACGGTGGTATAGTGGTTAGCACTGTTGCCTCACAGCAAGAAGGTCCTGGGTTCGAGCCCAGTGGCCAGCGAGGGCCTTTCTGTGTGGAGTTTGCATGTTCTCCCCGTGTCTGTGTGGGTTTCCTCCGGGTGCTCCGGTTTCCCCCACAGTCCAAAGACATGCAGGTTAGGCTAATTGGTGGCTCTAAATTGACTGTAGGTGTGAATGGTTGTTTGTCTCTGTGTCAGCCCTGAGATAACCTGGCGACTTGTCCAGGGTGTACCCCACTTCTTGCCCATAGTCAGCTGGAATAGGCTCCAGCTTGCCTGCGACCCTGTAGAACAGGATAAGCAGTTACAGATAATGGATGGATGGATGGATGGTTTTGGAAAGTAATGTTCATTTAGCACATCTGGTTGCAATGGTCAGCTGTTCACATACTTTGGGCCATACAGTGTACATTGTAGTGTCTATACATGTAGCTTTTCATCAACTTTACTTAGCATAAAAAAGAAATGGATGGTCTTTACCATAATACCAAACAACAGGGGTGCACATGGAAAACAGCTTAGGCAGACAGGAATGGGAAGCAAACAAAAGGTTACAGTAATAAGGAGAAAATTGCTATTAGTGGTAATAGGCTAGGTTGAAGATGCCAGTGTTGATGGTGGCCAGTGGAAGTTGCCCTGTGAGTTCTCTTACCATGCTTTCCATTTCCCTCAGACTTTGCTTTGTATCAGTGAGGAATCAATTCAAACTCTCCCTAAGGATTTTGTGGAACCTCCTGAGTCATCCAATGGATGTCCATATGACCTTTGATCCTGCAATGGACAATGCCCTCCGCTTTCATTAAAGGGGACAAATCATAAAAACCTACTTTTTCATTGCTTGTGCACATACATTTGGGTATCTGGAGTCCCTGTCAAACCCCAAACTCTGAAATAAGACAACCCAGTCGATTTATTTTGGCCTGTCTGCCTATTTCAGAAAACATCTGTTTCAACAAGCCTGGTTCCACTTTCAGTGTCTCATTAGAATGATCCCGCCCCCTCATCTGAGTATCTCCATTCATGACTTGAGAACTGCCTTTGTGAATGAATATTCATGAGGAAAGTGCTACCTAATTGGCCGGCAGAAGAAGGGGATGGAGTGAGCAGTGGCTCGTTATGATTTAAAATAACAGACACTCAAATTGGCCGGTTTAGGAGGGCTGTTTAGACAGGGTGAGAAGGAGCCATGGTGCGTTATCCTTGTAGTATTTTGACCAAAGCATGTCATAGACATTTCATTAAGACCTCAGCTAATTGTGTCAACTTGTGGAAAAGGGTTATAATATGTCACCTTTAAATGGTTAGAGCATCCAGTCTTAGTTAATTCACTGTACTGATACACTTTTGTATCCTACCTATGACTATTTCCATGTGTATTCCCTATTTCCTCATTCTTTGCTTATAGTTTTATCTGGATTTGACTTCTGCCTTTTCCTCTGGATTTTGAACATGAATTTGCTTGTACTCATCCTTTATGCCTGCTTTTTACTCCTTCTTTGGCCATCACTCTCAGACTTCCTTTAGTAAACACATGGAGCATAAAGTATTGTGTCTTACACCTCACTCCTGCTGGCTACAGATGACTTCAGCTATCTAACCACCCATTTTTTTCTCATCGGGTCACCTTTATTAAATGTTTAAGAGCATAATCTAACACAGCTGTATCCTATGAGTTTAAAACAGCTCATCCAACTTAACACACATAAAGAGAGCTAGTGTCTCATGATGCAATAACTGGAGAGGCTAAGGTATAAATACGTATGAGCCATCTGGGCCAAAAAGATAGATTTCACATTGGGATCAGTGAAGCCAGCCAAATTTAACACAGCAACCCTAACTCCTCTTTTTAGTCTGAAATCAAATGAACAGTCTGAGATGAATCATTATTCCTCTAGGAATGGTATATCAAAAAAACCTTTTATTCCGTTTTGAGTTATCTGTTGAATAAGGCAGTCGCCCTGTGCAATTTTGTTGCTGTTTCTGCTTCCCTTCTTTAAAAAATGCTGTGTTTCTTGCAGCACACAGCATGATACCACAAACCATGAATGTTCTTGCAAGGATACATGTTTTAAAAATCAGTATTTTAACTGATGAGCTTTCAAGACCTGGCTGCCAGACTGACATCTGACCCCAGCACTCTTATGACCTCAGTTACAACTGAGAGAGCTGATCATCAGTGGCTCATGACCATAACCTTTGGTGGGATAGGATGACATTAATAATGACATTATTATGCCTCAGATAAAATAAAGTCAAGATATCATCACACTTGACTTCCTATAGGCTACTATCAAGTGAATTGTTAGAGTAAGAGCCCGGTCCCACAACACCGATAACTATAACTATACCTTTAATTACAACTATGACTATAGCTATTCCTGAATTTAGTTCCAGTCTGGAGCAGTCACACCACGACTATAATCCTGACTATAATATCGGTTGGTCCTGACACTCAGGTAAATAAATGCATGCAAATAAGGAATAGTCATGGAAGTTTTTTCCAAGTAGTAGCACATTATTCTGGGTCATACTGTACAGCTTGGACTTCAAAACAACCCATGTACACACTCCGGTGGTTGACAAAATACAGATAGGTCATGGACTACAGAAATATAATAAAAAAGGATACAAAGTATGGAGTGGTTACGGATTTTAATATGGATGCATCATGGATGCTAATAATTTATGGATTGGTCACGGACATTTTAGCATATTACAGATTGGTTACAGATTTCATACAAATGATGCATCACGGAAAAAAAAATTAAGAAGTCTAAAACAATTAAATGTTTGGACTGCTGAAGTTCATAATTAAAATATCTTACCTGCATTTATATGTTTACTTTATTAATTTACTATTGATATTTCACAGAAAATCACATATCTGTGAATAAAAGATCCGTGCTTTGTATTATATTTTTTTTTCCATGAATCCGTATTCCGTGACTTCATGATGCAACAAGGATGTACAAAGATGTCCGGGGAAAATAGCACGTGCTCAGACAACATCACATGGAAACAATTACCTGATTGGTCAGATGTTTTATCGGATCAGGTCCAGGCCTGGAAAAATCACTCCAGAAGCAATCTCACCGATACCAATAAACCCAGGCCTGGGCTATAGGTATTGTTATTGGTCTGGTGTGACCACCAACCACATACAGTGGATATAAAAAGTGTACACACCCCATTAAAATGATAGGTTTTTCTGATGTAAAAAAAAATGAGAAACATAATTTCAAAACTTTTCCCATCTTTAATGTGACCTATAGCCTGTACAATTCAATTGAAAAACAAACAAATCTGTTAGGGGGAAAGCATAAAAAATGTACAATAAGTTGGTTCCATAAGTGTACACACCCTTAAACTAATACTTTGTTGAAGCACCTTTTGATTTAATTACAGCATTCATTCTTTTTGGGTCGGAGTCCATCAGCCTGCCACATCTAGACTTGGCAATATTTGCCCACTCTTCCTTGCAAAAGAGCTCCAAATCTGTCAGATTGCGAGGGCGTCTCTTATGCACAGCCCTCTTCAGGTCACCCCACAGATTTTCAATTGGATTTAGGTCTGGGCTCTGGCTGGGCCATTCCAAAACTTTTTGGGGTCATTGTCATGCTGAAAGATGAAATTCCTCTTCATCCTCAGCTTTCTAGCAGACACCTGAAAGTTTTGGACCAAAATTGACTGGTATTTAGAACTGTTCATAATTCCCTCCACCTTGACTAAAGCCCCTATTCCAGCTGAAGAAAAACAACCCCAGAACATGATGCTGCCACCACCATGCTTCACTGTGTGTATGGTGTTCTTTTGATGATGTGCAGTGTTGTTTTTGCGTCAAACATACCTTTTGGAATTGTGGCCAAAAAGTTCACCCTTGGTTTCATCAGACCATAACACATTTTCCCACATGCTTTTGGGAGAGCTGATGTATTTTTTTGCAAAATTTAGCCAGGCCTGGATGTTTTTCTTTGACCCTACCTCATAGTCCAGACATATGGAGAATATGGAAGATTGTTGTCACATGTAGTACACAACCAGTACTTGCCAGAAATTCCTGCAGCTCCTTCAGTGTTGCTGTAGGCCTCTTGGCAGCCTCCCTGACCAGATTTCGTCTTGTCTTTTCATCAATTTTGGAGGGACATCCAGTTCTCGGTAATGTCACTGTTGTCCCATATTCTCTCCACTTCTTGATGACTATCTTCACTGTACTCCATGGTATATCTAATGCTGTGGAGATGTTTTTGTCTCCTTCTCCTGACTGATACCTTTCAACAATGAGATCCCTTTGATGCTTTGTAAGCTCTCTGTGAACCCTGGCTTTTGCTGGAGGATGCAACTGAGTAAATGTCTGAACTTTATTTGGGGTTAATCAGAGTCATTTTAATTGATGGCAGGTGTGAATCCAAAAAGACTGACTGCTGTAATTAAATCAAACGGTGCTTCAACAAAGTATTAGTTTAAGGGTGTGCACACTTATGCAACCAGCTTATTGTACATTTTTTATTTTTTATGTTTTTCCCCCTTAACAGGTTTGTTTGTTTTTCAATTGAATTGTACAGGTTATAGGTGGGCAGCACGGTGGTGTAGTGGTTAGCGCTGTCGCCTCACAGCAAGAAGGTCCGGGTTCGAGCCCCGTGGCCGGCGAGGGCCTTTCTGTGCGGAGTTTGCATGTTCTCCCCATGTCCATGTGGGTTTCCTCCGGGTGCTCCGGTTTCCCCCACAGTCCAAAGACATGCAGGTTAGGTTAACTGGTGACTCTAAATTGAGCGTAGGTGTGAATGTGAGTGTGAATGGTTGTCTGTGTCTATGTGTCAGCCCTGTGATGACCTGGCGACTTGTCCAGGGTGTACCCCGCCTTTCACCCGTAGTCAGCTGGGATAGGCTCCAGCTTGCCTGCGACCCTGTAGAACAGGATAAAGCGGCTAGAGATAATGAGATGAGCAGAGGTGGAAAGAGTACTAAAATATTATACTCAAGTACAAGTACTGTTACTCTGATGAAATTTTACTTAAGTACAAGTAAAATTACCAGACAAAAAATCTACTCAAGTAAAAGTAAAAAGTAGATCATTTAAAATGTACTTTGAGTAAAAGTAAAACGTTACTTTTAACAATGGGTGTTTTCTGCCTCCATTGTGTTGTGCAAAAATGAAAAAGAAGAGGAAACAAGGATATATGTACATCTCAACCCAGATGTTTTATTTAAAGGAAGTGTATCAAATTGAATGCTTAGGATAATGCTGCATTAAAACTGAGACAAACAAAAAAGGTCAATACACACAGTCATGTCGTTTACATCGCCCTGACCACACACAAAGCATTGTACACGAAATATGAAAGTGAAATGTTGCACCGAAATCTCGTAGCTTGCCTGTGTGCACTGTGTGTTATTGAACAATTCAATTCAAACATTATTTGTTTTGCTTAGTATTCCTTTCTGGCCTGTTGGATGTAGAATGGTAGGAGGACTGATCACGTCAGGTTGGCGAGCTAACTTGCTCGCATGATTAGCCAACCGAATAACAGACTAGTTACCGTTATGTTACAGTACCAACAGGTTGCTACTTCGACATTAGCAATGCCATCCACTATTTTTGGAATATAACCAGCCTATTGTCGGTTTTACTATGGAAAGGAAACATTATGATCAGGGGCGCAGATACGTTTTTTGAACTGGGGGGGACAAAAAACTGGGGGGGACAAAAAACTGGGGGGGACAAAGCTGCCAGCAAACCAACCCCAATCCCGATATGCCTGTCAAACTTGTTGTGGGTAACCATAGCAACCAAGCTCGAGCTCGCAACCTGTGCAGTCTGCGCAGCTCAACCAACCGAATATCAGTCTTTGTTTTGTTTTATGTGAGTTGTTGCAACTATGTATACACTGCTGTGCACCTCAATAAACCGAATGGTAATTAGTCTTTTGATTTTTCCGTGAGGTTTGCCTTATGCAAAGAAAGACAACATAGATGTTTTTTCCTCCCTATAAGTGGGGGGGACCGAACGAGGTGAATTTAAATCTGGGTGGGACGAATCCCACCCATCCCACCCTCTATCTGCGCCCGTGATTATGATGCCAATGACAATACTTACCTCAACATGCTTGCGCAGATTAGACGTCGAATTTTTGTATGCCGCAATGGTTGTCTTCTTGGGCACACATAATCTGCATTGCATAATGAAACTGTCACCCCTTTTCTCTACGAAGCTGAAGTGATCATGTATGTAGGGCCAGGGGTGCACTTCATTACTGGAAGAAATTGCGTTTTCTGCAGGGTCGTCCACCACAGGTTCCTCGGTCTCCTCCATGTCCGCAGGGGCGCTTTATCAACACCCATGGCCCAGGGGCTAGGCCCCTCATAGGCTACCTGTCAACCCTACCCTTACCGTTGGCCAGGAAAACACTCTTATTTTATTTGCAATATGTGTCAAGCATTTACAGTGTAAGCGCGTAATTAGCCTAGAAGCCTACGATAGGTTACGTTTGGCTCAGCGTAGCTGCGCAAGGCCCACGCTCACATCGCTCAACACATCCGACCACAGAGGGAGAGAAGAACACGCGCATTATCATTACAGAGCCGGTTCTGATTATTACCACGGACAGGACAGTGATACTGCGTAACTTTCACGCAGGGGCATGGCCAGAGATAACCACACAAGCGCGCGTGCACTAATGTAGACCTATGTGTTGTAAACATAAAACACACACACCTACAGACAAGTCCTTTTAAAAAATAAAATACATAAAAATAGCTCGGCGGCATGAAAACAAACATTCACTGCAAGACAAGGTGCCCTAGAATCGCCATCAGTTTTTAATATCTATATGGACTTTGTTGTCAGGATTGCACAGCATGAGATATCAAAACTGTACCCAGATACAGGCTTCAAGTTCAGATATTGCATTCCAAATGAGGTATCCACAAGAGAAATGCGTACGAAAGCACGAGCATCAGGAGAGGGTTGCATAACAGAGATTCTATACGCAGATGATCAGGCCATACTCGCTGGATCCATCGAGGAGCTTCAGAATATTCTTCAGTTGTATGATAAGACCTACACCCGCTTTGGTTTACAAATATCATATGTCAAAACAGAAACAATGGCTTTTAACGTCAATGAGGATATCAAATGTAAACCAAGTATAATTTCCCTTGGCGGCACTAATATTAAAAACGTCCGCACCTTTAAATATCTTGGTTATAATGTCAGCAACTGTGATAAATCCTCACACTTCCTGCATGCTAGGATAAGTGCTGCATTCATGAAATGGAATGAACTGAAACACGTTCTAACCGACCACCGAATACTACTAAAAACCCGTATAAAGTTCCTAGTGGCGTGCGTTCGATCTAGTCTCCTGTACAGCACACAGGCATGGCAACTATCATCCAGTGAAATTCACAAAATTGAGGTAGTGTGGCACGGCTTCCTAAGGAAAATGATTAAAGGTGGATATAAACAAAAGAATGCCCCTGACCAAAAGAACACTACAAATGAAGATATAGACTGGAGCTACAAGATGTCCAATGCTGACCTCCGGAAACTGACAGGAACCCAGGATATAAAACTATCCTGCTACGTACAACAACTAAAATATATTGCTCACGTTTGCCAGATGGGCAATAACCAAGTGCAAAAGCAGCTCCTGTTTGACAAAAATGGTTACAAATGGACGAAATGGGAAAATCTGCTGGGCACAGACACCCAACAGATAAGACGCATGATGATGGACAAATCAAACTTTGAGCAACTGCTGCAACTCCTACAGCAGAAGCACCCCTAGAGAGTTTAACTTTTGACAGGGGAACATGATGATGATGATGATGAAGGTACTTGGCTCGGCGGCCACATAAAACGTAAACACCATGGACAGCGGCCAAACTCATAACTCTACAGACCGAAATACACGAAACCAAGTCCTACTAGGGTCTATTTTACCGATCTATGTTCAAGCATCATGCAAGTCTTCCTTCTCCTTGAATAAGACCGTGCATTCAACTGCCTTTTTGACATGACTGCATCGAAATACCACTCAACAATATTTCACGCACTCATCTCATCTCATTATCTCTAGCCGCTTTATCCTTCTACAGGGTCGCAGGCAAGCTGGAGCCTATCCCAGCTGACTACGGGCGAAAGGCGGGGTACACCCTGGACAAGTCGCCAGGTCATCACAGGGCTGACACATAGACACAGACAACCATTCACACTCACATTCACACCTACGGTCAATTTAGAGTCACCAGTTAACCTAACCTGCATGTCTTTGGACTGTGGGGGAAACCGGAGCACCCGGAGGAAACCCACGCGGACACGGGGAGAACATGCAAACTCCACACAGAAAGGCCCTCGCCGGCCCCGGGCTCGAACCCAGGACCTTCTTGCTGTGAGGCGACAGCGCTAACCACTACACCACCGTGCCGCCCTATTTCACGCACTCCATCAAGAAAAAAATTAAACATGATGAACACGAGCATACTGTTTTGAGCATACGATTTTTTAAAAAGAAACTAGCTACATCAAAGTCCTTCAATAAACCCATCCTTTAGCGCAAATGAGCTTAACCTAGTTCAAAGCATGACGCTAGCAGTAGCTGCATAAAGCAAAATCATGTGGGCCTTTCGTCAACAACAAGCCACGGCGGGCAAACATTAATAATCAAGTGTCCTTACCTTAAAACGCTGTCTTGACCACAGAACTTCTCAAGTATTTCACTTAAATCCACATGGGTTAACAACACACCCAACACAGCTAGCGAGAAATGTGGATCTGCGCTAGCTTTGTATTGCTATTCCCCTCAGTATGCTTACTCTGTCTGCTGCCCGAACTGTGAGCATTATAGGCTACAATCTTTTCATCAATTTCTTCAGTAGATGCCGTTTTAGACATTTTATTATCCCCATCGAAATATGCTATTATACTAACAGGATTATAACTCAAATCACAACTGATTTATTTTACTGTTGGACAGATCATAGCATATCTAGCCTAGCTGCACATAGCCTAGCTGCTGGTAGGCTGATAACTGATAAGTAGCTGATATTCTGAACAGATTGGTGATCCTTACCTTAAAAAAGTCTGTGACTTTAGGCAACGATTCTATCATTACCTGCATCTCTCTCTTTTTTCCTTTTATGCGCCCCGCTAACATGTGAACGCTTCATCTTTCAAAGCCTCTAAATTTGTGTCTCAGTAGTCTGCAGCCTTTGGCGCGCTTTCGTGCGTGACGTTACATTTTGTTACATTTTATTCTGGTCCAGTTGTGGGTGTTCGTTTTGCGAACCACATCCACCATGTCTCTAACAGCAGGCTACTGTGCGCTCATTTATTTCTAACCTTATTTCTATCCGTACATTAATGTAGGCCCACGATTCCGACAGTTTATTATATGATTAATATTACAAGGCCCCTGATTGGCTGTGGCCCAGGGGCTTGAGCCCCCCGAAGCCCCCCCTTAAAGCGCCGGTGCATGTCCGCCATCGTCTGTGTGAGACTCGCGCGCGCGTCAACTGTCCTTCCCGTGATTCATTTCCAGAACGCATTTCCCCTTCTCCGTTTTAGCCTTTTTTTATTTTTTATTTATTTATTTTTTACTCAGTAACGGTTGTGATGTAAAATGTACCGAAGTACACTACTTAAAAGAAAACATACTAAAGTAAAAGTACACTCTTTAAAAATTACTTGAAAAAGTATAAGTACACAAAAAAGCTACTCAAGTACAGTAACGTGAGTAATGTAATTCGTTACTTTCCACCTCTGGAGATGAGATGAGGTTATAGGTCGCATTAAAGGTGGGGAAGTTTTGAAATTATTTATCATGGTCTCATTTTTTTATATCAGAAAAACCTATCATTTTAACAGGGTGTGTACACTTTGTATATCCACTGTAAACTGCAGGGGACCGATTTATATATAGTTATCATTAACATTATAGTTGTAGTTATAGTTATCGGTATTGTGGGACCGGGTCTGAACCCAGGAATAGGCAGTTGAGAGTTGACAACATCCAGTCATCTGACATATAACAAAGATTATTCTTTTTCTCAGCCTTTGCATCTCAAACATGGTCACTGGGGTGCACACACATTTTTGGTGTGCAGATATTATCCGATCCATTATCCTTCTTTCCCTCTCCCAAATGTTCAGTATATCTTACAATAGAAATTGTTCTATATATCATAGACACACTGTCTGCACTTACACTTTTGGGAAGTTTTTTTTGTGTGTGTGTGTGTGTGTGTGTGAAAATGCATTAGATTTAATTCCAATTATTTGCTACAAAACAAGAGCTTGGCAGCTGCAGAGTGTTTTTAAACAGCCTTAATTAACAACCCTGTCATTAACTCTCCTTTCTGCTGCTCGTCTTCCATTCATTCATATCGTGACGATGGGGCAGTGTGATTCTTTCCCCAATGGACCTTGATTAACACTTGCTGCAGTTCCCATTTTTGACTAATAACTGATTAAATAACTCTGTGATGTTAAATCGGGAGTGAGCATGCTGACCTATGATTGTGCAACACCTAGAAAGGTGAGCAAATCAATGGAACATTGGCTTTTATGCTATCCACATTCATTGGATATGAGCAATTGCGTGCTCTGATTGGCTACACTACTACTAGGATATCAGCTCATATAACGTGAGTAGAGAAAAACAAAATGGCGGAGCGTGTTGTTGAACCAACCAAGGACGAAATAAAAACTCTACTTGAAAACAAAACCCCAAAAATTGTTATCAAGTATTTAAAAGAAACAGAAATAGCTAAAAGAATATAGTTTTTTTTTCCCCAATAGCTCCTGTGCCACACTACAGCCCAGTCAATGGCGGTAATGCACCTTTAAGTTGGTTTGCCAACCGCCAAATAATCCTAAAGAAGAAGAAGAAGAAGAAAACCCCAAAAATACAAATAAAAACAACAAAATATGGAATAAAAGTACAGTATTTGATGGTAAGAACCTATCTTTTTTATTTTTCAAGAATTATTATTATAGCTTTGTTCACAAATTGCTACTGTCATTTTGCCGGTTTGTTTACATTCTAAGCAGAAATTATTCTGTCAGACCTTTTGTATAAAGTTTATTATTTACTGAATTTGCAAAAAATAAAAATAAAAAGGCTCTATTTCTCAAAATCCAGTGAACATGGATAGAATTAAACAGTTATTCCACTCAATCTCATTGTATATGGCTTATAGCCGACTTGGTGCTACACATCTTGTCGGCTATCAGCTCATATACCGTATGACAATTTCATGGAATAACTGTTAAATATCTGTTATAAGTGTTGCTCAGGCGGCACGGTGGTGTAGTGGTTAGCGCTGTCGCCTCACAGCAAGAAGGTCCTGGGTTCGAGCCCCGTGGTCGGCGAGGGCCTTTCTGTGTGGAGTTTGCATGTTCTCCCCGTGTCCGCGTGGGTTTCCTCCGGGTGCTCCGGTTTCCCCCACAGTCCAAAGACATGCAGGTTAGGTTAACTGGTGACTCTAAATTGACCGTAGGTGTGAATGTGAGTGTGAATGGTTGTCTGTGTCTATGTGTCAGCCCTGTGATGACCTGGCGACTTGTCCAGGGTGTACCCCGCCTTTCACCCATAGTCAGCTGGGATAGGCTCCAGCTTGCCTGCGACCCTGTAGAAGGATAAAGCGGCTAGAGATAATGAGATGAGATGAAGTGTTGCTCACTCAAAAAAGTAAATAGTATTTCAACAAACTTTAAAATATATGGAGCACTTTTGAATATAATAATAACTGATAATGAGGAAGATTAACATTTGTATACACAGCTTTCGAAAAAATTAAGAGACCACTTTTAATGGTGATCACCATTGTTCCATAGCTGTATATACTGTATGGAGGTGTAGGGCCAAGCATCTACATCTACAAACACCCAGGCTTGTAGTACTCGAGTCCAGGACTCTGACTCGAGTTCAACTCATGCCCTAATTTTAAAGACTCGTGACTTGACTTGGACTTGAGTGCTGATGACTTGGACTCGTGCATTAACTGCATTCGGACTCATAAATTGGAGATGAGGACTCGGATTTTTTCTTTATTTTTTGTAACATACCATAATAATTTGGCATAAGATATTTATATCTACATTAATTTTATACTAATTTCATGCAAGAGAATGCGCATTCACCTGTTCATACATCATGTTCAGGAACAAACTAACATTAATGGCACTAAAATGCCTGGAGAGAAGCCCCTAGGATTGTCTGCTTTGCTTATACAGACTTATCATGCACTGGGGAAAAAATGCACTGCTATGTGTTCCATATGTAGAAGAACTATCGAGGAGACGACAGGGACAACCTCGAACTTCAATCATCATTTGGTAAGACGACACCCAGAGAAGGAAGTGACACGCTGTGTTCATTGTTCTGCTGATAGCAGGGCTTGCTCATTGACTGATGAACTAGCTAGTGTTAACCCTCTCTCAGGTTATTTGCCCTGTTGATAGTGGGCTTGCTGAGCAATGAACAAGCTTTTTATCTGTAGCCTATGAACTAAAATGGGGCAGTCAGTGGGGCAGTAACATTAGTCCAACACAGTAGCAGAGACGCTTTCACATAAAGGCAGCAACAGCCACCGTCAAATGGCGCGGTTGGAGCCTTGTTCTTGGACTCGACTCGGATCAATAGTGGACTCGACTCGAAATTTTCTTTAATGACTTGGACTTGACTCGGACTTGAACACTGGGGACTCGAGACTGGACTTGGACTCAAGGTTTAGTGACTCGACTACAACACTGCAAACACGATATACTAATAATTCTCTGTAACATATGCAACACTATACCCAGACTACAGCTACATAGAGCACATGAGGAGACACATACACAAGTGGAAAAATACATTCTTTCAAGATAAAACATCTAGATCTAAGCAACCACATCCGGTATGTTCATATAAAAAGCAAGTACATACATTCTTGTTAATCGAAACCACACTGGATTAAACTAAAGCACTATGGAAGCAAGGAAACCCTCAAGCAAGACACACACATAGTTCAGAATTGACCTGGAATTTACTAATGTCCATTAATTCCCACTCAAACTCAACCATCGATACATACAAACCCAGTGATGCTTAACTGTCAAGTAATACAACCTCTGAGTATCTGACCCAAATAGCTCACTAGAGGCTCTCAGTGAAAGCACAGCTGCAAGTCTCACAGACACACACACACACACACACAAAGGCACAAAAATGTATAACTGCTTCAATGCAATCTGGCTGCTCATTCTTTCCCAAGAGAACACATAAATGTTGGACTGCAGCTGTGTTGAACAAACACACACACACACACACACACATGCAGATTATATGAGCAACACAGAGACAATGCGAACATGCAGCTGGGCAGTAAGCGGGTGGATGTTTCCACATCTATCTAAAGGGGAATTCCAACACGTGCTCAGAATTGCATACAGTCCAGATTTGATCATGAATACTCATATCCGATGGTCATCACGCACAGAGGCCTTCGCTAAATCAGTCCCAACTCAGAGGCCCAAACACTGATGCAGTCCTGAGACACAGATTTAGCTGCATTCGTCCTAGCTCATACATCAATATCAATATCATGACTATATGTTTTGGGTCTTAAATACAAACTTGTGCTAAAGACGGGAGCCAAAACACAAATGAGCTGGAAATCAGTTAAACCTGGACAAAGATCAGAGTAAAACAAATGCTGAGATGATGAAAATTATTTAGCTTCAGATTTGTCTGGTTTATGTTTATTAAAGTCTTGTGTTTCTTTCTAACTGTAGATATGTGTGTGTGTGTGTGTGTGTGTGTGTGTGTGTGTATATGCACATGTGTGTGTCTTAATTCTACTTACTGAGAGCAACACATTTTGCAGGATGTCTGGTCCAAAATGCCTTTACTAAATTAAGTCTCTCTCTCTCTCTCTCTCTCTCTCTCTCCTCAATCACTGATGTTTGAACTGAGAGAAAGCCTTTGATGGATGTGTCTTGTGTAATCTCCTAGTTAACTGCAAGTACTGATATGTAATACATCTGGACAGGCTCCAGTTTAAGTCAAATGCATTTCCATGGAGCCAGATTCTCAGAAAGGCAAAAGTAGGCCGTGTTGTCGCACATTTTGCTATCTGAGTGGTCGGGTCTGACCCTTATTATAAAGGAATGCGTCTGGCTGTAGAATGTGTGTTTCAGGGCACAAGAATTAGTCACATTTGAAAATGCAGTTTGTTCATTTGCACTAAAATACTAACAGCACAGCGCTCAGATGTGTAAAGGCAATTTATAAACACTCAGTCACGTCAAGCACAAAGAAGCAGAGCTTTGCCTGGTTTGAGATTAGTCATTGTGCTAAGTGTCCCCGTCAGACAAGAGCATATATCTGCTGGAACATCCTGTTGTAAAAGTATTTATTTATTGGCCCTACCCCACCTGCTCTTCCTTAGGGTTATAAGAGGTTCAAAGGTTAAAAACTGACAGGTCAAAGGCTGTCTATGTCTACGTGTGGAATGACATGACCAAGTGAGAGCGCAGAAAGCATGACATTAGAGTTACACACACACACATACATAAAAAAAGGGATGAAACAAGAAAGACATCTTGTGTCTAAGAAGTTGAACAAGCCTTGGGGGCTGGTGTGCAAGAAATCAGTGCCATGCTGAAACCATCTTCTTCCTGCTTAAGACAAACAGCAGTTTCTTCTAACATACAGTGCAGAAACAAACAGCAAATTCATGTATTTTGTCACATGGTGTCTGTAAGAACCCTTTTTCTCATTATTATTATTATTATTACACTAGTAGTTATTGCCTGTGAACCTGATTTCCTCTGAATGGTGCTCTTCACAGGGGCTGTGTTGGGCCTAGGGTTTGGTCATACAGCTGCTTGGAAATGGGCAGTCTACCTGAGGAGTCAGGAGTCAAACATAACATTAGCCATTACTGTTACGTTTGCAGATCAGAGTATAAACAATAGATTCACAGAGACGGTTTACCTGATAGTAACTGAAGCTTTATGTGCAGGGAGGCGAGTTTATATGATGCATCTATCACCAACTTTCTGCTGCCATATTAGCACACTTATAAACAATTACAGAGGTAATGTAATAGATTGATTTCAGTCTATTATGTTAAAAAAAAAAAAACACTCCTAGCAGAAGTCTCCGGCGAGGAGCGTTGATTGTGCGGTCCTGTACAGTCGAAACTCTGAGGTGAGTCAAGGAGGAGATTCTCTGCTGAGGCTGCAGGCAGTGTGTTAGCGTGAGCATGTAGCCTATGGGAAATGATCATGTCTTAGATAAGCACAGCGTGTTAGTGTTAGTGTGAGCATGTAGCCTATGGTAGTGTTTCTCAACCACTGGGCCGTGGCCCATGAGTAGGCCGCAAAGCGCCATTTAGTACGCCGTGAATTTTTTTTTTCCAAGTTGAAGCTAATTTTTAATCTTTTACTTATACAGTTGCTGGGTTGCATTCGATGTCACATCCGCCTCATTAAGCTACAGTCACACTACAGCGCGCAATGCTTTGCAATGAGTTATCAATGACAATGAGGCATTTTGATGGCAATATACACATGAGCTAAAAGTTGTGGTCACGCAGCAGATGAACACTTGACTGTCACACCTTTGCGAGGTTGAGTTTGGCGCACCTCGAGCGGCCGCACGCACGCTCGGAGCACGTTGTGTGCGTGCTCGGGACCCAGTTGCTGTAGGAAACACCAGACACTGATTTGAGCGCAATCAGCATGCACAGATAGGGAAGCTGTTTTCACAGAGACTTTGCAAAATATTATCATTATCACTGTCACGTTTGTTTCGAGCCATGTTTATAACACTGTTTAAGTACTCTGTTTTCTGTTTTGCTTTTGTAAAATAAAAAAAAACACTTAGAAGATGGCTTTGGACACTTACAGTAATGCATTTATGTCTGAGGACTGCAGTTGTCATGAAGAGCTTTGCACTCAACTTTCCATCAATGAACAGTTGATAACTTCAACAAAACAAACTTCATGTTAAAACTCTAATGAATTTCCTGGTTTCACAGTTATACTTTGTGACTCAACAGGACACAGTTATAGAAACGAGTTATTTATAATCGCATTGTCTGTCATCACCCAAATGAGGATGTGTTCCCTTTTGAGTCTGGCTCCTCTCAAGATTTCTTTCTCATGTCGTCTGAGGGAGTTTTTCCTTGCCACCGTCGCCACAGGCTTGCTCATCAAGGATAAATTAGGGATGAAATTAGTTCATTTTTAAAGTCTTTCATTCTCTGTAAAGCTGCTTTGTGACAATGTCTATTGTTAAAAGCGTTATAAAAATAAACTTGACTTAAATATCACTCCTGCTAATAAACACTCTTCCTGCACTTAGATGTCTACCGCCGTATATCTTGTAGTGTCTTGATCCCCAGATCCTTACTCCAGCCACATATAAAAAGTTGTACTCCTCCATGCTCTTCCAGGTTTTCATCTGCGTGTCCGTGTAGAACGATGTCTGCAGCACCAGGTACGGTAGTTTGAGATGTCGGGGAACTCAACGAATGGATAATTTTCCAACTCACAGGAAAAATCTTTCTTTATTAGCGTGTAAGGATCTAATCCCATTGAGTGGTTTCTATATCCACTTCTTTTGAGTGTACTTCTTAGTTTTAATAACTTGTTTGTTTGCTGTACAGAAACATGGCAATAAGTTCTTGTGTTAAATCAACCAGACTCCACTTTTGGATCATTAATCCCTTTTGACTGAGAATGCCCTGCATGCATGGTTTTATATTGCCTTCTGGCACATCCATAAAGTTTTAAATACAACAACTACAATTAAAAACAGTTTGCTTTATTGCATTTATTTAATTCCTGGGCTCCATTCTGTAACAGGAAGTGATGTTGCATCCCATTAATACACTTTACAATAGATTATGAGATTCTAATAGAAAAGATAAGCCAAAATAATTGGGGATCTTATTTAATGGGCCCCAACACATTACAAATATGAATGGGTGGGCCACAAAGCAGAAAATGTTGAGAACCCCTGGCCTATGGGAAATGAACAGTGTCTTGGATTAGCACAGTATGTTAGTGTGAGCATGTAGCCTATGGGAAAGGAATAGTGTGTTGGATTAGCACTAATCCCATGTTTTGGAAAATCAAAAATGTTGTCTTGGACCCCTCTGGGGTTTCACCAATCCAGTGCAAAGTATGGAGTATGTGCGTCCAGCGGTGTCGATTTGCACAGGTGAACAGACAGAGAGACAGACAGCCTTCCTTTAGTAGTATAGATATCCAATAATCAAGTCAAGTCAAGTTTATTTGTATAGCGCTTTTAACAATAAACATTGTCGCAAAGCAGCTTTACAGAATTTGAACGACTTAAAATATGAGCTAATTTTATCCCTAAGCTATTCCCAATGAGCAAGCCTGTGGCGACGGTGGCGAGGAAAAACTCCCTCAGACGACATGAGGAAGAAACCTTAAGAGGAACCAGACTCAAAAGGGAACCCATCCTCATTTGGGCAACAACAGACAACATGACTATAGCATTAACAGTCCTAACATAAAGTCAGCTTCATTGATGCTATAAACCCCCCACCGATGGAAACCCGAGCGCAAAACCATTCACGACAACCGCAGTCCCAAAGTCAGCAAGTCAACTGCAGTCCCCAGCCACAAAAGCACCACTGCAAGAGTCCAGAGCGTCCTCCAGGTGCGACCCCCAACTGTCCACATGGGGCCGCCCTCCACAGGAGCAATGCAATGAGACTCCAACCAGACACAGGGCACCAGGATGGATCAGGCAGGTCCAAGGAGCAGAAGAGGTCAGCATCTCGATCCCAGGACCAACATGTAACTCAGAGGGACAGATTTGGGGGGGGGGGGGGGGGGAGAAACACAGGTTGTTAGGTATGCCCAATGTCACCTGAATAAGTAGGAACAGTATACATATTGCACTGAGTACAAGCAGGGACTCCGGCAACTAACTATGACAGCATAACTAAAAGGGGAGAGCCAGAAGGTAACACAGGCATGAGGGAGCCCCGGGACATAAAGCAGCCAGCCACTACACAGTCAACAAACTCGAGTGAGCAAGCGAGTGGGGACTGACAGCATCCATACATCCCAGTTTACCAAAACACTCTATGTCTGAGGACCCTCCAGATCTACACCTTTACCTCATAAACACCATTAACAAAAGGCTTGACTAAACAGATATGTTTTCAGCCTAGACTTAAACACTGAGACTGTGTCTGATTCCCGAACACTACTTGGAAGGCTGTTCCATAACTGTGGGGTTTTGTAAGAAAAGACTCTGCCCCCTGATGTAGCCTTCACTATACAAGGTACCAGCAGATAGCCTGTATCTTTTGATCTAAGTAGGCGTGGCAGGTCATAGAGGAGCAGAAGTTCACTCAGGTACTGTGATGCAAGGCCATTCAGTGCTTTAAAGGTCAATAGTAGTATTTTATAATCAATATGAAATTTGATTGGGAGCCAATGCAGTGTGGATAAGACAGGGGTGATGTGGTCATATTTTCTAGTTCTAGTAAGGACTCTTGCTGCTGCATTTTGAACTAACTGGAGCTTGTAATCTATACACATTGAGAACGCTATAGTAATCCCGACTCAGAGAGGACCAAATACAGACTCAAACTAAACCTGTCCCTTATATCTTATGTAACTAATAAAATGCAATGCAACATGGCATGCTGTTATATAAGAAAATAATCTACGGCATGGTGGTGTAATGCACTCCTAAGTTTAATATTTTCCTATAATAGCATGGCAAATTGTTTTATTGTTCTTTGTGGCAGCGGGGGCGTGGTCAAGCGCCGGTCTGTGACAGGAGGGCAGAGTCAGGGAAGGTAAGTGGCAGAATCACTACACCTGATGTCAATTAACCTGTGTTTGTGTGTCTTCCCAGTGACCGCGCCCTACTTAAGGAGGGAGAGCGAGAGCAGAGGGGCTCTTCCCCGAACCAGACGCCGGTTGGTTGTGTGTCTGTTTAAGTTTATGAAGTTGTTCACTGCAAAGTGTGGCAATAAAACCCCGTTTTCGAACCTGATCTCTGTCCTGCCGTCCTCTGTGCTCCACCCACCCATACAAACTGTTACATTCTTATACAACAGCATTTTCCATCCATCCATTATCCATAACTGCTTATCTTGTGCAGGGTCAAGGGCGAGCTGGAGCCTATCCCAACCATTCACACTCACACCTACAGTCAATTTAGAGCCACCATTTAGCCTAACCTGCATGTCTTTGGACTGTGGGGGAAACCGGAGCACCCGGAGGAAACCCACGCAGACATGGGGAGAACATGCAAAATCCACACAGAAAGGCCCCCGTCAGCCACTGGGCTCAATCCCAGCCTTCTTGCCGTGAGGTGACAGTGCTAACTACTACACCATTGTGCTGCCCTACAACAGCATTTTGCCAGTGAATACCATTTTCTACTTCTATTTCTTTTATCCATTTATAGTTACCCCATCTTGAAGACTTTCCCATTGTTGGAAAATGTAAGGGAACAGCTTTATCTTACAGTTCCTATATGGACAGAAGACTTTTTTCATAAAAGTTAATTATTTCCTTCCAGAAAGCCTCACCAGTCAAACATATATGTATTTTTATACATTATTAAATAACAGCACCTTATTTTAATATGGACCCTTATTGTTCAGTTTAAATGATGTGAGAATCTGCTACACAAGTTCTTATGTTACTAGAGAACAGTGGCGAACCGTTTCTATTAGAGCTGGGACTTCAGCAGCTCAGCTAAAACTTAGCTAGACACACCAAAGAAGCAAAAGGACAAAGGATTGTGCAAGGGATTAGTGGCAGGGTGCCAGGTCATTCTGTTGTGTGCAATTGTCAATGTTGATTTTAATAGTAACTAAGTAAACAGGTGTTGCCAGGCAAAACAAACCTCACCTGGCAGCACTTATGTTATACCTACAACCCCGATTCCAAAAAAGTTGGGACAAAGTACAAATTGTAAATAAAAATGGAATGCAATGATATGGAAGTTTCAAAATTCCATATTTTATTCAGAATAGAACATAGATGACATATCAAATGTTTAAACTGAGGAAATGTATCATTTAAAGAGAAAAATTAGGTGATTTTAAATTTCATGACAACAACACATTTCAAAAAAGTTGGGACAAGGCCATGTTTACCACTGTGAGACATCCCCTTTTCTCTTTACAACAGTCTGTAAATGTCTGGGGACTGAGGAGACAAGTTGCTCAAGTTTAGGGATAGGATTGTTAACCCATTCTTGTCTAATGTAGGATTCTAGTTGAACTGTCTTAGGTCTTTTTTGTCATATCTTCCGTTTTATGATGCGCTAAATGTTTTCTATGGGTGAAAGATCTGGACTGCAGGCTGGCCAGTTCAGTACCCGGACCCTTCTTCTACACAGCCATGATGCTGTAATTGATGCAGTATGTGGTTTGGCATTGTCATGTTGGAAAATGCAAGGTCTTCCCTGAAAGAGATGTCATCTGGATGGGAGCATATGTTGCTCTAGAACCTGGATATACCTTTCAGCATTGATGGTGTCTTTCCAGATGTGTAAGCTGCCCATGCCACACGCACTAATGCAACCCCATACCATCAGAGATGCAGGCTTCTGAACTGAGCGCTGATAACAACTTGGGTCGTCCTTCTCCTCTTTAGTCCGAATGACACGGCGTCCCTGATTTCCATAAAGAACTTCAAATTTTGATTCATCTGACCACAGAACAGTTTTCCACTTTGCCACAGTCCATTTTAAATGAGCCTAGGCCCAGAGAAGACGTCTGCACTTCTGGATCATGTTTAGATACAGCTTCTTCTTTGAACTACAGAGTTTTAGCTGGCAACGGCGGATGGCACGGTGAATTGTGTTCACAGATAATGTTCTCTGGAAATATTCCTGAGCCCATTTTGTGATTTCCAATACAGAAGCATGCCTGTATGTGATGCAGTGCCGTCTAAGGGCCCGAAGATCACGGGCACCCAGTATGGTTTTGCGGCCTTGACCCTTACGCACAGAGTTTCTTACAGATTCTCTGAATCTTTTGATGATATTATGCACTGTAGATGATGATATGTTCAAACTCTTTGCAATTTTACACTGTTAAACTCCTTTCTGGTATTGCTCCACTATTTGTCGGCGCAGAATTAGGGGGATTGGTGATCCTCTTCCCATCTTTACTTCTGAGAGCCGCTGCCACTCCAAGATGCTCTTTTTATACCCAGTCATGTTAATGACCTATTGCCAATTGACCTAATGAGTTGCAATTTGGTCCTCCAGCTGTTCCTTTTTTGTACCTTTAACTTTTCCAGCCTCTTATTGCCCCTGTCCCAACTTTTTTGAGATGTGTTGCTGTCATGAAATTTCAAATGAGCCAATATTTGGCATGAAATTTCAAAATGTCTCACTTTCGACATTTGATATGTTGTCTATGTTCTATTGTGAATACAATATCAATTTTTGACATTTGTAAATTACTGCATTCCATTTTTATTTACAATTTGTACTTTGTCCCAACTTTTTTGGAATCGGGGTTGTATATGTTGATAATGGTAATATTTCTCAATCATCAGCTGTCAGGTTATAGTCCTATGAAAATCCATTACCTTGAGTTTGACATTTCAAAGTCATTCAAGGTCAAAGATCATGGTGCCAAATGAAAGCCCATATGGCACTTACTATAAGTTGATAAGGGTAAACATCTGTCTACCATCAACCGTTTTCAAGTTACAGCCCTCTGAAAATCCATGACCTTGAGTTTGACCTTTCAAGGTCACTCAAGGTCAAAGATGATTGTGCCAAATTAAATACCATATGGGAGTTCCAATATGCTCATAATAGTAAGCATGTCTATCGGCAACCATTTTTGAGTTATAATGGAAAATATGTTATTTTGACCAAAAGGTTTACCTTTCCATCTAAACCATCTAAACGCTAGATTGTTAATAGTTAGATACACAAACAAACAAACAAACAAACAAGGTCAAAGGTAATGGTGCCAAATGAAAACCCATATATGACTTCCTATTTGTTGATCATGATAAACATCTCTCTATCTCTAACCATTTTCGAGTTATAATGGAAAATATGCAAATTTTATAAATGACCCTGACCCCCCCCAACATTTGACCCCCAACTGCTAAGAAAACTATGAGATATACCCCCCATCATGTATTGCATCAATAGAAGCAGAATTGAAAGATGAACATTTTGGATTTGGTTTGAAGTAAATATGATGAAGGAAGATATCACAAAAAAATATATTTTGACCTTTTTGGTGACCTTGACCGGATGACCCTCAAAATGTTGGCAGTTCTATTTGTGACCAATGCCCATCTATCCTGAAAGTTTCATGAAGATTGGTCTAGCCGTTTTCCCTTAATGTTGCTAACAAAAACAAACAAACAAACCCCACCGAAAACAATACCTTGCCCCCTGGTGGACTCTGTCTTGGACGAGGTAATTACATAGGGAAATTAATACTTAAGTCTGAGTGAAAAGTACTGTAGCGAGTGTGTGTGCATAGAAGAAGAGTCTGGAGACAGAAATCTTAGTTTCTCAGTCGTTAGCCTGTGCTACTTGCTCTCAATAGCACTGGCTTGACCACATTATTAGCATTCGCTAACACTACTGATGAACGCTACACTGGCTGGAAGGTGACTTCACTGCTGAGCTGACGGCATTGACTCATGGTTAAGCTCGCGCTGGCCTTTGAAAAGGCCTAGGGTGATAAATTTTTAGTCCCTCCCACTATAAATCAAAATCTGATTGGTTAATTCAGCTGTCACTTCCTACATAAACATACACTGCCATGGCCTTCTGTCCCAGCAATGAAGTCCTAACCAGTGAGTGAGCCAGCTCTAAACTCTTCTCTGCCTAGAGACAACAAACAAAAAATCTCATTGGATAACTCTATTTTAATGTTTTCAGGACAATAACCCTTTCGTTTTTTAAGCAAATTTGATAGAAAATGAGGCCAAATTAGAATTAGAAGAGAATGATTATAATGAAATTATGAAAGAATGAAAGCCATTAAAGAATGAAATAAATTAAATATAACATTTGAAATGCTGATATGTTTGGGCCTTCTCTGAAGGCCTAGAAGGCCCTGACGGTTCTCCTCTACTACAGAAACATATTAGAATGAGTGGAAACCTGTGACACCACATCAGAGCTGTGCTGTTACAGAAAAAGAATAAACACATTCTGACAAATCAGATTGAACAAATGTTTATATTGTAACATGTTCAGTCATGATAATGAAATATGAGCTATCTGGGGGTGCTGTTTTGCAAACTAGATGCAGTAGAAAATGTGAACATTCACCTAAAGCTGAGATCAGTCCCCTCTGAACTCATTCCTCAGAGTGTGGCCATAACATAAGCTCAAGATTATCAGGACTAGAATCTTAAAATCACATTCAAACATGACATGCTACTGTGCACATTTATGAGATCCTTTTTTTTTTTTTTTTAAAGCTGTACAGACATGGAACATATGGAATGTTTTATCACATAGAGCAGTAATTGCTGCCTTATAAAAAGCTGCATTCTGGGTGGTGACTTTTCAGCGAATCTAAACCAGCAGTGCTGGAGAACTCTAATTCTTAGTAAAATAGACTTGGTCGTCATTTCACACCCCCATGAAATCTCACCTCTAGCCTTGTTTCTGCAGTTCACATCTTGACTGACTTCACTTGCATGAACATAACCCTTGTTCTGGATCTGCTTAACCCTCTCCAAGTGATTTTCAGCTGTCAGGAACCCGGCCAATGTAGTTCTGAATCCTGCAACATATGACAGCATCCTTTACAATTCCAAACGATGAAATGAGTTAAGAAGAAGAGAAGAAGAAGAAGAAACCTTTATTTGTCACATGCACACTTAAAGCACAGTGAAATTCATCCTCTGCATTTAACCCATCTGAAGCAGTGAACACACACACACACACACACACACAGAGCAGTGGGCAGCCACACTACAGCGCCCGGTGAGCAGTCAGGGGTTAGGTACCTTGCTCAAGGGCACTTCAACCCAAGGCCGCCCCACGTTAACCTAACTGCATGTCTTTGGACTGTGGGGGAAACCGGAGCACCCGGAGGAAACCCATGCAGACACGGGGAGAACATGCAAACTCCACACAGAAAGGCCCCCGCCGGCTACTGGGCTCGAACCCAGAACCTTCTTGCTGTGAGGCAACAGTGCAAACCACTACACCACCGTGCCGCCCACATGCCCAAGTGAGTCCTCTGTTATCAAAAGTGGGATCTTATTTCCCTCCATTAAATTTACATGTAAGATGAAAGTTACACGTTAGAGGACTGAAAGAAAAGGAGCTTTGGCCCCTGGGTCATTATCTGAAATGTTCTTGAGTTCATCCCTCTAAAAGAATCTTGGCACCAGCCAGAGATGGAAATGAAACATTACATGTTGATTAAAGATAAGGAGGTAGTGGATAACAGCAAACATATGCGTTTTTTGAAAAGTGACCATGTTATGGAGAGATGTAGTTTAAATCTTATTTGTATGTTTATATACAGGCAACACCAACTCTTTATCCAGTGCCAGATTTCTCTTCACTATTTTATTTTGCCATCATTGTCATCACAATCATTGTTTAAAGAGATTTGAAAAAATAATAAAAACTTTTGGAGTGACTTTAGCAAGGTCCGTGAACAAAGGCGAGGCTTTTGGTGAGATCAGAAAATCTGATAGGTTAGGATAATTTGGTAAATTTCCCCTAATCTAACTGCCATCTGTCACTGAGATGCAAATCATTACATCATTGGCATGAATATACGCTGATACAACAGTCCGAATTTAATGTCATTTTTTCATTAGACTAGACTTGCCAATACTATCCTTCTCACAAACAAGCTATCATTCATTCATCAGTAACTACTGTTGTGTAAGATCTGAAACCTATGCTGGAAACACTGGGTGCAAATTAGGAATAAAAGCCTGGATGAGATGCCAGTCCATAGCAGGGCACCATGGACAAACACTCACACACTCACCTATGGGCAATTTAGTACACCAGCATGTTTTGGGGAGGTAGGAGAAAACCGGACAACCCAGAGGTAATACATGTGAGCAAAAGCTCAAGATTGAACTGGTGAGTCTATAGCTGTGACGTGGCAATGCTACTCACTGCATTACAATGCCACCCAACAAGCTATCCTGCTGACTTATTATCAGTAACAGTAGGAAGGTAAAATTACTTAGATACATTTAATCTGTAGCCATGCAGGAAACAGTGTGGCTCTATAGTCTCCATCACTGCTTAGGTCACATCCTACAAAAGGTGATTCAGCTAGTTTCATTAAAAAACAGCAGGACATCGTCAAGACAATGCAATGACTACAGACAGCAAACCACTCAGCCATACACCTCCACTCATGACTCAATGAGAACTGATTATTAAACACAGAAGCCTACACATCTACAGTAACTGTTATTTCCAAGAAATCGTTTCAGTCTCACAAATCCTTGGCCTTTGACCTTCATTCCTACAGGTCCAAGCTTGTCTTGTATCAAAACCATTGGAGACTGAACATCCTTGGTCATGAAGATCAAACCTTGCCTGAAATACAAAATCAGAATCTCACACATTGCACTGGGTGTTGTCAACTGACTTTAGCCTACACAACAGTGAAGAAATAATTAACAGTACATCTGTTCTTTCATACTTTTATCAATCAGAACCAGTCACTGTGTGTATGGGGTTTGGGAAATCCATCAGTGAGGCCTTGATTTTCATAATCTGAATACATCATAATAAAGAATTGGCCAGTAAAATATACCAGGCGAGGAGCAGACAAACCTTGCTCTATTTTATTTTTGGCAAAAACCCTATGTGGTTTAGACTCAACGCCATAGGGCAAAATAGCTTTAGTTACCATACTGGGGGGGGGGGGGAACTGGGTGAATAAACTGAAAGGAATTCATGACAAGGGGATATGTATCTTATCAAATTCATTACATAATATATTTTCAATGTTTGACGCACAATCCATTATAGTAATGTTGTAGGAACCTAATCTGCTGCTTTCAAAACAATTCACAGAGAGAGAAAGAGAACCTCCAATGAACCATTTTAAACCCCAACTGATTTTTGGTGTCGGCCAAATGGGCAGATGGTGGGGATGGTGAGAAGAGAGCGATATTTCATAAACTAAGAATTAGTGTGTGATGAGAAAATGTGTGTTTCACAGTATGCTGGCAAGTGTTCATCAACAGTATAATTTCCTCTGAATGCTAGCATGTAAACGATATCACCCAGACTGCAAAGTCCCATGACTGCAACTAGCCAACATTCCACCAAATACACAAACAGCTAACTCCCATTTGTTTAATTTGGGGACCCTAAATCAGGCAATAGTTCACTGCTAAATTTGATAGATACACACTTCTGCTTTGTGAACTGTTATTATCTTTACAGAACATCCAACATCGCAAGCAAACTTCTACTGACAGGCATTTTTTCTTGAGTCAGGCTGGACTTAATCAGGTCAGGGTTCCTGGCAGCTGTTGTGAGAAAAAAAACCTTTTTGTTATAATCACGCTACATAGTTAGGAGTCAAATCTCTCAAATTCTCAGTTCTCTCAAGCTCTCAAACTCTAACCACAAAAAAGGAGGTGAGGAACAGTACCATGCTTCCCCATCCCGTTTCTGTTTACATAGTTCTGTCTGCTATGTAACATCATGTTTCGGGTTACTTACATACATCACATTCAGGTCAATATTAAACACGTTTGAAGTAAAGCATTACGCTGTATTTAGGATAAATCTAATGTTGCTTGCAAGCAATGAGTTTGATTCATTGTTGTTTTGTTAACTCAGTGTAATTTTGTCACAAAGCAACTCCACAGAAATCCAGATGAAAATTTAGATTGTATCATCTGTTTTATCATTCTTTTCCACTCAAGAAAGGTTAATTGTCAATTCCTATGAAACATCAGTATTTTTAGATCAGCTATTTTCAACCCTTTGACTTTTAACTAATTTGTTTTGAGGACATCAGTTAGTCATCCTTTAAGCTTGATAAGATGTCCACAATGTCTCTGTAATCTCACAGTGCCACCTTACGGCTGTTATCGAGTACCATTATGATCAAAAACGTAGACAATGGATTCGGGGAAGAAAATAAAATAGCCTTATATTGCCCTCTGTAGGCTAAATAGCAACAGTACAACATCATTATTTACTAGCGTTCAGTGGATAATTTCGTTACATTCATTCATTACCTCCAATAACTGCTTTATACTGGTCAGGGTTGTGGTGGCTTGGGGGCCTATCCCTGGAGCTCTGAGCATGAGTCCACTGCAGGTAGCCCTCTGGAGATCGGCACCGCCTAAGGGCCTGGCTAGTACTGGGACAGGAGACTGCTTGGGAAGACCAAGTCCCTCAGAGGGAGGAAGTGTGTGTGAGGGGAGAAGCTTCTGGGTGAGGATCACGGGAGGGTTTAGTTGTTTGCTGACCTACAGAATACAAGTGTCTGAAATAAGTGTACAGTATTTAAACAAACTATGATGGTTAAGTCCATTGTTTGAACTCACCACATATTTCCCCCAGTATGTAAAATGGTTTGTTCTGCTGCTTTTTCACAGTAAAATCTCTTTTGTGCCTTTCTGGCTAAATACAGACATGTTATTATATGTTGGGGATTTCTGGCTATTAGTCAGGTGAATTCATGCATGTTTACTTGGATGTTGCAAAGGTCAAAACTTAAAGTCCTTCCCATGCCAGGACTTGGTCTTCCCAAGCAGTCTCCTGTCCCAGTACTAGCCAGGCCCTTAGGCGGTGCCGATCTCCACTTCTATAGCCCTCAGCATCTCGCCTATACAGCTAGGGTTGCAGTTGGGGGCTAGTCCTCTGGTAACCATGAGAGTTTGACTCCCTACTCACATCTGTATTGCAGTGTACCTTGCCAGACAGTAGTAGGTACCATTTTTATGATGGTCTTTGGCATGACCCGACCATGAGTAAAACTCACATTGTCCTGGTCGAGAGGTGGACATACTAACCACTAAACCACTAAGCCAGCTCATGGTGTTGCATAAGTCACAAAGACACAAAAAGGAAAAAAAAAGTTGTTCCCTTGTGAGTATGGAAATGCCTGAGTATGAGTATTGAGAGTCTCATCTCATCTCATCATCTCTAGCCGCTTTATCCTTCTACAGGGTCGCAGGCAAGCTGGAGCCTATCCCAGCTGACTACGGGCGAAAGGCGGGGTACACCCTGGACAAGTCGCCAGGTCATCACAGGGCTGACACATAGACACAGACAGACAACCATTCACATTCACACTCACACCTACGGTCAATTTAGAGTCACCAGTTAACCTAACCTGCATGTCTTTGGACTGTGGGGAAAACCGGAGCACCCGGAGGAAACGCACGCGGACACGGGGCTCGAACCCGGACCTTCTTGCTGTGAGGCGACAGCGCTAACCACTACACCACCGTGCTGCCCCCAACACTTTAGATAATTATTCAAAATGTGAATTTTGAGACATGCTTAAATGTATTATTTATTCAAATGCATTGCATAATAAGCTATGAATCCACTATTAAATTGCTTTTCTCCCTGTAACTCAACATTTTCTGAACATCAGTATTATACAACGTGATATGGTTTTCAGACTATAAAAATGTATTTTCCACAACAATGCATGCAATAAGAAATAAGAATGACTGGCTCCTACTGTCCACTTTTACACAATGAATAAATTATACAGGATCATAACAGAAAATTGATAACAGAAATTATTCTATCCACATTCACTGGATATGAGCAATTGCATGCTCTGATTGGCTACTCTACTACTAGGCTATCAGCTTATATACCATAAGTAGAGAAAAACAAAATGGCAGAGCACATCAAGTCAGGCATATCACTTTGTTATCAAGTATTTAAAAGAAACAGAAATAGCTAAAAGAATTTCGTTCCCCTCCCCCATATCTCCTGTTCCACACTCCAGCCCAGTCGGTGGTGGTAATGTACCTTTAAGTTGATTTGCCAACCACCAAAAAAATCCTAAAGAAGAAGAAGAAAATGGCGGAGCGTGTTGCTGAACCAACCGAGGATGAAATAAAAACTCTACTTAAAAACAAAACCCCCAAAATACAAAAAAGCAACCAAATATGGAATGAAAGTAATTCATGGTAAAAACATTTAAAAAAAAATTCAGGAATTATTATTATAGCATTTTTCACAAATTGCTACTGTCATTTTGCCGGCTTGTTTACATTCTAAGCGAAAATGATTTTGTCAGATGTTTTGTATAAAATTTTTATTTATCGAATTTGCAAAAAATAAAAATAAAAATGCTCTGTTTCTCAAAATCCAGTGAATGTGGATAAAATAAAACAGTTATTCAACTCAATATAATCATACATAGCTTATAGCCAACTCGGTGCTATGTGCCTCATCGGCTATCAGCTCATGTACGACTCGATTTCGTGGAATAACTGTTAGATATTCTCTAAGCCTCAATCTATGACATTTCACTTAAACATAAGTGACTGGAACTGATTTTTTCATATTGTTTCTTTATATTTATCAATTAAAAGCCAATTCATGTCTTAAAGTAATGATGGATGTCGTTTCTCTTTACTTAGTTGAGCAGTTCTTGACATAATATGGATTACTACAGTTGTGGAATAGGGCTATTTACAGTATGTTTATTATTTACTATTTACTGTTTGATCTCAAACACATTAAGAAAGCAAGAAATAACACTAATTAACTTTTGACGAGGCACCTGTTAATTGAAAAGCATTCCAGGTGACTACCTCAAGAAGCTGGTTAAGATAATGCCAATAGTGTGCAAAGCGTCATCAAGCTAAACGGTGGCTACTTTGAAGAATCTAAAATATGAAACTCTTTTTTTTTTTGCACTTTTTTGTCTCATCTCATCTCATTATCTCTAGCCGCTTTATCCTTCTACAGGGTCGCAGGCAAGCTGGAGCCTATCCCAGCTGACTACGGGCGAAAGGCGGGGTACACCCTGGACAAGTCGCCAGGTCATCACAGGGCTGACACATAGACACAGACAACCATTCACACTCACATTCACACCTACGGTCAATTTAGAGTCACCAGTTAACCTAACCTGCATGTCTTTGGACTGTGGGGGAAACCGGAGCACCCGGAGGAAACCCACGCGGACACGGGGAGAACATGCAAACTCCGCACAGAAGGGCCCTCGCCGGCCCCGGGGCTCGAACCCAGGACCTTCTTGCTGTGAGGCGACAGCGCTAACCACTACACCACCGTGCCGCCCACTTTTTGTTTACCACATAATTCCATATTTATGTTCCATGTGTTATTTCATAGTTTTAATGTCTTCAGTATTGTTATATAATGTAAAAAATAGTCAAAATACAGAGAAACCTATGAATGAGTAGGGGTGTACAAATTTGTGCTTGGTACTGAATACCAGTCCTAGTGCTAGGCTGTTGTCTTACTATTTGTAATGATTAGGTACAGTGCTCTCCATGATTATTGGCATTCCTTGTAAAGATTAGTAAAATGGGTTAGAAAAAAATCCACCATTTGGTGAAGTTGCTTCCTCTTACACTGACAAAAAAAATGAGAAAAATCCAAGCTTTAATTTAAATACATTTATTCATCCATCCATTATCCATAACCGCTCATCCTGTGCAGGGTCACGGATAAATTTACTCAGAGAAAAACCAAATACCTCATCAGAAATACCTTAACCGGAAATAATTATTTTCAACAAAAACACATGCGCCACTATTATTGGCACCCTTGGAAATGATAGTAAACACACTAACTGAAACCTGTTTCCCATTTAAATTGTACATTTTTGAGTTGATTGGAGTGTGTAGGAACTTTCAAGCTGTAATCCGTGACTTCCTGATTAACTGGGCAACAAATATGAGGTGACACAGAGACCAAATTCCCTTAGTTATCCATCAACATGGGAAAGATAAGAGAACACAAACAAAATAAGCTACAGTAGAAGTGTGTTGACCTTCATAAGTCAGGGAATGGTTATTTAAAAAATAGCTACTCGCCTGAAAATGTGCATTTCTACTGTTAGGTCAATAATAAAAAAAAAAGTGGACACCAACTGGAACTGTTACAAAATTGCCTGGATGACGACCCAAGTTTATTTTGCCCCCATGTACAGTGAGGAGGAGGGTAAGGGAGGCAAAAAATCCCTAAAGCTCACTGTTGGTGAATTAAAAGAAAAATTAAAATCTTGGGGTTTCCAAGTCTCCAAAAACCCCTTAACAGATGCCACCTCCATGCCAACAGATAATTTGGAAGGTGCGCCAGAAAAAAGCCTTTTCTTTCAGTTAACCACAAACATACGTGCCTGAAGTTTGATAAACACTACTACAACTTTGACTAGAACCGTGTTCTCTGGTCTGATGTAACAAAAACAGATCGTTTTTGGCAATAAATACTCAAGGTGCATTTGGTGTAAAAAGAAGAATGGCTATAATGAAAAGAACCCAATCCCAACTGTAAAATATGGTGAACATTCTGTGATGTTTTTGGGTGTTATCTGTTTGATAAAAGGCCCTGGAAACATTGTTAGGGTACATGGCATCATGGACTCCATGAAATACCAGGACATTTTAAATCAAACTCTGGCTGTCTCTGCCAGGAAACTAAAACTGGGTCGTCATTGGATCTTCCAGCAGAACAATGATCCAAAGCATATGTCTAAATCAACACAAAAATGGTTCACTGAGCACAGAATCAAGCTTCTGCCATGGCCATCTCAGTCCCCTGACCTGAACCCCCTTGAAGAGGAGAGAGCACAAGAGAGGGCCAAGGATCCTGGATGACCTGGAGATTGTGTGAAGAGGAATGGTCTCAGATGCCCTGCTCTGTATCTCCAACCTTATAAAATGGCATAGGAGACTCAAAGCTGTTTCACTGGCAAAGGAAGGTCATACAAAATATTAAATGCAGGGGTGCCAATAATAGTGGCACATATGTTTTTGCTGAAAATAATTATTTCTTGATGAGGGATTTATTTTTTCTCTTAATAAATGTATTTTGATTAAAGCTTGGATTTTTCTTTTTCAGTGTGAGATGAAGTGAAGCTACTTCACCAAAAGTGTGTGTGTGTGTGTGTGGGGGGTGTTCCTACCTCTTTATATATATATATATATATATATATATATATATATATATATATATATATATATATATATATATATAAACTCTTTACAAGGGGTGCCAGTAATTGTGAAGGGCACTGTATATAAGACTTTTCCCCAAATAAAATAAAATGAGAAAATAAATCAAACAAACAGTTAGCTATTTCCATTAGAAGTCAGCAGGATGTCTTTAGGACATCCTGCTGGAATTAGACAGCAACCCACACTGACATCCCCACATATGACTCAGTGTGAAAACTTTTTAGCCATTATGCAAGACACTTAACTCTTAACTGCTTGGCTATATACACTTTTGAATTAAATAGTATGATTTTTTTTTTGTCATGAAAGCCTAGAATACTACTCAAATCCTTTTAGGAAGACCATCATAGAGCCCTTGATTTTTGCAGAGGAATTTAATTTTCATAATTTTTTTTTTTTGCTGGAATGTTAGTTACAGGTGGCACGGTAGTGTAGTGGTTAGCACTGTCACCTCACAGCAAGAACGGTCTGGGTTTGAGTCCAGTGGCCAACAGGGGCCTTTCTGTGTGGAGTTTGCATGTTCTCAGCCGTGTCTCTGTGGGTTTCCTCCAGGTGCTCCAGTTTCCCCCACAGTCCAAAGACATTCAGGTTAGGCTAATTGGTGGCTCTAAATTGACTGTAGGTGTGAATGTGAGTGTGAATGGTTGTTTGTGTCTATGTGTCAGCCCTGTGATGACCTGGCGACCTGTCCAGGGTGTACCCTGCCTTTCGCCCGTAGTCAGCTGGGATAGGCTCCAGCTTGCCTGCGACCCTACACAGGATAAGCAGCTACAGATAATGGATGGATGGATGTTTATTACGCAATGTCAAATATCTTCACACTAATGCCCAATTTGAAACAACATCCAGCAAGCGGTTTAAGCATGCCAAGAGGACTGATGCAGTATTCAGACATCAGTGAGACGAGATCTTTGGGTAAACTGTAGTGTTCTGGAGTTAGAGGTCAAAGAGAAGGCATCAGCCTCAACTCATAAATCTAGGCTGAATATACACTGGCTCAACCTCGCTTAATGCCCTCTTCATGATTAGACCTTAGATATGTGACTCTGAGTGTCCATGTAAACATAAAGGTTTTATGAATCCTCTTTATTTATGGAGTGAGTGTAAAATGATGGAGAAACTGATGCCACAAAAACAGGAGGATGAGGATCAACATGCTGGGTTAACATGCTTGCTTGCTCTATTATTCACTTTCCATTTTTATCAATTAATATCTCATCTCAGAAAACACAGGGCATTCAGAAGGCAATATTAAACAGGATATTTTTCATGTCTTAGCAAGCTCAGGGAATAGTCTTACTGTCTACTGTCTGACTTTCTACTTACTGTGGGAAAGATGTTGCCAGGTAGCCGATTTAATTATTAAAACATGGCGGGGCATGCGGTTATAGGAAAAGAATCAAAAACAAGGTAAATCAAGGCCGATTTACTGTTACCAGCCCAAAGTTGATTATTTTCGAATAAGAGGACATCTGGAAGAGTTTTATTTCTCTTATACCACAACAGTTTACCAGTGATTATATTAGAGTGGCGGCTACAATTATCGACACCTTAACAATCTTTTGGTCATTGCAAAAGTAGAAAAGACTTTCAATATATAAATTGTGCATCAATAGTTACTCAAACTTCCACTGGAAAAAATTAGTTGATTCCTGATTACTTAGCGTATCAGATCAAGTGACACCGTTCCACAATTATCGTAACCTTTGTCCACAATTATCGACACCGTTCTATAATTATCAACGTCCAGATGATTTTTTTAAATAATCGGTATGTGGTATGAAGTTAACAAAACATAGTTTTTATTTAAAATTTGTTTTACATAGACTTATATTTAGTACAAAATATATTTTATATAAATATATGGATGTCGGTGCTTACGTAAATGAGGAAGTCATTCTAATGTTTGTAAACAAATGAACTGATAATGTTTAACCTGTGTCAGAAAATCTTTGTTCTGCTTTCTACCCACTTTCTAAGTATTTTCGTGATCACATTTTGTCAATCATTCGTTGTTGTTTGTATTAATTTCTAGTTTTGTAGTTTACCAATAAATGTCAACAGGCAATTGACATCATAACCACATGAAAATCCAGGTCAAAGGTTGCACTTCATTCCTCAAACCAAAATATAAAATGTCTACTGATATTGTAATATGTGGTAGATATTTACAACAAACTGCAAAAAAAAAATCTGAATGGAATAAAAAATCTGAATATTTCAAGCAAGTAATTTTTGATATGCTTGGAATTTAATTCTGGTCTAATTCTATTTATTGCAGTAGAATTCCAAATACTCTATAAACATTCCATTCTGTAATGAATCAGAAAAAAAATATTATTATTATTATTATTATTATTATTATTATTATTATAAATCACATCACTTTTATTTTTTTAAGTACTTCATCTACTTCCACAATGTTGCACAAAGATCGATCCATAACAGTTATAAATGTCACTTAATTCCACAGGGTGTCGATAATGGTGGACACCGGTGAAAATGATCACTATTATCGACACCTCGTGTGACTTCTCAAACGCGCGTTTAGATACAAAATGGCGACTGTCAAATGAAAGAGTAAGAAACAAAGTAGGTTTTGACAAGAAGATCATGAAATATTGCTGAATTTGATAAGTAAAAACATGTCCATGATTTTTCCACCATGCTTATCTGCGATGATAACGTCTGGGTTTTTCTCAACTTGCTGATCGTGCTGAAAAAAATCCATCTCAGGTAACGAGTTGTCATCAGACCACAAGATCAAAGGGAGAGGAGGGTCTTCAGGTTGATTTAATTAACCAATAATAACTGTTGTAACTGAAACTCACCTTTGTAAAATTGTTTTATTGGTAAATCTGAAAAGGTGTCGATAATTATGGACTGTCAATAATTGTAGCCCCTGCTCTATATGTTTTTATTAAATAAAGAACACATACAGTGCTTTTTATCCATTAATAATTACATTTAATGTTGTGGAACGTCCACAAGGGCGGCACGGTGGTGTAGTGGTTAGCGCTGTCGCCTCACAGCAAGAAGGTCTGGGTTCGAGCCCCGTGGTCGGCGAGGGCCTTTCTGTGTGGAGTTTGCATGTTCTCCCCGTGTCCGCGTGGGTTTCCTCCGGGTGCTCCGGTTTCCCCCACAGTCCAAAGACATGCAGGTTAGGTTAACTGGTGACTCTAAATTGACCGTAGGTGTGAGTGTGAATGGTTGTCTGTGTCTATGTGTCAGCCCTGTGATGACCTGGCGACTTGTCCAGGGTGTACCCCGCCTTTCGCCTGTAGTCAGCTGGGATAGGCTCCAGCTTGCCTGCGACCCTGTAGAACAGGATAAAGCGGCTAGAGATAATGAGATGAGATGAGAACGTCCACAAGACAGGTTAATTCCTGTTATTATGTAGATCAAAACAACAGTCATTCGCTCAACAGCCTCTTTTTCCGCTTGTCATAATATTGAGAAACAAGAAATCATCTGTCCTAAAGACTGGCAGAAAATGTACTGACTGTTACAAAGCAGTGACACCTGAGACTTCTTCCATAAATGTTTCTCCTCACAGAAACCTTCACCATATCACTGATTTAGTCTTTTCTGTAAATAATTTTATCTGTTTATTATTTGGCTTAGTTTATGTGGAGCATCCACCACACAATTCCCTATGAATGATCTTATTATAGAAATGATAACATATTGGCATGACTGCATTAATACACATAAACCTGTGGTTTGAATTGCAGCCAGCATTATAGTCAGAGCTTCCATTATAGAAAATTAATTAACACTGAGACATCATATTCAATCGTGATATCAGTCATCGGGTGGCATTGTGGTGTAGTGGTTAGCACTGTCACCTCACAGCAAGAAGGTTCTGAGTTCGAGCCCAGTGGCTGATGGGGGCCTCTCTGTGTGGAGTTTGCATGTTCTCTCCGTGTCGGTGTGGGTTTCCTATGGGTGCTCCGGTTTCCCCTACAATCCAAAGACATGCAAGTTAGGCTAAGTGCTCTAAATTGAGCATAGGTGTGAATGTGAGTGTGAATGGTTGTGTGTCTGTCTCTATGTGTCAGTCCTGCGATGATCTGGTGACTTGTCCAGGGTGTACTCCACCTCTCGCCCATAGTCAGCTGGGATAGGCTCCAACTTGCCTGCAACCCTGTACAGGATAAGCGGTTACAGATAATGGATGGATGGATGGATAGATAGCAGTCATAGTATAAAATAAATCATATTCCATTCCCTCTTGGCATGTTTCTGTAAAATCTTTTTGGTGTTCTGTTTTTCAGTCTGAGAAATTCAAGTGTTTGGAAGTAACTAATAAATAAAAGATGGTTATGTTTGCCCCATTTTAGCTTAAGCACATTCCTGTGTTCTCCATCTAGGGCTGGCCACCAAGATACAAAAAGAAAATCTTCACTAAAACAGTGTTGCTGTACAGTTGTGCCAGTACATTAATGCTGCTAACATGGGGAATGGAGACGACTTGGTGACAGCACTACCTGAGGGCAGCAGGATGTCTTTGTGAATCCCCTACTTTAAGATTATTTTCTTCTGCAGCACACACATTATGGTTTGCCCCAAGCAGACAGCAGGAGCCTGCATTGCATTTGTTTAGTTACATAGTTTATGTCTAGTTAGTGTTCTTATTAGAATCTCAGCCATTATAAGAAATATCCCCAAAACAAAATCACTTATGGAGCTTTTCCAATGAGTTGGTGGGGTGTTAGCTATTGCAGGGCACAAGGAGTTAACATTCTGTACTTATTACATAAACACCTAATCAACCTGTAAAATTTGCGCCTCACAGGATGCCAGTACTTTAAACCTCTTGAAAACACATCCCTTATGTGTTGAGCACCTGTAGTGAATTAAAATCCATTGACTTAAAGTTCAGCTAAGTATCAGCTCTAAATAAATAAAAACCATCTGAAACATTCCTTAGATATTAAATGATCAAATAATGGAATTGCTTTCTAATGTTTTAGAAGGATGTTTAAAAAGAGAAAGAAACTTTAATAAGCAACACAAGCAATGATTTTTGACAATTCTGTGACAATCAAATTTCTATCAGATTTCACTATATCTAACTTGTCCAATATCAACCTGCTTAGTACTTTGGGTACTCTAGCAAGAAGGGCAATTAAATAAAGCACGCATTCTTAGTTACTGTACCAGTCACTTGAAAACAACAAAATATCAAGACCACTTCATAGTTATTTTATTGCAGCTGTTGATATTCGGTTGTTTTAGTGGCCAAAACGTGTGTATTTCTGCAAAACTGTGCAAGCATACAGTATGTCAATTTTAAATGTTGCAAAATGACTGTGAGCAGCAAGTTGATTTACAAATGTATATCTACAACCTACAAAGCTTTATCAACTATCTAATTCCATTTATAGTGTCTTGCAAAAGTATTCATCCCTCTTGGTGTTTGTCCTGTTTTGTTGCATTACAAGCTGGAATTAAAATGGATTTTGGGGGGTTAGCACTATTTTATTTACACAGCATGCCTACCACTTTAAAGGTGAAAATTGTTATTTTATTGTGACACAAACAATAATTAAGATGAAAAAAAAAAACAGAAATCTGGAGTGTGCATAGGTATTCACCCCCAAAGTCAATACTTTGTAGAGCCACCTTTTGCTGCAATTACAGTTGCAAGTCTCTTGGGGTATGTCTCTATAAGCTTAGCAAATCTAGCCACTGGGATTTTTGCCCATTCCTCAAAGCAAAACTGCTCCACCTCCTTCAAATTAGATGGGTTGCATTGGTGTACAGCAATCTTCAAGTTATGCCACAGATTCTCAATTGGATTGAGGTCTGGGCTTTGACGAGGCCATTCCAAGACATTTAAATGTTTCCCTTTAAACCACTCCAGTGTAGCTTTAGCAGTATGTTTAGGGTCATTGTCCTGCTGGAATGTGAACCTTTGTCCCAGTCTCAAACCTCTGGCTGACTCAAACAGGTTTTCCTCCAGAACTGCCCTGTATTTAGTGCCATCCATCTTTCCTTCAGTCCTGATCAGCTTCCCTGTCCCTGCAGATGAAAAATATCCCCACAGCATGATGCTGCCATCACCATGCTTCACTGTTGGAATGATGTTCTCAGGGTGTTGGGTTTGAGCCACATATGGCATTTCCCATGATGGCCAAAAAGTTAGATTTTAGTCTCATTTGACCAGAGAATCTTCTTCCATGTGTTTGGGGAGTCTGCCACATGCTGTTGGGCAAACCCCAAACATGTTTTCTTAAGCAATGACTTTTTTTTTCTGGCCACTCTTCCATAAAGCCCAGCTCTTTGGTGTCTTTGTTGCATCTCTGATTAATGCCCTCCTTGCCCGGTCTGTGAGTTTTGGTGGGCAGCCTTCTCTTGTCAGATTTGTAGTGGTGCCATATTCTTTCCATTTTGCTATAATGGATGTAATGGTGCTCCCTGGGACATTCAAAGTTTAGGATATTTTTTTATAACCCAACCCTGATCTATACTTCTCCACAACTTTGTCTCTGACCTGTTTGGAGTGCTCCTTGGTTTTCATGTTGCTTGTTTAGTAGTGTTGCAGAGTCAGGGTCCTTCCAGAACAGGCTGATTTATACAGACATCATGTGACGGATCATGTGACACTTTGATTGCACACAGGTGGATCTTAATCAACTAATTATGTGACTTATGAAGTGAATTGGTTGGACCAGCTCTTATTTAAGAGTTTCATACGAAAGGGAGTGAATAGCTATGCACACTCCAGATTTCTGGGGGGTATCTTAATTATTATTTGTGTCACAATAAAAAAAACAACTTGCACCTTTAAAGTGGTAGGCATGTTGTGTAAATTAAAATGGTGCTAACCCTCCAAAAATCCATTTTAATTCCATCTTGTAATGCAACGAAACAGGGCAAACACCAATGGGGATGAATACTTTTGCAAGACACTGTAAGTCTGTTTTTACACTGAATTTAGCATCAGAAACCTTTGCTTTCAGCTTTCAGAAATGTGTTTTTTTTTTAATATGAAGATTGTTTTATATTGTACATAAGCTTTGTTTATGTTGCTTTTGTGCACGACTACATCTAAAAAGTAGATGTTGTTTTGTAGGTGAGGAAACATGATAAATCTTAATTCCAGAAACATTTAGTAATGGTAGTTTGGGTATTGAATGGCATCCACACAGCACTTGGCTTTGCATTGACAAGGCAATAACGACCAGCCATTTCTTTGTGTGTTTCACAGTTTTCTAGTCAGGCATGTGGTGCAAGTTCATGATTATGGCCCTTTCTGAAACACACTCAGGCCCTGTCCACACGGCAACGGATTCAGGTGACTCCGATACAATTGCTTATCGTTTAGGCCTGGCGTCCACACGGCACCGGCGTTTTGGGTGCCCAAAACGCAATCTTTTTGAGAACGGGTTCCAGAGTGGAAAGATCTTGCAACGTTGCCGTTGTGAAGTCGTCTGGATGAGTAGAACGGATTTGTTTACGATGACGTCACAACCACATGACTGTGAGTGCTTCACACCAGGTAGAAGTGTAACGAATATCACCAGGATATCACCAGGAAAAAGCCTTACAGAGCACTAGTGAGAGTGAAACACGAGCTTGGATATTATTATTATTATTATTATTATTATTATTATTATTATTATTATGTTCAGTGTTAGTTCACAGTAGTAATGCAAGAAGCAGAATAGTGACAGTAATAGTGAAGCAAAAACATGCAATTGTACAAACACTGCAGCTCTACAGCAAAATATTCATTTATGAAATGGTCTGATTCTTAACACCAGTAGTGCCAATGATCTTCTCATTGTGATGCGATGCGAGTTGTCAACAAATCCTATAACTTGGTTCATGAAACGCGCTTACAAAATATTTTCACTGTGAATATTTATTGTGTAATGGTGCAAAGTGAGAGAGAGAGAGAGACTCTGCCCTTAGGGCAGAGTCAATCCCGCCAGCAAAAATAGGGGAAAAAAGGAGCAATCTCACCTCTTCAGATGTTGGTTTTAGTCCTACAGTACATTCCTCAAAAAGGGCGTAGAGGAGCAAATTAATCCATCAACGTGTAGTATTCAATTTATTCTGGACCATTAAAGACGCCGCCTTCCACGTAGAATCATACGTCATCCTCGCCGCCATATTGGATAGGTCAAAGCGGAGAATAAAGATTCATGTGCTGCGTTTAACTGTACCAACAGGTTTACTGTCCAAACGAGATCACATGGGATTACCTTTCACAGGTGAGAAACAACAAATTAATCCATCAACATGTAGTATTCAGTTTATTCCGGACCATTAAAGACGCCGCCTTCCGCGTAGAATCATACGTCATCCTCGCCGCCATATTGGAAAGGTCAAAGCGGAGAATAAAGATTAGCTGCGTTTAACTGTACCAACAGGTTTGCCGTCCAAACGAGATCACATGGGATTACCTTTCACAGGTGAGACTGGAAAAATACTTTTCATTGTATTTGGTCATTATAATGTAATTTTACGAACAGATTTTCCTGACTTTGTGGCTAATATGAAGTCTCGCGCATAATAGTTTATGCGTATGCGTCCTTACTTCTTCTATTGTTCTGGTGTCTCCGAAGGGACCGTCTTACAGCGCCCCTAGAGGTGTGGCATGTGTATTGCATCGTTTTCAGCAAGCGTTGCGTTGCCATATGGACCTGATATTTTACTGATCATTGCCCATTTGGACGCGATATATTTTTAAATAACATCTCGTTGCCGTTGTCGTGTGGATGTAGCCTCAGAAACCCAGAATATAACTTGAAGGTGAAGGTCAAACATTAGGGCTGGGTTAAAGCTCATGTCGACCAAGTTCTAGCTTGAAGCAGCTTAATCTGAGTTGAGCCTAAGCAATGTGGGGAATGACCGGGATGCTGTAAGGATTAAAAAAAAAAAGACCACATTAAATGCATGTTCATAACGTTTATTATAATTATGCTTTATCTTGAAGCTTAGGCATTAATAAACCACTAATTACAAATATAAAGCCTAAATGGATTTGAAATCTGTGTGTTTCCATGTCAGTTAGTATGTTTTGTTTTTATTCTATAAGAATGACAGGAATGGCCATTACATTCTTTCTTTAACTGTTGCCAGTTCCATGCGATAAAGAGATCAGCGCTGGCCTGCAAGTCATCTACACTCTAACTCTCCCATTGCAGAGCCCTTGACAGGACCACTCACTTCCATAAAAGGTTTTACTCAAGAGAAGAGCATACTGGTAGCGCCATGGTGAATATTAATGGTCCATGTGGAAAGAATGCAGCCTATATTAACTTTATGTATTGCACAGAGACTTGCTCCAATTCCCCATTTGGTCATGAATAGGCAAGTCCAACTAAGTAATTGTTGAGTACAAATGCATTTGAGCAACCTGGATGCATGTGAGTCCTGTGAAATAGCACAGATTCTCTGTTCATCTGACAGTAATAGAAAAACATACGCTTCCCGCACTACCCCTTATGTAAGAACTGGGTGATGTTCAAAATCCATTCTTCTTTCACGACTCACCACAAGCTGTGTATTATGCAAACCCCTTGCAGGATGGCTCAGATAGCACACGTTATCCTTCAGACTAATGCGAGCAGTCGCGGCTGGGAGCTCCGGCTCCAATCTGATCTTAATTATTCCCAAATCAGTGGAAGACACAGAGCTTTTGGGATGATCTGCTGCTCTGTTGGTGTTGGCAGCAATGAGCAAAAGAAACCTGAATCTTCAGTCCATGGTTGACTTCAGCTCTGTGGCCACTTCCATATGCTACAAACTAATTCAGCAGTGGAGTTAATCCACATCAGGATAGTATTAGTGAATTTGTATTATGAATAAAGTGCTTATGGCATTGGATAAAGCTGTGCTATAATGGGGCATTTCAATTTCCTGCTGGACTGCATTCTGTTTAAGGTGGCAAAGTAGTTAATATGTTCTGCCAGTGAAGGAGGTCAGAAGAGGCAAATTTACAAACTGTCATGAATTTATCTCATCTCATTCTCATCTCATTATCTCTAGCCGCTTTATCCTGTTCTACAGGGTCGCAGGTAAGCTGGAGCCTATCCCAGCTGACTACGGGCGAAAGGCGGGGTACATCCTGGACAAGTCGCTAGGTCATCACAGGGCTGACACATAGACACAGACAACCATTCACACTCACATTCACACCTACGGTCAATTTAGAGTCACCAGTTAACCTAACCTGCATGTCTTTGGACTGTGGGGGAAACCGGAGCACCCGGAGGAAACCCACACGGACACGGAGAGAACATGCAAACTCTGCACAGAAAGGCCCTCACCGGTCACGGAACTCGAACCCGGACCTTCTTGCTGTGAGGCGACAGCTCTAACCACTACACCACCGTGCCGCCCATCATGAATTTATGTAAAAAAAAAAAAAAAGGGGGGGAAATAGAGTAGATTTAAAATTGATATTTGCACAAAGAGTAACCACTGGCTGGTATTCATTAATTGACTGAAACACAGGTTAACCTTTTAAAATCAGAGACAGTCCAAGCTGAAGCTAGAATTTACTGAACTCTGAGCTAGAGCCATTCTTCTTCAGGCAAATAAGTCATTTGTCTTCACCACTTTAAATGCACCTTGTATGTTTGGTTTATTGTCCTTAATCAGGCATTCCCAGCATGCATCTTATCGAGACACCCACTCTCTCTGCAGACTGCTAGTTCACAAATTCATCCTCCAATCTGCCCAGCCATGAATTGCAAGTAAATAAGGAATATAAGACAATGGGGCATGCAAACAGTTAATGATGCTGTGATGTTATGCAGCCCAACTTAAAAAGTGGAGTTACTCTTACCAAACTGGAATAATTACTGTATTTTCCAATAACAGCAAACCTTCAAGTGTTTTATTGTTCTTACAATTTCTTACAAACATTGTTTTAAAGAACACATCTTTATTTTCTCCATTATATCATTGCACTTTTATAATTGCATGCATTTCAAACATAAAGAGAATATTTGAACCATTCACAGTGCCCTCCATAAGTAAGTGCCCTACTTAAGTAAAGATACTTAAAAAGGGTTAGGAAAAAAACACCTTTTGGTGAAGTAGCTTCATCTCACACTGAAAAAAAAATGGGAAAACTCCAACCTTTAATTGAAATAAATTTATTCAGAGAAAAACAAATCCTTCATGAAGAAACATGTTGAAGAATCCTTCAACAAACACACATGTGCCACTTTTACTGGAACCCCTGGAATTTATAGTGAACACGATGTAACTGAAGCATGCTTTCCATTTAAATAGTACATTTTTTAGTTGATTCGAGTGTGTAGGAACTTTCAAGCTGTAATCCATGACTTCCTGATTAACTGTGGTACAAATACGAGGTTATAAAGAGGCCAAATTCCCTTAGTCATCCATTAACATGGGAAAGATAAGAGAACACAAACAAAATGAGGGAAAATTGTGTTGACCTTCGTAAGTCCTGGAATGGTTATAAAAAAATAAATAAAAATAGCTACTTGCCTGAAAATGCACATTTCTACTGTTAGGTCAATAATAATAAAAAAAGTGGACACCAACTGGAACTGTTACAATCTTACAGTGGGAAAGATAAGAGAACACTGTAGCAGCAGGGGCATGGTTGAGCGTCGGCTGTGAATGGCGAGGAGGCAGGTTGAACCAGCAGGTAACATGTGATGAGGTGCACCTGTGTCAAATTACTGGCTGTCTGTTAACCTGTGTCTCTGTGTGTCTTTCAGACAGTCAGGAATGAGAGAGAGAGAGCAGCATCTCCCTGTCATTTAGTGTGTTTGTGTTGTGAGAAGTCACTGAAAAGTGTGCCAATAAAAAGAACTCACCTGTCCTGAAGCCTGTTTCCAGTTCCTTTGTTTCCCCATAAGTTCGAGACAAATACACAAACCAAAGGAGCGAGAAGTGTGTTGACCTTCATAAGTCAGGGAATGGTTATAAAAAAAAAATAGCCACTTGACTGAAAATGTCCATTTCTACTGTCAGGTCAATAATAAACAAGTGGACACTAACTGGAACTGTTACAAACTTGCCTGGAAGAGGACCCAAGTTTATTTTGCCCCATGTACAGTGAGGAGGAGGGTAAGAGAGACAAAAAAAAAAACAAGGATCACTGTTGGTGAATTGCAAGAAAAAGTAAAATCTTGGGGTTTCCAAGTCTCCAAAACCACCATCAGATGCCACCTCCATGCCAAGAGATTATTTGGAAGGTCTGACAGAAAAAAAGCCTTTTCTGTCAGTTAACCACAAACCTAAGCTAAAAAAAAAATGCCAGTAATAGTGGCACATGTGTTTTTGTTGAAAATAATTATTTTTTGATGAGGGATTTGTTTTTTCTCTGAATTTGATTTCTCATTTTTTTCAGTGTGAGATGAAGCTACTTCACTAAACAGTGGATTTTTTCTAACCCTTTTTACTAATCTTTACAAAGGGTGCCAATAATTGTAAAGGGTACAGTATATATTTTTTGTTTCTTTAATGGTATAGAACATCACAAACAAAATATTACATTACAGGCATTTTAGCAGACACTCTTATCCAGAGCAACATACAACATACCCAGAGCAACAGTTGGGGGTTAGGTGCCTTGTTCAAGAGCACTTCAGCCATTCCTGTTGGTCCAGGGAATTGAATCAGTGACCTTTTGGTCCCAAAGTTGTTTCTATAACCTTTAAGCTATGGCTTCCCCCATATCTATGTAGTCATTTTTATGTATATAGTATAGTAGGTCATGTAGTATCTATGCAGTCATTTTCTCACCAACCTCTTTTTTTTTCTTTCTTTAGAAACAAAAATAATGATACAAGAAATTGCAGCTTGTAATGTTGCCGAGAAACCACAGGTCTTCCATGCTGAAAACTTTGCCATGTAAAGTAAAATTTATTTACTGTGTATAGTGCTTTTCCCAGACAAAACAGTGTCAAAGTGCTTCGCAATAACAGAAAAATTAAAAGGCTAAAACACAGTAACATAATAACACAATGAGATATAGTCACAGATAATGTAGCAATAGGTATACAATGTTAACCATAAGCTAGTTTAAAAAATTGTGTGTTTAGCTGCCTTTTAAAACAGTCTACAGAGACAGCAAACCTGAGATGAATAGGTAGGGCATTCCACAATTTAGGAGCAACTGTCTCAAACACACAGTCACCACGGGTTTTTAGACGAGTACGTGGGACAGACAGAAGGTTTTGATTGTCAGACCTGAGAGAGCGTGCCAGTATATGGGGGTGAATTAAGTCTGCTAAATAGGCAGGGGTCTGGCCATGTAGTGTTCTACAGTATAGGTGATAGTGAGAATTTTAAACTGAATCCTGTACTGTACAGGAAGCCAGTGAAGGGAGCTGAGAATGGGAGTAATGTGGGAGTATCTGCTTGACTTAGTAAGTAGCTTAGCAGCAGCATTTTGAATGGACTGTAAGCAAGAGAGGACAGATTTGTTAAGGGAAGAGAAAAGAGTGTTACAATAATCAGTGCGGGAAGAGATGAAAGCATGATGAAGCATCTCTAATTCTGTGTAAGACACCATAGATCTCAGTTTACTAGGTAATGTTATGCAGATGAAAAAAACATGATTTGGTTAACTGTGTTTCTATGTGTTATATGTGTTTCGAAAGACAAGGGCTTATCAAAAGTCACCCCTAGATTTCTCAGACTGGACCAAACAAAAGGTGAATAAGGCCCAATATTCTGTATAATCTCAGGTGTAACATTATTAGGAGCAAATATTAACACCTCTGTTTTACCAGTGTTCAGCTGCAAAAAATTTCCTGCCATCCACTCCTTGATGGCATCTAGGCAGCCTAGAAGCCTAGAGAGCCTTGATGCCTCCTTGGGTTTAAAATTAAAATGAAGTTGTAAATCATCTGCGTACATATGATAAGTGATATTAAAACTATTTAGAATATGACCCAGTGGTAACATGTACAGTGTAAAAAGGAGTGGGCCCAAAACTGACCCCTGTGGGACACCACAAGAGAGAGGAGAGGAGAGAAAGTCCCCTATGGAAACATTAAAACTCCTACCAGTAAGATAAAAGGTAAACCAGTCTAATGCAATCCCTGAGATGCCCACCCAGTCATGTAGCCTCTTAATCAGAATATGATGGTCTACAGTGTCAAAAGCAGAGCTAAGGTCAAGGAGCACAAGTACAGAGCATTCACCTGCATCTGCAGCCATTTGAATATCATTAGTGACCCTTAAAAGGGCAGTTTCAGTTGAATGATGTTTCCGAAAACCAAATTGAAATTTATCATAAAGACTGTGACTGTCTAAGTAAGGCTGTGAGTTGGTTGGCTACAACCTTTTCCAGAATTTTGGATAAAAACAGTAATTTAGATATGGGCCTATAATTCTTGAGCTCAGCAGGGTCCAAATTGGGCTTTTTTTTTTACAATGGGCTGTAAAAAAGCTTAAAGGAAGATGGGCCACACCCTGTAGCCAATGACAAATTAATAATAGCCGTCACTACAGGTCCAATGGTAGATAGGACTTTAGTGAATAAGAATGGTGGAATTATGTCTTGGGGACTGGAGGATAATTTCATGTTCTTGACCAGATTTTGTAGGTCATTAAAATTAATACGATGAAAAGACTCCAGAAGAGTATAATGTAGAGAGGGGCTACTTCTAACGGTGCATAACCCAGGCTGAATACTAGATCTAATGGCTGTGATCTTATCAACAAAGAAGGTGAGGAAGTTATTACAGTCATCTTGAGAAAAGCATGGTAAAGCAGCTATGGGCGGTGAAACAATGTTGTTAACTGTGTCAAACAAAAACTTAGGGTTATTTTTTGATGAAGAGATTAAGTTGGCAAAGTAGGCAGACCGACTCTCCTTAATTAAGCCATTCAGAGAGTGCCTGAGCTCCTTTAAGTACAAATGATGTACTTCAAGTCCAGTGATTTTCCATAGGCGCTCAGTCTTACGACACTTTCTCCTTAAACAACGGACATCATCTGATATCCATGGAGAGGGATTAAAGAAAAGCTTTATGTCAGGAAAAGCTTTATCTCTGACACTGGAGACTCCTTCCAAAAATTCTCAAGACATGTTCAGAGTGAAATCTCATACAAAATTTCCCAATATCAATAGTTAGACATTAACTTTTACAAGTCCCTGTCTAAGTTGTTACTATAGAAATGATAACATATTGGAATACTTGAAGCCAGAACTACTGTTTGAATGACTGTGATAGAAATTTAAATCAACACCTTCTGGCCAGTCAGATTTGAGAATTCAACATCAATGTTGAATGCTGATTGTTACCAAATGTGTAGCTTTAAGATGAAAGTTTTCAACTACAGTTAATAATGTAGTACAAACTCAATTCTCGGAAATTGAAGATCATGAGATCACTGCCTTTTGATTACAAACAGCCTTCACAATCATCTTATTTCATTATATTTATTCTGTGGAAGTAGATTTAGAGCTTGGACTCAGTTTTTAATATTATTGTCCAATGTGGCCTTTGTTTCTTATGTAGTACTGCATTTGGGCATTACTACATAAGAAAGCTTACTGGCTTTATTTCAGCACTAGAAAGGAAGTTATGAAAAATATCTAGCAGTTTAAAATACTTTGCTGAAACATATCAAACGATGTGAGTTATGAGCACCACTCTAAATCAAATATTACATTCTTTACTTCTTTCCCAAATCACCTTATATGGCAATGTGGGTTTGATATTCTGGACCATCTTTATTTCAACTAGCAGGAAAAGACATACAGTGGTGCTTGAAAGTTTGTGAACCCTTTAGAATTTTCTATATTTCTGCATAAATATGACGTAAAACAACATCAGATTTTCACACAAGTCCTAAAAGTAGATAAAGAGAACCCAGTTAAACAAATGAGACAAAAATATTATACTTGGTCATTTATTAATTGAGGAAATTGATCCAATATTAGGGCGGCACGGTGGTGTAGTGGTTAGCGCTGTCGCCTCACAGCAAGAAGGTCCTGGGTTCGAGCCCCGGGGCCGGCGAGGGCCTTTCTGTGTGGAGTTTGCATGTTCTCCCCGTGTCCGCGTGGGTTTCCTCCGGGTGCTCCGGTTTCCCCCACAGTCCAAAGACATGCAGGTTAGGTTAACTGGTGACTCTAAATTGACCGTAGGTGTGAATGTGAGTGTGAATGGTTGTCTGTGTCTATGTGTCAGCCCTGTGATGACCTGGCGACTTGTCCAGGGTGTACCCCGCCTTTCGCCCGTAGTCAGCTGGGATAGGCTCCAGCTTGCCTGCGACCCTGTAGAAGGATAAAGCGGCTAGAGATAATGAGATGAGATGAGATCCAATATTACATATCTGTGAGTGGCAAAAGTATGTGAACCACTAGGATTAGCAGTTAATTTGAAGGTGAAATTAGAGTCAGGTGTTCTCAAATCAATGGGATGACAATCAGGTGTGAGTGGGCACCCTGTTTTATTTAAAGAACAGGGATCTATCAAAGTCTGATCTTCACAACACATTTGTGGAAGTGTATTATGGCCTGAACAAAGGAGCTTTCTGAGGACCTCAGAAAAAGTGTTGTTGATGCTCATCAGGCTGGAAAAGGTTACAAAACCATCTCTAAAGAGTTTAGACTCCACCAATCCACAGTCAGACAGATTGTGTACAAATGGAGGAAATTCAAGACCATTGTTACCCTCCCCAGGAGTGGTCGACCAACAAAGATCACTCCAAGAGCAAGACATGTAATAATCAGCGAGGTCACAGACCCCAGGGTAACTTCTAAGCAACTGAAGGCCTCTCTCACATTGGCTAATGTTAATGTTCATGAGTCCACCATCAGGAGAACACTGAACAGCGATGGTGTGCATGGCAGGGTTGCAAGGAGAAAGCCACTGCTCTCCAAAAGGAACATTGCTGCTCATCTGCAGTTTGCTAAAGATCACATGGACAAGCCAGAAGGCTATTGGAAAAATGTTTTGTGGATGGATGAGACCAAAATAGAACTTTTTGGTTTAAATGAAAAGCGTTATGTTTGGAGAAAGGAAAACACTGCATTCCAGCATAAGAACCTTATCCCATCTGTGAAACATGGTGGTGGTAGTAGTATCATGGTTTGGGCCTGTTTTGCTGCATCTGGGCCAGGACAGCTTGCCATCATTGATGGAACAATGAATTCTGAATTATACCAGCGAATTCTAAAGGAAAATGTCAGGACATCTGTCCATGAACTGAATTTCAAGAGAAGGTGGGTCATGCATTAAGACAACAACCCTAAGCACACAAGTCGTTCTACCAAAGAATGGTTAAAGAAGAATAAAGTTAATGTTTTGGAATGTCCAAGTCAAAGTCCTGACCTTAATCCAATGGAAATGCTGTGGAAGGACCTGAAGCGAGCAGTTCATGTGAGGAAACCCACCAACATCCCAGAGTTGAAGCTGTTCTGTACAGAGGAATGGGCTAAAATTCCTCCAAGCCGGTGTGCAGGACCAATCAACAGATACCGGAAACATTTAGTTGCAGTTATTGCTGCACAAGGGGCTCACACCAGATACTGAAAGCAAAGGTTCACAAACTTTTGCCACTCACAGATATGTAATATTGGATCATTTCCCTCAATAAATAAATGACCAAGTATAATATTTTTGTCTCATTTGTTGAACTGGGTTCTCTTTATCTACTTTTAGGACTTGTGTGAAAATCTGATGATGTTTTAGATCATATTTATGCAGAAATATAGAAAATTCTAAAGGGTTCACAAACTTCCAAGCACCACTGTATAAGCTTAGTGAAACACATATAGTAGAGTTACTGGGACATAAACAGTAACTCTACTATATGTGACAGATGTGGTCGGTATTCTACAAAGTCATAAAATGCAGCAAGGAATCTGAATTAGAAACAGGTCACTTCTGTTACAGTGAGTTACATGACGGTGAAAATCAAAAGAATGTGCATTGCAAAGTGCTAAAAAGTATAGGCCCCAGCATGATGACCTTGCGCTGTAAAGTTTCATCCATGGAGTACATCCAAGGACTTTGTGTGATGGGGTGCTTGTAAAATAATTTTATGTCCCACAACAGACAAGCAGCGGAGGGCTTATGAATCCTTTGCAGACTCCTGGAAAAATTCACTCTTTTGCACTATGGATTTATGAATGATAATTGGTAAGCGTTGGGGAAATAATGTACCACTGCAAGCATCTCTTTCAAAATGGCAAGCATCTGCTTCCAAATATGCCATATTAAATGGAAGCATACATTGTGCTTATTGTTCTTCAAAACAAAACCTAATACAAAACACTGTGCTATAGGGAAAAAAAAGATAATATTATTTCTAAACGACAGACCAGGAAAGGAATGAAACAAGACATTACACACCAATTTACCACACTTCTGTGTTGTATTAGCCTCAATGGAGATGGCACATGGACTGAGACAGCTATTTTCAAATTTGCAAACTTTAAGTAAAATGGGTCTAAATTATGCTACGTACGTTATTCATAAATAAATACATTTGACCAAAAACCAACACAGTGCACAGTGTACAGCAAATCAGCAGCAACAACACATGGGTTATATTTTGCTATTTGACAGCTGGCCATGCAGAAATGACAATACCAATAGTGCTTAATCTAATTTTGCCCTATTCATTGCCCTAATACGTTTGGCTCCATTTGCAGACTTTGACAGACATTCTGGTTTTATTCTTCATGGATCTAGGCTAGCCAGACCAGATGCCTGGAGAGAGCATGTCCATTAGCTCCAGACTATACAGAGTGAGCAGTGTGTGCGCATTATATGAGATACAGAAAACAGTCACAGCTGTCTACTTAGAATTCTAAACAGCATAAATTGTCTGAATTTCAAAATGAGCTAAACTGCTCTAAAAGACTGAATTGTCATGGAAACTTACTTTACCTGATTGACTATAAACACAGAATAGGAGGTCAACTAAGGAATGGGCCTAAATATTTCTATTCAGTTTATATTGATACCGTCGTCATTGGCGTAGCTTGAAGTCGAGTATCCTTTCCAAGATCAAGACACAGGGTGCTTGAAGCAGAGATGACTTGAGAGTCCAAGATGCAAGTGAAACAGCTGAGGACAATGAGAGCAGGGGATAGTAAGAGGCGGACAATGCCAGCTGCTCACTGTTGTTCTCGGAGCTTTCATCGGTGGGATTTTTCATTGGCATGATGTCTCTTATCATTTTCAGCCTTGATAGAGCCAGAAAGACAGGATGTTTTCCAAAGCCTTTGGTTTTCTGTGACCGCTTCCCAGTTCTTCGGGTCGATGTTAAACGCCATCAGAGATCTTTTGATGCAGTTCTTGAAGCACTTTTTGGGTGCCCCTCTCTTTGTGTGGCCTTCAGTCAGTTCAGAGTAGAAAACTTGCTTTGGGAGTCATTCATATGGCATCCTTTGGACATGGCCAAGCCAAAGTTGGTGGCGTTTGATCACCATCTCAATGGAGGGAAATCCAGCTCTTTTGAGGACTTCTGTGTTCGGGACACAACCTTCCCAAGAAAGAAATATTGATACCATTTAAACTCTAAAATGTGATAAGATGGATCATAAAAGATTGGAAAATAAAAGCCAGCAATTTTTTTTCTTCAACTGTCTAGTTTCTGTGGGCCTGATCCCAGTGTAGGCTAAGATTCCTTTTCTTGGCTGGAGTGATCTTTTGCTGTTGTAGCCCATCCACCTCAAGGTTCAACATGTGCATTCTGAGATGCTTTTCAGCTGACCATGGTTGTAAAGAGTAGTTATTTGAGTTACTTTTGTTTTTGCTGTATACTGAAGACATTTGGGTCTGAGATTAAAAGATGAATATGAGATGATAGATAAGAATTTCAGCTTTCATATCCTGATATTTAGATCTAGATGTGTTAAACAATTCAGAGCATGGCGCCTTTTCTTTGGACTAACTCATTTCTCAAGTGATCATATTGGAACATGTAAGTGACAGATGTTTCTTCTTGCCCAGGTGTGGCCTGTTAGATTAGTTGTTTAAACAATTGATTACTACTCTTGGTTTGAGCCCTGGGTTTCACTTGTGAAGCCTGCATTTGTTGTAAAAATGGATAAACCTGTATGAAGACCAGAGAACTATCTATGGGAGAAAAACAAGCCATTTTGAAAGTGAGGAAAGAGGGAAAATCTATCTGAGTCATTCCACAGGCATTGGACATAGCCAGTACAATGATTTGGAATGTCCTGAAAAACAAAGAAACCACTGGTGTACTAACTAACAGACATCAAACAGGTCAAACAAGGAAAACAATAGCAATTGAGGACAGAAACATTGTGTGAGCTGTGAAGAAAAACCCAAAAACAACATTGAGTGACATCATCAAGAACCTCCACATGGCAGGGGTGAAACTATTACAATCCACCATTCAAAGAAAACATGGAGAGCAGAAATATAGCAGCAATACAACCAGATTTTTTCTAGCAAAAACAAAAGGATTGCTGTTCCAATATTTTCCGAGGGGACTGTATACATGTAATGTTTTTTAAAGATCCAGTTTTTGACATACAATCTACAGTAGGATCTCCATAAGGCTTGAAACACAATCCAACATGATAAATCTGTTACACAATCATGATAATTGGTAACAATGAGCAATACTGATAAGTGACCTCAGAAACTTTATGCTTTGTCTACCAAGTTTTTAACACAGAACTAAAGTCATAAAAACAGCCATTCTCAGCAGTAATGGCTTACATTCGACAGAAAGAACATGGAGCATGGAGGATTCAAGAACATGCTGATATCATAAATGGGAAAGACTCAATTTCAGTTCTTCAGAAAGTCAGTGCTTCTGGGAAGCACGAGATGAAAGCAGTCAGTCAAACAGGAATCAAAGCAGGTACTAAGAAAAGATGTGTGGTCTTTTTTAATACATAAAAATTTTATATATTAATACATATGCAATAACAGTAACATGCAAAAATGCAATTTAAATTTATTTACTCATCCAGCTGGCAGGGCGATGAGCTTATGCCATCATGTGTTGCCCGTTGTCCATCTGGTGTCATCCACATTTCACGAAAATCGCTTCTTCTCTTTCAATTCTTCACCGATTTTTATTGTTTTTGGCAGGAAGGTAGGTCTGCCTGGGGTGCATATAGATTCTACCCAAATTTGCATAATTGCAATTAATAATGAAGATATGGAGTAATTATCCCCTAATGAGCAGTTTCCACAGAAATCGCTTCTTCTCCCTTAATTCTTCACTGATTTTGATTCTTTCTGGCATGAAGGTAGGGGGACCTAGGGTGCATATAACTTCTACCCAGATTTGCTTCATTACAATTATTAATGAAGTTATGGACTAATTAAGCCTTAATGAGCAGTTCAACAAAAATCACTTCTTCTCAGTAAATTTTTCGCCATTTTGGATTCTTTCTGGCAAATAGGTAAGTATTCCAATGGTGTATATAGCCTCTATATATAGCTTGTACATAGTGTATATAGCTTGCAACATTTATTGTGCAAGGTGGCCCACTTTAGATCGTTCCTTCTGGACTAGATGGGGCCAGAGTGAGCTACGCCATCATTGACAGTCTCATTACATTTATTAATACATTTTGGTAAAAATTTATTACTACTATTATTAATATGAATACTAAGTACATAGTTTGTAATGTATTCCGTGACATATTTGGTTTAAAAACAAAAGTAACATAGTCAGAATACATTGAGAATACATTGTAGAGATGTGAATCACTGTACTTTACTCTTATTGGTAAGGGTAGATCTAGGATGTTCCGAGAGGAAATAATATTACTGAATCAAGTTGTGTAGATTCTGAAAAAACATAAAGAAATAATGAATTTACCAAACATCACAACACAATAAGATTTCCATTAAACAGCAACCGTTACTTGGAGCAATAATATGCGCTCAACAGTTCTGTGATTCTTTTACAAAACTGGATCTTGGCCTTTAATGTAAACCTTTAAACAAACATGCGTAATAGAACATGTACTATCTATTTGTCAAATATGCGCTTTAAATGTCCTTCCTTAGATATAAAGCTCTGGATTTTTGCATTTTACAGAATGGAACACCAACTTCTTTTGCACAGATGTAGCTGCAAATACACATAATTTTTAATATTTATTCAACCTCTACATGCTACATACTGCTTATGATGTGATATTTTTCTCTCCTGAGAGATGTCTGAAACACTTCATCACAAATGTCAAGAACCAGGAAGACTTCAGAATCCACTCAAAGATCAAATATGCAAGATTTAAAAACTGCTTCCAGACAAAACTGATTACTAATTACAGTTGTCCAGCATGGACTTAAAACCCCAAATCAGAAAAAGTTGAGATGATATGGAAAATGCAAATAAGAAAAAGAGGGCAGTGATTTCTAAATTTACTTTGACTTGTATTTCATTGCAGACAGTATGAACCCAAGATATTTCATGTTTTGTCTGGTCAATTTCATTTCATTTTTTAAAATATACATCCATTCCTGCATTTCAGGCCTGCAACACATTCCAAAAAAAAAGTTGGGATGGGGCAGTTTAGGGCTAGTAATGAGGTAAAACAATTAAATAATGATGTGATTTGAAACAGGTGATCTCAACAGGTGATTGTAATCATGATGTGGTCCAAAATCTATATCCAGGAAAGGCCTAGTCTTTGAGGAGTAAAGATGGGCTGAGGATCTCCAGTTTGTCAACAAGTGTGTGAGAAAATTATCGAAATGTTTAAAAACAATGTTCCTCATTTAAACATATAAAGGGATTTGGATATTTCACCCTCTATGGTGCATAAAAACCTTAAATGATTCAAGGAATCTGGAGGAATTTCAATGTGTAAAGAGCAAGGGCACAAGCCTAAGCTGAACACCCATGATCTCTGATCCCTCAGACAACACTACATCAAGGACCGTCATTCATCTATAGCTGATATAACCACATGGGCTCGGGATTACTTTTGCAAACTTTTGTCAAGTACTACAATATGGTGTTACATCCACAAATGCCAGTTAAAACTTTACTGTACAAAAAGGAAGCCTTATGTTAACTTTATCCAGAAGCGTTGTTGACTTCTCTGGGCTTGAAGGCATCTGAGATGGACCGTCACACAGTGGAAGCATGTATTATGGTCAGATGAATCAGTATTCCAGGTCTGTTTTTGTAAGAAATAGAAGCTGTGTGCTCCGGACCAAAGACGAAAAGGACCATCCAGACTGTTTACTAGCAACAAGCCAGGGCCTGTCATGGCATGGGGTTGTATCAGTGCCCTTGGCAAAGGTAACTTACACTTCTGTGATGGCTGCATTAATACAGGAAAGTACGTTGAGATTTTGGAACAACATATGCTGCCTTCAAGACAACATCTTTTCCAGAGGGATTTCAACAAGACAATGCAAAACCACATTCTGCACACATTACAAAGGCATGGCTGTGGAAAGAGAGGGTGCATGTCCCATCTGTCACAAATAGAGAATGTGTAGTGAATTTTGAAATGAAAAAAGATCTGTTTGCAGGAAGAATGAGAAAAAATAACACTTGAAACACTTCATCACTTGGTGTCTTCAGTCCCTAAACATCTTTTAAGTGCATGGCAACATTACAAAGTGGTAAATGCTTTACCATCTCAACTTTTTTTGAAATGTGTTGCAACAAAATTGGAATAAGTGTCTACGTATGTTGAGGGAAAAAAATAAATAAATAAAATTCATGAGGTAAAAAATCAAATAATATGCTCTTGTATTGTTTTGAGCGCAATACAGGTCAAAGATTATTTACAAATCATTGTTTTCAGTTTTAATTTCAATTTCAACATATTGTCCCAACTTTTTCAGGCTGTGGCATATTAGGCAGATCAATGCTGGGTCACATAGCCTCCTGTGGCAGTCTCATATAAATTACCCTGTATAGGGTGCTCAACAAGTGTGCAAAACCAACCTCCAGCCACCTGGGGAGCAACCATTGAGTGCTCTGTGAATATGTAATCTCATAAGAGATACAAACTAGAAATGGAAAAATATACAAAATAAGAAGTAGACAATATACAAAATAACATACAAAATGTAGACGTATACAATTATTTGGTTATGGAAATTACTAGCTTTTTTTTTTTTACAGAATTGTTTGGAGAATCTTTCTCAACATTCTCTTATTCTTACCAGTACATTTGTTCCTTAAAAAGTAGGCCAGTGTGTTTTTAACATATTTATGTTTTTAACATGTTTCTAACATCTTTAACATATTTCAAGAGACATGCTACAAATAAAACTAGCATTATGAGATATTATTATCTATACCAGCAGTCCTCAACTGGCAGACCGCGGTCCGGATGCAGGCCCAGCAAAAATATTTCAGCAGACCGAACCATGTACTGAAAAAATACTGAAGCAGAGCTGATGAATGTATGAAAAACCAGGCCATAGTTCAGTGAGTCTAGTTTTCTAAATATGAACCAATACAGCTTCTATAGCAGATCTCAAACACATTAGGTCAGAAAATGAGAATTCACATATTTTTCATTTTATTTAATCTTTTTGGGTAAATGGCAAAACGTGGAAGATTAAAACAGAGTATTTAAGGACAGCTGGACAGTAAAGCATGCAGTTATTCTGCATTAAGTTCAAAACAGATGTCACCACTACCAAACAAAGCATGACCACTTTGAATCATCTTGTTTACAGCCATAATATACTAATTATTAATGGTGTTAAAACATACCTGTTACCTTTAATCATGGTCATTGCTTATTTTAAAGATGGACTGCATTTCAGATTTTTCAAATTTAGGTCATTAAAAGAATTTTCCCTGACACCCAGTTATTTTTGTTTAGTGGACCAAAAGCTACTGAATTTGAATCACAGACTTCCAATTTTATTAGGTTTTTATAAAAAGAACAATTAATGAATTTAGGGCCACGTGGCCCTAAATTCTCCACTATTTTTTCCTGCTTCACCATGATGCAATACAAGATACTATGTCATGTATCATATGGTGGGCTTTCCCCGTTTGCACAAGGCATTGTGGGATACAAATTTGAAACAGGAGAGAACAACAGAGGATGCAAATGAAACATGAAAGACTGATTACAGTAATGGAAAGCAAGAAGAAAAGACATTATGTTGCAAAGGAAAGGAAACGCAGGACCAAACAAATAAATATCGATGGTCAGCGAGCACCTTGGTGTGATCAGCTGTTCGTTTAGCGACAGAATGATGTAACTGTCAGTGCACGGTCAAAGGTAAACCTGTAGATGGCAGTAATGCAACACTGGATGCCAGCTGCCGTAAAACCCAGAAGAAGACGACGACGAAGGGAAGCGTGCGTATGTGCACACGGACGTCCTCTGTCTGCTTGACCGTGCGAAGTGAGCAATTTCATGCACATTATTTGCTCAGGAATCCCCTCAATTTAAATAACTTCCCAGCCAGAGAATGGCCTGATTTTAATATTTTTTTTAGATATTACAGAAATAAACATCTATCACAATGACCAGATTTCAGAGGGAACTAAATTTCACCAATTTATGAAATCAAAAGGCCATCTAGCTTTGAACTTTTGTAAAGCAATTAATTTTATGTAACTAGACTTTTACATATTTTATTTGACACACCTTATATGACTGATGCTCACTTGTTTCCAAACACTTCAGATATTTAAAAAAAGAAAAGAATAAATCCTTTTCACATATATAGTTGTCACATATACATTACAATCCAGTGAAATTCTTTCTTTGCATATCCTAGCTTGTTAGGAAGTTGGGGTCAGAGTGCAGGTTCAGCCATGTGCACCTGGAAGAAATAGGGTTAAGAACCTTGCTCAAGGGCCCAACAGTGGCAGCTTGGCAGTTCTGGGGCTTGAATTCCCAAAAATTTATTGGAAAACAAGAACATATTAATGGAAAACCAGAGAAACGTTCATTTTTATAACTCTTTATTTAAACTGTGTCAAAAGACTAACAATAAAAGCATCCTATCATGGAAATTTCACTCCTTTGTCATAATGTTGACATGTGTCCTGTTCACTGACTAATCATTCATCCACTATCTATATCTCTTATCCGTCAGGGTCATGGGGAACCTGGAGCCAATCCGAGCTGACTTCAGGCGAGAGGCGGGGTACACCCCGAGCAGGTCACCAATCTATCACAGGGCTAATACAGACACGAAGAAACATTCACACTCCCATTCACACCTATGGGCAATTTAGAGTAGCCAGTTGACCTGTTCCATGTCTTTTGGCTATGTGAGGAAACCAGAGCACCTGCAGGAAACCCATACAGGCATGGAGAAAACATGCAAACTCCTCATAGAAAGTGTGCTGTGCCTCAGATCTTGATACAGGGCTCTGTTATAAGAATAATACTCTGAGATAATGATTTAGAGTCCTTTGTATCAATTACCCCAGGCTGGAGGTTGTTGATTTTGTTGATGTAATCTTTTCTTGACAATTCAGTAATACAAACTGGCTAATTCTCTTAAAGTCTCTTACATTGTAGTGCCAGGAAATTACTTGAATTATTTAAACTCTCAGCCACAATTTCTACACAATACTGAGAAGTCGCAGAACGGAGATTTAGAGGTAGTTATAGCATTCTAAGCAGGCTTGTAGTACTCAAGTCTGACTCGTGCCCTAATTTTAAAGACTCGTGACTTGACTCGGACTCATGTATTAAGTGCATTCCGACTCGTAAATTGGAGACAAGGATTCAGATTTTTTTCTTTATATTTAGTAACATGCCATAATAATTTGGCACAAGATATTTATATCTACATTAATTTTTATACTAATTTCGTGCAAGAGAATGCACATTCACCTCTTCATATGTCATGTTCAGGAACAAATTAACATTAATGGCGCTAAAATGCCTGGAGAGAAGCCCCTAGGATTGTCCGTTTTGCTTATACAGACTTCTCGTGCAGTGGGAAAAAATGCACTGCTGTGTGTTCCATATGTAGAAGAACTATCGAGGAGACAACGGGGTCAACCTCAAACTTCAATCGTCATTTGGTAAGACTCCACCCAGAGAAGGAACTGACACGCTGTGTTCATTGCTCTCTTGATAGCGGGGTTTGCTTGCCGACTGATGAACTAGCTAGTGTTAACCCTCTCTCATGTTATTTGACCTGTTGATAGTGGGCGGGGCTTGCTGAGCGATGAACAAGCTTTTTATCTGCAGCCTATGAACTAAAATGGGGCAGTCAGTGGGGCAGTAACGTTAGTCCAACACAGTAGCAGAGACAGTTTCACATAAAGGCAGCAACAGCCACCGTCAAATGGCACGGTTGGAGTCTTGTTCTCGGACTCGACTCGGATCAATAGTGGACTCGACTCGAAATTTTCTTTAATGACTTGCTCTTAACTTGGACTTGAACACTGGGGACTCGAGACTGGACTCAGACTGTAGGTTTAGTGACTCGACTACAACACTGATGCTAAGACACATGTATGCAGGAAGACAAAGTTACCACAAATATTTTCATCACAAGACCAGTGAAGATTTCAATAACATCTCACAGATGTTATGAGACAACAGAGGAAAATAATGTTTAAAAAGTTAGATTAAGCATCTTTATTGCAGGTTACCTGAATTTCAGGTACCTCATGTTTTAAAATGCATACGGTACGAGTGAATTTACTCTTTCTAAAAATAATTTTTAAAAAAACAGAATTGCAAACCAAGGGAGAGAGAGGGAAAGAAAAAGAGGAGGGGAAAAAAGCCCAAAGGTACTTAATCCTGTTTTTGTTTCTATTAAAGACGCAGTGTACAAATGCAGACCTGGTGAACAACATCTCAGCAAGTATTAGTTTGATGGCGTAGGTCAACAATTTGTTCATACTGTGACATGTCAGTGAAATTATTCTTTACTGTTCAAGCATCAAGCCAGGCTAGCACAACACTGCCCCTTTCAAATCTAAGGCCTGGTCTTTATTACAATAAAACATGAAGTGGAGCACCAACTATTTCTCAGCACAGTATTGTCCTGTCTGTCTGGTACAGGGCTATAAACTTAAGCCAGCAATGTCTAGCCACAATTCTGAGCGTCAATGTTCACTCACTTTGTATCATAATATAAAGTAGCTTGTGCTTCCCCCCCCCAGCATCACATCACACATCACATCACATTATCTCTAGCCGCTTTATCCTTCTACAGGGTCGCAGGCAAGCTGGAGCCTATCCCAGCTGACTACGGGCGAAAGGCGGGGTACACCCTGGACAAGTCGCCAGGTCATCACAGGGCTCACACATAGACACAGACAACCATTCACACTCACATTCACACCTACGGTCAATTTAGAGTCACCAGTTAACCTAACCTGCATGTCTTTGGACTGTGGGGGAAACCGGAGCACCCGGAGGAAACCCACGCGGACACGGGGAGAACATGCAAACTCCGCACAGAAAGGCCCTCTCCGGCCCCGGGGCTCGAACCCAGGACCTTCTTGCTGTGAGGCGACAGCGCTAACCACTACACCACCGTGCCGCCCCCCCCCCCAGCATAAATGGGATTAATGTGCAGTCCTTAAGCAAGTCACCCATTATATTTCCCCCCAACCCTTTAAATCTCAGGTTCACTATTGTACAGTACAATTCATATGAAAGGCCTGTTTATTTTCCCAGCTTTTCACTGCAATATGATTATACAGTGGTGCTTGAAAGTTTGTGAACCCTTTCGAATTTTCTATGTTTCTGCATAAATATGACCTAAAACATGATCAGATTTTCACACAAGTCCTAAAAGTAGATAAAGAGAACCCAGTTAAACAAATGAGACAAAAATATTATACTTGGTCTTTTATTTATTGAGGAAAATGATCCAATATTACATATCTGCGAGTGGCAAAAGTATGTGAACCTTTGCTTTCAGTATCTGGTGTGACCCCCTTGTGCAGCAATAACTGCACCTAAACATTTCCGGTAACTGTTGATCAGTCCTGCACACCAGCTTGGAGGAATTTTAGCCCATTCCTCCATACAGAACAACTTGAACTCTGGGATGTTGGTGGGTTTCCTCACATGAACTGCTTGCTTCAGGTCCTTCCACAACATTTTGATTGGATTAAGGTCAGGACTTTGACTTGGCCATTCCAAAACATTAACTTTATTCCTCTTTAACCATTCTTTGGTAGAACGACTTGTGTGCTTAGGGTCGTTGTCTTGCTGCATGACCAACCTTCTCTTGAGATTCAGTTCATGGGCAGATGTCCTGACATTTCCCTTTAGAATTTGCTGGTATAATTCAGAATTCATTGTTCCATCAATGATGGCAAGCCGTCCTGGCCCAGATGCAGCAAAACAGGCCCAAATCATGATACTACCACCACCATGTTTCACAGATGGGATAACGTTCTTATGCTGGAATGCAGTGTTTTCCTTTCTCCAAACTTAACGCTTCTCATTTAAACCAAAAAGTTCTATTTTGGTCTCATCCATCCACAAAACATTTTTCCAATAGCCTTCTGGCTTGTCCATGTGATCTTTAGCAAACTGCAGATGAGCAGCAATGTTCTTTTTGGAGAGCAGTGGCTTTCTCCTTGCAACCCTGCCATGCACACCATTGTTGTTCAGTGTTCTCCTGATGGTGGACTCATGAACATTAACATTAGCCAATGTGAGAGAGGTCTTCAGTTGCTTAGAAGTTACCCTGGGGTCCTTTGTGACCTCGCCGACTATTACATGCCTTGCTCTTGGAGTGATCTTTGTTGGTCGACCACTCCTGGGGAGGGTAACAATGGTCTTGAATTTCCTCCATTTGTACACAATCTGTCTGATTGTGGATTGGTGGAGTCCAAACTCTTTAGAGATGGTTTTGTAACCTTTTCCAGCCTGATGAGCATAAACAACGCTTTTTCTGAGGTCCTCAGAAATCTCCTTTGTTCCTTTGCCATGCTACATTTCCACAAACATGTGTTGTGAAGATCAGACTTTGATAGAGCCCTGTTCTTTAAATAAAACAGGGTGCCCACTCACACCTGATTGTCATCCCATTGATTGAAAACACCTGACTCTAATTTCACCTTCAAATTAACTGCTAATCCTAGAGGTTCACATACTTTTGCCACTCACAGATATTTAATATTGGATCATTTTCCTGAATAAATAAATGAGCAAGTATAATATTTTCGTCTCATTTGTTTAACTGGGTTCTCTTTATTTACTTTTAGGACTTGTGTGAAAATCTGATGATGTTTTAGGTCATATTTATGCAGAAATATAGAAAATTCTAAAGGGTTCACAAACTTTCAAGCACCACTGTACATGTGTTTTTATTTCTTAATGGGGGCCGTGGGGAAAACATTTTCACAAAAACTGCAATTAAAAAAAAAATTGCGATAAGGTGAATGCACGATAAGGTTTTCTTTTGGGGTGGGTGGGTGTGTGTGTGTGTGAGCCAAACAGGGCTCCAGGGTTGCGTGCCTCCTCTCCAGAAATAGCAGCCAGCATGGAAGGCATTTGTTTTAGTTAGCCACTTGCATTCTCAGAGACAGACACACAAACACACAGTTAACGAAACAGAAACACATTTTTATATCTATACTCCTTCACTCACAAGTAAAACATAAACTTACTTATTCCATATCCATTCATGCATCTGTACACACATATTTGCATCTCCATATACAAACAATCAAACCTGCAGCCAGGAGCAGCAGAGATGCAAAGAGAAGAAAAACAGATCATCACCCCCCCCCCAGCAGGACTGTTTGACACACATTTCCCTCTTTCCCAGAATGCTACTGGTTTTCAGGAAGAAGGTCCAGATTAAGGCCCATTACCACACTTGACACACCTCTTATCGTTCTTGAAATTTGATTATGGAGTATTTATATTTGCATACACTCAGGTCCAATAAGCTACATGCACTACCAGGAAGTCTATTTTAGCTGTATCGGGAAAACTTTTATACTGTTCACACCCTTATTTTAAAGATTATTGTAGCACCATAAATATATTTCATTTAAATAGTTTTTCATTAAAATAAACACTTAATGCATACTTTTAACACAGTGTTAATTTTTGCACTTGTTTCTTAAAGCTAGACGGCCTTTCGATTTCATAAAATCTGTGAAATGTAGTTCCCTCTGAAATTTGGTCATTGTGATATATGTTTACTTCTGTAATATCTAAAAAAAAAAAAACACCACGCCATTCTGTGGCTGGGAAGTTATTTAATTTGAGGGGATTCCCGAGCAAATAATGTGCATGAAACCGCTTGCTTCGCACAGTCAAACAGACAGAGGAAGTCTCTGTGTGCATGCACAGGTTTACCTTCTACTTCTTTTCCTTCTTCTTTGGGGTTTTATGGCAGCTGACATCCAGTGTTGCATTACTGCCATCTACAGGTTTACCTTTGACCGTGCACTGACAGTTCCATCATTCTGTCGCTAAACGAACAGCTGATCACACCGTGGTGCTCGCTGACCTTATTAGTTTGGTCCTGCGTTTCCTTTCCTTCACAACTCTTTTCTTCTCGCTTTCTGTTACTGTAGTCAGTCTTTCATGTTTCATTCGCACACTCACATCCTCCATTTTTCTCTCCTGTTTCAAATTTTTATCCCACAATGCCTTGCGTGAATGGGGAAAGCCCACCATGTGATGTATGATGTAAGGTCTTGAATTGGGTCATGGTGAAGCAGGAAAAAATTGTGGAGAATTTAGGGCCACATTTGAAAAGGCAGTCTACCTTTAATGACTAACACTAGATATTGACTTAATTAATGGTGTTTTCTGTTCATTATAAGTAATTGTCATGACCGCTTTTAATAAATAAGACTTTCAATAAATAATATTTCAATAAATGAGACCATCAATGATAGCGTAGCTCACTCCGGCCCTGTCTCGTCCAGGAGGAACTATCTAAAGTAGGCCACCTTGTGCAGTTCTACTCTCAACCAGTGCAGCTCAAATATTTGCCAGAAAGAATCCAAAATGGTGAGGAACTGATCAAGAAGAAGCGATTTTTGTTGAACTGCTCATTAAGGCTTAATTAGTCCATAATTTGATTAATAATTGCAATTAAGCAAATTTGGGTAGAAGCCATATGCACCCCATGCAGATCCACCATCCATCCATTATCTGTAGCTGCTTATCCTGTTCTACAGGGTCACAGGCAAGCTGGAGCCTATCCCAGCTGACTATGGGTGAGAGGCAGGGTACACCCTGGACAAGTCGCCAGGTTATCGCAGGGCTGACACAGAGACAAATAACCATTCACACCTACGGTCAATTTAGAGCCACCAATTAACCTAACCTGCATGCCTTTGGACTGTGGGGGAAACCGGAGCACCTGGAGGAAACCCACACAGACATGGGGAGAACATGCAAACTCCACACAGAAAGGCCCTTGTCGGCCGCTAGGCTCGAACCCAGGACCTTCTTGCTGTGAGGCGACAGCGCTAACCACTACACCACCGTGCCGCCCTGCAGATCCACCTTCCTGCCAAAAAGAAGTTAGAAGTTTTATGCACCATAGGTACCCCTACCATCATGCCAGAAAGAATCATCATTGGTGAAGAACTGAGGGAGAAGAAGCGATTTCTGTGGAAACTGCTCATTAAGGGATAATTACTCCATATCTTCATTATTAATTGCAATTATGCAAATTTGGGTAGAAGCTATATGCATCCCAGGCAGACCTACCTTCCTGCCAAAAAGAATAAAAATCAGTGAAGAACTGAGAGAGAAGAAGTGATTTTCGTGAGATGTAGGCGATGCCGGATGGACGACAGACGATGATGGACAACACATGATGGCATAAGCTCATCACCTGTCGGCCAGATGAGATAATAATAATATTTCAATAAATATTAGTCTTATTAGTCGTAAGGAATGGTGTAATCTTGTTTCAGGAGTATAATTTGTGAGATATTGTATTACTTTTCTATAAAACTGATAATGTCAAAACAGAAAAACTCCCAAGTTATTAGAAGTGGACTCAGACTTTTTTTTGGAAAGAGGTGCACAAGTGTTTGGGAACATGAGAAAAATATGTTAATTGGACAAACACTTTAAGCCTGTACTCAAAAATAAATGACTATGAGGTCACACTTAAAGGCAAAAATAGAAAGTCCAAAATACTTGATCACTAAAAACAGCTCTTATTTTCTGCATCTGGCAAGTGGTGCATCTGTTCATGCTCCTCTAAGCACACTGAGGCACTGAACAATTTGTACCGTACACACTCACATCCTTGATAAAGACAACAATCAGTGCACTTACCGTATAAGGGAAATTCTAAGTAGACATCAAAATGAATGAGTTTGTTTCGCATGGCCCTACACTCATGGACCACCTATATACCTGCTTATTTATGCAGTCATGCAATTGTCCAGTCAGCTAATCATATGGCAGATGGGCTACAACAGCAGAAGACCACCCCAGGTTCCACTCCTGTGAGCCAAGAACAGGAATCTGAGGCTACAGTGGACGTGATGTGGTGCATACAGATATCGCCTAGTCTATGATCTGATCATAAAGTTCCAAAAGGTTTGCTTGTGCTAAGACATCGTGTGCCATGCTTCAGCAGACCGCAATGAACAGTCTGACTGAAGAGTGATGGGGAAAATCAATTATCAGCTGTCTGTGCTGGATCCACATCATATGGTGCTGCCACGTCTTCTCATTTGTGCAATAGGAGCCAGCGCATACCACAAGAAGTGATGTTCCACTTTTTATTTCTCTTTGTCTGTGTCTTCTATTGCTGTCTTCCGCCACTAAAAATGAAACATTTTATTGAGTTTGATCCATGTTACAGCAACATTTGCCAATACGTAAAAAAATGGCCTGTCTGTGTGTTGGGTTATATAAGTCTGAGCTAGTACAAGTGTCAACAGGGGAACACCAAAATGTACCCTTAGTATTTACTCTACTGGGATGTGGAGTGCAGATATACACCGATTAATTGAATTCACTTTGACAGATCAAGAATTGATGTGGTTGTGGAAAGGTACTGGGGGCAAATTGAGGTTTTCTGCCAAATAACTTTAGTAATACCAAAATATGGTTTACCATCTATGAGTGCATTTTTTAATAATGATACAAGCCTGAAAGCTAATATGTAACAACAAAAACTCATTAAAATCACTTAAATACCAGCTCTTGAACTATTTTTGCCAAATCTACTGTAAATATTTAGCATTCACTAACATTTCACAGTTTTTCTATGTGTTTCTCTATAAAGCAAAGACTTCTGAACAGGCCTGCCTTATGCCCACCGTTACAAAATGGTTCAAAGGGATTCAGTTTTATTTGTGTGACATTGTCCAAAGTAGCTTTGAATAAACCTAGATGTAGATTTAGATCCATAATGAACAAGGCAGAGGTGACTTGGCAAGAAAAACTCCCTGTGGTGGCAAAAAGAAACCTTGAGAGGAACCAGTTTCAAATGAAGTCAATCCTCATCTGGGTGACAGCAAGTGGGATTATGAGTCATTGTGCTTCTACAACTGTATACTGTAAAGTCAAACAGAACTAAATGTGTTGAAATGATGCTATGCATGAGTATCTTGTGATAAAGACTCCAGAGATGAACCCAGGATTTTCTTTATGATTGTAGCAGCAGTTCTTAAGTCTATACGATCCAGATAAGATTATCTACTGACGAAAGCACATGTCTTTGGCACAAACTGTATTTGGGAAGTATTTATGGTATGAATGTGAAAGCATTCACAGCACCAGATGGTCAATACCATACCTTAGACATCCATAAAATACAGTACCGGTCAAAAATTTGGACATCCATTCTAACTCACTGTTTTTTACCTCCGCCAAGGAGGTTATGTTTTCGGTAGCGTTGGTTTGTTTGTTGGTTGGTTTGTCTGTTAGCAACATTACGGAAAAATTTATGAACGGATTGCTCTGAAATTTTTTCCAGAGGTGTGACTGGGCACAAGTAACAATCCATTAAATTTTGGTGGTGATCCGGCTCACCTTCTCGATCCCGGATTTTTTTAAAGGATTCTTGGCGGAGGTCTGCGCTCTCCGAGTGCTTTTCTAGTCTTTATCTTTATTAATTAAAAGACACTTTAGATCTTAAAGTAATGATGGATGTCATTTTTCTTTACTTAGTTGAGTGGTTCTTGACATAATATGGATTATTAAAGTTGTAGAATAGAGCTGTTTACTGTATTTTTATTATTTACTATTTGCTGTTTGGTCTCAAACACATTAAGAAGGCAAGAAATTGCACTAATTAACTTTTGACGAGACACCTGTTAATTGAAAAGCATTCCAGGTGACTACCTCATGAAGCTAGTTAAGATAATGCCAGTAGTGTGCAAAGTGTCATCAACGTAAAGGGTGGCTACTTTGAAGAATCTAAAATATGAAACATATTTTGTTTTTTAACACTTTTTTGTTTATTACATAGTTCCATATATGTTCCAAATGTTATAGTTTTGATGTCTTCTGTATTATTTTACAATGTAGAAAATAATCAGTATACAGAAACACATACACACATGAATTTGCAATGTAATACAGTAACCTCTATGAGTCTGAATTTGTGCTGGCTATGTATATACAGTATATACTATGTGTGTATGTGTTATACACACACACACACACACACACACACACACACACACACACACACAGTGGTGCTTGAAAGTTTGTGAACCCTTTAGAATTTTCTATATTTCTGCATAAATATGACCTAAACCATCATCAGATTTTCACACAAGTCCTAAAAGTAGATAAAGAGAACCCAGTTAAACAAATGAAACAAAAATATTATACTTGGTCATTTATTCATTGAGGAAAATGATCCAATATTACATATCTGGGGCGGCACGGTGGTGGAGTGGTTAGCGCTGTCGCCTCACAGCAAGAAGGTCCGGGTTCGAGCCCCGTGGCCGGCGAAGGGCCTTTCTGTGCGGAGTTTGCATGTTCTCCCCGTGTCCGCGTGGGTTTCCTCCGGGTGCTCCGGTTTCCCCCACAGTCCAAAGACATGCAGGTTAGGTTAACCGGTGACTCTAAATTGACCGTAGGTGTGAATGTGAGTGTGAATGGTTGTCTGTGTCTATGTGTCAGCCCTGTGATGACCTGGCGACTTGTCCAGGGTGTACCCCGCCTTTCGCCCATAGTCAGCTGGGATAGGCTCCAGCTTGCCTGCGACCCTGTAGAAGGATAAAGCGGCTAGAGATAATGAGATGAGATGAGATTACATATCTGTGAGTGGCAAAAGTATGTGAACCACTAGGATTAGCAGTTAATTTGAAGATGAAATTAGAGTCAGGTGTTTCAATCAATGGGATGACAATCAGGTGTGAGTGGGCACCCTGTTTTATTTAAAGAACAGGGATCTATCAAAGTCTGATCTTCACAACACATGTTTGTAGAAGTGTATCATGGTACGAACAAAGGAGATTTCCGAGGATCTCAGAAAAACGTTTGTTGATGCTCATCAGGCTGGAAAAGGTTACAAACCCATCTCTAAAGAGTTTGGACTCCACCAATCCACAGTCAGACAAATTGTGTACAAATGGAGGAAATTCAAGACCATCGTTACCCTCCCCAGGAGTGGTCGACCAACAAAGATCATTCCAAGAGCAAGGTGTGTAATAGTCGGCGAGGTCACAAAAGACCCCAGGGTAACTTCTAAGCAACTGACAGCCTCTCTCACATTGGCTAATGTTAATGTTCATGAGTCCACCATCAGGAGAACACTGAACAACAATGGTGTGCATGGCAGGGTTGCAAGGAGAAAACCACTGCTCTCCAAAAAGAACATTGTTGCTCATCTGCAGTTTGCTAAAGATCATGTGGACAAGCCAGAAGGCTATTGGAAAACTGTTTTGTGGATGGATGAGACCAAAATAGAACTTTTTGGTTTAAATGAAAAGCGTTATGTTTGGAGAAAGGAAAACACTGCATTCCAACATAAGAACCTTATCCCATCTGTGAAACATGGTGGTGGTAGTATCATGGTTTGGGCCTGTTTTGCTGCATCTGGGCCAGGACGGCTTGCCATCATTGATGGAACAATGAATTCTGAATTATACCAGTGAATTCTAAAGGAAAATGTCAAGACATCTGCCCATGAACTGAATCTCAAGAGAAGGTGGGTCATGCAGCAAGACAACAACCCTAAGCACACAAGTCATTCTACCAAAGAATGGTTAAAGAAGAATAAAATTAATGTTTTGGAATGTCCAAGTCAAAGTCCTGACCTTAATCCAATGGAAATGTTGTGGAAGGACCTGAAGCGAGCAGTTCATGTGAGGAAACCCACCAACATCCCAGAGTTGAAGCTGTTCTGTACGGAGGAATGGGCTAAAATTCCTCCAAGCCGGTGTGCAGGACCGATCAACAGTTACCAGAAATGTTTAGTTGCAGTTATTGCTGCACAAGGGGGTCACACCAGATACTGAACACAAAGGTTCACATACTTTTGCCACTCACAGATATGTAATATTGGATCATTTTTCTCAATAAATAAATGACCAAGTATAATATTTTTGTCTCATTTGTTGAACTGGGTTCTCTTTATCTACTTTTAGGACTTGTGTGAAAATCTGATGATGTTTTAGATCATATTTATGCAGAAATATAGAAAATTCTAAAGGGTTCACAAACTTTCAAGCACCACTGTGTGTATGTATATATATATATATATATATATATATATATATATATATATATATATATATATATAACACAGGCTGCCAGGTCGCTCCATTGTATGTAGTTGTCAATGTTGAGTTTAAAAGTAACAAAGTAAATTACATAGGGAAATGAATACTTAAGCATGTGTGAAAAATACTGTGGCGTGTATGCGTGGAAGAAGAGTCTGGAGACAGAAATCTTAGTTTCTCTGCCATTAGCCTGTGCTACTTGCTCTTGAAAGCACTGGCTTGACCGCTTTATTAGCATTCACTAACACTACTGTTGAACACTACACCGGCTGGAAGGTGACTTCACTGCTGCACTGTTGGTGCCAACTCACAGTTAAGCTCACGTTGGCCTTTGAGAAGGCCCAGGGGTGATAAATTTTTGGTCCCTCCCACTATAAATCAAAATCTGATTGGCTAATTCAGCTGTCACTTCCTACATAAACATACACTGCCATGGCCTTCTGTCTTGGCAATGAAGTCCTAATCAATGAGTGAGCCAGCTTGAAACTTTTCTCAGCCTAGAGACAATAAACAAAAAAAATCTCATTGGATAACTATTTTAATGTTTTCAGGACAGTAACCCTTTCATTTCTGAAACAAATTTGATAGAAAATGTATTCAAATTAGTATTAGGAGAGAATAATTATAATGAAATTATGAAAGAAATAAAAAAATAAAAAAATTAAATATTAAATATAACATTTGAAATGTTTGGGCGGTTCCCCTCTGAGATTTTATATATATATATATATATATATATATATATATATATATATATATATATATATATATATATATATATATATTCTATCCACATTCACTGGATATGAGCATTCGCGTGCTCTGATTGGCTACTCTACTACTAGGCTGTCAGCTCATATAGACCCTTTTCAGTCACGTGACCTTCATAAACGCGACCGCCATTTTGGACATGTAGTGGACTTCGGCTCAAATCGGTTTGAATGCGAGGAAGGTGACAAACGAAAAACATAAAAGAAAAAGGAGCGAGATGCAGAAAACACCTTCACTATCCAGCGACGTAGGGCATTTACAGGGCGAGCAGAGGGAGAGGTATTTGCAAAAATTGAGGTTAGCAGGCTTAGAGAACGATGTTTACCTGCTTCCACCAGGATTGTTCACTGACGTACGGAAGTACACGAAGCCCTTGTCTTTACCTGACTTCGGCCCACATGATCTGTATACCTATGTCGTTAAAAACCCATCGCCATACACAGGTATTGATCTGAAAGTGTATAAGAGTTTGGATACCTACAAATATTTTGTGTCAGGCTGGGTAACATGCCTACATCAGTGGGTCGTCCCTGGAGCCGGTGGTCGCCATCTTATTACAGCTAAGGTTTGTTCACATTTTCATTTACTTTCGGTCCTCAGGATAAACAAAATGTTATTAAATGTCATTGAAATAACTTCTTAGTCTGTTGAGACATGGCCCGTTATAAATTTGCTGTTACCAGGCAATGACCAAGAACTGTATTATTAGGGTCGGTGTCTGTGTTGTAGCAGTGTACTAGCAGCTAGCTGTTAGCACTAGCTAATGTCAACAACATAGTAGCTAGTATGTTACTGTAGCAATGTTAACGTTCAGTCATTTGGATGACTGTTAAAACCTTTCAGTCTCAAGTTTTTCCTTTACTGTATTTACTAGTTTACTGTAATTATGATCCGGCAGCTATTTACACCGGATCCAGTGTAAATAGCTGCCGGAGCCAACATCCGAGGTTCCGGAGCGTGCTCCGGCTTGCTCCCCCTCAAATTAAGCCCTGTACAGGTAAACAGCTGCCGGAGCCAACGTCCGAGGTTCCGGAGCGCGCTCCGGCTTGCTCCCCCTCAAATTAAGCCCTGTACAGGTAAATAGCTGCCGGAGCCAACGTCCGAGGTTCCGGAGCGAGCTCCGGCTTGCTCCCCCTCAAATTAAGCCCTGTACAGGTAAATAGCTGCCGGAGCCAACGTCCGAGGTTCCGGAGCGCGCTCCGGCTTGCTCCCCCTCAAATTAAGCCCAGGGCTTAATTTGAGGGGGAGCAAGCCGGAGCGCGCTCCGGAACCTCGGACATTGGCTCCGGCAGCTATTTACACTGGATCCGGTGTAAATAGCTGCTGGATCATAATTACAGTAAACTAGTAAATACAGTAAAGGAAAAACTTGAGACTGAAAGGTTTTAACAGTCATCCAAATGACTGAACGTAAACATTGCTACAGTAACATACTAGCTACTATGTTGTTGACATTAGCTAGTCAACAATAGCTACTACAGAAGAACAGAGGTTACAATGGGTTATTTTAACCTATTTGGTTACACACTTGCCGCCACAGAATGTTAACAGCAATGTAATGCCTTTTCTGGCTAATTTTATTCGTCTTACCTCCAACAAAGTGGTCACTACACAAGCGTTGGTATGCCGAGGGCTGCCAATCTTTCCTGTTAATGGCAGCTATCCATCTTCTCTGTCGGGATCCGATAAAATGATAAACCTTGCCTTGTTTGTTGATGGTTACTACATCCAGGTGCACAACAATATAGTGGCATGATGGAAGTCTTGCTGAAAGTAAAAACTTTCTTTGCTGCCATTCCTCAATGTTGGCTGTGGTAAACTACTGGTAGTACATGTCCAAAATGGCGGCCGCGTTTGTCGGGACGTCACGTGAAAAGGGTCTATACCATGAGTAGAGAAAAGCAAAATGGCACCACGTGTGCTCAACCAACTGAGCATGAAATAAAAACTCTACTTGAAAACAAAACCCCAAAAAATACAAAAAAAGCAATGAAATATAGAATAAAAGTATTTGATGGTAAGAACATATCTTTTTTTATTTTTCAAGAATTATTATTATAGCATTTTTCATAAATTGCTACTGTCATTTCCGCAGGTTTGTTTACATTCTAAGCAGAAATTATTTTGTTGGACATTTTGTATGAACTTTTTATTTATCGAATTTGCAAAAAATAAAAATGCTCTGTTTCTCAAAATCCAGTGAATGTGGATAGAATAAAATAGTTATTCCACTCAGTCTCATCATACATGGCTTATAGCCAACTCAGCTACGGTACGCACCTCGTTGGCTATCAGCTCATGTACGACATATACCGTATATCATAAAGTACCAGTAAAAAGTTTTGACACACCTACTCATTCATAGGTTTTTCTGTATGTATGAAGTGTCTTTTAATTAATAAAAATAAAGAAAAGCCATTGAATTAGAAGGTGTATTCAAACTTTTGATTGGTACTGTACATACCGTGGGGTTTGAAGAACGGGTGCACCCAGGCTGCCATACAAGCTAGAACTGCCACTCTTCTCAAGCTGTCTTCTTCAAGACTTCCTACTTACAACCCAAACCTGAGAGCTTGGTCTTAGAGGTCTGCGCGGGACAGAATTTTCAGTCCCGCTTCCGCCCGCTCCCGCATTGTGCAGTCCTGCTCCCGCCTGCTCCCGCAAAGAATTATGATTTTCAGTCCCGCTCCCGCCCGCGCCTGCCATATTTTGTCCCGCTCCCGCCCGCAAATCTCGCATGATGCAGACGTTCGCGTTATTTCTCACGAAAGTTCCTGTCATTGGCTTGGGGAATTAAACATGCTGTGCTTAGCTGAGCTCTCCACTGACCGATTCTTCATTTATTGTAAGTTTATTGCTTAGACTCTGACATTCTGCTGACACATTCCAAGTTGAGCGCTGCATGCGCTCATGATTGACAGCTCTCGCTTTGATTGACAGCTCTCGCTTTGATTGACAGCTCTCGCTTTGCGCACTCGCACTCCCACTTCCGAGTCTGTGGCGTTATGATTCCAACCGCGATTTCATTCTCCTCTCATATGAAGTGCTGCGCAACCACAACCAGCTCCTCAGATTATACACTGTCTATTTCTCGCTTTAAATTGAACAATATGTGTGATACACAGTCCTTTTTAATACTAGTTAATACTTTTTTAAATACTTTTTTTAAATACTTTTTAATCCTTTTTAATACTTTTTAATACTTAGGACTAATACTCTTGACTTTTTAATGGTAAATGTACCTCTTTTTAAAGCAGCACTTACTTCTGAAGCACTGTGAGCTTCACTAGAGGAGCTCTGCTCTTCTGCCATGATCGGAGATCTCAAACACGGAAGAGCGGAAAGGAATCGGAAACGTACGCGAGATTAGACCACATCCGCAAATTTAGGCATCTTAAAATGTTTTTATTGATGCCAAATAAAATATCCAGCACAAATTATATATGATAGACATAAATTAATAATTTATAAATTTTATTTTAAATACGTTTTTAGTTAGCAGGACTGCAGTTTATCACCTCTCCCGCCCGCGCCCGCATTGTGCACTCCCCCTCCCGCCTGCGCCCGCAATGAGCTTTCAAAATTTGTCCTGCACCACACTGCTTTGCGTCGGGTCCCGCGGGACTCCCGCGGGAGTGCAGGGCTCTACTTGGTCTCTTATACAGTGGTGCTTAAAAGTTTGTGAACCCTTTAGAATTTTCTATATTTCTGCATAAATATGACCGAAAACATCATCAGATTTTCACACAAGTCCTAAAAGTAGATAAAGAGAACCCAGTTAAACAAATGAGACACAAATATTGTACTTGGTCATTTATTTATTGAGGAAAATGATCCAATATTACATATCTGTGAGTGGCAAAAGTATGTGAACCTCTAGGATTAGCAGTTAATTTGAAGGTGAAATTAGAGTCAGGTGTTTTCAATCAATGGGATGACAATCAGGTGTGAGTGGGCTCCCTGTTTTATTTAAAGAACAGGGATCTATCAAAGTCTGATCTTCACAACACATGTTTGTGGAAGTGTATCATGGCATGAACAAAGGAGATTTCTGAGGACCTCAGAAAAAGCGTTGTTGATGCTCATCAGGCTGGAAAAGGTTACAAAACCATCTCTAAAGAGTTTGGACTCCAGCAATGCACAGTCAGACAGATTGTGTCCAAATGGAGGAAATTCAAGACCATTGTTACCTTCCCCAGGAGTGGTCGACCAACAGAGATCACTCCAAGAGCAAGACATGTAATAGTCGGCGAGGTCACAAAGGACCCCAGGGTAACTTCTAAGCAACTGACGGCCTCTCTCACATTGGCTAATGTTAATGTTCATGAGTCCACCATCAGGAGAACACTGAACAACAATGGTGCACATGGCAGGGTTGCAAGGAGAAAGCCACTGCTGTCCAAAAAGAACATTGTTGCTTGTCTGCAGTTTGCTAAAGATCACGTGGACAAGCCAGAAGGCTATTGGAAAAATGTTTTGTGGACGGATGAGACCAAAATAGAACTTTTTGGTTTAAATGAGAAGCGTTATGTTTGGAGAAAGGAAAACACTGCATTCCAGCATAAAAACCTTATCCCATCTGTGAAACATGGTGGTGGTAGTATCATGGTTTGGGCCTGTTTTGCTGCATCTGGACCAGGACGGCTTGCCATCATTGATGGAACAATGAATTCTGAATTATACCAGCAAATTCTAAAGGAAAATGTCAAGACATCTGTCCATGAACTAAATCTCAAGAGAAGGTGGGTCATACAGCAAGGCAACGACCCTAAGCACACAAGTCGTTCTACCAAAGAATGGTTAAAGAAGAATAAAGTTAATGTTTTGGAATGGCCAAGTCAAAGTCCTGACCTTAATCCAATCAAAATGTTGTGGAAGGACCTGAAGCGAGCAGTTCATGTGAGGAAACCCACCAACATCCCAGAGTTGAAGCTGTTCTGTATGGAGGAATGGGCTAAAATTCCTCCAAGCCGGTGTGCAGGACTGATCAACAGTTACCGGAAATGTTTAGTTGCAGTTATTGCTGCACAAGGGGGTCACACCAGATACTGAAAGCAAAGGTTCACATACTTTTGCCACTCACAGATATGTAATATTGGATCATTTTCCTCAATAAATAAATGACCAAGTATAATATTTTTGTCTCATTTGTTTAACTGGGTTCTCTTTATCTACTTTTAGGACTTGTGTGAAAATCTGATGATGTTTTCGGTCATATTTATGCAGAAATAGAGAAAATTCTAAAGGGTTCACAAACTTTCAAGCACCACTGTATACTACATTACATTATGGGCATTTAGCAGACCAGGGAATTAAACAAGCAACCTTTTGGTCCCAAAGCTACTTCTCTAACCATTAGGCCATGGCTTACTACATTTGCAAAGCCTTCTCAGGGGCTGAAACACGAATAAAATAGAATAGAATATCTTTATTGTCATTGTACAGGTGTATATAACAAAATTCAAGTACACTACCTGAGCAGAACTGTTGTAAATAATAAAATATACAAGGAGCATATAAATAAAAAAGAAATTTAAAAATGTACAACTGTACATACAAAACCTGCACACACTCACACACATACACAGTATGCCGATATATGCACCCTTATGGATTCCACAGAAATATTGAGTAATACTTCCCAAATATAGGACAAAAGGTATGGGATACTGCACAGGGGTAGCTATTTCAGAGAATTAGAATTGCTATCAAATTCCTCCGCTCTAGCTAACATTTTTTATAAATGTACAGCCTTTATTGGCTAACTATTTTGGATCAACATGGGAGCATATTTGGCTGTGACAGTTAATCTGAGGCAAAGCCTCATGTTATGTCAGAATAGGATCTGTCTGACAGATTGGAGAAAGGTCCTCAGGTGGGTTCTGATAAATAATAAGAACAGAGAAAGCGGGTTGAGGTCACTGCTCATTCCTGTGACATGATGGTTTTCTTCTTGGTTTTGGTTGCACTCATTTAGCTTTTCCAACATGACCCTTTACAACTGAGTTGCTACTAAGTGACTCAAAGAACCACATGAACTCATAATACAAGTACACAAAAAAGTCTGTCCAAAAAAAAAAAAAAAGTCTGTCCAAAAAGCCAATGGGGTATGTTATTGGTGGTCAGTGCAATGCAAAAATAGAAAAAAAAATTCCTGCCCATTATTCCGCACTTTACTCCAGTGAGTTTACTGAAACACATTTTGTCATAGAACATTTATGGAAATTAGTTTATACAACTTAAAGTCATGAGAAATTCTGAAAATAAAAAAGTGACGCTGTCCCTTAAAAAAATAATTGTTACAAGACTCCCAGTAGTGCCAGAGTACCACCTGCTGTCTGAACTGAACATCAGACAGCATGTGCACAGTACATTAGTCTCATGGGACTGTAATTAAGTGCAAAGGTTTGCACCCATTACCGGTTCTGGGTAAAAAAAAAAAAGGTGAATTTATTTCACAATTTAACACCAAAGAAAGCCATGACAACAGTACAAAAATAAAGAAAACAAAATAATTAAATCGTCTGAATAATTTCTCCTGACTTCATTTGATATCTGGAACAGTTAGAAAAAGAAAGAAAAGTAAGTGTCTCAATTAAAAAGGGAGATGCACACTTTTAAACAGTTTTTCCCCACTATTAATATACTATTTGACTACTTTTGTTCTTTGTAATAATTAAGAATGATTTGTGAAATGTGACACATAAAATGTCTTGTCAGGTATTTCTTTGTCTTCTTTATTTTGTCCTAAAAGTATGAAAACTTTTGCACTAAACTTTATATGCATATTCTGTTGTGGAACTGCAAGAACTACTAAACAGACTCTAAAAAGCCACCAATGGAAGCATATAGAAGTTTAACGATTAAGTTTAATTGTAAATTCATCAGTCTATTTTGAAGATAATCCTAATTTTGACAGAACTTGTTACCTCTGATGCTCAAAATGAGACTATCAGCAAGTACAACAGCTTGTGCATCCAAGCATCTGTGAAAAATTATTTAAAATGTTGCATCTCAGGACAATATCTGATCAAATGATTCGCAATGACTAATGCTGGTGATGTAAATAAAAGTATCGTTTCAAATGTGAGTCATATTCTTGCACAATGAAGGCGCTGCTTTTAAAATTTGTATCCAAATATGCTGGAAGGTTTCTGTTTGGATGCTGTAAAACAGACTGACAGCACGACATAATGTCATAGTGGACAAGCATACACAGACATGTTTTTGTGGTGACATGAGGGCAGAGGCAGAAATATCGTTGTCCCTTGGGTGTTCATGCCACAGGGTGGAATGGAGACCTCTTGATCCACTATTCAGAAGAAACCAGAGCTGTGCTGTAATTGAAAATAAAAAAAGCCTACTGAGTGACCTTTTAGCAATGCCAGTTTACACAGCAGAACCACTTAACACATTCTCCTATCTGGATTTGGAGTTTGCATCCAGTGGGACACTTATTCTCGAACACATCCATGCATCAGAGTCTGCTGCAGAGAAGACTAACATCAGCTAAATAAAGTTCACTAAAGTGTGATGTATGTGTTTGTGCATTTGTCCTGGGAGTATAAGCCTGTTTTATTCTTAGCTAATTTAATCGGTCATCATTTATTTTCGGCAAGATTTGTGTATGTAATGCACAAGCATTATTTGATGGATGACACCAGACAAGAACAGTATGGCTTAGTAAGACCTAGGGGTAGTGTGTCTGATCCCAGGTTAACCTGCACTTCACTTCAGATGCACCATGCACACTGCAGAATGAAGTACTCCCAGTTAAAACTTGTGCTTGTGCTTATGCTACAGAGCAAGAACAGGTTGTACCTTAAACACACCCTAATATGGCTTATGACCTACTAGCAGGTTACCTGGGCATTGCCTGGGTTCGGGGGGTGAAGCTCGGATGTGCCAAGTTCAGTGACGATCTGTTGAGCGTTTGTGTTGATAAATGTAACATGAAAGGCATTGGGGGAGGGGTGGGTGGATGTTGTGCCCCCCAGGGACCTTTCTGGGACCTGTACATGAATTTTGCTTATATCTGCAAAATTCCGGGTTATCCCCCAACCTACTTGCCAAATTTGGTGAAAATCTGTCGAGAAATGGCAACTTTAGCTCAAGACAAACAAACAAACAAACAAACAAACTTTGCCACTTATTATATAGATGAGTAATTAGTCGATTTTTGGATGTTCTTTTCTGGGCCATGCTGACATGTATGCTAAATAGCATATGCCTCATTCTTTTGATTTTTGTGAGGATTTTTCATTGGCATAATTATTAGTGCAGTTAATTAATGCTATGAGTGCACCTGGTGGACGATATGACAAATATGTTATATCATGATAGTTGAAGGCGGCACGGTGGTGTAGTGGTTAGCGCTGTCGCCTCACAGCAAAAAGGTCCTGGGTTCGAGCCCCGGGGCCGGCGAGGGCCTTTCTGTGTGGAGTTTGCATGTTCTCCCCGTGTCCGCGTGGGTTTTCTCCGGGTGCTCCGGTTTCCCCCACAGTCCAAAGACATGCAGGTTAGGTTAACTGGCGACTCTAAATTGACTGTAGGTGTGAATGTGAGTGTGAATGGTTGTCTGTGTCTATGTGTCAGCCCTGTGATGACCTGGCGACTTGTCCAGGGTGTACCCCGCCTTTCGCCCGTAGTCAGCTGGGATAGGCTCCAGCTTGCCTGCGACCCTGTAGAAGGATAAAGCGGCTAGAGATAATGAGATGAGATGAGATGATAGTTGAAAACATATCAAGAAAAACAAAGCATTTATTGGATACAACGTAGTCAAAAAACAGTCCAAGGTTAATACCAAATTAACAGCAACCAATCAAAGCAGACAAATTAAAAAAAAAACACAATCCAGACAATGGTCAAAAGAACAGAGGATCAGACAGGAGGATCCACAAAAACAGCTTCGAAGATCAAGACAAAAAGTGAAAGTACAGAAGGCAATATAAGTCATACATGATATACACTCACCAACAACTTTAACAGAAGCTTGTTTTGATTCTAAGATTCCTGTTCTTGTCTGGCAGGAGTGGAACCCAATGTGATTTTCTGCTGTTGCATGCTGAGATGCTTTTCTGCTCATCATGGTTGTAAAGAGTTGCTCGGAGTTGTTATAGCCTTCCTGACAGCTCAAACCAATCTGGCCATTTTCCTCTGACCTCTCTTATTAACAAGGCATTTCCACCCACAGAACTGTAGCTCACTCAATTTTTTTTTTTTTCACACCATTCTGTGTAAACTCTAGAGACTATTGTGTGTGAAAACCCCAGGAGATCAGCAGTTTCTGAAATACTCAAACCAGTCCATCTGGCACCAACACCCATGCCTCAGTGAAAGTCACAAAGATCACAATTTTCCCCATTTTCATGTTAGAAGTGAACATTAACTGAAGCTCTTGATCTGTATTTTCATAATATTATGCATTGTACTGATGTCAAGGGATTAGATAACTGCATAAAACAGCAGGTTTATGGGTGTTCCTAATAAAGTAGCCAGTGAATGTATAGCAACAGGGCTCACAATTTACTAATTATGTAGGCAAACTGTAAGACTTCACATTAACCTAAACGTCATTGTTGCTTTATATAGTTATAAGACAGAACTGAGAAGGACCACCTAAGAAGCAGTTCAAAACTCGGGTGAGGGTGCCTCTGGTGGTCTGGTGTGGAACTGTTTACATTGGATATTACAGAGATACCCCCCCAATGGGCAGCTGCTGAGTCAAACCTTCCCTGAGGTGACGTCTTCCTCTGGGTGTGGGTGCATGGTGATCTGGATGTTCTCGGGGGAACTCTGCAATCAACAAAGGAAATAACATATCTCTCACAGGAACCCAGAATGTGGTGTTCTGTGATAAATCCATAGCCCTCACAGTCCACCATGTGGTACATGATATTATTCAACCACTTAGTGTGAAGGAGCATTCTGAAGGTGTATGCTGTTTTGTTCCCTCAATCTCTAAGGAGGGAGGTGATCTGGTTTTGGGTACCTACAGAGAGGGAGGAGACAGACAGGGTTTCAGAAGGGAGACATGGAACATGGGTGTAATTTTATAGTATGGTGGGAGTTCTAGGTGGTAGGATACTGGGCTTATTCTATAAATTGGGGACTTAAATTTCTCTATGTTAGTCTTAGTCAGAATTCCCTGGTTGACAGGCACACCACTAGCCTCAGCTGTAAGGGTTATGGTGTGGGCAAGTTATATTGTTCTTTGTGATACCACACTGCTCTCTCCAGTCTGACGTGGGCACCTTCTCAGGTATATTTGCTTAATGTTATCCAGTCATCCACCACAGGAACATTTGAGGGTTCTCCTGTCCAGGGAAAAAGTGGAAGTTAGGAACCCCATGGCCAATACCTGCTCCAGTCGTGCTGGTTATTGAAGCAGTATGTGTGAAGGAAAAGAACAATGTCTTGATTTAGCCTTTCTGTCTGTCCAGTAGACTGTGATGATCGCCAGAAGACAAACTGAGAGTCATGTTAAGCCTTTTGCAGAACACTTGCCAGATATTAGATTAGATTAGATAAAACTTTATTGATCCCTTAAAAAAAGTTTTATCTAATCTAATTTAATATCTGGCAAGTGAGATGTGAATTGAACTTCCCAATCAGACACAATATATTCTAGGAAGCCATACAATCTAAAAACCACTTTGAACAGGATTTCTGCCATTTCCATGGTCATGGGTAATTTGGGTAAATGGATAAGGCACAGGTTTTGGAAAAATTGTCTATGATGGTTAGAATAATGGTGCTTCCTTGGGAATTAGGAAGATCACTAATGAATTCAAGTGTTATGTATGACTAGAGGTGGTGTGGAATGGGGAGTGGTTCTAATAGCCCACCAGGTGCTTGGGATGAGGATTTGATCTGAGTGCACACTGTGCATCTTTTAATGTACTGTTCAATATCTCTTCACATAGTGCCCCATCAGAATTTGTTTTCCAATAAGCTTTGGGCACATGGTGCAGGTGTGGACCCCATGAATTATCTCTTCCTCTTTTGTGGTTCTTAGTATCAAAGTTTTATCTGTTGGACATGCTGGTGGTGTGGGGTCATCATGGGCTTGACGGGTCTCTCCATTATTCCCCAGAGAATGGGAGCTAACCAAACAGGACTCCAGTGCTTGGTGGAAGTATGAATTTTGATCTATGGACCCTTTTCACGTGACGTCACGACAAACGCGGCCGCCATTTTGGACATGCACTACCAGTAGTTTACCACAGCCAGCATTGAGGAACGGCAGCAAAGAAAGTGTTTATTTTCAGCAAGACTTCCATCATGCCACTATATTGTTGTGCACCTGGATGTAGTAACCATCAACAAACAAGGCAAGGGTTATCATTTTATCGGATCCCGGTAGATGCTGACCGACGGAGAAGATGGATAGCGGCATACCAACGCTTGTGTAGTGACCACTTTGTTGGAGGTAAGACGAATAAAATTAGCCAGAAAAGGCATTACATTGCTGTTAACATTCCATTCTAGTTTACTGTAATTATGATCTGGCAGCTATTTACACCGGATCCAGTGTAAATAGCCGCCGGAGCCAACGTCCGAGGTTCCGGAGCGCGCTCGCTCGCGGCCCGGCCAGAGCCGGCGGCCGCGGAGCCGGCGCGCGCTCGCTCGCGGCCCGGCTGGAGCCGGCGGCCGTGGAGCCGGCGCGCGCTCGCTCGCGGCCCGGCCGGACCTTGGCTCCGGCAGCTATTTACACTGGATCCGGTGTAAATAGCTGCCAGATCATAATTACAGTAAAAAAGTAAATACAGTTTTCTGCATCTCGCTCCTTTTTCTTTTATGTTTGTCGCCTTCCTCGCATTCAAACCGATTTGAGCCGAAGTCCACTACATGTCCAAAATGGCGGTCGCGTTTACGAAGGTCACGTGACTGAAAAGGGTCCATATGAGACAAGGAGAGTGCCATTCATTGAACCAGTGAGGTCGGTAAGTGATTGAAAAATTAAAATGTGTAAAGAATAGGGTCCACCTGGTTTGGCACAGCCTGAGTGTCTTGGCTGTCTTTATGTACTCCAGGTTTTTGCAATCAGTCATGATGGTGAAGAGCTGTTTGGAACCATCTAACTCATGTCTCTTCTCTTCAAGTGTCAGTTTAATGGTGAGTAGTGTTCAATTCCGAAATTGTCTTCTATACTTTCTGGAATAGAAGGCATTTGGGTACATGTAACAACTTTCTAGTTTTGGTAAACAGGAATGGGAAGCAGGCTTCAGGACAAGTGAGTTATTTTATTATGACACTTTTCAGTGGCAATTCAACTCACAAACATACACACATGAGGGGTGACACTGCTCTCTCTCTCTCTCTCATTCCTGACTGTCTAAAAGACACACAGAGACACAGGCTAATAGACAGCCAGCAATTTGACACAGGTGCACCTGCTCATATGTTACCTGCTGGTTCAACCTGCCTCCTCACCATTCACAGCTGACGCTCAACCACACCCCCGCTGCCACATACCCCCACCACCCGACTTAGGTCGGGGAGCCATCCAGCCTGCAGCTGACTCCCCCCCCACGGGAGAGGTAATCTTGAATACCAACAAATGATCCACGCATTGGCATCCTTCATGCAGTGGAGCCACTGGAGCACGGCATGGTCGGAACAGAGGGTGAATGAGCATCCTAGCAGGCAGTAGTGGAGAGTGAGGACCACCCACTTGATAGCCAGACACTCCTTCTCTATTCACAGCCGACGCTCAACCACGCCCCCACTGTCACATACCCCCACCGCCCGACTCAGGTCAGGGAGCTGTCCAGCCTGCAGGTGACTCCCCCACCCCCCCAGCAGGAGAGGTAATCTGCCACCACCATCTGTGCCCCCAGCCTGTGGACCACCTCGAATTTAAAGCAGAGAGGGAGGACCACCCACTTGATAGCCAGACATTCCTTCTCTATTGTGCTGTACTTTTGACTCTCACATGGAGAGCTTGCGGCTGATGTACAGCACTTAATGCTCCTCCCCCTCCACCACCTGGGACAAAATGGCCCCCAGCCCTCTGTCCAACACATTGGTCTGTAAAACAAAAGGGAGAGAAAAGTCAGGAGAATGCAACAGCGGACCCCCACACAAAACCGCCTTTACCTGAGCAAAAGCCCATTCACACAGCTCTGTCCACTGGACTGGATCTGGCGCCCCCTTTTTAATGAGGTCAGTCAGCGGGCTGGTGAAATCCGTAAAGTTAGGCACGAACCGCCTATAATAGCCAGCCAGCCCCAGGAACTGCCTCACCCCCGTTTTGGTCTTAGGTCTCAGGCAGGCCGCAATCGCGGCATTCTTATCAATTTGGGGACTCACCTGACCATGACCCAAGTGGAAGCTCAGATACCATACTTCCACCCACCCAATTGCACACTTCTTTGGGTTTGCTGTGAGCCCAGTGCACCGCAGCAACCTCAGAACCACCCTCAGATGTTCTAAGTGCCACTCCCAATCATTACTTTAAATGATTATATCATCTAAGGAGGCGGCCGCATATGCATTGTGGGGACGGAGAATTCAGTCCATGAGATGCTGAAACATCACAGGGGCCCCAAACAACCCAAAAGGAAGGGTCACAAATTGGTGTAAATCAAACAGAGTGGAAAAGGCCATTCTTTCATGGGATAATGGAGTCAAGGGGATCTGCCAATATCCCTTTGTCAAATCCAGTGTTGAGTAAAAGTGAGCTGCGCCTAACCAATTGAGTAGTTCAATGCAGGGCATCGGATATGCATCAAATTTAGACACCACATTGACTTTTCTATAGTTCACACAGAACTGGACCAACCCATAAGTCTTGGGAACCAAGACCACCAGGCTGCTCCAGTCACTGTGCAACTCCTCAATTACGCCCATCTCAAGCATACCCTGAAGTTCATCCCGAACCACATTTTTCTTGTGCTCAGGGAGCTGATACAGGTGGCTGCGCACCACCATCCCTGGGGGAGTCTCAATCCAGTGTTCTGAATTGGGCCACACTTTTTGGACTTACCTCTGGTCCCAGCTCCGTCCTCTCCAGAACTACCATCACCAGAGACACAGGAACCTCCTCTCTCCATGGTTTCAGGAGACTGTGGTGGTAAATTTGACATGTGTTGCCCCATCTGGCCATTTGACCCTATAGTCGACCTTCTCAGTTCGCCGTGTGACCTCAAAGGGCTCTTGCCACTTTTTCAAGCAATTTTGAGCTTGAGGTGGGCAGTAAAATGAGGACTTTATCTCCCAGTACAAATTCCCTTAGCCGTGCCCCTCTGCTCTACAGGTGAGCTTGATGTTCTTGGGCTTGTAGCAAATTATCCTGGGTTATGTGACTCAGTGCATGGAGTTTTGCTCTCAGGTCAAGAATGTATTGAATTTCATTTTTTACTTTGAGAAGATCTCTCCTCTCAATTCTCTTTAATGATGTCTAAGACAGGCAGCACAGTGGTGTAGTGGTTAGCGCTGTCACCTCACAGCAAGAAGGTCCGGGTTCGAGCCCCGTGGCCAGCGAGGGCCTTTCTGTGTGGAGTTTGCATGTTCTCCCCATGTCCACGTGGGTTTCCTCCGGGTGCTCCGGTTTCCCCCACAGTCCAAAGACATGCAAGTTAGGTTAACTGGTGACTCTAAATTGACCGTAGGTGTGAATGTGAATGGTTGTCTGTGTCTATGTGTCAGCCCTGTGATGACCTGGCGACTTGTCCAGGGTGTACCCTGCCTTTCGCCCGTAATCAGCTGGGATAGGCTCCAGCTTGACTGCGACCCTGTAGAACAGGATAAAGCAGCTAGAGATAATGAGATGTCTAAGACACCACAGGGCTTGCAACCATACAGCAATCCAAATGGGGAAAACCCGGTGGAGGCTTGTGGGACCTCATGCACTACAAACAACAGAGGGTCCCAATTTTTAGCATCCCCATGAACGAACTTACAAATCATGTTCTTAAGTGTTTGATTAAATCATTTGACCAGCCCATCTATTTGTGGATGATAAACACTAGTATGAATCGATTTAATCCCCAATAATTTGCATAATTCGTGGTGTGCGAGACATAAACGTAGTGCCTTGATCAGTCAGGATTTCTTTCGGAATCCCAACTCAGGAGATAATGCAGAAGAGCGCCTCCGCAACACAGCATCCTGAGATGTTGCAGAGAAGCACTGCTTCTGGGTATCGATTTGCATAATCCACAATGACTAATACAAAGTGATACCTGCATGCAGATCGATCTAATGGCCTGATGAGATCCATACCAATTCTTTCCAAGGGGATCTCGATCAGTGGCAATGGGCACAATAGCACTTTTGGTGTGGCCGCTGGATTTACCAGCTGGCATTCGCAACATGCCACAAACTATCTGCGGACATCAGCACGAATCCCTGGCCAATAGAAATGGGCCATGAGATAATTCAGTGTTTTATCCTGCCCTAAATGTCCAGCCATTGGATTATAATGAGCCACATGGAATAAAAGTTCCCTGCGGCTCTCTGGGACCAGCAACTGTGCCATCTTTTCTTTAGTTTGAGTGTCCTGTGCCACTCTATACAGCCTATCTTTAATAACAGAAAAATACAGGAAGAAAAGCGCAATGTTAGACTGGAAGATTTGACCATCAATTACTTTCATTTGGTCAAAGGCGTGTCTCAGAGACTCATCACATGCCTGCTCCAATGGGAAGTCCCTGAAGGGATTCCCCAGCAAGGGAGAAGGACTCTCCCCACTCTCTGTGTCATGACACAGAGCTGATGCAGGCGTGCCTGAGACCGGCTCCCCAGCAAACATTGCAGTGGGATTCCCCCGTGATGTGCTACTGCAGGACTCACCCACTACTATTTGTTTCATTAATGTTTTAAACCCCTCCTAGAACTGCCACCTTATTGTGGTGGAGGGGTTTGTGTGCTTGAATGATCCTAGGAGCTATGTTGTCGGGGGCATTACACCCCTGTTAGGGTCTCCCAAGGCAGACAGGTCCTAGATGACAGGCCAGACCAAGAGCAGTTCACCAAAACCCCTTATGGATAACACTCAATCAAGGACCGTGACGTCGCCCGGTATGGCGCAGCCGGGGCCCCACCCTGGAGCCAGGCCTGGGGTTGGGGCTTGTATGCGAGCGCTTGGTGGCCGGGCCTTTGTCCATGGGGCCTGGCCGGGCTCAGCCCAAAGCCGTGATGTGGGCCCGACCTCCAGTGGGTTCACCACCCACAGAGGTAGCCATAGGGGGCCAGTGCAGTGTGGATTGGGTGGCAGTTGAAGGCAGGGGCCTCGACGACCTGATCCCCGAACACAGCGGCTAGCTGTTGGGACATGGAATGTCACTTCGCTGGGGGGAAAGAGCCTGAGCTTGTGCGGGAGGTTGAGAGGTACCAGCTAGAGATAGTCGGGCTCACCTCCACACACAGCTTGGGCTCCAGAACCCAACTCCTTGAGAGGGGCTGGACTCTCCACTTCTCTGGAGTCGCCCATGGTGAGCGGCGGCAGGCTGGTGTGGGCTTGCTTATAGCTCCCCAGCTCAGCCGCCATGTGTTGGAGTTTACCCCAGTGAACGAGAGGGTCGCCTCTCTGAGCCTTCGGATCAGGGAGAGGGCTCTTGCTGTTGTTTGTGCCTACGGGCCAAATAGCAGTATAAAGTATCCAGCCTTCTTGAAGTCCCTGGGAGAGGTACTGAGAGGTGCTCAGACTGGGGACTCCATTGTTCTACTGGGGGACTTCAACACTCATGGTGGCGATGACAGTGACACCTGAAGGGGAGTGATTGGGAGGAATGGCCTCCCCGATCTGAACCCGAGTGGTGTTTTGTTATTGGACTTCTGTGCTGGTCACGGTTTGTCCATAACGAACACCATGTTCAAGCATAGGGGTGTCCATAAGTGCACGTGGCACCAGGACACCTTAGGTCGGAGGTCGATGATCGACTTTGTTGTCGTTTCGTCAGACCTCCGGACCTATGTCTTGGACACTCGGGTGAAGAGAGGGGCTGAGCTGTCAACTGATCACCACCTGGTGGTGAGTTGGATCCGCTGGCAGAGGAGGAAGTCGGACAGACCTGGCAGGCCCAAACGTATGGTGAGGGTCTGCTGGGAACGTCTGGCCGAGCACTCTGTTGGGGAGGTCTTTAACTCCCACCTCTGGGAGAGCTTCTGCCAGCTTCCAAAGGAGGCAGGGGACATTGAGTCTGAGTGGACCATGTTCTCTGCCTCCATTGTCGATGCGGCTGTTCAGAGCTGTGGCCGCAAGGTCTCCGGTGCCTGTCGTGGCGGCAATCCCTGAACCCAGTGGTGGACACTGGAAGTAAGGGATGCTGTCAAGCTGAAGAAGGAGTCCTATCAGGCCATGTTGGCCTCCGGAACTCCTGAGGCAGCTGACAGGTATCGGCAGGCCAGGTGTGCTGCAGCTCGGGCAGTTGCAGAGGCAAAAACTCAGAACTGGGAGGAGTTCAGTGAGGCCATGGAGGAGGACTATCAGTCAGCCTCGAAGAAACTCTGGCAAACCGTCCGGTGCCTCAGGAGGGGGAAACAGTACTCTGCCAACACTGTTTACAGTGCGGGTGGGGAGCTGTTGATCTCGACTGGGGACATTGTCGGGCGGTGGAAGGAATACTTTGAGGATCTCCTCAATCCCACCATCACGTCTTCCATTGAGGAAGCAGAGGCTGATGACTCAGGGGTGGACTCATCCATTACCCAAACTGAAGTCACTGAGGTGGTTAGCAAGCTCCTTGGTGGCAAGGCACCGGAGATGGATGAGATCTGCCCTGAGTATCTCAAGTCTCTGGATGTTGTGGGGCTGTCTTGGCTGACACACCTCTGCAACATCACGTGGCGGTCGGGGACAGTGCCTCTGGAGTGGCAGACTGGGGTGGTGGTCCCACTTTTTAAGAAAGGGGACCGGAGAGTGTGCTCCAATTATAGGGGAATCACACTTCTCAACCTCCCAGGGAAGGTTTACTCCAGGGTATTGGAGAGGAGAATTCGGCCAATAGTCGAACCTTGGATTCAGGAGGAACAATGCGGTTTTCATCCTAGTCGCGGAACACTGGACCAGCTCTATACCCTTCATAGGGTGCTTGAGGGTTCATGGGAGTTTGCCCAACCAGTCCACATGTGCTTTGTGGATCTGGAGAAGGCATTCGACTGTGTCCCTCGTGGTATTCTGTGGGGGGTGCTTCGGGAGTATGGGGTTCGGGGCTCTTTGCTAAGGGCTGTCTGGTCCCTGTACGAACGGAGCAGGAGTCTGGTTCGCATTGCCGGCAGTAAGTCAGACCTGTTCCCAGTGCATGTTGGACTCCGGCAGGGCTGCCCTTTGTCACCAGTTCTGTTCATAATTTTTATGGACAGAATTTCTAGGCGCAGCCAGGGGCTGGAAGGAATCCTGTTTGGGAACCACAGGATTTCATCTCTGCTTTTTGCAGATGATGTTGTCCTGTTGGCTTCTTCAAACCAGGACCTTCACCATACACTGGGGCGGTTTGCAGTCGAGTGTGAAGCGGCTGGGATGAGAATCAGCACCTCCAAGTCCAAGGCCATGGTTCTCGACCGGAAAAGGGTGGCTTGCCCTCTCCAGGTTGGTGGAGAAGTCCTGCCTCAAGTGGAGGAGTTTAAGTATCTCGGGATCTTGTTCACGAGTGAGGGAAAGATAGAGCGTGAGATCGACAGGCGGATCAGTGCGGCTTCCGCAGTGATGCGGTCACTTTACAGGTCCATCGTGGTGAAGAAGGAGCTGAGCCAAAAGGCGAAGCTCTTGATTTACCAGTCGATCTACATTCCGGCTCTCACCTATGGTCATGAGTTTGGGTAATGACTGAAAGAACAAGATCATGGATACAAGCGGCCGAAATGAGTTTCCTTTGCAGGGTGGCTGGGCGCTCCCTTAGAGATGGGGTGAGAAGCACAGTCACTCGGGAGGAGCTTGGAGTAGAGCCACTGCTCCTTCACATCGAGAGGAATCAGCTGAGGTGGCTCGGGCATCTCTTTCGGATGCCTCCTGGACACCTCCCTGAGGAGGCGTTCCAGGCATGTCCCCCTGGGAGGAGGCCCCGGGGAAGACCCAGGACATGCTGGAGGGACTATGTCTCTCAGCTGGCCTGGGAACGCCTCGGTGTTCTTCCCGAGGAGCTGGCTGAGGTGTCTGGGGAAAGGGAAGTTTGGGCTTCCATGCTCAGACTGCTGCCTCCGCGACCCAGCCCTGGATAAGCGGAAGAAGATGAGACCTCAGCCAATCGGTCCCAAGAATCAGTTGGTGAGAGAGGCCCGGACTAACCGCAGTTTCTATGCTATGCTTTTCTCCCCGGAAGTGGATAGTGAAGGTCAACAGCGGATATTTGTGTACATCACCATGCACACATTTAACCTTCACCACACGTGCATTTCCCAGTGCCCTGCATTGAGCCAGGCTTTGATGTATGGAGGTCTGATTACAACCTGAATCCACCAAAGCCTGATGTGTACCCCCTTGAATACTCAATTATCCTGTACACCCCCGCTCAATCAGGGGAAGCCTGAAGCGCATTGGGGACGCGAACCAGTAGCCCCGCCTCCTTGTAGAAGTGCTGATTTCCCTTCCCTCCATATTTACAGACCTGCCTGGGCTCGCTCAAGATCTGGTGGGCATGGAGGAGTTCATCTGTGGAGAGAGAGAGAGAGAGGGGGTTAATGATGGCACAGACAAAGAAGGAGAAGGGGAAGTGGAAACATGTGGATAGACATGGGTGCGGGAGTGGGTTTCAGAGGAGTTGGCCCCCATTTCCATGTGGCTGGGATAAGGGAGGGGTGAGGAGAGAGAGGGGGGGAAGGAGAAAGCGAAAGTGATTGAGAGAGAGTTATCACAGAGCCTGCTTCTGGATATGCTGTCAAATGATCCTCAGCCAGTTGGACCGCCTCCTCCAGCAACATCAGTCAGTGACACCAGAGCCACGCTGACGTCCCACTCGGCATCTGAGCAATGACCTACTCCAGTGTCACTCACTCAATGATGGCTTCAATGTCGCACTTACCAGCCACTGTCAGCAGGCATCCTGAAGCTGTTGGGCAAACACAAATGGCTGGCCCACTTCGCCGTAAGCCAGCATGCAGAAGCACTGGCACTGCTCTTCTGGGCCGTGTCCGACCCACTGTACGATGGCTTGCTTCAGGTAGGGTTACTCCAGAATGTTGGATGCTGGGAGCTGTTGAGCCGCGAGCTGGGCCTCCCCCAATAGGAGTGGCAGAAGACGAGCTGCCCACTGAGAGGTTGGCCAGGAGCTCGTGTCCGCGACATGCTCAAACAGCTTGATGAAGGCATCGGGGTCATCCTGCAGCCCCATCTTCACCCGCTGGACGGGCACACTGGCCACAGGAACACCAACTGGGGCACCCGCAGCCTTGACCCAGCTCTGTATCGCCTGCTGGTCCTCTGCTTGGGCTTTAAGCAGATCCCAGAGGTGCCAGTCCAGGTTGATGGAAAGCGCAACGAAGGCATGCTGCTAGTGCTGGAGGTCATCAGTGAACATTTGGAGGAGCTCTTGGACTGGTTCGGATCCCATGGCGGCATTCGTTCCTCAGTCCCGGGTTTCAGCACCAGTGTAACAACTTTCTAGTTTTGGTAAACAGAGGAACAGGAAGCAGGCTTCAGAACAAGTGAGTATTTTATTATGACACTTTTCAGTGGCAATTCAATGCACAAACATACATGCATGCGGGGTGACGCTGCTTTCTCTCTCTCTCTCTCTCTCTCTCTCTCTCTCTCTCATTCCTGACTGCCTAAAAGATACACAGAGACACAGGTTAATAGACAGCCAGTAATTTGACACAGGTGCACCTGCTCACATGTTACCTGCTGGTTCAACCTGCCTCTTCACCATTCACAGCCGACGTTCGTCCACTTCCCCACCCCCGCTGCCACAGTACATTTTTGAGAGATTACCTTGTCTTTGCGAAAGGATTTCCCCAATTCTGACTACAAACTACTGCTCAGGATCCGGGTGGTGGAGAATAGGGGACATAATAAATCTGAGAGTCTCAAAGACTTGAATTTAGAGAGTTTCAAATACTTGTTGGGCTTCAGGTTTCCATCTAAACTTCTTGGGTTTACCTTTAAGCAGGGATGTCAATCTAGACACTACCATGCTGAAATATTAGAAAAAGTATCTATAGAAGTTTGTGAACCCCAGGAAGCATTGTAGTTCCTTAGTCATCTTCAGCTGGGGCCAGAAGGTGAGAACATCCACCTTGCTCTGGTCCATTACCACTCCACCCTTGTTAAGGATATAACTTATGTACTTCACAGATGGCTTATGAAACGCATATTTCTCAAGTTTTACATGCAGATTATTTTTAACAATAGTTACTTGAACATGACTTGTACCTGGATTATATGGCACCCCTGAGTCTTGTTGTAGATCATAATTTTTTTATTAATAATGACCTGTGTTCATAATGAATACAGTTTTCCACTTGCTCTGCTTCTAGGGGGCATCATACTTGTCAGGAAGTCAGTGAGTCAAGACTTTATCTGGATGGATAGCATTGGGATAAACAGACAGTGGTTAAAGCAGGATTTGTTCCAGGTCATTAGATCACCTCATTTCCATGTGATCACTGGATTGTGACTGGACATCAGGGGACCTTATGACTATTGGGTGATTGCATGAGCATAAAGAAAGTGTATTCCTGTGGGGAGAGTGTATACTCTGGTGAGCATTTGGACAGGAACAGTACAATTGGATCTCAAAGGCCAAACCTTTGGCAGCAATCCTTTTCTTCAAGTGAAAGTTTGACTAGAGCAATTTCCATGGGCTCAGTGTCAGTGGGGATGGGCACTGAGTGAGTGGTGAGATGGTGCATGGACATTGTGACCTAAGCAGACTTTCAGTTGAATGATCATTTACATGAACTGGTTCAGGGACATAGTCCTGACATGGCAACTTGGCCTGGAATGGTTCACTGAGGCCTTGCCTGAATACCATTTTTAATGCAGGCTCATTGCAATTCCTCTCCACTGCAATGGTGTGGAAGGTGATTCTTTAGTGCAAAATCAGCCCTAACCTGGGGTCGTCAAACCCCTCAAAAGTCACTTCTCAAAAATCCTGTTTGAGAAAAAAAGGATAACACACTGCATTTAAATAAATCTTTTCCCAGAAAACAATCATATATGCTTGGAAAGGCTAGTGGGACATGTTGAAAATTTACTTCCTGGAATGTGTTGACTGCCATGTTACTATCACACAAAGGCAAGGCAAGGCAAGTTTATTTATATAGCACATTTCATACATAATGGCAGTTCAATGTGCTTTACAGAAGTAAAAACAAAAACAGTAAACAATAGAGAAATAAAAATTACATAAAATAATTTTATTTTTATTCGAAAACAATTAATTAAAAGAATTAAAAGAATTAAAAGAAAATAATAAGAATTAAACAATAGTAGAAATAAAATAATAAAATGAAGTAGAAATAGGAGGAGAAAAAAAAGAAACCAGCAGAATAGAATAAAGAATAAAATAGAATAAAGTTAAACTTAAAGTAAATTTAAAACATGCAGAGAAAGTAAAGATTATAAAAAAGAAGACAATAGACAAAGAATGCTGACAAGGATGCAGGTGTGGTTCAGTTCTTTATTTAAAAACACAATGCACGCAAACAAATCCAAATCAGTGATCAGAATTAATTCAAGATCAGGGACAGGCAAGGGTCGGGTGGACATGACAGTTACTCAAGTGAAGGCCTAGATGAAGTGTCGTTTGTCCTCGCAGTTCCCCTCATTAGTGTGGAGTACGTCTTTTGTGGTGGAAACCATATGCTAAAGATGTTTTTCATGGTTGCCCAGGAGTTGACCTTGACAGACAACAGCTGACTGCAATTTACTCACTCTTGTTGGATCCATTTTGTCAGACAAAGCCTTCTGTAATGTATAGGTTCAGACATACAGTTAGGTCCATATATATTTGGACACTGACACAAATTTTGTTTTTTTTTTAACCTGTTTACTGAAACATATTCAAATTATAGTTATATAATGGGCATGGACATAAAGTCCAGACTTTCAGCTTTCATTTGAGGGTATCCACATTAAAATTGGATGAAGGGTTTAGGAGTTTGAGCTCCTTAACATGTGCCACCCTGGTTTTAAAGGGACCAAAAGTAATTGGACAATTGACTCAAAGGCTATTTCATGGGCAGGTATGGGAAATTCCTTCGTTATGTCATTCTCAATTAAGAAGATAAAAGGCCTGGAGTTGATTTGAGGTGTGGTGCTTGCATTTGGAAGATTTTGCTGTGAAGAAAACATGCGGTCAAAGGAGCTCTCCATGCAGGTGAAACAAGCCATCCTTAAGCTGCGAAAACAGAAAAAAACCCATTCGAGAAATTGCTACAATATTAGGAGTGGCAAAATCTACAGTTTGGTACATCCTGAGAAAGAAAGAAAGCACTGGTGAAATCATCAATGCAAAAAGACCTGGACTCCCACAGAAGACAACAGTGGTGGATGATCGCAGAATAATTTCCATGGTGAAGAGAAACCCCTTCACAACAGCCAACCAAGTGAATAACACTCTCCAGGAGGTAGGCGTATCAATATCCAAATCTACCATAAAGAGAAGACTGCATGAAAGTAAATACAGAGGGTTCACTGCACGGTGCGAGCCACTCATAAGCCTCAAGAATAAAAAGGCTAGATTGGACTTTGCTAAAAAACATCTAAAAAAGCCAGCACAGTTCTGGAAGAACATTCTTTGGACAGATAAAACCAAGATCAACCTCTACCAGAATGATGGAAAGAAAAAAAGTATGGCGAAGGTGTGGTACAGCTCATGATCCAAAGCATACCACATCATCTGTAAAACACGGCGGAGGCAGTGTGATGGCTTGGGCATGCATGGCTGCCAGTGGCACTGGGTCACTAGTGTTTATTGATGATGTGACACAGGACAGAAGCAGCTGGATGAATTCTGAGGTATTCAGAGACATACTGTGTGCTCAAATCCAGCCAAACTGATTGGTCGGCGTTTCATAATACAGATGGACAATGACCCAAAACATAAAGCCAAAGCAACCCAGGAGTTTATTAAAGCAAAGAAGTGGAATATTCTTGAATGGCCAAGTCAGTCACCTGATCTCAACCCAATTGAGCATGCATTTCACTTGTTAAAGACTAAACTTCAGACAGAAAGGCCCACAAACAAACAGCAACTGAAAACCACTGCAGTAAAGGCCTGGCAGAGCATTAAAAAGGAGGAAACACAGCGTCTGGTAATGTCCATGAGTTCAAGACTTCAGGCAGTCATTGCCAACAAAGGGTGTTCAACCAAGTATTAGAAATGAACATTTTATTTACAATTATTTAATTTGTCCAATTACTTTTGAGCCCCTGAAATGAAGGGATTGTGTTTAAAAAATGCTTTAGTTCCTCACATTTTTATGCAACCATTTTGTTCAACCCACTGAATTAAAGCTGAAAGTCTGAACTTCAACTGCATCTGAATTGTTTTGTTTACAATTCATTGTGGTAATGTACAGAACCAAAATTAGAAAAATGTTGCCTCTGTCCAAATATTTATGGACCTAACTGTAGGAAAAGGACCCATATGCAAAGGGCTTATTGGACACAACATGAGAAAGAAATGAGTTCAAAACTAGGGTGAGGGTGAGTGGGACTGTCTGAGTTGGATATTGCACTCTGAAAGAGGTATATCATTATATTGATCTTACCCTAACAATAACCTCACTGACCAAAAAGAAATATAAAAAAAGTGAAATCAAATATTACATATACATGGGGCTAATATTAAATAAAAGCTGCAGATTAAAAAAAAAGTATTTTTTTTTCCACTGGAACCAGCCTTTACAAGGTTGAAATCTTTACAAGTCTTACAAGGTTGAAGTTGTCAAATATTCCCCATCAAGATGTAAAGTCATGCCCATGAACACACAAGCATGCACACACGTGCGCACACACACACACACACACACACTAAAACAATGGAAAATCCCCAACCCCTGAAACAATGGAAGAAAAAGGCCCAAAAAAATCATCTTCCAGGAGATCCCACTGCAATGTTCTCAAACTTGATCTTCTGAAGAATATCTGTTTAGGGACTAATGATTCAACAGGAAAGCAGACAGCTACAAACACATACTTACTCACACACTGTTTTAAAATCCTTTGCCAAATGGAATAAACAGATTATTGGCAACTCCATCAAGCTGTCATGCTCAATGATATACATTCAGGAACACACAAATAGACAGATGCAGACTGTCCTAAAGCTGTCTCAAATCAACCTAAAGTGGCCTATTAACACAGGTCAGGATGATTTAACAAGGCCAGTTTACTACCTCATTGAGAAATGGGCCAACAGAGCCCCAATTTCCTTTACACACATAGACACATACTTTATACTCATACATATAATCCTGTCTGTCCAAGTGTTTTAACACAACAATGCAGCTGTGAATTTTCTTCTTCTTCTTCTTCTTTTTCTAATTTCAGAGAGACTGGCCTTTTTAACATACAGTACCATGCTGTGGCCCATGGCTGTCCTTGACATTCAAGCATTTACCAGATGCAATTGTGCAGAATGAACATCTGAAGTCCTTGGCTGGCCACACTGTGAAGCAAATACTAAAAGTGAACATCTTGTGCTAATAAACCGTCCACAGTTTATAGACAAAAGACAAAATAAATTAAACTGACTGCTTCTTGTCACCAGCTACTTCCATGAAGAAGTTTACACAGCACCTCTCCTGATGAACCAACAAAGAGCAAACCTTCATTTAATTTACAAAGCAAGAGTGTTAGTTAAAGTCTTCAAGCTCTTACCTGGACTGTATAATATGTCTCATAGTCTGGTAAAGGTTTTAGTGTTCAGGGCTTGATTTAAAAACACTTTATTTAAGGGCAGTCTTCATAGGGTTATGTAAAATCTACATAAGCCACCCAGTGTAACTTGCATTACCCTTAAAATTGTCTAATTTCAATAAGTATTTTACATAAAGATTTCTTTATTTTATTTTGATGTCAAGGTGAATATCAAAACTACACTCACTATCCACTTTAATAAAACCCCAAATCAGAAAAAGTTGGGGCAGTATGTAAAATGTAAATTACAAAAAAGAAAGCAGCGATTTCTAAATTTACTTTGACTTGTCGGCGGTGGCTCCAGCTCATGTCCGAGCATCGGTTTCGTCATCTCCTTCCAGCTTCCCTTTATCACATAATATATTATTTAAATATCTGGTCTCCTTGGCTGGTGTTTGTGCCAGATATGACTTAGGAGACCCAGTTGGTGGTGGAAGAGCCGCGGGCAGAAGTCGCATGGGGGGGCAGGAGGACGACAAGGTTGTTCCAGTTGCTCCTTTCTTTTTCTTTGTTTATCCTCCTCATGCTGTCTTCTGTTCTCCTCAAAAGCCGAGGTGCCATCATGGACAGCTAACCTCCAGGCACTTCTGTCCCTGGCAATTTGCTCCCTCGAGGAAAGTTCAATGTTGGTTTGGGCCACGGTGCGCTTGAGCTGATCTTTGTAGCGGCGCTTTGGTCCTCTTCAGGGTCGTGTTCCAGTGGCGAGTTCCCCATAGAGCAGGATCCTTGAGAGTCGGGAGGGGTTCATTCGTAGGACATGGCCTGCCCAGCGGAGACAATGGTGGATGACGGTGGCTTCAACACTGGGCAGTGAGGCTCAGTTCAGGATCTCAGTGTTGGTAATGAGGTCTTCCCACCGAATTTTGAGAATCTGCCTCAGCTTGTACTGTTGGAATTGCTCAAGGCGTTTGATGTCACGGCGGTACAGTGTCCAAGTCTCGCAGGCATATAGAAGGGTAGAAAGGACTATGGCCCGGAAGACCATGATCTTGGTTCGGATGGTCGGCGCATGATTGTTAAATACGTGGCAGCTAAGGTGACTGAAGGCGGAATGGGCTGCCTTGATCCGGTTTTCCATGTCTTTTTCACACATGGGGATCTTTGAGAGAATGCTCCCCAGATATGAGAAGCGATCCACTTCTTCCAGGGGCTGGCCATTAATAATGATATTAGTATTTGGAAGCATTTGACCTGGCAGTGGTTGGATAAGGGCCTTGGTCTTGTCAGTGTTTACCCGCATCCCAAAACGCTCATAGGCAGCATTGTAAAGATTGGCAATCCTCTGAAGGCTGTCAGCAGTCTGATTCGGGGTAGCGCTGTCGTCGGCATACTGCATTTTGTGGACTGAGATGGTAGATATCTTAGTCTTTGTGCGAAGATGGGCTAGATTGAAAAGCCCGCCATCCATGCGGTACCACACGTCAATAGAGGGGGTCCCCGGTGGAATTTCATTGAAAATAGCTGCAATGTACAGTGAAAAGCAAGTCAGAGCTAAAACACACCCTTGTTTAAGACCTCCAGTGATGGGAAACAGGTCTGAGAGGACGTTTTGATGGTATACTCTGCCAAACATGCCTTCATGAAGGAAACGGACTAGGGTGATGAAGTCAGGTGGACATCCGAACCTGGCAAGGACCGCCCACATTGCAGGGCGAGGGACTTTATTGAAGGCCTTTTTGAGATCCCAGAAGATAAACATAGCTGGCTGTTGTTGTTCTTGACTCTTCTCCTGGAGTTGACGGGCACAAAAGATCATGTCTATTGTCCCTCAAGAAGGTCTGAAGCCACATTGGGACTCAGGAAGAATGTCTTCCGCGAGGACAAGAAGGCGATTGAGAAGAATGTGGGTGAAGATCGCAATACTTAATAGCAATACACCGCAGTAATTGCTGAAGTTCTCTCAGTCCCCCTTCTTAAAGATAGTAATGATATTTGCATCGCGGAAGTTACGTGGGAGAGTTTTGGTTTCCCAGATCTTGAGGACGAGGAGTATCAGGTGATTATTCAGCTCAGGGCCACCGTGAGTGGAAAAACTCAAGCGGGATGTTATCTGGCCCTGGAGCTTTGCCCGGTTTCATGCGCTTGATAGCCTTGTTAAAATCTTGCATCGAGGGTGGCAGGGACATCCAGTGGCGGATGGGGTACTGCATGGTCATACGGAGAAGATCGTCCGGGGTGCGCGAATGATCAATGAGAAGAATCACGAAATGAGACTTCCAGCGATCAAGGATTCCCTTGCTATCGGTGATGGTAGGGGAGCTGTCTATAACTTTTAGGCCACCCACTGATGACCTTGTAGGGCCGAAGATCTCCTTGGTTGCTACATAAAAGTGGCACAAATTGTGTTGGTCAGCGTAGTTTTGGATCTCCTCTGATTTCCTCTGCCACCAGATGTTCTGAGCTTCGTGGATCCCTCTTTGGCATTCTGCTAATGCTTGTTGGTGTTTCCGCTTATTATACACAGTAAGATGATTCTCGAGGGCGAGGCGTGTCCAGCGTTTGGTTTCAATGAGACGAGTGATGTCTTCATCATTCTCGTCGAACCAATCCTGGGTCTTCTTCCAGACATAACCAATCGTTTCCTTTGTGGCATTGGTCATAGCATCACAGAGGGTGCTCCAACAGTCCTCTATTGAGATTGGCTCCAGGATGTCCATGAGGTTTCTTTCAATGGCTTCCCTGAAGTCTTGAGATGTCTGAGGGTCACGGAGCTTGGTGCAGTCAAAGCGGCGACGGGGTGTGTTTGCTAGGACCCGCTTTGGTAGTCGGCGGATCTTGATGTTAAGGCGGGAGATCATACTAGGTTCATACTGTCTGTATTTCATTACAGACAATATGAACCCAAGATATTTCATGTTTTGTCTGGTCAACTTCATTTCATTTGTTAATATACATCCATTTCTGCATTTCAGGCCAGCAACAAATTCTAAAAAGAGTTGATACAGGGGCAATTTAGGGCTAGTAATGAGGTCACACAATAAAATAATGATTTGTTTGAAACAGGTTATGTCAAAAGGTCATTTTAATCACAATTTTTTTTTTATAAAATCAGTATCCAGGAAATGCCTAGACTTTGAGGAGCAAAGATGGGCTGAGGATCTCCAGGTTGTCAACAAATGAATGGGAAAATTATTGAAATATTTAAAAACAATGTTCATCAAAGAAATATACAAAGGGATTTAGATATTTTACCCTCTATTGTGAAATAAAGGGCAAGCGAACAAGCCAAAGCTGAATACCCATGACCATCTACAGCTGATATAACCACATGTGCTTAAGATTATTTTAGCAAACCTTTGTCAAACACTACAATATGGAGTTACATGCACAAATGCCAGTTAAAATTTTACTGTGAAAGTGGACTGAAAAATATCAGCTCAACTGAACATGAGAGCTAGGGAATGTGGAATCAAATTGCATTACTGTCATTGATAGGCTGCATGAATCTAAAGCCTGGACTAGAATGAATTCAATCCCAGTGCTGTTTTTTCATACTATTCTGTGTTTATTTCCATGTCTCTATCTGTGTTTCTATTTTTCTTATGACCATTGCTGGTGTTGATGCACTGGGTTCCACAAAAGTTCAAAATAATCAACCCTGAGACATTTGTTAATAGCAAATAATCTGATGTGGAAGCCAAAAATGAAACCTTATACTGATGTCTTTTTATCTTTGATAGACAGAGGACTTAGCCTGCTAGTCCATTTATACCAGCTGCCTTGGTTAAGCATGAACTTACATCATCACAAATTTATCTCACTTTACTTGAGTGTTCTGCCAGCTTGATGTCAACATTGGCTAAATCAATCTTAATGACAGCTGATGCCTATTGGAATGTTTATAAATGCTTATTTAACTTTGTATAATTTGGTCATGATGTGCTTGTATAAGTATCATTTTACATTGTAAACATTATATTTAAGTAAAGTAGTATCACAGTATCCTGCTTTGGTTTGGTTTGGAGTTTGCCTGCATCCTCTCATCCCAAAACCATATACTGACTCAAGTGTAAAGGGTCAAAGGCCCAAAACCAGTTCCAGAACATTCTGAGCTCGGCACACCAACTTTAACTGACTGGGATCATTTAAAGGTCATTTAAAGCCACAGCCATGCTAACTATACTCACCATCCATTACCATTCTAAACCACAAACACATAAACAGCCCAGCGTTGGTGGAAAAAAAAAACCACTAAAATTATTAGCAGGGACGATGTCATAATTAAGAATAGCGCCATGGTGGACTGCCACACGCCTTCTGGTTTCGGCTCACACATCCTGTTCTGTGCATGTCAAAGGGACAGGAGATTATTTTCTATAAAGTAACACCACACAGACTAGCAAGTTATTGAACTTGCTAATCTATCAGGATTTTTAAATAATATGCATATATAACATAATACCATAAACTGTCTTCTCAGCAGGGTTGCTGAGGTTACAGTTTTTACACCAAATTGATTTAGTTTTAGAGCAAGGTTGGAAGTGGGAAAAGTGAAAGAAAATAATTTTTTTAAAAAGAAAGAAATTTGGGTCCTCAGGAGGACACAAGGAAAAATAAGTTTTTCAGGTTAGGTGATTAATTACTTGTGGGGGGTTTCCAACCAGTGAGTGAACAAACATTATGTATATTGTTAGTGTTCTCTCATATAGCATGAATGGCTAATTTCAAGTATATTTGTGGTTTTTGAGATGTATTTGTGCTGGAAACTTTGCTCAAACCTGGCAATGCTGCTTGAAAGTTATAAGTTCCATTTACACTGTACACATCACATCATTCTCCACTATAATCTCCATTCAATCAATAAGGCATAGCCTCACTACAGTACATTCAATAAAAATAAATCACCATTAAGAGTGAAGTTGACCAGGCTTTAGCTTAACTATGTATTTACTTGTCTAGACTATAGACAACTATATACAGGCTATAGATAATTACTCAAAGCACTAGCTGGCTGTCAAGACATGGGTGAAAGCTGTGTCAGGGTTTTCTGAGACAAACCCTTTATTTAGCCTAGGTGATAAAAACACACAGCAGGAGACATTCTACTCCCTCCAAATAATGCCATGAAAAAAGATTTATGTTACACAATGTTCTCATATTTATGCATAATTATGTTTGCTGCTGGCAAAAGCACAGTTAATCCAAATCATAAAAAAATCACACCATTTAGATTATCTTTATAGCATTGTTGTTTGCAAGTATTTGGCGATTAAGCAAGTTTCCTGAACATAAGCGTACATCTGAATTTTATTTTTTATGCCTGTTCATACTCAGTAAATGACTATGAAAAATTCAAAAGTTGGAGCCTGGTGATAAAGAGCCAAAAGTGCCAAAAGACCTGCTTAGCTCTTATGGGCTCACTGAAGAATTGTTCACTGTGCGTGCAAACAAATATTAGTGTTGGCGTTTTAAGTGGGCAACATTAGTAGAGACACAGCACATGCTGTAAGAATGCCATTATCCTAATGCGCCCTTTTGGGGTGAGAATAGGCCCATGCACTAGCCTGACTCTATTTCCAACTGTAGTAATATTCTCCACTTTAGATCATATAAGGTCAGCCTCATCATCATCCAGAAATTATCAGATGCTTCTCTAAGCATGGAGAGCCAGAAGGGTATTGTATACAAAGAAGCAATGTTTACAGACTGGAGTTTATTAATGTCTAAATTTTGGAAAACTAGTGAATTGTGACATGAATCAAATGCTGTCCAAGACCAGATCACCATTTGGTCTGCAATGATGAATTTTATTGCCAGTGATATGTGTAATATAGCAATGTATCTATTCCCAACAAGTCATGTCAAGGTCTTTGCATCATTTTTGTCACAAATGAAGATGACTGATCATACAGGCCAAAAGAATATCTGGTAAACTTTTATGCTGAGTTATCATCATAGCACACTGTAATCTTTTTACAATAATTGCTTGAATGCCATGTGAAAGCTTATGTGTGTCTGGTTCTGACAAATGACGCAAACTGTTGAATCCAGATACAAGGCAGCTGATTATCCCATTGGCTGTAGCAAAGGCCTTTGGTCATCCAAGCCAATTTCTCCACCTAACTTCCAATTGCATTCCTCTACCACTTAGCTCATGCATATGTGATGATGTCCTGCTTTCAGTTGCTCCAGGAACTATGGTGCAATGCCAGCCAAATACATAACCACTACAGCAGCAGCATGTGATGTGCATATTCTTTTGACAGACAAAGCTTTGATGCGATTCTCTTATTGTGAAAGACTGATCTGTTCTCATGACCAAGCTTAACCAGAAGCCCTGTCAAGAATTGTAGTTCATTCTTTCCTCTTCAGTGACCTCGTCATCCTGGTGGATCCAGAGCCTATCCCAGGAAAATCAAGTGTGAGGCTGAAATTGCATTGGCTCCCAATCAAATAGCACAATGATTATAAAATACTACTACTACTGACATTTAAAGCACTGAATGGTCTTGCACCACAGTACCTGAGCAAACTTCTGGTCCTTTATGACCCACCACAGCTACTTAGATCAAAAGGTGCAGGTGATCTGCTGGTACCTCATATAATGAAGGCTACATCAGGAGGCAGAGTCTTTTCTTACAAAGCCCTGCTGTTATGGAACAGCCTTCCAAGTAGTGTTCCGGACTCAGACACAGTCTCAGTATTTAAGTCTAGGCTGAAAACATATCTGTTTAGTCAAGCCTTTTGTTAATAGTTTTTATTAGGTAAAGGAGTAGATCTGGAGGGTCCTCAGGCATAGAGTGTTTTGGTAAATTGGGATGTATGGATGCTGCCTCCCCCCCCCCCCCCCCCCCCCACACACACACACACACTCACACACTTTGACACATTCACTCGGGTTTGTTGACAGTGGAGTAGCTGGCTGCTTTATGTCCTGGGCTCCCTCATGTCTGTGTTACCTTCTGGCTCTCCCTTTTAGTTATGCTGTCATAGTTAGTCTTGCCGGAGTCCCTGCTTGCACTCAGTGCAATATGTATATTTTTCTGAACCATTAGGTAACAATGGGCATACCTAACAACCTGTGTTTTCTCTCTCTCTCTCTCTCTCTCTCTCTCTCTCTCTCTCCCCTCTGTCTGTCTCCTTCTGTCAAGTTACATGTTGATCCTCAGACACCAGTGATGTTGACATCTTCTACTCCTCAGACCCACCTGATCCATCCTAATGCCCTACATCTGGCTGGAGTCTCATCACATTGCTCCTGGAGGATGGCCCCATATGGACAGTCAAAAGTCACACTTGGAAGATGGTTCTTACGGTTTTGCTATGATGGCTGAAGACTACAAATCACATGATAATCTTAGGACTGTAGTTGTCATGAACTGTTTTGCACTCAAGTCTCCATCAATGAACAGTTGAAAACCAACAAAACAGACTTTGTGCTAAAACTACCGGTATATTGAATTTCCTGGTTACACAGTTGTACTTCGTGACTGTATAGGACACAGTTATAGAAGCAAGTTATTTATTATCATGCTATCTATTATCATCCAGATGAGGATGGGTTCCCTTTTGAGTCTGGTTCCTCTCAAGGTTTCTTCCTCATGTCGTCTGAGAAAGTTTTTCCTGCTACCGTCACCACATGCTTGGGATAAATTAGGGATAAAATTACCTCATCTTTAAAGTCTTTAATTTTCTGTAAAGCTGCTTTGTGACAATGTCTGTTGTTAAACGCACTATACAAATAAACTTGACTTGACTTGACTTGAAATGTACCCTGGATGGGATCAGTCCATAGCAGTGCACCATGGGCACACATTTTCACCCACCACCCACTGCATGATCGTGCTGCCCTATTGTAGTTCAAAATTATAATATGTTGAAAATTACATAAAGCATCCACCATATGTGTTTTCAGAACATGTGTTCTGGGGGCTAAGAGGTCATTTGAATTTGCAGTGTACCAATGTCCACCTTTACATTAGGGTACAACTAAGAACCTATATACTATATCCTGACAAGGATAGAAATATCTGACACTTTTGACCTTTGCTGGGACATTTGGCTGGTTCCAACAATGAAAACTGGAAAACTGAAGATTTTATTTAAAAGAGAGAGAGAGAGAGAGAGAGAGAGAGAGAGAGAGAGAGAGATCCTTTGGTTACTGGGGTTAAGGTTAGAGGGAGATTCAGGTATAGACACAACAATATTTAGCTGTATTAATAATGATTTCAATGGATGGCCCTCACAAGGAAGTAAGACACGTGTGTGTGTGTGTGTGTGTGTGTTTACCCTCTATAAACCTGTCAGATAGCAACTGAACAGTCTACTGTTCACAGCCAGATCCATTGGTCCTTCATCAGAAAGCACAATATATTCAGCCCCACATCTGCCAAGGCTGTGTCTGCACACATTCACTCTTTTTAGAAAAATAACTCACATATTCTGTATGAGCCAGCAGGTTTTTACTCAAAAAATAATAACTGGAAAACAACCATCTGGACTCATGATTTATTATAAGCGCTACATATGCTGTTTGTCCTTCTACAATCTACATTACAAAATTGAATTAGCATAGTTTAACTAAATGAAGACAATCCTTCTAAGGATTGTATTTGTATTTGTTTTATCTTAAGGCAAAAAAAAAATTGGCATCATATTCTGAATATGTGCAGATTTTTGTCTTAGGTGTGCATTCTACAGCGTTTAAGCACATAAATCATTGGGTACATGTTAAGAAACTAAATAAGTGAAGTCTAACACAAATAGTATTTTCACAAGCCTTACCAGCCTCTTGACCAGCCTGATGTGCCTGTATGGTGGAGTGACAGTGCTCCCATGTGGTTAATACCCTGTACTGCATTAGTTCAAGGCTTAATTCCCCTCACACTCCACAACTTTCTTAATATGAGCGCTGGAGTGTATAACTTTTCATATTCTAACACGGTGCCCATCAGCTCGTCAAAAGGTATCTTTACCCACATGTTCTTTGGGCACCATTGGCTATGTGCCCTTGACCAAAAGAAGAAAGAAAGAACCCAGACTCTATCAGCATTGCCACACAATCCATCCATCCATTATCTGTAGCTGCTTATCCTGTTCTACAGGGTCGCAGGCAAGCTGGAGCCTATCCCAGCTGATTATGGGCGAGAGGCAGGGTATACCCTGAACTAGTCACCAGGCCATCACAGGGCCGACACATAAACACAAACAACCATTCACACTCACAGTCAATTTAGAGACATCAATTAGCCTAACCTGCATGTCTTTGGACTGTGGGGGAAACTGGAGCACCCAGAGGAAACCCATGCAGACACAGGGAGAGCATACAAACTCCACACAGATAGGCCCTTATCAGCCGCTGGGCTCGAACCCACTACACCACTATGTCGCCCCCCACACAAGACAAAAATGACATATCAAGTGAAAATATCTTATATATATATAGTCGAGTCACTAAACCTCAAGTGTGAGTCCAGTCACGAGTCCCCAGTGTTCAAGTCCGAGTCAAGTACAAGTCAGTAAAGAAAATTTCGAGTCGAGTCCACTACTGATCCGAGTCGAGTCTGAGAACAAGACTCCAACCACACCATTTGACGGTGGCTGTCGCTGCCTTTATGTGAAACCATCTCTGCTACTGTGTTGGACTAATGTTACTGCTCGACTGCCCCATTTTAGTTATTAGGCTCCAGATAAAAAGCTTGTTCATCACTCAGCAAGCCCCACTATCAACAGGGCAAATAACATGAGGGTTAACACTAGCTAGTTCATTGGTCAGCAAGCTCCGCTATCAACAGAGCAATGAACATAGCGTGTCACTTCCTTCTCTGGGTGGAGTCTTGCCAAATGACGCTTGAAGTTCGAAGTTGTCCCCATTGTCTCTTCGATAGTTTTTCTACATATGGAACACATAGCAGTGCATTTTTTTCCCACTGCACGAGAAGTCTGTATACATAAAGTGGACAATCCTAGGGGCTTCTCTCCAGGCATTTTTGTGCCATTAACATTAGTTTGTTCCTGAACATGATGTATGAACAGGTGAATGTGCATTCTCTTGCACGAAATTAGTATAAAAATTGATGTAGATATAAATATCTTGTGCCAAATTCTTATGGCATGTTACAAAAATTAAAGAAAAAATCCAAGTCCTCGTCTCCAGTTTACGAGTCCGAATGCAGTTAATGCACAAGTCCGAGTCCAAGTCCAAATCATCAGTGCTCAAGTCCAAGTCAAGTTACGAGTCCTTAAAATTAGGGCACGAGTCAGACTCGAGTACTACAAGCCTGAGTAAAAGCATGCAAAACATACTGAAAAATCTTGATGTGTCTTGTCCTAATAACAAATATTAGATGAATTTACACTAGCTAAAATATATTTTTATCACCTGTTTTTTGTGTACTATTCTCTGCTGATTTGCAATCCTCAACCTCCTCTTTCCCTCTTGTATCTCTCTATTCAAGAGAATCTCTTGTGGGAACTCCATTTCCCCTTCTCTCCTGCTCCTGCATAAAGCCTTCCAGCTCTCAAGAACCCGTATATATCTAAAGGAGAGATATGATGAGGACATAAGGGTGTTACAGACACACCTTGGTTGCTGTGGGAATAATATAAGGGGAAGAAGAATGTGGCATGAGTAACACATTATCAGAACATTTAATCAATCAGACATTCAAAAAAATTACGACAGATTAATAATAATAAACTTTATACAATCACCTAGGATTTAAACTTGAACAAAGGAGAAGCAGAAGACATCCAGCAAAGAAGATCAGAGATGCTGAGTATGCTGATGATTTAGCAGTGATCAGCAACTATCTGAATGATGACGTGACTCTGTTACATAGTGTCAAGAAAGTTGCAAGCGAAATAGGACTTTACATTAATGCCTCAAAAACTGAATACATGTCTTTCAATCAAATGCAAGATACAATTCTGCACTCTTTGAATGGTGAAGAAATAAAATCAGGGGATGATTTCAAATAGCTGAATCCAAGAAAGATATGGAGTCTAGAATCAGAAAAGCTTGGGGAGCGCTGAACAGCCTTGATAAGGTATGGAAATCAAACCTTCCACGGAAGATGAAAAGGGATTTCTTCAGAGCAACAGTTGAATCGATTCTGGTATATGGTTCCATTACATGGACAATGACAAAATCAGTGGAGAAATCAATAAATGATGCATACACTAAAATGCTTCACGCTGCACTCAACATATCTTGGAAACAACACATCACGAATAAAGAACTTTATGGAGAACTTCCCCGAATCTCAGAAACCATCCAAAAAATATAGACCGAGATTCGCAGGCCATTGTTGGCACAGCAAAGAGGAACTTGTAGCTGATGTGCTCTTATAGCAATCACCTCATGGGAGACATGCCAGAGGAAGACCTGCAAAAATGTACATTGACCAATTACTTGAGGATACTGGGCTCACATATGATGAACTCCAAATTGACATGGCTAACAGAGATGATTAGAAGACTCATGTCAATGGATGCTGAGCAAAGTCCTCATTGCAGTAGTAGTAGTAGTTATACAATCACTGTGCATTTTTCCTTGCCTTAACACAGGAGGTTAGTAAACAAACCTTGTTCTAGCTTTACAGAACAGCTCAAGCAGCTCTACAGAAAGATCTGGGATGACAGAGGCTCAGTGAATAGTATACTATGGCTGCCTCGTTGAAGCATTATGTAATTTTGGGCTGGAATATTGTGTGTAGGGGAAATCATGATGATCCCTTATTTTATTGTAACATGAACCACCAAGGTGCTTCTTTTTGCTCTCATCAATGTCCACTTCACCCTCAGCTTGGGGGCTTGGTAGTTCGGAACACAGGAATGCTGTCTACAGCATGTCCACTAGGTTCTCTACAATTACATACACACAAATAGAATGCTGAAAGTATGAACACATGCTGTGGTATCAATAGAAGCAATATATACAGTGATTCATAATAGCTCGTTCTGTTCTCCAGGTGTGTATGTGCCAAAACAGTACATCCATCTACTGATGTCCTGGAGGAACCGAGATAGGAAGTAGGCAGAGTGAGGAACATCAAATTTGCTGTACAGTTCTGCTGTATAGAGTGAAGTTGGAGCCCGTCTGCTTGTGGGCTCCTTGCTGGACAAATACAGTAAATGTAACTTTCTGGAGCATCTTGTCTTGAGTAAAGCTCTATATGGCACCCATACACTTCTACCACTCTTTGGGCCATTGTTTGACTTCTATAGACCCTTCCCACTGACGTCACTGGAAACCGGAAGTAAACAGACCCTGCGCCATATTGGAAGACCAACAAACTCGTGATCAGAGGGAAATAACGGCAGCGCGCGGAATTTAAACCCACGAGGCACTTGATTCATCATAAACCTACAATGGTAAACTTTTGTGCTGTGTTAGGGTGTTCTCTCCCCTGCAGCTTCAATTCAGGTTTCATGGTCAGCATAACATCCTGCACCTACCCCTCCATTAGACACCAAGGTGCAATACCAGGATGACACATGGCCTTACTTACAGTATTGTGGATCTTTCATTCTCTAAGGTGACATGTAGCAGAGGAGCTTGATCCAAGTGGAGCTGATAGCATCCAGATCAGATACCTGACGATAGCCCAGAAAGAACATAGCACTGAACTTTTGCACAAAAAAGTGTTATTTATAGGCTAAAACATGTTTTTACTAACAAATTCCCTCACTTTAGCATCACAAAACAATATAAGAAGTACTTTAATGTTAAAATCATGTTTAATCTTGTGTTAGGATGTTGTATTGGTGCCTTATTTGTAACTGAAAAGCTTCTTGTGTCAGCAAAAAAAAAGCATTCTTATCTTAGTGCATAATTTTGCAACTGGCCAACCCAGTGAATTGTCAAATCAAGGACACTGACTAGCATTTTATTCCCTGCTGACACTAAAACACTAATTGTTTTACACAATGTGTGATACTGGAAATTAGGCCATTATCTTTGAAGCACTGGCTGACACACCAAGTAAACCAAGGTGCATCCAGATTGCTCATACAAACAGCTTAGAACCTATGATTAGATGATGTTCATAAAATAAACCTTGGACCATGGTACAGTCACCACGAGCTGGCCTAGTGGTTAGCGTGTCTGTTTCTTGATTGGGAGATTGGGAGTTTTACCCACGGTTGAGTCATACCAAAGACCATCATAAAAATAGTACTTACTGCTGCCTGGCAAGGCACACTACAATACAGATGTGAGTGGGGAGTCAAACTCTTGTGGCTACCAGAGGACTAGCCCCCCACTGTAACCCTAGCTGTATAATAGGGTGAGAGGCTGAGGGCTATAGAAGCAGAGATTGCCTTAAGGCTTAAGGGCCTGGTTAGTACTGGGATGGGAAGGTTAGTCCTGGCATGGGAAGGACTTTGACATGGTATAATCAATGACAGGCCACAGGTATTTTTTCTCATATCACCAGAAGACAAATCTTATCAAGGCTGTTTCACCATCATGGTTGTCTTTTTGAATAACACCAACTAATGCAACTCGGTCCAGTATATATATGCTGGAGTTTCTTCTACCTTATTTTACAGGGACACACCAGTCCTACCTATAGTAGTAATGTCTCTTATAAGTGCTTTTAAATATGTTTGTAAGAGTCGTCTCGGTTTTGGCCTTGTGGTTATTTCATTTAATTCTACTTTAATTATTATACTTAGATTTTACTGGTTAAATTCAGAATTGTATTTTTTTAACACTGACTAGGTTTTTCTTTGGGATGTATACTTTCATTCACAAAAGATATTTAAGTGGAAATTAAATTTTTTTGTAAACTAAGTGCCTCCGACAGTATCCTTTGTCCGTCAAAAATGTCCTCTCTGGAAAACATTCACCATATGATGAGGTTGTAAATGATTTTTGAAGAAAATATTTGTCTCTTTTGAAGCAGAATGCTCTGTTGTTGCACAGTAAAAAATAGGACTTGAAACAGATGTGAGACACATTTGCAGCAGAGCTTCACGTGGTTGAAATGTGAGTCCGTCAAAAAGTGTGCTATTTGGAAAACCACAAGGATTATGGTTACCACTTCAGTTGTTATTACAGTCACCACCACATACAGGGTGGTGTAGTGGTTAGTTGTTGCCTCACAGCAAGAAGGTTCTGGGTTTGAACCCAGTGGCCGACAAGGGCCTTTCTGTCTGGAGTTTGTATGTTCTCCCCGTGTCTGCGTGGGATTCCTCCCACAGTCTAAAGATATGCAGGTTAGGTTAATTGGTGCCTCTAATTGAGTGTGAATGGTTGTTTGTGTCTCTATGTGTGTGTCATCCCTGTGATGACCTGACGACTTGTCCAGCGTGTACCCTGCCTCTTGCCCATGGTCAGCTGGGATAGGCCCTGCGACCCCGCATGGGATAAGCGGTTACAGACAAAACAACAACAACCATGTACAAACATTGCTGCACAGTCCTGGAAAATTTGTACTTAAAGTCACATACATTTCAACAGGTTTTCACTTTGTATATGTTACTCTTGTGGACTGTAAGAAAGTGGGTCAATCTTAGAAATACACTATATGCTGTCTTCTCACCACAAGTAACATTCCCAGTATATGACCTGTAGCTTTGAATTTCTGCGCAGTTAATTTCCATCTCAAAAGGTAATTTTTGGCAGCAGAGAAACACAAAAATCTGAGGTTTGATTTTTGGACTCTTGTGGACTTGAAAAGTATACCCTGATTGTGAAATAGCCCATAGAGACTGATGCTTAACACCATGATCTCTGGTACTGCACAAAATGTCAAGAAAATTTTAATAATGAAATTAACTTACATGTAACAGGAATTCATTCAATCAGGTCAAGTCAGTGATCAGGGAATTCCCATGCAAACATAACTATTTTAGAATTTAGACTATAGTAGGGGTGCAACACAACGCCTTTATCTGTATTTATATCTGAATTCACATCTTGATCTGTATTTGGATTTCAACCAGAAGTGGAAGGATGTGGTCTAGACTATTATTTTTAATGATACCTATCATGATGCCCCTGGAAACACTAAAAAAAAAAACAAGGATGAAGGGATAAGAAGGGTTCCCCCCCCCCCCATTCACAAGTTATAACAGCAAATAGAAATTTGCATAACATAACTTAATTCAAGTCCTGAACTGTTCTTCAGCTGCTTCAATCAAGTTCATGGTCTCAACCAGACACCCTATGGAACTTTCTGGCACACTTTCTATCTAATGTGACTGAGTCGGCCTAAGCAATGGAACTATGTGTCAAAACAATGATTTTTCCCTACTGTTGTTTATAATAAACAACAATAGCCATCTAATAATATTTTATCAGATTTACTTCAGTTTTTAGCTTTGTTACTTACAGCTGGGACGCAGTGCTGCTGCTCATCTAAACAGAGTCCTGCATTTTACTATAATGCCCATATAATTTTCTGGGAATATTTTGAAGAATGAAGAATGTTCAATTAACAACAATGAAAAACATACATAATTAACTTACATGCTAATATTTTTCAAATACATTTATTTTTTAAAATCCTGTTGCCCTGTGCACACTGCATAGACTGTGTGAGGCAGGCTTGTAGTACTCAAGTCCAGGACTCTGACTTGAGTCCGACTCATGCCCTAATTTTAAGGACTCGTAACTTGACTTGGACTTGAGCACTGATGACTCAGATGCGTGCATTAACTGCATTCAGACTCATCAACTAGAGACGAAGACTCTAATTTTTTTTTTTTTAGTAACATGCCAGAATATTTTGGCACAATATATATATTTATATCTACATTAATTTTTATGCTAATTTCGTGCAAGAGAATGCACATTCACCTGTTCATACGTCATGTTCAGGAAAAAACTAACATTAATGGTGCTAAAATGCCTGGAGAGAAGCCCCTAGGATTGCTCTCTTTGCTTATACAGACTTCTTGTGCAGTGGGAAAAAATGCACTGCTATGTGTTCCATATGTAGAAGAACTATCGAGGAGACAATGGGGACAACCTCGAACTTCAATCGTTATTTGGCAAGACTCCACCCAGAGAAGGAAGTGACACGCTATGTTCATTGCCCTGTTGATAGCGGGGCTTGTTGACCAATGAACTAGCTAGTGTTAACCCTCTTTCATGTTATTTGCCCTGTTGATAGTGGGCGGGGCTTGCTGAGTGATGAACAAGCTTTTTATCTGTAGCCTATTAACTAAAGTGGGGCAGTCAGTGGGGCGGTAACGTTAGTCCAACACAGTAGCAGAGACGCTTTCACATAAAGGCAGCAACAGCCACCATCAAATGGTGTGGTTGGAGTCTTGTTCTCGGACTCGACTCGGATCAGTAATGGACTTGACTCGACTCGGATCAGTAGTGGACTTGACTCAAAATTTTCTTTAATGACTTGGACTTGACTCGGACTTGAACACTGGGGACTCGAGACTGGACTCGGACTCGAGGTTTAGTGACTCGACTACAACACTGATGTGAGGTATGGAACAGACACTGTATAGTAAATAAAACCATGTTTATTTTGTGCATTTATAGAAATACATGGTAGAAATCTTTTGATTAAGGCAGCATTTAACTCGAACTAGTGGAGCAAACCACTGATGATGGATTAAACCAAGAACTGTATGTCTCCTATTCATAAAGGAATGTTGTCTTTGTACAGTGACCTTAGCGAGTATAAAATATGAAAGCAAAACTCTCCTGCTTGAGTGATTTTTTTTTTTTTTTTTTGCATACTGTGGAATTCCAGTCTTGATGCACACTTCTAGTCTCAATCAGATGCTCTGTGAACCCTTCTGGCAAGCTTTTTTAATGTATTCCTATATGGTTAGGCTATATGTTTTAATTAGGTTAGTTCACACAGTGATTAATCATCCATCAATGATCATGACATAAAGAAAACATAGATATAAAGTAAATAACAGAAATTTTCAAAGATTAAAAGACATTGACCATAACAGACAAAGGAAGTTCCAGCCTGCTGTACAGAAAATATATCACGTAACCTGCAAATGATGAATCATAGAAATACCCTTTGTGTTTTTTATCAGTTGAGTCTGTGAGATGTTATCAGCAGTGTAATTGTCTAAGTTGCCCCAGTAACTGACCACCAACATTCTCAGAAGGAAAAACAAAGCTGTTAAAGGGCTGATGACACGTTTTTGACATCTTTGGCGATGTTTTATAACATAAAAAGTAATTCCCGATGATCCATATATTAATTCACGAAGGCGCATATTTTACAAGTTATGATAAAAAACACGGCTATTTGGGCAAATTTGATGGGGCTGCAGCACCCAGGAGACGAATGAGGAGGAGGGGCTATATGACGTCAGTGAAAGAATCTTCCTCCTAACTTAGCAGTTTGTTGTTGATGCGACAGGTGTTCAGTTTATCATTATTATTATTATTATTAATTATTATTATACATTATTATACATTATTATTATATATATATACTGTATAGTTATTATGCCTTCGCGTTGTGTTGCCGGCTTTTGCTCCAAAACCCACAAGGATGGGGTAAGTTTATTCAAGTTTCCCAGAGATCCCGAGCTGCATGCGAAGTGGGTGAAGCAAGTCAGGCGCACTCCTGACAAGTGGGAGCCCTCACCAACATCCCTCCTGTGCTCTAAACACTTCGATTTGGATTGTTTTGACACCCTTCCCAGCTTAAAAGAATCTCTTGCGTGTTCAGTTCAGCACAAACGTGTGTTACTACCATCAGCAGTGCCTACAGTATTCCGGAGGGGGTCTACTAGTAGCTATGCCGGATCCAGCAGTCGCCTGGGACAAGGCGACTCCTCCAAAGACAGTCCTCCTGTCAGAACATGTGTTGAGAAACGACATAAGATAAAGGTACATAGAGCTATAGAGTGCTCCGACATGATGCTAAAAATAGTAACCATGCGGTCTGCGCGGCCATCTTGGAAGTGACTCGCTCCAGAGCGCTCATAGAGTACACATCATAGAGTACACATTCATGATAATCATAAATGCAATCATAAAGTCGGCATGATATCAGTCATGTATTTGCTTGTGAAAGCTTGCGGCTTTCATGTAACTGCCGCCTAGCAACGAGAGGCAAAGGGTAAAGAGGGTAGGCTATCATAGATTCTATTCGGAAGAGATCAATACATGATTGCTTAAAAATTAGGTATTTTAACAATTTGCATCTGTTTTGTGATTATCGTGACACTTGTGTGTTTATATAGAACTGTATGTCTTATCAGCACATCGAGGATCTTCCACCGGAGGCTTTAGCAAGTACTCGCAGCAACACTACACTTTACCCTTTGCCATGCATTGTTAGGGAACGGTAGCAAGTACCCCGATGACCGACTTGAAGAATATGTAGAAAAAATTTAGAAATTATACTTTCCAAAAGTCATTTGAGCTTAGTGTATTGCATTTCCATTTATATTGTAGGTTCTTGCTGATGTTTTTGCGGAGTATGACGCAGCTGCTGAATCAGAAGCTGCAGAGTTTGTATGTACTAGTTGTGAACATTCACATTATTATCAATCTCATTTATTTAAAATCAGATAAAATCATGCCATCATGATCACTGCTTAAAGTACCAGTATTTGGTTGTTCTTTTGTTCAGAACTGTGATGCCAGCTGCCAAGTAGACCGGCGTTTTCATGCGCCATTTCCATTGAGTAGAACAGCCAGTGAACCGCAGCGTGTTCTTCCGCTGACGTCACAGCATGGCCGCGAGCCACGGACCCAGTTTTCTTGCTCTGTGCAATTAAAAGTTGGATATTCGCGTAACAACAGCTTCTTTTCACGTAAATATAACAGAAATCTAACATGTTTGCCATGTTGTATAGTTTATTTAAGAAATTGCATAGAGTCATGTTCGTGTCATCAGCCCTTTAAACTCTAGTTTTTCTAACAATGAGGTAGTACCTTATGGTATACCTTTTGTGTTGTAAATATGTCTCTTTCACATGGGAACATGGATTAATGTATCTTTAAAAGACTTATGGTACATAAATGGATAAATACATTTAAATGTAAAACTTTAAAAGACAACTGCATGCATCTTTCTACAGTAGGTAGGCTACTAAAAGTGCAAAGGCGTAACCTTGAGGGTAAACACTTTTTACTGAAGTCCTCAAATCCAACCCTGAGAGGCCTTTAGTTCAGCATACTTCACTGTACTGGCCCTCCAGGAGTCAGGACTGGATGCAAGGAACTAACCTTTCACTTGGTATATTATTGCTTCTTACATGCATGCTCTTTTTCAAATGGACAGATCCTGCTCCCGCACTCCCAGCAGTCCCTCAACTCGTGCGGTAAGTCTGGAGAGCTCTGGTAGCATGATGGACACTCGCCGCTGTGTACGTGGGTGCGGATGAGGTTATGCAGCTTGCGTCGTTTCTCCTTATCCACACAACATGCCACATCGACCACAGTGATGCGTTTTGGGTCCCACACACAGTCCTCCTCTCGGCCAGATTTGACTGTCGAGAGATTGCTGTGTGGAGGCACCCATGCGCAGTCGTAGCCGTTGTTGTGCCATGTCGTGCGCAGGGGATGGTTATCGCAGTTGATTTTTTTCACTTTCCCAACATTAACCTTGAGCTTGAACACGACCTGGTCACGCTTGTCGGTTCGGAGTGGGTAGCACATGGCCTTCCTGATGTTGCGGCTCGTGTACACACCTCTGCCCAGCATTCCACCTGTGGACGGTTTGAAGCCGTTGATGATGATGCTTTCAGCGTTGTCGATGTGTGTGCCATGATACATGATGTAAACCCGGCCAGATTTCGGCTCTTCACCCTCTGAAAGTGTCTTGCTGTCTTCAACAGCGCACCATCCCGCAAAATGCACAACGCCAGCCATCAACTCTGCTTTAATAAAACATACACAACAGATAGAAATCAGTTACTACAGATAGACTGCTAGATTAAAGATGAATGAATCAGAACAAACAGAGACAAATCAAAAGCTCACTTCTTTCTTGTTTTCTCGACGTCTTTTGTTACTTTCGGTTTAGTGCAAAGCCGTCAAACAGGAAATGCATGAATAGACGAAACACCTGTGGTTGCCTGTAGGGTGGTGACATTGTATCAATGTTACCATAGCATTTTAAACTGAACTACAACCCCGATTCCAAAAAAGTTGGGACAAAGTACAAATTGTAAATAAAAACGGAATGCAATAATTTACAAATCTCAAAAACTGATATTGTATTCACAATAGAACATAGACAACATATCAAATGTCGAAAGTGAGATGTTTTGAAATTTCATGCCAAATATTGGCTCATTTGAAATTTCATGACAGCAACACATCTCAAAAAAGTTGGGACAGGGGCAATAAGAGGCTGGAAAAGTTAAAGGTACAAAAAAGGAACAGCTGGAGGACCAAATTGCAACTCATTAGGTCAATTGGCAATAGGTCATTAACATGACTGGGTATAAAAAGAGCATCTTGGAGTGGCAGCAGCTCTCAGAAGTAAAGATGGGAAGAGGATCACCAATCCCCCTAATTCTGCGCCGACAAATAGTGGAGCAATATCAGAAAGGAGTTTGACAGTGTAAAATTGCAGAGTTTGAACATATCATCATCTACCGTGCATAATATCATCAAAAGATTCAGAGAATCTGGAAGAATCTCTGTGCGTAGAGTAGAATGGGGGGAAAAGCCCCCCTTAAGGAAAATTCAGTTTTTCTCCAAGTTGAAATGAACCATGTGTTTAGTTTTAATCATAGTTTTTGACAACAGTGACATGAACAATAATGCCACCTAAAGTTTGCCTAAAATTAATACTTTTTTTTTAACAAAAACAAACATTGTGCCAAGGGGGCCTTTTACCCCCCCCCCCCCCCCAGTGGGGTAAAAGGCCCCCTGAGGTGGGGCAATAGGCCCCCTCACTCAAAAAAAAAGCTGTTTGGATAGCAAAAGTGTTTACTTAAGCCTATAATGTGAAAGAAACAAGAAAATATCCCTGAATTAATGAATAGATGCATTCTTTTATTATATTTCGCATTTTAATTTCAATATAATTTTGTGTGGATTGAACATGAATTAACAAAGAACAAGTGCATCAATAAATAATGCTAATTGAATCAATGAATTCATTATATTAACATATTATAAATACAGTAATTATGATAAAAGGAAATGATGCCCCCTGGGGGCCATTTACCCCACCATTAAGGGGGTGTTTTACCCCACAGACTACACTTTTACAAAAAAGGGTCTTACTTTCAAAATGTGATTCAACTTTTTATACCTAATGTATTTTTTTAACGTACTGACTTGTCTACTCATACCACATACACAGCTGTGATATCTGATGAAATAGCAGCTACCTAAATACAGTTTTACTGATATCTGAAAATTATATCACTTACCATGAAATTTGATTTCTCTCCGCTGCATTGCTGATATGCAATCCACAGTGGATATTTGTATATCCCCGTTGTCAAGCCAGTCCATAGCAACAATAGAAATGTAACTTTGCACCATCTGGTGGTTATTTTGGGTAAAACAGGCCGGGGGCGTATTACCCCATGGGGGCGTATTACCCCACTCTACTATAAGGGTCAAGGCCGGAAAACCATACTGGGTGCCCGTGATCTTCGGGCCATTAGACGGCACTGCATCACATACAGGCATGCTTCTGTTTTGGAAATCACAAAATGGGCTCAGGAATATTTCCAGAGAACATTATCTGTGAACACAATTCACCATGCCATCCGCCGTTGCCAGCTAAAACTCTATAGTTCAAAGAAGAAGCCGTATCTAAACATGATCCAGAAGCGCAGACGTCTTCTCCGGGCCAAGGCTCATTTAAAATGGACTGTGGCAAAGTGGAAAACTGTTCTGTGGTCAGACAAATCAAAATTTGAAGTTCTTTATGGAAATCAGGGACGCCGTGTCATTCGGACTAAAGAGGAGAAGGACGACCCAAGTTGTTATCAGCGCTCAGTTCAGAAGCCTGCATCTCTGATGGTATGGGGTTGCATTACTGCGTGTGGCATGGACAGCTTACACATCTGGAAAGACACCATCAATGCTGAAAGGTATATCCAGGTTCTAGAGCAACATATGCTCCCATCCAGACGACGTCTCTTTCAGGGAAGATCTTGTATTTTCCAACATCTCATCTCATCTCATTATCTCTAGCCGCTTTATCCTGTTCTACAGGGTCACAGGCAAGCTGGAGCCTATCCCAGCTGACTGCGGGCGAAAGGCGGGGTACACCCTGGACAAGTTGCCAGGTCATCACAGGGCTGACACATGGACATAGACAACCATTCACACTCATATTCACACCTACGGTCAATTTAGAGTCACCAGTTAGCCTAACCTGCATGTCTTTGGACTGTGGGGGAAACCAGAGCACCCGGAGGAAACCCACGCGGACACGGGGAGAACATACAAACTCCGCACAGAAAGGCCCTCATCGGCCACGGGGCTCGAACCCGGACTTTCTTGCTGTGAGGCAACAGCGCTAACCACTACGCCACTGTGCCACCCAAGGAGTTACCAAAAAAAAAAAAGGCCACACTAGGAAGAGTAGTGTGAGGTAAAGAGAAAAGTTTTCAAGTTAGCTTTGAAGGAAGAGAGAGTGGAACAGTCACAAAGCGATTGTGGTAACAAGTTCCAAAGTTTAGGAGCAGCAACACTGAACGATCTGCCACCCATAGATGCCAATTCAAAACGTGGAACAGTCAGAAGTCCACAGACAGAAGATCTGAGGGAGCAGGAGGGACAGTACAAATGAATTAGCTCACAGAGATAGGAAGGGGCGAAACCATGAAGAGCTTTATAGGTTAAAAGCAAGATTTTGTATTTGATCTGAGAAATAATTGGCAACCAATGCAGTTGCTGTAAAACAGGAGTAATGTGAGCAGTGCACTTGGTGAGTGTGAGGACACTTGCCTCTGAATTTTGGATGTACTGCTGGCAACTGAGCAATGTGGCAGGGAGACCATAAAAGAGAGAATTGCAGTAGTCAAGACGAGAAAAAATAAACGCATTGACCAACATTTTGGCATGAGTTTCCAAGAGAAAAGGGCGGAGACGTGCAATATTGCAGAGGTGAAAGAAAGCATTCTTCATAAATAGTTTAAGATGGGGTTCAAACGTAAGGGTGGAGTCAAAGAGAACTCCAAGGTTTTTTATAACTTGGGAAGGACTAATAGACACACCATCAACATCAGTAGTAAAACTGGAGAAGTTCAGAACCTGTCTTTTGGTACCTACTAATAGAACCTCCGTTTTGCTAGCATTAAGTTTAAGGCAGTTCTTATGCAGCCATTGCTTAAGGTCAGTGATGCAAGTCCTTAGCAGCTGAACAGAGGTTATGGCAGGGGTAATAGTGATGTAGATTTGAATGTCATCAGCATAACATTGAAAGTTAAGGCTATGGTTACGAATAATCTGGCCTATAGGAGAAACATATAAAAAGAAGGGGACCAAGGACAGAACCCTGAGGCACACCTTGAGCAACAGTAGCAGTGGATGATTTATGAACACCAATAGAAATAAACTGTTGCCTGTTTGCTAGATATGACTGAAACCAGGCTAAAGCTAAGCCAGTAATACCAAAAGAAGATAGTCTGGAAATGAGTATCTCATGATGGAGTGTCAAAGGCAGCTGTGAGGTCCAAGAGAACAAGGACATTGAGATGACCAGCATCAGTTGAGAGCAGGAGGTCATTAACAACTCTTAAGAGAGCAGATTCAGTGCTGTGCAGATTGCGAAAGCCTGACTGAAAGGGTTCATAGAGATCATTATGAGCAAGGAAAGTATGAAGCTGAGAGGCTACAACTCTCTCCAATACTTTAGCTAGGAGAGGGAGATTTGAAATGGGTCTGTAATTGGACAGTGAAAAAGAATCTAGACCAGGTTTCTTTAGTATTGGTGTAACAGAAGCAATTTTGAGGGAGATGGGAACAGTGCCTAAAGCAAAACACTGATTAATCATCATTATTATTTATGTTCACTTACATTCATTATGTTTTTATTCTTCATATTGTATCACACCTGCTCCAGGAGGCATCACCAGCACAACTCCATGGACCCAACCTGCACTGTGTCAACACGCACATATCAAATCCCTTTATACCAATTAAGCATTGTTTGAATGCCACAGCCTGTCTGAGTAATGCTGCTGATCATGTGCATCCCTTTATGGCCACAATATTAAAATGGACACTTTAATCACGATAATGCACTTGGTCACAAAGTACAAGTTATCTCAAACTGGTTCCATGAAGATGACTTCAAGTTTATTTTATTTCAGTGGCTTCCCCAGTCACCAGATCTGATTCCAAGGAAGCACCTTTGGAATGTAGTAGAACGGGAGATTTGCAGCATGATTGTGCAACTGACAAATCTGCATAAATTATGTGATGCAATCATGTCAACATGTACCATGAATCTCAACTGAATTTTTCCAACACCTTGTAGAATCCATGCCGCAAAGAATTCAGGCTGTTTGGACAGCAAACGGGGTTCGACCCATTATCATTATTGTCTTCCTAATAAAGTGGCCACTGAGTGTACATAACAATAAATCACCTAATATCCTAAAGTCTTCAGACAATAGCATTTTATAAATATACAGTGGTGCTTGAAAGTTTGTGAACCCTTTAGAATTTTCGATATTTCTGCATAAATATCACTGAAAACATCATCAGATTTTCACAGAAGTCCTAAAAGTAGATAAAGAGAACCCAGTTAAACAAATGAGACAAAAATATTATACTTGATCATTTATTTATTGAGGAAAATGATCCAATATTACATATCTGTGAGTGGCAAAAGTATGTGAACCTCTAGGATTAGCAGTTAATTTGAAGGTGAAATTAGAGTCAGGTGTTTTCAATCAATGGGATGACAATCAGGTGTGAGTGGGCACCCTGTTTTATTTAAAGAACAGGGATCTATCAAAGTCTGATCTTCACAACACACATTTGTGGAAGTGTATCATGGCATGAACAAAGGAGATTTCTGAGGACCTCAGAAAAAGCATTGTTGATGCTCATCAGGCTAGAAAAGGTTACAAAACCATCTCTAAAGAGTTTGGAGTCCAATCCACAGTCAGACAGATTGTGTACAAATGGAGGAAATTCAAGACCATTGTTACCCTCCCTAGGAGTGGTCGACCAACAAAGATCACTCCAAGAGCAAGGTGTGTAATAGTCAGCGAGGTCACAAAGGACCCCAGGGTAACTTCTAAGCAACTGAAGGCCTCTCTCACATTGGCTAATGTTCATGAGTCCACCATCAGGAGAACACTGAACAACAATGGTGTGCATGGCAGGGTTGCAAGGAGAAAGCCACTGCTCTCCAAAAAGAACACTGCTGCTCATCTGCAGTTTGCTAAAGATCACGTGGACAAGCCAGAAGGCTGTTGGAAATATGTTTTGTGAATGGATGAGACCAAAATAGAACTTTTTGGTTTAAATGAGAAGCATTATGTTTGGAGAAAGGAAAACACTGCATTCCAGCATAAGAACCTTATCCCATCTGTGAAACATGGTGGTGGTAGTATCATGGTTTGGGCCTGTTTTGCTGCATCTGGGCCAGGACAGCTTGTCATCATTGATGGAACAATGAATTCTGAATTATACCAGCGAATTCTAAAGGAAAATGTCAGGACATCTGTCCATGAACTGAATCTCAAGAGAAGGTGGGTCATGCAGCAAGACAACGACCCTAAGCACACAAGTCGTTCTACCAAAGAATGGTTAAAGAAGAATAAAGCTGATGTTTTGGAATGGCCAAGTCAAAGTCCTGACCTTAATCCAATGGAAATGTTGTGGAAGGACCTGAAGCGAGCAGTTAATGTGAGGAAACCCACCAACATCCCAGAGTTGAAGCTGTTCTGTACGGAGGAATGGGCTAAAATTCCTCCAAGCCGGTGTGCAGGACTGATCAACAGTTACCGCAAACGTTTAGTTGCAGTTATTGCTGCACAAGGGGGTCACACCAGATACTGAAAGCAAAGGTTCACATACTTTTGCCACTCACAGATATGTAATATTGGATCATTTTCCTCAATAAATAAATTACCAAGTATAATATTTTTGTCTCATTTGTTTAACTGGGTTCTCTTTATCTGCTTTTAGGACTTGTGTGAAAATCTGATGATGTTTTAGGTCATATTTATGCAGAAATATAGAAAATTCTAAAGAGTTCACAAACTTTCAAGCACCACTGTATGTATATATATATATATATAAGTTCAGTGAGCAGAGTGGCTGTGTGACACCATCTGAATACAAAGGTACTGGAGTGCTAGCAGGGCTAGTGGGGTGAAAGGTGATGATAATTATATTTGCCCACAGCCCGTGGGGGGGCACAGATTTCCAGTAATCCATAGGCCTTTTTCTATGACTGCATTGGTGTATGCATAATAAGCTAACATACTCTTTGAAACAGAATTGAAGCAAAACTACAAAATCATGCAGTACTGATAGAATATGTTTCAATTTTCCAACCAATATCCACCTATCCAGAAAATGGTTCAGTCCACTGTTCATGCGATTGAATGTGATGAGAATAGTTGAGTTGCCATTTGTCAAGAAAATGTCAAGTTATTTGTATAGCGCTTTTAACAATAAACATTGTCACAAAGCAGCTTTACAAAATTTAAAGACTTTAAACATGAGCTAATTTTATCCTTAATCTATCCCCAATGAGCAAGCATATTTTTGTCTCATTTGTTTAACTGGGTTCTCTTTTTCTACTTTTAGGACTTGTGTGAAAATCTGATGATGTTTTAGGTCATATTTATGCAGAAATATAGGAAATTCTAAAGGGTTCACAAACTTTCAAGCACCACTGTATATAATGTTTGCATGTTTACAGTGACTGTCTGATGATCTTTGTGCCTTGATCCAGTAAACCCTGTGGCCTGGCATCAATCACACTGATTAGCATAGAGCAACACCTCAGGCAGCATCCACCTCCCAAACCACTATATATTTGATCGCCTTATCAAATAATTTGAGCATGTGTTTTTGTTGGTGCAAATTAGGTAAACTATTATTAGATAATTAAAAGGAAACACAGGATCTCTTAATGTGTTGGATTGCTGTGGGCCTGGCTCCACAGGGGTGGCGGGAGTAGCTACAATGTGGGAAATAAGGAATTTTAAGCAGACTGTCACAGGACAGACACGTCTGAAATGTTGTCTGTCTGTCCAAATTTCAGCCTGTCTGAATAACAGGCCAAAGGCCCAGAACAATGTGGCTGCGGGTTCGGGGCCCGCCTTGCTAATTATACTACAAACAATATAAGTTACAAGAAAATGTCAGAAGATTCAAGAAAAATATGCTTAAAGTTTTATACCCAAGAAAACAGTAGCACACACAGATCAGTTCCATGTCTAGAAAAAGTATGGGGGCAAGGATGGTTACAACTTACTGGTACTATAATAACACCCATGAAACGTTATGTCAACAATGACTATTTTTATACTATGTTTATAATAAGTGTAGAAGAAATTTAGTAATTAACAGTACAACTCTTCTTACATAATAGAGTTAAAATTTTGAGTACGAGATTCCAAGTAACTTTGTAACAAAATGATTTTGAAAATTACTCAAAATTAGACATGGTCATATTATTTGACATTCAAATTAAAATCTGCTGGACTAGAACTTAGAAAATAGAAGAAAATAAAAACTCTATTAAAATATAAATCTACATCCTCCAAAGCACATGACTATGACTGACATTCTTATTATGAATTTTAAAAAATGCACATAATAATAACAACATAACCATTGATTGGCAGTTTGGCACTTAATACTGTACTGCAAAGTTACATGTAAACTGAACTCTTAATCAGCTAACTGGATCAATCAGATACTGTCAACCCTAAAACACTAGTTCAAATGCATAGTGCAATAAAAACAACAGTGAATTCTGAGTGTATTATTATTGTTGTTTTATTTAGTCTGCCACTTGGAGCAAGGGACGTGCCTGTAAATTTTGGTGGGGCTTTTAGGACCTTCGGTGGCTGAGTTATGAATTGTTAAATCCCTGCGCACAAGAGTAGCTGAAGCAAGGGCTCGTGCTAATGCTTTCCGCGATCTGCGCTCACTCCTGATGAGAACAGATCGGGCCGAGCCTGGCTGGTTTGAAAGGGCTCAGGGAGAGGGATGTGCCTGTAAATTTTGGCAAGGCTAGGACCATCGGTGGCCAAGTTATGAATTTTTAAAAGCTCACTCGAGCCAAGGCTCATATTAAAGGTTTCAGCGAGCAGCGGCTGCATGGGGGTTTCGGAAGTCAATAATGGGCCAAGCCAGGGTCGGAGTGGGCCATGCCTGAGCTGGTTCGAAAGGGCTCAGGGAGAGGGAGGTGCATGTGTATTTTGGTGGGTCAAGGACCATCGGTAGCCAAGTTATGAATTTTTAAATTCGCGCCTGCAGGGGCCCCCATTTCACAGGCCTTATTATGACATAATGTATTCGTCCAGTGTAACATTTGTAAGAAAATTGGAAGTAGTTTAGACCCGTCTTGTCTCGTCTCGTCTCGTCTTCTTCTGCTTTATCTGGGACCGGGTCGCGGAGGCAGCAGTCTAAGCATGGAAGCCCAAACTTCCCTTTCCCCAGACACCTCGGCCAGCTCCTTGGGAAGAACACCGAGGCGTTCCCAGGCCAGCCAAGAGACATAGTCCCTCCAGCGTGTCCTGGGTCTTCCCTGGGGCCTCCTCCCGGGGGGATATGCCTGGAACACCTCCCCAGGGAGGCATCCAGGAGGCATCCGAAAAAGATGCCCGAGCCACCTCAGCTGATTCCTCTCGATGTGGAGGAGCAGCGGCTCTACTCTGAGCTCCTCCCGAGTGACTGTGCTTCTCACCCTATCTCTAAGGGAGCGCCCAGCCACCCTGCGAAGGAAACTCATTTCGGCCGCTTGTATCCGCGATCTTGTTCTTTCGGTCATTACCCAAAGCTCCTGACCATATGTGAGAGTCGGAACGTAGATCGACCGGTAAATTGAGAGCTTCGCCTTTTGGCTCAGCTCCTTCTTCACCACGACGGACCGGTAAAGCGACCGCATCACTGCAGAGGCTGCACCGATCCGCCTGTCGATCTCATGCTCCATCCTTCCCTCACTCGTGAACAAGATCCTGAGATACTTAAACTCCTCCACTTGAGGCAGGACTTCTCCACCAACCTGGAGAGGGTAAGCCACCCTTTTCCGGTCGAGAACCATGGCCTCGGACATGGAGGTGCTGATTCTCATCCCAGCCGCTTCACACTCGACTGCAAACTGCCCCAGTGCATGCTGAAGGTCCTGGTTTGAAGATGCCAACAGGACAACATCATCTGCAAAAAGCAGAGATGAAATCCTGTGGTTCCCAAACAGGATTCCTTCCGGCCCCTGGCTGCACCTAGAAATTCTGTCCATAAAAATTATGAACAGAACCGGTGACAAAGGGCAGCCCTGCCGGAGTCCAACATGCACTGGGAACAGGTCTGACTTACTGCCGGCAATGCGAACCAGACTCCTGCTCCGTTCGTACAGGGACCGGACAGCCCTTAGCAAAGGGCCCCGAACCCCATACTCCCGAAGCACCCCCCACAGAATACCACGGGGGACACGGTCGAATGCCTTCTCCAGATCCACAAAGCACATGTGGACTGGTTGGGCAAACTCCCATGAACCCTTGAGCACCCTATGAAGGGTATAGAGCTGGTCCAGTGTTCTGCGACCAGGACGAAAACCACATTGTTCCTCCTGGATCCGAGGCAAGGCAAGGCAAGTTTATTTATATAGCACATTTCATACACAGTGGCAGTTCAATGTGCTTTACAGAAGTTCGAATTACAGAAGGTCGAATTCTCCTCTTCAGTACCCTGGAGTAAACCTTCCCTGGGAGGCTGAGAAGTGTGATTTCCCTATAATTGGAGCACACTCTCCAGTCCCCTTTCTTAAATAGAGGGACCACCACCCCAGTCTGCCACTCCAGAGGCACTGTCCCCGACCGCCACACGATGTTGCAGAGGCATGTCAACCAAGACAGCCCCACAACATCCAGAGACTTGAGATACTCAGGGCGGATCTCATCCACCCCCGGTGCCTTGCCACCGAGGAGCTTGCAAACCACCTCAGTGACTTCGGCTTGGGTAATGGACGAGTCCACCTCTGAGTCATCAGCCTCAGTCTCCTCAGTGGAAGACATGACGGTGGGATTGAGGAGATCCTCAAAGTATTCCTTCCACCGCCCGACAATGTCCCCAGTCGAGGTCAACAGCTCCCCACCCGTACTGTAAACAGTGTTGGCAGAGTACTGCTTCCCCCTCTTGAGGCGCCGGACGGTTTGCCAGAATTTCTTCGAGGCCAACCGATAGTCCTCCTCCATGGCCTCCCCGAACTCCTCCCAGTTCCGAGTTTTTGCCTACGCAACTGCCCGAGCTGCAGCACGCCTGGCCTGCCGATACCCGTCAGCTGCCTCAGGAGTCCTGGTGGTCAACATGGCCCGATAGGACTCCTTCTTCAGCTTGACGGCATCCCTTACTTCCGGTGTCCACCACCGGGTTCAGGGATTGCCGCCACGACAGGCACCGGAGACCTTGTGGCCACAGCTCCAAACAGCTGCGTCCACAATGGAGGTAGAGAACATGGTCCACTCAGACTCAATGTCCCCCGCCTCCTTCAGAAGCTGGGAAAAGCTCTCCCGGAGGTGGGAGTTAAAGACCTCCCCAACAGAGTGCTCAGCCAGACGTTCCCAGCAGACCCTCACCATACGTTTGGGCCTGCCAGGTCTGTCCAGCTTCCTCCTCCGCCAGCGGATCCAACTCACCACCAGGTGGTGATCAGTTGACAGCTCAGCCCCTCTCTTCACCCGAGTGTCCAAGACATCCGCTGGGAAACGACTACAAAGTCTATCATCGACCTCCGACCTAAGGTGTCCTGGTGCCACGTGCACTTATGGACACCCCTATGCTCAAACATGGTGTTTGTTATGGACAAACCGTGACTAGCACAGAAGTCCAATAATAAAACACCACTCGGGCTCAGATCGGGGAGGCCGTTCCTCCCAACCACGCCCCTCCAGGTGTCACTGTCGTCGCCCACGTGAGCATTGAAGTCCCCCAGTAGCACAATGGAGTCCCCAGTCTGAGCACCCCTCAGTACCTCTCCCAGGGACTCCAAGAAGGCTGGATACTCTATACTGCTATTTGGCCTGTAGGCACAAACAACAGCAAGAGCCCTCTCCCCAATCCGAAGGCACAGAGAGGCGACCCTCTTGTTCACTGGGGTAAACTTCAATACATGGCAGCTGAGCTGGGGAGCTATAAGCAAGCCCACACCAGCCTGCCGCCGCTCACCACGGGCGACTCCAGAGAAGTGGAGAGTCCAGCCCCTCTCGAGGAGCTGGGTTCCAGAGCCCAAGCTGTGCGTGGAGGTGAGCCCGACTATCTCTAGCCGGTACCTCTCAACCTCCCACACAAGCTCAGGCTCTTTCCCCTCCAGCGAAGTGACATTCCATGTCCCAACAGCCAGCCGCTGTGTCCGGGGATCAGGTCTTCGAGGCCCCTGCCTTCAACTGCCACCCAATCCACACTGCACCAGTCCCCTACTGCTACCTCTGTGGGTGGTGAACCGACAGGAGGTCGGGCCCACGTCACCTCTTCGGGCTGAGCCCGGCCGGGCCCCATGGGCAAAGACCCGGCCATCAAGTGCTCGCATACGAGCCCCAACCCCGGGCCTGGCTCCAGGGTCGGGCCCCGGCTGCGTCATACCGGGCGACGTCACGGTCCTCGGTTTTTTCTCCATAGGGGTTTTGGTTTAGACCCATATCTTTACAATTTTATCATGGGCCATCCGGTTTGATGCTTTTGAAATACACACAGACAAATGCGAAAATTACCAGTCAATGTCTGCCGGTCTGGCCTTATTTCCCACACTGGGTAGCTGGCTCACCCAATCACAAGGCTGGCCCACCCACCCAAGAGTGAGAAAGAGAGAAATTTTGTGTTGTCACAAGGATTTGTTTGTTTGTTATACTTAAACTTATCCTCACTGTAGATAAGTTTTAAAACTGGCTGGCTTGGGTTTTTTTTTTGTTGTTGTTCAAATCATCAGCAATAAAGATGGGCTGATCACCACTACCACTGATTCATGGGCCAGTAGCAGCATCACTGTCACAGATGTCTGGAGCACAGCTGATGAAGGACTTCTGTCTGAAATGTCCTGTTTCTTCTGAATATATATTTATATAATTTGGTCCCCATAGAATCTTCCTGGTCCACCCTGTTACTGCACAGCAAATTCGAAATAACATTTTTAACCCTTTGATGCAAAACATGGGTCAAAAGTGACCCGGCTGAGATTTTATCTTCTATATCTTTGCAATAAATTAATTCCATCATTCAGTATTCAAGGTATTCCTCAATTAACTTGTTTTTGATCATCGTACATCCTTATTTTATTTTTTCCTTTCTTACTTTCTGAATAAAAACCCTTTTTGTATCACTACCCTTCTAATGCACAACATGGGTCAAACATGACCTGCATTCATTTTCCAGGTTATTTCATGTATGGCTGAGTGTTTCTATGATATACTTTTGAAATAAATTCATTTTGTCATTTCCTTTTCCAAATATGCAGTAAATATTTTGTTTTTGTTTAGCACAAATCATCATTTTTATTTTTCCTTTCTATGAACAAGCACAGCTTTTGTAATTCTACATCAAGTTTACACACATGGGTCAGAAACGACCCGCATGCATTTACTCCAGCGTTTGGTGGGAACTGTGAATTGTGCTTGTGTCAGACATTTCACAGCTCAGCACAGCGCCCTTTGCCCATCTAATACATGTAAGTAATGTTTTTCAATTGTTCTAACATTACCTTAGAAAAAAATTGATTATGTTTAGGTTACCTTGAGAGTGAGTAGATTACAGTGGTGCTTGAAAGTTTGTGAACCCTTTAGAATTTTCTATATTTCTGCATAAATATGACCTAAAACATCATCAGATTTTCACACAAGTCCTAAAAGTAGATAAAGAGATCCCAGTTAAACAAATGAGACAAAAATATTATACTTGGTCATTTATTTATTGAGGAAAATGATCCAATATTACATATCTGTGAGTGGCAAAAGTATGTGAACCTCAATCAGGTGTGAGTGGGCACCCTGTTTTATTTAAAGAACCGGGATCTATCAAAGTCTGATCTTCATAACACATGTTTGTGGAAGTGTATCATGACACGAACAAAAGAGATTTCTGAGGACCTCGGAAAAAGCGTTGTTGATGCTCATCAGGCTGGAAAAGGTTACAAAACCATCTCTAAAGAGTTTGGAGTCCACCAATCCACAGTCAGACAAATTGTGTACAAATGGAGGAAATTCAAGACCATTGTTACCCTCCCCAGGAGTGGTCGACCAACAAAGATCACTCCAAGAGCAAGGCGTGTAATAGTCGGCGAGGTCATAAAGGACCCCAGGGTAACTTCTAAGCAACTGAAGGCCTCTCTCACACTGGCTAATGTTAATGTTCATGAGTCCACCATCAGGAGAACACTGAACAACAATGGTGTGCATGGCAGGGTTGCAAGGAGAAAGCCACTGCTCTCCAAAAAGAACATTGCTGCTCATCTGCAGTTTGCTAAAGATCACGTGGACAAGCCAGAAGGCTATTGGAAAAATGTTCTGTGGACAGATGAGACCAAAATAGAACTTTTTGGTTTAAATGAGAAGCGTTATGTTTGGAGAAAGGAAAACACTGCATTCCAGCATAAGACCCTTATCCCATCTGTGAAACATGGTGGTGGTAGTATCATGGTTTGGGCCTGTTTTGCTGCATCTGGGCCAGGACAGCTTGCCATCACTGATGGAACAATGAATTCTGAATTATACCAGCGAATTCTAAAGGAAAATGTCAGGACATCTGTCCATGAACTGAATCTCAAGAGAAGGTGGGTCATGCAGCAAGACAACGACCCTAAGCACACAAGTTGTTCTACCAAAGAATGGTTAAAGAAGAATAAAGTTAATGTTTTGGAATGGCCAAGTCAAAGTCCTGACCTTAATCCAATCGAAATGTTGTGGAAGGACCTGAAGCGAGCAATTCATGTGAGGAAACCCACCAACATCCCAGAGTTGAAGCTGTTCTGTACGGAGGAACGGGCTAAAATTCCTCCAAGCCGGTGTGCAGCACTGATCAACAGTTACCGGAAACGTTTAGTTGCAGTTATTGCTGCACAAGGGGGTCACACCAGATACTGAAAGCAAAGGTTCACATACTTTTGCCACTCACAGATATGTAATATTGGATCATTTCCCTCAATAAATAAATGACCAAGTATAATATTTTTGTCTCATTTGTTTAACTGGGTTCTCTTTATCTACTTTTAGGACTTGTGTGAAAATCTGATGATGTTTTAGGTCATATTTATGCAGAAATATAGAAAATTCTAAAGGGTTCACAAACTTTCAAGCACCACTGTACTTGTCAGAAAGTTACAAGTAATTACTATTAGCTACCGAGCTGTTGACATATTCTACTTTAGTTAGCTAATTTTATTGTAGTTGGCTTAGCTAACTACATAGTTAATAAATAAATAACTGGTCCCATTCACTGCTAAAGTAATTACTTGAAACAAATTATTATTATAGTATTAAGACATTTAATTTTAAATCACACTTGGATGACCCATGTGTAGTAATATAAAAAGTATTTTTGCTCATAAAGTAGGAAAGAAAAAAATAAATTAATGATTTGTGGTAATTAAAAACAAGATATTTAAAGAATACTTGGAATATTCAATCATAAAATAAATTGATTTCAAAAGATAGAGCAAAGAAAAACTCAGTCAGCATGAAATAACCTGGAAAATGAATGCGGGTCATTTTTGACCCATGTTGTGCATTAGACGGGGTGTGCATATGTTTTGCATCAAAGGGTTAACACCCTTGGAGTTTATTTTAACACTTTAAAAGAGTTTATATGGAAACCACCAGCAAAGTGTTAAATTAACACTTTCCAAAGTGTTGAAAATATAACATTATAATAGTGTTACTCCACTAACACGAAGAGTGTAAGATGTGAACACCAACGCTGAACACCCACTCCCAATGAAACACTACAACAGTGTTGCAATTTTACACTGTACTGGTGTAGCTCAACACTTTATAAGAGTAAAAAATGTTCACTAATAATGTTGGAATTTTTCACTCCTTTAGGTGTAGAATAACACTACTGTAGTGATAAATCTTATCCACATGTACACTGGGCTGGTGTTGAATTTTACACTTGGCTAGTGTTGAATGCACATTAACCACACACCCCTGGGAGTTGAAAATTAACTGAAATAGTGTTATGATGTACAACAAAGTAGTGTTGGATTTCAATAAATAATTTCAGACATCAGCACATTTCTTTTATTTGTGGCAGAAATGCACCATTTCACAGAAAAGTTTAACTGAAATTAGAGCATTTGGCTTAGCCGGACAAGGCATGCCACATATTAGTTACACTTGACACAAATTAGACACATAGGAGCCCCTATTTGCACACGTGGTGATTGTCTATTTGTCTGAAAAGAAAAAAAATAAGGCCTAGAGCACATAGCTGTCCAAGACAACATAAAAATGGGTGTCGTTGCCACTTGCAGACATCTGCAGATCAAACGGCTTATGGAACTGCAGTGCATCAGGTTTTATGACTGATAGACTATCCTGCTTAACAATATGATAGGCATGAAGATGCTCAACAAATACACTTTCCATGTCAAAAAAAACAAAAAATAAATTTCACCTCTAAAAAGAAAAATGCAGTCAATCTGGCCAAACACTGGTATCTCATCCATTAAATCTAGGCAAACAACAAGACCAGTGCAATACTCCATACCCTGCCATTTGACCCAAGGTGTAACACTCACATCAGTGGACACAGCAAGCTGCAAATCTCATCTCATCTCATTATCTGTAGCCGCTTTATCCTGTTCTACAGGGTCGCAGGCAAGCTGGAGCCTATCCCAGCTGACTACGGGCGAAAGGCGGGGTACACCCTGGACAAGTCGCCAGGTCATCACAGGGCTGACACATAGACACAGACAACCATTCACACTCACGGTCAATTTAGAGTCACCAGTTAACCTAACTTGCATGTCTTTGGGCTGTGGGGGAAACCGGAGCACCCGGAGGAAATCCACACGGACACAGGGAGAACATGCAAACTCCGCACAGAAAGGCCCTCGCCGGCCACGGGGCTCGAACCCGGACCTTCTTGCTGTGAGGCGATAGCGCTAACCACTACACCACCTTCGACTTAAAGAACTTGTGTTTCACTTCATATCTCATGGTCGACACATGTACCAACAGACCAATTTAGCGAATACATGCAGGATAGTGTATCATGAAATGATGTTTTGGAATGAGATTATTCAGTGGATACAGCTCTGTGAACAAACTATGATGCTCTGCTATAAGATGTTTCAAAAAAATTGTCATTCCCTCAGTAATGCAGGGTGAAAATACAATATTGATATAATATGCAACAGTAGCAAGAGTAAGTACCAGTGTCTGTTACCCTCAGGAACTACATTGCCAAATATGAGCAGAATGTTCCTAATGAGACATAGAGATTGACTGGCATTGAGTCCAAAACCATTGCCAGACTGATCAATGTTTATCCTTGTTGGACAGTTCTTTTTGTCCAGATAGCCATAGTTGAATGCATACACTCTTTGGAGGATGCCTTCACGGGAAATAAAATTGTCACTCAAATATAGAAAAAGCAGCTTGACTTCATATTGTGCATCACCTTCTAAGATGTCATGTATTATGTCAAAAACAAAGTTATCACATACATTAAAGTATGTCAAGGTGTTGAGTACACTATTACGTTTGATACCATAATAATGGCCTTCACTTGGGTTCTGAATGAGATGACTGTAATGTTCCTCATTTGACAGTTCTGTATGTTTAATCATCCATGGATCGTCCTCAGTGAAGAGACTCTGAGCTGTCGTTTTGTCAGTAAGGCACATTCTACAGTAATGGCTTGCACTGAAAGATTCCACATATCCAAGGAGACCATTTAAATCTAGATTGTCACCTGTAATCTGTGCAATGGTGCCATAGATGGATTGCTCAGCAAACGACACTTTCATTCCCTGTTCCAGTTTTTTGATATCCTTAACCAATGGAGTAAGTATTCTGTCAATGCTATACTTTTTACCATCCTGAGAGTGAAACAATGAAATTAGATGGATATTCATTAGAGAAGAATTCAGGCACGGTGGTACCGGTAGATTATGAAGTGTGAAATAGAAACATCCAAGTTTATGTATGCCTTGTTTAGACCCTAATGGGTTAGCGGTTTCAAAATCATCGTAATAAACTTGGATTTGGAGTGCATTACTGTGCACAGAATACAAAGGATGTGTTTTATAATAGCGTCCATCAGAAAAGTCTTGATACATATCACTATGGTCTGTTACATGAATGTGTTGACATACTTCCTCGTTTCTGAAAATACACTCTAAAGTCTTAAAGATGGGAACATAAATGAAAGTGTCGTTCACTGGTACCTGTTCATACATTCCAGACACTTTGTTTCTTTTTGTGTCGTATCGAACACCCAAGTGCACCTCAACTGGTTCGACAACCCCCCATTTGTCACTGAAATATTTCCTCCATTTACTCATCTCATCTCATTATCTCTAGCCGCTTTATCCTTCTACAGGGTCGCAGGCAAGCTGGAGCCTATCCCAACTGACTACGGGCGAAAGGCGGGGTACACCCTGGACAAGTCGCCAGGTCATCACAGGGCTGACACATAGACACAGACAACCATTCACACCTACGGTCAATTTAGAGTCACCAGTTAACCTAACCTGCATGTCTTTGGACTGTGGGGGAAACCGGAGCACCCCCACGCGGACACGGGGAGAACATGCAAACTCCACACAGAAAGGCCCTCGCCAGCCCCGGGGCTCGAACCCAGGACCTTCTTGCTGTGAGGCGACAGCGCTAACCACTACACCACCGTGCCGCCCCCTCCATTTACTATCTGTATTAAAGTCTGTAAAAGTATTATGTACATTTTTGAAAACGTCCTCAACAGCGCTTCTACTGAGATTATCAGGAGGCACTACATTCAACGCTTGTTCCTTCAGATTTGTGTGAACTTCATCCACATACTCTTCCATGCTTTCCACAACAGACAAGATTACACTATTAGCAACACCACTGCCCTGTAACTTGGCTATAATAGATGCACACATTTCTTTAGATTGATCTTTCAAAATATTAGCTGCAGACCCACTAGCTTGCTGATTTGGCAAATCTTGATCAGTGTAGGAACTGCCAGCATATAAAATGTCTTCCCTAACATTAACAGCTTGTCCAGCTGGCAACGAAGAACTATTGCTTGATACGCCATCTCTCCGATCTCTCTCCTTATGGTACTTATACCGTATAAGTGTTTTCTAAAACCTAAAAAACTTTGGAACTGTAATGAGCAGCCCTCCTGAGCACATATCAAATTAAATTGTTTCCCTGGATATAAGCCATGAACAAGCTTAAGGTGTTGAGTTAGAGAGGCAAGCGTATCAAACTATAGTCTGCAAATGTAACACTTATGCATTGCTCAAAATCTTCGTTCTCAGCTCTTTGACCTTGGGGTTCTCGCTGGTGGTGTCAGGATCTATGTTATAGACTGTTGTTTGTAGGAATGTGTACATGCCTTTGAGTGCTGGATCATAGCTGATGATAAAGACAAAGTGAAGCTTAAAAAGTTCATCAATTGCTGCCAAGGAAGTGGTGCCTCACAGGGGATGAGCTTCTTGTCGATCACGATGAAGAAACTGCTGATAGCGCCCTTGCTGGTCCCTGAAGCGAGAAGATATGGTTGGCGATTCTCCCCCCTCTCAAGGTGTTCATCCAGACTCCTACAGGACTAAAGGACAATCAAGCAAAATAAATACTTTCAAATGTTCCATTAGCATGAATCGGCTCCACTACTTCCTGAAATTAGGTTTGCGTCTTTATTTCCTTTCCTCTACTACTGGATGAAGTGATTAATCAGGTGTGCCTGACTGTAGCTCAATGATCAGAGACACCTGATTAATCACTTCATCCAATAATGTAGGACAAGAAATTAAGATGACCATCTAATTTCAGGAAGTAGTCAAGCTGTGAAAATGTTCCTCAGGTGCTGCAGTAACATGGTACGCACCTTGACCCATGGATTTCTTTAAAATCAATAAGCACAGTAAACTTCACCATCAAAATAATTTTTAAATCAACTACATACCTTGTGAAATACCACCAGGTGGTCTATGGCCTGGGCTACACTGATCTTCTGGGTTCTCTTCCTTCCTGCAGGCTGAGGTGACAGAAGGTGCAGAAGAAGCAGGAAGGATGCCATATCACTGTCCCACTCTGTAAGAAGTGAGTACAACGATCTATTGTTTTATTCATCTGTATAAGGTTCAACAGTTCATAGTACATGTAAGAAAGTCGCGCAATTCCACTGTAGCATGTAATTTCCACATTGTGTGGAAACTCCTTTTAGTCTTTCATAGGTAAGTTACAATAATACATAGGCAATGTGACATGCCATTCATACCTGGTGATTCCAGTGATTCTTCATCATCCCTTTCATTCTTGGCAGACATCAACAAGCATGTCAGCAGAGGTGTGGAAGTCAGCATTTCGGCCTGTTGGATGGCCTTTGCTTTGAAGGAGGTCGGCCACTTTTCCAGTAGTTTGGATGGAGTTTCTGACCCAAACAGGAGTCTGAAGTCTTGGAGAATCTATAACACATTAGAGCAAAAAGAGAAGGAGAACCATCAATTAACAACTACTGGTGATTCCAATGGTCTCATTTACACACAAAGCAGCAGCAAACATACAGTGTCCTCTCCATTCACACACCAGTGGCAATCAGCTACCATGCAAGGCACTTGCATGGTAGCTGACACCTTGCATGGGAGCAATTAGGGCGACATTGTCAGTCTGAGCCAGGATTCAAACCACCGACCCTTCGGTCATGAGACAACCAGTTCTACCTTCTAAGCTACAGGTGCCCACAATCTACAGCCACCCCCGACTGATGGGAGCTGAGTTTAAGAACATACAGTTATACCAAGTATCAACTACATCCACGCCAACTGACATGCCAATTTCATGCAAAGTTATTAAAAAAGGAAATATTACCCCTCTCTCGCCACCATATCCACGACTAGAATGTTCACCATCACTTTCCTTGTGCCAGGGCTAATTGTTCCCTTCTCCTCGTACTCCTCCAGCACATCACTCCTACCTGGTTTGGTCAGCAGAATCTGTTTTATCAGCTTAAAACAAAAACAAATACAGGTGGTTAAGTAAGCATTGAGCAATCTGCCCTGCTGGTCTTAAACGGTATTGGCTGTTCCAAATCTCACACTACTGACATGCTCAAGACATGTAGACATGTCACTTAAAAATTACCACAATGATGACAATGTTGATAATAGTACTGTACATTGCCTGCTGTTATACAGTATGGAGCGCCACACTCAGATTTGTAATCAGATTAAGACAAAGGTGGACAGCTCCAGTTTTCATTAAATTAAAAACAAATTCAAAACAAGCTAAAACATTTCAAAAGGTACTCATTGTTGCTTTCAAAACTCAACACCCATATTCCCAAAACAACTCTCTGTGACTTATTTTATGACCTTTTTATTGCCGATTAGTAAGATGCATTAGTGTGAACTTTTCTTATGGAACTGTTGATTCAGGTGCAGAGCTCATGTTCTACTGTAACAAAAGGGGCAAGACAACCCTTGGATTTCTCTGCACTGACTCAAGGGTATAAACAGACAGACCCACCACAGAGATGACTAAATGTAAAACAAGGTCTACATGACATTTTGATGCACTCCCATCTTTAGCTTGTGGAGCCTGCAAAGCCTCCTCCTCTCTTCTCAGGCGTTTAAGACTGCCACTGTACCAATCACTGCCGCCACTGCTGCTGCTTCTCGATGTGACTGAAAGTGTATCTGTACCCGAGGCTGAGGCTGGAAAAGAAGGTGAGAGCAAATATCTCATCTCATTATCTCTAGCCACTTTATCCTGTCCTACAGGGTCGCAGGCAAGCTGGAGCCTATCCCAGCTGACTACGGGTGAAAGGCGGGGTACACCCTGGACAAGTCACCAGGTCATCACAGGGCTGACACATAGACACAGACAACCATTCACACTCACACTCAATTAGAGTCACCAGTTAACCTAACCTGCATGTCTTTGGACTGTGGGGGAAACCGGAGCACCCGGAGGAAACCCACGCGGACACGGGGAGAACATGCAAACTCCACACAGAAAGGCCCTCACCGGCCCCGGGGCTCGAACCCGGACCTTCTTGCTGTGAGGCAACAGCGCTAACCACTACACCACCGTGCCGGCCAAAGCAAATATGAATATTAAAATAATATATCAAAATATACGGTAGACTCCCTTCCTCCATTTCATTGGACATGGACTTCCTGGAAGTCTCTGACGCTTCTACTCTAGATTTCTATGGCTTCAACACCAGACCCATGAGTTCTTTGACCAACACCCTCACAAAACCAGCTTGAGCGGCTAAGTGGTGGCTCTCGTCTGTGCCTACTACTGGAATGCTATGCCACTAAATAGAACAGGACCATCATTTTAATTTGATCAATTACACCTGTGTTTACCCTACTATGACATGGTATCATGGCTGCTGAGACTTACCACCACTGTCATTCAGTGCACTATCATTCAGGTCACTATTGTTCAGTTCATCACTATCACTCAGTTGATCTTTGATGACAAAGCAGATTCCAGTTGTAGTGAGTAGATCTGGAAACACGTCTTTGTCCACCTCTGTGCCAGTCTCATCCTCCGCTGAAAAGACGTTGCCTTCAGGTATGGCAAACTTATCTTTCACTAGAAGGATTGAAGATGAAAGAGCTGACTACTTGTTCCACTTAGGCTAGGCTTACTATACTAACACTGCCTCAATTAAGCAATCTTACATGAGATGCTGTTCCTTAACATTGTTATTGGTACTACAGTGCTGTGGCAGGGTCGAGGCACCTGCGCCAAGGTCCGTACACTGTACTGGAGTACCAATAACATTAAAGAACAGCATCAAGTGCAAGATTGTGATTATATGACAAACCATCATTATAACCAACAATATCATACAACCCCAATTCCAAAAAAGTTGGGACAAAGTACAAATTGTAAATAAAAACGGAATGCAATGATGTGGAAGTTTCAAAATTCCATATTTTATTCAGAATAGAACATACATGACATATCAAATGTTTAAATTGAGAAAATATATCATTTAAAGAGAAAAATTAGGTGATTTTAAATTTCATGACAACAACACCTCAAAAAAGTTGGGACAAGGCCATCTTTACCACTGTGAGACATCCCCTTTTCTCTTTACAACAGTCTGTAAACGTCTGGGGACTGAGGAGACAAGTTGCTCAAGTTTAGGGATACGAATGTTAACCCATTCTTGTCTAATGTAGGATTCTAGTTGCTCAACTGTCTTAGGTCTTTTTTGTCGTATCTTCCGTTTTATGATGCGCCAAATGTTTTCTATGGGTGAAAGATCTGGACTGCAGGCTGGCCAGTTCAGTACCCAGACCCTTCTTCTATGCAGTCATGATGCTGTAATTGATGCAGTATGTGGTTTGGCATTGTCATGTTGGAAAATGCAAGGTCTTCCCTGAAAGAGACGTCATCTGGATGGGAGCATATGTTGCTCTAGAACCTGGATATACCTTTCAGCATTGATGGTGTCTTTCCAGATGTGTAAGCTGCCCATGCCACACACACTAATGCAACCCCATACCATCAGAGATGCAGGCTTCTGAACTGAGCGCTGATAACAACTTGGGTCGTCCTTCTCTTTAGTCCGAATGACACGGCGTCCCTGATTTCCATAAAGAACTTCAAATTTTGATTCGTCTGACCACAGAACAGTTTTCCACTTTGCCACAGTCCATTTTAAATGAGCCTTGGCCCAGAGAAGACGTCTGCGCTTCTGGATCATGTTTAGATATGGCTTCTTCTTTGAACTATAGAGTTTTAGCTGGCAACGATGGATGGCACGGTGAATTGTGTTCACAGATAATGTTCTCTGGAAATATTCCTGAGCCCATTTTGTGATTTCCAAGACAGAAGCATGCCTGTATGTGATGCAGTGTCGTCTAAGGGCCCGAAGATCACTGGCACCCAGTATGGTTTTCCGGCCTTGACCCTTACGCTCAGAGATTCTTCCAGATTCTCTGAATCTTTTGATGATACTATGCACTGTAGATGATGATATGTTCAAACTCTTTGCAATTTTACACTGTCGAACTCCTTTCTGATATTGTTCCACTATTTGTCGGTGCAGAATTAAGGGGATTGGTGATCCTTTTCCCATCTTTACTTCTGAGAGCCGCTGCCACTCCAAGATGCTCTTTTTATACCCAATCATGTTAATGACCTATTGCCAATTGACCTAATGAGTTGCAATTTGGTCCCCCAGCTGTACCTTTTTTGTACCTTTAACTTTTCCAGCCTCTAATTGCCCCTGTCCAAACTTTTTTGAGATGTGTTGCTGTCATGAAATTTCAAATGAGCCAATATTTGGCATGAAATTTCAAAATGTCTCACTTTTGACATTTGATATGTTGTCTATGTTCTACTGTGTATACAATATCAGTTTTTGAGATTTGTAAATTATTGCATTCCGTTTTTATTTACAATTTGTACTTTGTCCCAACTTTTTTGGAATTGGGGTTGTAAATATTTTAAAAATATGGGCTGCTCTCAAACTTAAGCTTTCAGCTTGAGTTCATCTCCCTCAGAAAGTAGTCCCTAATGTACATAGCTCTCCACCAGCCGACTAGCACCCTCCCTACCCCATGACACTACCGTCTGCTGGGCTGAGATTCAAAATAGGCCTGGTTAGGCTAATAACAGAGATATTCGACATAGAAGAGATGGGTCGCACAGCAACCGCGTCGCTCTAAAGAATGGTATGCGAAAGTCACCTAAATCTCCTAGCACATATGGAACTCCAATACAAATCTGCCCTAAAGTCTCCTAGCTAATAGACGCGAAGCTGAAACCAGGGGCAACACCCAAGCTACCATCGACACATCGAACGTTGAAGTTGGGCTGTCTTGGTTCCATTTAAAGTCTTTGCTAATACTAGTTGGCTAACGTTGCATGGAAACGAGACAGATTCGAGGCTAGAGGTAACAGCTTAGCGATACGTTTAGTGATGAGGGCCAAGGCTGATTTAATGGTTCTGCATCGAATCGACACCATACCTACAGAATAGGGTTGACATAGCTGCGTACCCTACGCCGTAGCCAACTAGCGGTTTGGTAGTGTAATTGCAGAGCAACACAAACTCAGCAGCACACAAGTATCACTGAAATTTAGAATGATAGAAATAGTTAGATCTAGTTATTTATCTAGATAAAGATGACAAATTATGTGTTTTATTATTCAGTCTTAATTTTACTTTTTATATTTCTACTGTACCTGTTGGAAAGCTTTCATATATGCGTTATGTCATGTGTTACTGTTTGACATGTTTTGTAAATTACTTGCTTGACATGTGTTGTAAACTGCTTGTTTAAATAAAGTTTTGAAAAAAAAAGCACACAAGTATCAATGCTCACAATGGCGTAGGGCACGCACATGGGTTACAGCATCATAGCCTCTGCGTGGACCCGACGCAGAAGTATAACTGAAGCGCTAGCCGTTCTTTTAATGTGCACAGCAGTTGACCAATCAGAGCTTGCTCAAAACTACCTGTTATAGAAAATGTCATGCCATTTTCACTGCAGGTTAATGAGTGTGGATCATCATTTACTTACCCTCAGTGATGAAAGTTTCAAAACATGCTTCGGGAATTTAGATGTACTTCTTTTTTGTTTTATACTGCACTTTGACAATCATCTTAATCTTCCAGGACATGAGAGAAAAAGAAAACGTTTTGTTAGAAGTTGGCTAATTTAAAATGCTATACTGAGAGGCACCGTCACACTATTACTTGTTATATAGCTGTCTAACTAACGTTAGCTATGTGTAATACTTGTGTTCATTATGACTTTACATTAATTAGCTAAAACTAGTAACTTAAATATCAATGCAATTGTAAAACTTACCGTGTGCTAGTTCGTCGTTCCAGTCCAGCCGAGAAGAGAAAGAAATGGCGGCGAGCAAAAGTTTTTCATAACTGCTTGCGCATGGCACGTAAATGTCCTGGATGAAGAAAACAACACTATGGTCGTTAGATGCTTTCAACACTGTGATCCAGCACTGTACTTTCAAGCGTATTAACTATAGGTGGTGTTTTTTATGTTAAATGTAACACCAAAATCACAACACTTCACTCTGAAAGGCCGTAACACCAGAAATTTTACACTGGACAATTTGTAGTGTGAGAGCTGGAACTGGGCCTGGGTTTCTGCTTTGACCTTGCTTACAGTATGAGTTATGAATATATAAGAACAGATAACTAAAAAATTGAAAATGTAGGCTAAATGAGTGATAACGACGTGAATGAATAAGTGAAAGATAATTAGGTTTAAAGTAAGGAAATGAAAATTGAAACTAAGTAAAATGAAGCATAGCCTGCACACTAGCCTATTCTTTCAAGGGACCCAGAATCCATAGCCACAGCCCTGGTTGCCATGTTGTTTCACTCGAGACTCTTTGTCACAACTGTCCATTTGACAGAAAATAATCTGTAGCTAAATTGTAAACCTACTCTATCCAGCAACCAAATTCAATCTCTTTAATACAAGTGTAATAGGTTAGTTTTCCCATGGTAGTAAGCAGTTCAATCTGGCAGCCTGTGTGCGAGGCAGCAGCAGTAACTTCAGTGTGCATCATCTGACAGCAGAAAAACTGTGCGGTTATTAACAGAAGGAAAATCCCAATCCTCTGTGTGCTCATGGATGCTTTTCACCAAAACTGTCTTATTAATTACTGCTGAAAATTAACCTTGACTTCTCATGTCTGGGGTCCCTTATCAGTCCAAAACGTGTGTGTGTGTGTGTGTGTGTGTGTGTGTGTGTGTGTGTGTGTGTGTCCCTTTTTTCCATTTTCCTGCAGTACGATTCGTCCTCCTCTAATCTAGCATGTTAGCCTGGGATGCAAATAACCGAGAAACGTCCTGCAGCCAATTATTTGCATGTAGACAAATCATCAAGGCTTGAGCAGGGCCACCAGGAGGGAGGTATAAATGTATGGGTGCGCTCACCTGGGCCTCTATGAGCATGTCTGCATAAGGTTTTTAAATGGCTCACTGTATCACTACTGCTGGACTAGAAAGGCAAAGTGACCTACTGCAAACACACTGTCGCCCGTAAGCCACAAGTCATGATGGAGACAGGTGAGAACTCGATTCATTTCAATTAAATTGCTCTGTGCATGTCAGAACAAGTTCTGTGTAGTCGATTAGACATGCATTTTCTCAAGCATAGACTGTATTTAACAAATTGTGGTGGACTATTCCTTGTAACAATTTCTGTAATATTTTCACTGGGTGCATATATTATATTATATTATATTATATTATATTATATTATATTATATTATATTATATTATATTATATTATATTATATTATATTATATTATATTATATAAATAGTACCCTACTAAACCCAACCTTTCCTTGTCACTGGGGTGGTACCCTCTAGAGTACATCTTGTTTATATTTAATATGTACCTTTTATATATATATATATATATATATATATATATATATATATATATATATATATATATATATATATATATATATAACCTTTAAACATTATTTGGTTTATATAAATAGTAATTAACATTTTATGTAAAGCTACGTGAATCCTTTCTAAGTACATGATCAGGGTCTGGTTTAGTAACTATTTTTGAGAGTGTATGAAGAATTCAAATATAAAGTATGATTTGTAGCTAAACACAAATATGACAACAATTGAAAAGCTGCTTATCACATTCAGAATGTGGAAAGGAAAAACAATGACATACGGTGTGAGAATTTTGACATACAAATTTACAGAAACACCTATAGGGGTTTCAACAACTGCATTCTTGTTGATTTGGGTGGTGAAATTGATATGACTGATCCAAAATTTATGAACAGCATACTTAACAGAAAATAGATTTTTGTCATCGTTTCCCAGCAGTCTAGACTATGTTTTTTCAAAGGCTCATCAGTATTTGATTACACACGCACGCACGCACGCACACACACACACACACACACACACATCAAATGCTTTGATTCTACATTGTTCATATACGTTCAACTGTTTAGAATCTTGTAGTTCAACACTATTTGACCGTGTGTGTGTGTGTGTGTGTGTGTGTGTACTGCTTTCATGTACTATGCAGTAGTTGTGACATTTACATTATTTCATTATTGTTTAGGATTCATACCAAGTTCTAGCAGCTATGAAAAGTACAATATCTATTAGTATTTGGATATTGTAGAATCTATTCTGCTGATATATGCTGGCTTTAGCAATCAAAACACACTTACTCTTCACTACAAGGAAGTATTTATTAAAAGTAGCCTTAAAAAAGTTTAAACCCCCAAATTTCTCACAACTGGGCCACAAAAAAAAAAGGAAAAGAAAAAAAATGTGATTCAGGTTTCCCACCGTAAGGGGTTTGGAGAACAGATGTTTGGCAATATGTGTCATCATACCTTTTTTTGCTTGCAGTCACACATATGAAATAAGGGTGAGTTCTTCTCATGGAACTTTAGATTTGTGGTTAGAGACACACTTACGTGCCTGATATCAATATTTTCTTTTAATTTCTTTTTTAAATAGATGACATTGTTATTTGTTCTGAAGTAGGCTTATTCATTTTACAAAGTAGATAAATGTTGTCCATGATAAATTGTTGTTGTTTTTTTTTGTAATTAGGTGTTTGTTTTTTTTTTTTTACTTTAGTCATGTTTCCAAATCCAAACATGAAAAGAGAGCTTAATTTATCAAAGCTTGTCACATTATACCATTGCTTTATACACACCTGCATAAAACCTACAAATTGACACATCAATCATATACTTTTTTTTTTCTTGTTACGTTACAACATTACAAAACCATATTCTGGCATATTTGTTTTCTTTAAATCCTCTATATTTTCCACCGCTACCTACCATATGTACAATAATCGCTCAGTTTCAGTGTGTGTGTGTTTAATTACAATGTACTAGAATTTCCATGTTCCATCCTGGTGTTTTATTCATTTAGTCATTTCTGTTACCTGACTCACTGTGACCACAACCAGGAAAGATTGTTTCATATTATCATGATTCTATGGAACAGTGTGTGACTTTATGGGACTAGTGAGTGGTTACTCTAAAATAAGCTCAAACGTATAAGATCACAACACAAAACATTAAGTTGAATAAAGTTTTACTTTACAGTTTTAGTCAGATTCCCCTTTTTCATCATACATTAACTGGGAAGAAGGAAGTAGGTTTTTTCTTGGATTTGTTACCTTGAACTGTTTTTTTTCTCTTTTCTTCCAAAAGGTTAGTCATTTATTCTGTTATACAGTTGAGTTCCACACCCTGCGTTATTCACATCCATCATGAACAAATACTATTAATAGTGTTGGTTGTTTTGAGGTTATAAGGTGTGCGGCTTATGGAAGCAGTTGCTGAAGTTTAACGTGATGTTTCCCTGGCATCTGGGTTTCCCACGTTGACTTGAATATCTATCTTTTCTTTCTAGGACTAGGATAAAACTGATCTTGTTGATACCTAACATTATTAAGCATTTTATTAAGCATGCATGCTTGAGGGCAAAAAGTAATAATAACCTGTTAATCCTACACCACACCTTGGGTACTAGAGCTAAAAACAACAAATTACAACTGTAATACTGTGTGTGTCGGGGTGGAGGGGAGTCAAATTATGAAATGATTTAACGGTTAACACTTATAGGATGTGTCAGAAATGATAAATGTATTTAATGCACATTTTGTGTTTAGCAGAGTATTCTAAGAGAGTGTACCAAGGTGTAAGGGTCAAGCACACTGTCAAAGACCTGCTAGCTGAGAAACGATCAAGGCAAACGAATGTACCACGATTCAACGTAAGTTTTCCTTGTTTGGTATTCCTAGAAGAGAATTTTCAGAAGTTTGTACGTATACATTTCATAAAGTTATCATAAAGTAACTCTTCACTTTACATATATATATATATATATATATATATATATATATATATATATATATATATATATATATATATAGTCATAGCATCTGGACGCGCTAAACAGTATGCATCTGAGACCAAAGTGTCTCTCGTAGAAATTCAAGCAACATGTAAGATTCTCAAATTAAATCCAAACGTTCATAGAGTTGTAAATTGCGAGTTCCTATACTATAATGTGCTAATTGTGAGCATTGCCATGTGATGGATGTGTTGGATGTCTCTTGTCACCACTGAGAGATCGGTATCAGGTGCACCTGCCCGCACAAGCACTGTCTTCCTGAAAGGGTCCAGATAAGTGGGGCATTGTTGCAGACAGACGGTTGAATGAAGCATTAGGTCACTGCAGAGACCTTAACCTCAACCAAAGACAAACAGAACAGCTCATTCCTTGTGCTAGGCTTGCTGCTGCGTGTACATACAGACACCCCCTTTCCACTCCCTTCCCCCTCCTTACTTTGTACTAATGGCCCTAATCGAGCTTCATGCAAATTTCTCAGGGGAAGCGCATGGCATCGGCATACAATCGTGCCAACGTCAGCACCAATAGTGATCTTCAGTGTTTTTGTTTCATTTAGGAAATTAGTGCATCGTTTAAAAACACATTGGGATAAAGTACAGGGCCTCATTCTTTTTAGAATGAAGAGAATTCATACTCACCAATGGTACTACATTTCATAAAGTTATCATGAAGTAATTATTTGCCTTTTTATACATATATCAACAATACAAAAGCCCCCTCACCCACCCACCCACCCACCCTTATTCTGAGTATTATCTACTGGGACATGTTCCTAGTCATCTGATCATTTCTTTAGCCCCTCAAGGCACGCACAACACCAGAGGCAACTGCACACACACACACACACACACACACACACACACACACACACACACACACACACACGGGGTGGTACTATTGTGACACTGGCAAATCACATTCAAATATCCTACCACAAAATTTGCCTGGCTTTCAACAGAATCAGCTTCGAGCCTTCCTGTCTTCGACTCTGTATTCGTACTGGCTTTGTGAAAGCAGAGTGGCACGCTGGGGATTTCATACTCAGTGCTCCACCAAAATCTCATCCACCAATGTTTTGTTACACCTTATTGTTTAACACATGCCGTTGCCTTTTTTGACAGTTTATACACATTATCGGAAACGTGGTTTGATAGGATTCTGTATTCTTTGTGACTATCACGCTACCCTGAAGGCAACAATAATTATATCTATAAATTTATGTGGTTTTTCAGGCTGCAACTAGTTCCTCCCAGCCAGCATTTGTACAAATGCCAGGTGAGCTCATTTAGTCTGTGATCATCTGATAAAGCTACAACATGATCCACTATCTAATTAAACTTGTCCAAAAACTGGCTGCTGGAAGTAATGACAGAGCTAATTCACTGACATTCAGTCCAGTAACACTGACTTCCTGCTTCCTCCTGCAGGTGCTCACATGCTTCCTGGATACTACAGCATGCGGAGGCCTTTCCTTCCCGATTCTGAGTTGTGCCACCCAATGAAGCAGTACTCCTCAGACTCATACTCTTCTGCTCTGGGCAGCAAGGCCTTCCCTTATGATCACTCGTCCAGCTACCCCCCTTTCATTGACAGCTACTACCCGCCAGATTCTTTCGGAGATTACAGAAGTGCGACTGCTTACACGGCTGGTGGAGGGTCACTGTTTTCCCCGTCTGCACTATCTACACTGCTACCTTCTCTGTCCGGCGAGACGTCATCTCATCTGCTCTTGGTATTGAGCTGTTAATTCAACCTCCAGTCACATTATAAGCATAAAAAAGATGCATTAAAGAGATGCATCATGGGTTGTCTTATCTATTTTATAAGCCTACAGTATATAAACACTCTAAGTATATTACATTTTATGGTTATGGCTATGGTAATTACATAATGACGGCTTGGAGAGTCTTGTCTGAGCTGTTCGAAATTCTACTGAACACTCTCAGAAAATAAAGTACATTACTGTACCTTTCAAAGTACAGTAGCTTGTTACTGAGGCAGTACCATCTAAGGTACTTATTTGTACCTTTTATATACTGCTTAGGGACATATATGTACCTTTTTTGGCCCTAAAAAGTACACATAGTTACCTTCAGGTACATTAGTGTAGATTGTACCTTGGGGGACAGAAATGGACTCCAACCTAATGCACACGATGACTTAATATCAGTCAGGAAAAATCCATCCATCCATTATCCATAACCATTTATCCTGTGCGGGGTCGCGGACAAGCTGGAGCCTATCCCAGCTGACTATGGCCGAGAGGTGGGGTACACCCTGGACAAGTCATCAGATCATCGTAGGGCTGACACATACTGTAGACACAGACAACCATTCACACTCACATTCACACCTACGGTCAATTTAGAGCCACCGATTAGCCTAACCTGCATGTCTTTGGGCTGCGGGGGAAACCAGAGCACCCGGAGGAAACCCACGCAGACAACATGCAAACTCCACGCAAAAAGGCCCCTGTTGGCCACTAAGTTTGAACCCAGAACCTTCTTGCTGTGAGGCAACAGTGCTAACCACTACACCACCATGCCGCCCTAAAGCAAGACATGATACTTCCAATTATTTGTAAGAGCCCCTGAAATTGAAATTGGTGTTTTACAGATTTTTGGCACTTTCTGTTGTATTATGGATGCCAATGAGAAAACATGAGAGTATATCTAGAAAAAAATACCAAAACAAAAAATGTTTTGAGACTTCTGTGTTATTTCTGGGAAAATGATTCCATGAAGGCAGCATGGTGGTGTTGTGGTTAGCACTGTCGCCTCACAGCAAGAAAGTTCTGGGTTCGAGCCCAATGGCTGACGGGGGCCTTTCTGTGTGGAGTTTGAATGTTCTCAGCCGTGCCTGTGTGGGTTTCCTCTGGGTGCTCCGGTTTCCCCCACAGTCCAAAGACATGCAGGTTAGGCTAATTGGTGGCTCTAAATTGACCGTAGGTGTGAAAATGAGTGTGAATGGTTGTCTGTGTCTATGTGTCAGCCCTGTGATGATCTGGCGACTTGTCCAGGGTGTACCCTGCCTCTCGCCCATAGTCAGCTGGGATAGGCTCCAGCTTGCCCGTGACCCTGTACAGGATAAGTGGCTACAGATAATGGATGGGTGATTACATGATGATGCAAACTCGTGCTGACCTTCATGTTTGTCCAGTTAAATGCTCTTTAGAAAAATAATGTCTGACTATCAGCGTGGGTTTTGCTCTACAAAGCTGTCATTTAAACTCTTCACTATTATTCATACAACTATTTAACTAGTTCATGAAGTGACTCTCAAGTTGGCTTCGATTCAACGGGGTTGTCGTGTCTCACAACTCCTACTGGCTGTTCCATAAATCAGTTAAACATTTCTACATGCTTTTCCTCATTTGGAGCCATTTTCATCGATTTAGAGTCCATTCATTATGTCCATGACTGTCGATTGTTTCATTATTTGCAGTGTCTTTCCATGTAAAGCAGAAATGCTCATTTATTATGTTTCCTTAAAATTAGATGGCCTTTCGATTTCATAAAATCTGTGAAATTTAGTTCCTTCTGAAATTTGGTCATTGTGATATGTTTAGTTCTGTAATATTTAAAAAAAAAAAAAAACAGGCCATTCTGTGGCTGGGAAGTTATTTAATTTGAGGAGATTCCTGAGCAAATAATGTGCATGAAATCGCTCGCTTCGCACAGTCAAGCAGACAAAGGAAGTCCGTGTACGCATGCACAGGTTTACCTTCTTCTTCTTTTCCTTCTTCTTTTGGGTTTTACAGCAGCTGGCATCCAGTCTTGCATTACTGCCATATACAGGTTTACCTGTGATCACACCGAGGTGCTCGCTGACCGCCTATATTTATTAGTTTGGTCCTGCATTTCCTTTTCTTCGCAACATAACGTCTTTTCTTCTCACTTTCTGTTACTGTAGTCGGTCTTTCATGTTCCATTCGCACACTCGCGTCCTCTATTTTGCTCTCCTGTTTCAAATTTGTATCCCACAATGCCTTGCACGAACGAGGAAAGCCCACCACGTGATGTATGAATCTTGTATTGCGTCATGGTGAAGCAAGAAAAAATAGCGAGGAATTTAGGGCCATGTGGCTCTAAATTCATTAATTGTTCTATTTTTAAAATACTAATAAAATCGGAAGTCTGTGATTCGAATTCAGTAGCTTTCGGTCCACTGAACAAAAATAATTGGGTGTCAGGGAAAATTCTTTTTATGACCTACACTTGAAAAATCTGAAAGGCAGTCTACCGTTTGTGTCCGTCTCAGCTTATTATTCAGTTTTTCATCATAAAACATGTTATTCAGAAATTACTATGATTAGTTCCATGAGTGGCGGCACAGTGGTGTAGTGGTTAGCACTGTTGCCTCACAGCAAGAAAGTTCTGGATTCGAGCCCAGCGGGCAGTGGGGGCCTTTCTGTGTGGAGTATGCATGTTCTCCCCGTGTCTGCGTGGGTTTCTTCTGGGTGCTCCGGTTTCCCCCACAGTCCAAAGACATGCAGGTTAAGTTAGCTGGTGGCTCTAAATTGACTGTAGGTGTGAATGGTTGTTTGTCTCTATGTGTCAGCCTTGCGATGACCTGGCGACTTGTCCAGGGTGTACCCCGCCTCTTGCCCATAGTCAGCTGGGATAGGCTCCAGTTTGCCCACGACCCTGCACAGGATAAGCGGTTACAGATAATGGATGGATAGTTCAATGACTATCGTGAAACTAATATGAGGAATCTGTAATTACAAACGTGACTTCAACTTTTCGTTGGAGTTTAAGGGGCTAAAAAGAAAAGAAACAATACACACGTTTCTTATAGTCATAGAGAAATAATGTGTAACACATTCCCAAGGGTTCTTTCGGAAACATAACCTCATGCTGCCTTTTTTATGTGTTTTTTTTTCCTCCCTAATCTTTCACAGAGAGATCCATGGGAGCAGCCTTCTGAAGATCATGTCACTCAGCCGGAGGTTCTTTGCCCTGAAGGCACAGCCCCAGTGGCAGATTCCCCATCTCTGGGTGCTGATTCGGGAAGCTCCTCTCCTTATCGGCTTTCAGCAAGCCGCAACAGTGGATCTGTCCCCTCCAGCTCGCAGCCTTACACTCTGCAAACACTGGAAGACGTCCATTACCCAGCAGCCAGTTACAGCTCAGCCTCCAGCTACTCCTGCCCTCCATACATGACTAATCCAGGCGACCTGACCGCGGTGAAGATGGCGTCTGTGTCTTCAGATGAGGCTGGCGGTGGTGTAGCGTCTCTCAGTGACACCACTGCTCAAGGATGGGCCAAGGATGATGGAACCAGCCCCTGGATGTCTTATGAAACACGAAGGTCTTTTTAAAAGGCTCTGAAGCACTTTAGTGGATGTAGAACTGAACTGATGAAGAAGTTAGAACCTGAAATATGGCACCCAAAAACTGGTGGATTTTCAGCTGAAGTTTGCAATAAGCATATCAGCCCATATTAATGAGGTCTATAGCTGTGAGACAGCAATTTTTTTTTTTTTTTAGAGCTTAGGAATTTTATTTCAAAATGACCTCAGACAAATACAGGTTCCTGTTGGATTCATTGACAGTTATTATGAATAGCTCTAGCATGTGGGTGGATTTAGTAATCAACAAACTTTCATTATTCTTTGTCTTTTATGAATGATCGGTACTGACATATTAAACATGCTTCAGATCAGACATCTGCACCAATATGAAGGTTTAGAGTCATTCGGATATTTTTAATATATACTCATAATGTCATTTTTTCCCCGATTCATTACATTTTATAGATGATAATAGATCAAATTAAACAAGTTCAACTGCTGTGAAATTACATTTTGTCTATCCAGAAACTACATTTCCTCCTTCCTTGGACAGGTACAAACATGCCTGTCCATCTCCAACTTGGGTTAATTATTATATAATTATTTTTTATATTATTACTGTCAATACATATTTGTTGAGCAATAAGAGTAAACTGATATTGTGCTGGTAAACAAAAATTATCTGCATCTGGTCTAGTACTGTTGTGTATCCAAACTGTATGAGGGACTTAATAGGACTGGCCACAGGTAGTTCATGTAGTAGAAACAGTGGTAGGTTTTGCAGTTCATATTGTTTGTCTTATGTTCTTGTGTCAAGAAAACTATTTGAGGAAAATAAAAGACCATTTGTTCCGTCACGAATGACGCATGTGATTTTTAGACATTTGTTTTCTGAGCATTTGCATGTTCTCTGTGCAGGTCACACAGATACTACTACTAAGGTGCTACTTTTAAAGACACAGTCTTTTTTTTTTTCTAGAGAGGATTGTATGTTTTATACCAGTGGTTCTCAAAGTGGGGGTGGCACAGTGGTGTAGTGGTTAGCGTTGTCACCTCACAGCAAGAAGGTCCTGGGTTTGAGCCCAGCAGCCAGCGAGGGCCTTTCTGTGTGGAGTTTGCATGTTCTCCCCGTGTCTGTGTGGGTTTCCTCTGGTTTCCCCCAAAGGCATGCAGGTTAGGCTAATTGGTGACTCTAAATTGACCGTAGGTGTGAATGGTTGTTTGTTTCTGTGTCAGCCCTGTGATGGCCTGGTGACTTGTCCAGGGTGTACCCCATAGTCAGCTGGGATAGGCTCCAGCTTGCCTGTGACCCTGTAGAACAAGATAAGTGGCTACAGATAATGGATGGGTTCTCAAAGTGAGGTCCAGGAATCTGAGGATTATTTATTTATTTATTTATTTATTTATTTTGAACATGTATAAAAAATGTATGTAACTATTTGTACATACAAAAGAAAGAAAACGAGAAATTAAAAAAAAAATAAAATAACATAAAGAGCTAAGACATTACAAAACACCGCACATTGTTCGAAAAAGGAGTGGGAAGAAGTACAATACTTTTTTAATTTCCCACCCCTTTTTAACTACCCCGAAATCCAAACTACATTAATACACCTATAAAAATATATACCATATATACACTTCATTAATATCTATATAAATATAGAATTGCAAAAATAAATATATACTACATACCATATATACAGGCGGCACGGTGGTGTAGTGGTTAGCGCTGTCGCCTCACAGCAAGAAGGTCCTGGGTTCGAGCCCCGGGGCAGGCGAGGGCCTTTCTGTGTGGAGTTTGCATGTTCTCCCCGTGTCCGCGTGGGTTTCCTCTGGGTGCTCCGGTTTCCCCCACAGTCCAAAGACATGCAGGTTAGGTTAACTGGTGACTCTAAATTGACCGTAGGTGTGAATGTGAGTGTGAATGGTTGTCTGTGTCTATGTGTCAGCCCTGTGATGACCTGGCGACTTGTCCAGGGTGTACCCCGCCTTTCGCCCATAGTCAGCTGGGATAGGCTCCAGCTTGCCTGCGACCCTGTAGAAGGATAAAGTGGCTAGAGATAATGAGATGAGATGAGATACCATATATACATTTCATAAATATCTATATAAATATATAACTACAAAAAAATATATATATACTATATACCATGTATACACTTCATAAATATCTATATAAATATCTCATCTCATTATCTCTAGCCGCTTTATTCTGTTCGACTGGGTCGCAGGCAAGCTGGAGCCTATCCCAGCTGACTACGGGCGAAAGGCGGGGTACACCCTGGACAAGTCGCCAGGTCATCACAGGGCTGACACATAGACACAGACAACCATTCACACTCACATTCACACCTACGGTCAATTTAGAGTCACCAGTTAACCTAACCTGCATGTCTTTGGACTGTGGGGGAAACCAGAGCACCCGGAGGAAACCCACGCGGACACGGGGAGAACATGCAAACTCCATACAGAAAGGCCCTCGCCGGCTACGGGGCTCGAACCCGGACCTTCTTGCTGTGAGGCAACAGCAGTAACCACCACACCACTGTGCCGCCCCTATATAAATATCTCATCTCATCTCATCATCTCTAGCCGCTTTATCCTTCTACAGGGTCGCAGGCAAGCTGGAGCCTATCCCAGCTGACTACGGGCGAAAGGCGGGGTACACCCTGGACAAGTCGCCAGGTCATCACAGGGCTGACACATAGACACAGACAACCATTCACACTCACATTCACACCTACGGTCAATTTAGAGTCACCAGTTAACCTAACCTGCATGTCTTTGGACTGTGGGGGAAACCGGAGCACCCGGAGGAAACCCACGCGGACACGGGGAGAACATGCAAACTCCACACAGAAAGGCCCTCGCCGGCCCCGGGGCTCGAACCCAGGACCTTCTTGCTGTGAGGCGACAGCGCTAACCACTACACCACCGTGCCGCCCCTATATAAATATATAATTACAAAAATAAATATCTACTACATACCTATCCCTGTAAATATAAATATATAAACTATCCCCATAAATAAATATATACCATATACTAAGTTAGTTCTAATATAACAATCAACCCTATTCTATTTATAGATTTATCCCTCATCATCCTCCATTAACATACTTCCTCTTCCATATACTTGTTTAAAAATATTTTTTGTACCTTTTTTTAAACAGATTTATATTTGCACTTTGTTTTATTTCTGTCTCCAGTCTGTTCCATAAAGTCACCCCACAGCTCTATACGCACATGCTTTTCATATTTGTTCGAACCTTTGGGTTTTTTTTAAATTTAGGTCTCCCCTTAGATTATATCCCCCCTCTCTCTCACTAAACATTCCTTGTATATTTTTTGGCAATAGATTATTTCTCGCTTTGTACATTATTTGTGCTGTTCTGAATTTGACCAGATCCATAAATTTCAACATGTGTGATTTTATGAATAGTGAGTTTGTGTGATCTCTGTATCCTGTTTTGTTTATTGTCCTTATTGCTCTTTTCTGTATTGTACATATCGGTTGCAGAGTGGTTTTGTAGGTGTTTCCCCAGACTTCGACACAGTAAGTCAGATATGGCAAAAATAACAAGTAATATAGAGCACGCAAAGATTTGCAATCAAGAATATGTTTTGTTTTCCACAGAATTGCCGAGCACTTTGCCAGTTTTGCTCATATGTATCCTACATGAGGTTTCCAGCAGACTTTATGATCCAAAATCACACCAAGAAATTTAATTTCCTGTACCATTTCTATCTTAGTATTGTCTATTATCAATTCTACATTACAATCTATTTTGTGTCTCCCAAACAACATGATTTGTTTTGCTTAGATTTAATGATAATTTATTTTTGTCAAACCATAGTTTTAGTTTATTTATTTCAGTCGTGATTGTCTCCAAAGTCTGCTGTAAATTCTCACCGGAACAAAAAATATTGGTGTCATCTGCAAACAAAACAAATTTCAGTACTTGCGAAACTACATATGTCATTGATATATAATATGAATAATTTCGGACCTAATATTGACCCCTGTGGTACCCCGCATGTAATGTTCATGAAATCAGATTTATGGTCACCTATCTGCACAAACTGTTGCCTGTTTCTTAGATAGCTTGACAGCCAGCTCCATCCAACTCCCCTAACACCACACTTTTCTAGTTTACTTAATAAAATACTATGACCAATGGTATCGAATGCTTTTTTTAGGTCCACAAATACTCCAATTGCTATTTTTTTAATTGTCTATACAGTTTGTGATTTCCTCTATTAGTTCCATTAGTGCCATCGATGTTGATCTGTCCGTTCTGAATCCATATTGACTGTCCATAAGGAGGTTGTGTTTTTCAATGAATTTGTCCAGTCTATCTGAAAAAAGTTTTTCGAGTATTTTGGAGAATTGGGGGAGTAAAGAAACAGGCCTGTAGTTTGTGAAATGGTGTCTATCTCCGGTTTTAAACAATGGTATCACTTTTGCAATTTTCATTTTGTCTGGAAATGTACCTGATTGAAAAGATAAATTGCAGATGTGGGTGAGTGGTTTCACAATTCCCTCAATAACTGTCTTTACTGTTAACATGTCTATATCATTCCAGTCTGCAGAGGTTTTGTTTTTACATTTTCTTACAATTTGCATAATTTCTTCATCATCAGTTGCAGTTAGAAAAACTGTACTTGGATTTCTGTCCCCCATATCTTCTATGTCCCCACATTGTGTTGTCTCGGGTTCCTTTATTTTTGCCGCTAAATCTGGTCCCACATTTACAAAGAATTGGTTAAAACCATTCACCACATTCCCCATATTATTTATGGTCTTGTCATTTTCAGTGTAGTACTCCGGGTAATTTGTAGTTTTGAATCCATTTCTCACAATACCATTTAGTACAGTCCATATACCTTTAATATTGTTTTTATTGAGATACTCTTGAGATACTTGAGATACTCGGGGCAGATCTCATCCACCCCCGGTGCCTTGCCACCAAGGAGCTTGCTAACCACCTCAGTGACTTCGGCTTGGGTAATGGACGAGACCGCCCCTGAGTCATCAGCCTCCGCTTCCTCAATGGAAGACGTGACTGTGGGATTGAGGAGATCCTCAAAGTATTCCTTCTACCGCCCGACAATGTCCCCAGTCGAGGTCAACAGCTCCCCACCCACATTGTAAACAGTGTTGGCAGAGTACTGCTTCCTCCTCCTGAGGCGCCAGTCGGTTTGCCAGAATTTCTTCGAGGCCGACCAATACTCCTCCTCCATGGCCTCACCGAACTCCTCCCAGTTCCGAGTTTTTGCCTCCGCAACTGCCCGAGCTGCAGCACGCCTGGTCTGCCAATACCCGTCAGCTGCCTCAGGAGTCCCAGAGGCCAACATGGCCCGATAGGACTCCTTCTTCAGCTTGACGGCATCCCTTACTTTTGGTGTCCACCACCGGGTTCGGGGATTGCCGCCACGACAGGCACCGGAGACCTTGCGGCCACAGCTCCGAACAGCCGTGTCTACAATGGAGGTAGAGAACATGGTCCACTCAGACTCAATGTCCCCCGCCTCCCTCGGAAGCTGGGAGAACCGAGTATCTCAAGTCTCTGGATGTTGTGGGGCTGTCTTGGCTGACACGCCTCTGCAACATCGTGTGGCGGTCAGGGACAGTGCCTCTGGAGTGGCAGACTGGGGTGGTGGTCCCACTTTTTAAGAAAGGGGACTGGAGAGTGTGCTCCAATTATAGGGGAATCACACTTCTCAGCCTCCCAGGGAAGGTTTACTCCAGGGTACTGGAGAGGAAAATTCGGCCAATAGTCGAACCTCAGATCCAGGAGGAACAATGCAGTTTTTGTCCTGGTGGCGGAACACTGGACCAGCTCTATACCCTTCATAGGGTGCTCAAGGGTTCATGGGAGTTTGCCCAACCAGTCCACATGTGCTTTGTGGATCTGGAGAAGGCATTCGACCGTGTCCCTTGTGGTATTCTGTGGGGGGTGCTTCGGGAGTATGGGGTTCGGGGCCCTTTGCTAAGGGCTGTCCGGTCCCTGTACGAACGGAACAGGAGTCTGGTTCGCATTACCGGCAGTAAGTCAGACCTGTTCCCAGTGCATGTTGGACTCCGGCAGGGCTGCCCTTTGTCACCGGTTCTGTTCATAATTTTTATGGACAGAATTTCTAGGCACAGCCAGGGGCCGGAAGGAATCCTGTTTGGGAACCACAGGATTTCATCTCTGCTTTTTGCGGATGATGTTGTCCTGTTGGCTTCTTCAAACCAGGACCTTCAGCATGCACTGGGGTAGTTTGCAGTCGAGTGTGAAGCAGCTGGGATGAGAATCAGCACCTCCAAGTCCGAGGCCATGGTTCTCGACCAGAAAAGGATGGCTTGCCCTCTCCAGGTTGGTGGAGAAGTCCTGCCTCAAGTGGAGGAGTTTAAGTATCTCGGGATCTTGTTCACGAGTGAGGGAAGGATAGAGCGTGAGATCGACAGGCGGATCGGTGCTGCCTCCGCAGTGATGTGGTCACTTTACCGGTCTGTCATGGTGAAGAAGGAGCTGAGCCAAAAGGCGAAGCTCTCGATTTACCGGTCGATCTATGTTCCGACTCTCACCTATGGTCATGAGCTTTGGGTAATGACCGAAAGAACAAGATCATGGATACAAGAGGCAGAAATGAGTTTCCTTCGCACGGTGGCTGGGCGCTCCCTTAGGGTGAGAAGTACAGTCAGTCGGGAGGAGGGGGGAGTAGAGCCACTGCTCCTCCACATCGAGAGGAATCAGCTGAGGTGGCTCGGGTATCTCGTTCGGATGCCTCCTGGACGCCTCCCTGGGGAGGTGTTCCAGGCATGTCCCCCCGGGAGGAGGCCCCGGGGAAGACCCAGGACACGCTGGAGGGACTATGTCTCTCTGCTGGCCTGGGAACGCCTCGGTGTTCTTCCCGAGGAGCTGACCGAGGTGTCTGGTGAAAGGGAAGTTTGGGCTTCCATGCTCAGACTGCTGCCTCCGCGACCCGGCCCCGGATAAGTGGAAGAAGACGAGACGAGATTGTTTTTATTTTTCTCTACTAATTTATTATAATAGTCTTTCTTACATATCCTCATAATATTAGTTAATTTATTTTTATATTTTTTATATTTTTCCTCTGCCTCTATAGTTCGATGCTTTAAGAATTGTCTGTATAATATATTTTTCTTTTTGCAGGCATTTTGTAGCCCGGGCGGCACGGTGGTGTAGTGGTTAGCGCTGTCGCCTCACAGCAAGGAGGTCCTGGGTTCGAGCCCCGGGGCCGGCGAGGGCCTTTCTGTGTGGAGTTTGCATGTTCTCCCCGTGTCCGCGTGGGTTTCCTCCGGGTGCTCCGGTTTCCCCCACAGTCCAAAGACATGCAGGTTAGGTTAACTGGTGACCCTAAATTGACCGTAGATGTGAATGTGAGTGTGAATGGTTGTCTGTGTCTATGTGTCAGCCCTGTGATGACCTGGCGACTTGTCCAGGGTGTACCCCGCCTTTCGCCCGTAGTCAGCTGGGATAGGCTCCAGCTTGCCTGCGACCCTGTAGAAGGATAAAGCGGCTAGAGATAATGAGATGAGATGTATATTACTGTATTTCTTTATAGGACAATTTTTATTACATAGTTCATTGAATATTATTAAAAATTCCTATGCTTTATCAACATCTTTTTCTTTATAAACTATGTTCCAGTCCTGTATCATTAAGTCATTTTTTAGTGCAATCATGGTTTCTTCAGTTTTCACTCTTATATATTTATAATTTTTAGTATCCTTTTTCTTGCTATAATTACAGTAATATACATTAAAAATAGGTAGGTGGTCACTGATGTCTGTTAATAGTAGTCCACTCTCTGTATTATTTTCCAGGATATTAGTAAATATATTATCTATTAAAGTGGTGCTGTGAGAAGTGATCCTGCTTGGTCTGGTAATAGTTGGATATAGTCCCATGCTGAACATTGAGTTAATGAACTCTTCTGTCATTTTATGTTTCTTATTATTTAAGAGGTCGATGTTAAAATCACCACAGATGTACATGACTTTCTGTTTTGTTTTTATAAACATACTTTCCATCCAATCTATAAAAACTTCTATGCTTGATCCAGGCGATCTGTATATACAGCTCACCGTTATATTTTTTCATTTTTTCACAACATATTTCTACTGTAATACACTCCATCCAATCATCAACAGCTACCGTCATTTTATTATTAATTTTATATTCCAAACTATTATCAACATATATTGCCTCTCCCCCTCCTCTTTCGTTCTTTCTGTTGATATAATTAAGTTCATACCCATTTAGCTCAAAATCTACTCCCAACTCATCATTGATCCAAGTTTCTGATATGGTTATTACACTACCGTTCAAAAGTTTGGGGTCACCCAGACAATTTTGTGTTTTCCATGAAAAGTCACACTTTTATTTACCACCATAAGTTGTAAAATGAATAGAAAATATAGTCAAGACATTTTTCTGGCCATTTTGAGCATTTAATCGACCCCACAAATGTGATGCTCCAGAAACTCAATCTGCTCAAAGGAAGGTCAGTTTTATAGCTTCTCTAAAGAGCTAAACTGTTTTCAGCTGTGCTAACATGATTGTACAAGGGTTTTCTAATCATCCATTAGCCTTCTGAGGCAATGAGCAAACACATTGTACCATTAGAACACTGGAGTGAGAGTTGCTGGAAATGGGCCTCTATACACCTATGGAGATATTGCACCAAAAACCAGACATTTGCAGCTAGAATAGTCATTTACCACATTAGCAATGTATAGAGTGGATTTCTGATTAGTTTAAAGTGATCTTCATTGAAAAGAACAGTGCTTTTCTTTCAAAAATAAGGACATTTCAAAGTGACCCCAAACTTTTGAACGGTAGTGTATATTGAATGGAGTATTGAACTGATTAAGATATTCCTTCATTTTATGGAAATTGGCATACAGACTTCTGGTATTGAAATGAATAATTGATATCTTATTTCCTTCTCTGATCATTGCATTGTATTGATTTTCAGTGTAATACCGGCAGCTGATATTGATGTTGCTGAAAAGATTATTTTCCGGATCAATACTATTTCCATATCTTCCAAACAGTAGTGAAAATAACTACCACTATTATCCAAGTTGCTGTATTTTTATTGAGATTGTCATTATTAACCTTTTTGCCAGGTCATTTGAACTGAATGATTTTAATCCTAACCGCAGTAGCTCAAAAACAAGCCGGTCATACAAATAACCAGAATGTTACTGTCCTGTACGTATTTAAATAATGATATTGGTATTAAAATAGATGTCTGTTTATCATATAAACATCCATCTGTTCCTGGCTCCAAATAAAAAGCAACTCTGCCTCAGGAAGCTGTTTGGCATTCTGCTAATGGACTTGACCTGTACTGGGCGGGCGATTCGTTGCTATGACGCCAAAGCGTTGCTACGCCAAGGCCCCCATAATAAGAGGGCTAAAATAGTCAACCTCGCATCGCCTGATCTAAACAGTTTTGTTTTCATGTGTTTGTTTTGGAAAATAATTGAATTAACAAGATCTGAACGAGCTTTTCTGCAATAAATATTCATAAATTTGTACTTATTTTATTGTAACATCGAATACAGTTTTGTTTTTTTTTCCCTTCAAGAACGTTTTCTAACAGGGCTGTTAACTTGTCGGCTATTAAAGTTGCTAGGCGTTTTTTGTTTTCGTCCCCAAGTTGAGTGGAATGGTAACCGAACTTTTGCAAAGTTGCCAAGTTTTAGAGCAAAATATTATTTACAGGCTAGAAAGCGCGTTTGTTTCATGCACTGTTATTCTCGGGAATGTAGAACCGCTTAATGCGCAGTTTACAGTTGTCTGGAAGGAGAAATGGCACATCATAGTGTGGTTAGCTAATTAACTAACTAACATTAGCTAGTTTATATGTTTATTTATGTTCATTGCTTTAGAAATTGCCACACTCGAGTGTGTTACGTCGATTATGTTATACAGTAAAATGTCCAAATTAGGGTGTTGAGTGTTCAAGCACCAGCCACCAAAGCAAACTCCTTGTATGTGAGAACGTACTTGGCAATAAACTCGGTTCTGATTCTCAATCTGAAATCCATTTTTTCCTCCGAAACCTGCCAAAGTGCAGTAGTTAGTGGCGTGAGAGGTAACTTGGCTGAAAACACAGCGCTGCTGAATTGCCTGATCATCTCAGAGCACACCTCCCTGGCTGTGATGGAGCAGTACCATGTTTTGAAGATGATAGGCGAAGGCTCTTTTGGCCGAGTGTACAAAGGGCGTCGAAAGTACACCAGTCAGGTTTGTGCTAACAGCTACCACTGCAAACACACACACAAGTGCATCTCAAAAAATTAGAATACCATGAAAAAGTTCCTTTTTTTTCATAATTTAATTCAAAAAGGTAAACTTTCATCTCATCTCATTATCTCTAGCCGCTTTATCCTGTTCTACAGGGTCGCAGGCAAGCTGGAGCCTATCCCAGCTGACTACGGGTGAAAGGCGGGGTACACCCTGGACAAGTCGCCAGGTCATCACAGGGCTGACACATAGACACAGACAACCATTCACACTCACATTCACACCTACGGTCAATTTAGAGTCACCAGTTAACCTAACCTGCATGTCTTTGGACTGTGGGGGAAACCGGAGCACCCGGAGGAAACCCACGCGGACACGGGGAGAACATGCAAACTCCGCACAGAAAGGCCCTCGTCGGCCACGGGGCTCGAACCGGGATCTTCTTGCTGTAAGGCGACAGCGCTAACCACTACACCACCGTGCCGCCCCCTGAGATTATTATAAATCTGCATAATTGAGCTAGCAGGGTTGAACCCCCCGGTGTCTTTCAGAGATTTGGACTTATGTGTAACCAAGCACAAGAAGACAAACTGGTATGAAGAAGCTACACTGGGGCTGATTTCTTTCTAGCCCAGACTGTTCGAACCGGGGCTCGAACCCGGACCTTCTTGCTGTGAGGCGACAGCGCTAACCACTACACCACCGTGCCGCCCCGTAAACTTTCATATATTCTATATTCGTTACATGTAAAGTGAAATATTTAAAGCCTTTTTTGTTTTAATTTTGATGATTATGGCTTATAGCTCATGAAAATCAGAAATACGGTATCTCAAATTATTAGAATATTCCCTAAGATCAATCAAAAAAAGGAGTTACAATACAGAAATGTCCAACTTCTGAAAAGTATATTCATTTATACACTCAATACTTGGTTGGGGCTCCTTTACTATGAATTACTGTATCAATGCGGTGTGGCATGGAGGTGATCAGTCTGTGGCACTGCTGAGGTGTTATTGAAGCCCAGGTTGCTTTGATAGTGGCCTTCAGCGTATCTGTATTTTTGGGTCGGGTGTTTCTCATCTTCCTCTTGACAATACCCCATAGATTCTCTATGGGGTTCGGGTCAGGCAAGTTGGCTGGCCAATCAAACACAGTAATATCATGGTCAACAAACCATTTGGTAGTAGTTTTGGCACTGTGGGTAGGTGCTAAGTCCTGCTGGAAAAGGAAATCAGCATCTCCAAAAAGCTCGTCAGCAGATGGAAGCATGAAGTGCTTTAAAATCTCCTGGTAGACAGCTGCATTCACTTTGGACTTGATAAAATACAATGGACCAACACTAGCAGATGACATGGCACCCCAAATCATCACAGACTGTGGAAACTTCACACTGGGCTTCAAACACCTTGGATTCCGTGCCTCTCCACTCTTCCTCCAGACTCTAGAACTGTGATTTCCAAATTAAATGCAAAATGTACTTTCATCTGAAAAGAGGACTTTGGACCACTGAGCAACAGTCCATTTCTTTCTCTCCTTAGCCCAGATAAGACACTTCTGACATTGTCTCTGGCTCAGGAGTAGCTTGATATTAGGAATGTGAAAGTTGTATCCCCTTTCTTGAAGATGTCTGTTCGTGATGGGTCTTGATACACTGACACCAGCCTCAGTCCACTCCTTGTGAAGCTCCCCCAAGTTCTTGAATCAACTTTTCTTCACAATCCTCTCAAGACTGCGGCCATCCCTGTTGCTTGTGCACCTTTTCCAGCCACCCTTTTCAGCAATGACCTTTTGTGGCTTACCCTCCTTATGGAGGGCATCAGTGATCATCTTCTGGACAACAGTCAAGTCAGCAGTCTTCCCCATGATTGTGGTTGTGTGTACTGAAGTAGACCGAGAGATACACTATGTTCATACTGTTTTACTCAAACTCGAAATGAAATATTCTAATATTTTGAGATGGGGTTTTTTATGTTTTTGTACTGTATGCCATACTGATTAAAGTAGAAAAATGCTTCAAACATTTTAGTTTATGTGTAATGAGTCTATAATGTATAACATTTTCACTTTCTTAAATAACTGATGGAAAATATTGAACTTTTCCACAATATTCTAATTTTCTGAGATGCACTAGTATAGACACACAACCCCAATTCCAAAAAAGTTGGGACAAAGTACAAATTGTAAATAAAAACGGAATGCAATGATGTGGAAGTTTCAAAAGTCCATATTTTATTCAGAATAGAACATAGATAACATATCAAATGTTGCTCTAGAACCTGGATATACCTTTCAGCATTGATGGTGTCTTTCCAGATGTGTAAGCTGCCCATGCCACACGCACTAATGCAACCCCATACCATCAGAGATGCAGGCTTCTGAACTGAGCGCTAAGAACAACTTGGGTCGTCCTTCTCCTCTTTAGTCCGAATGACATGGCGTCCCTGATTTCCATAAAGAACTTCAAATTTTGATTCGTCTGACCACAGAACAGTTTTCCACTTTGCCACAGTCCATTTTAAATGAGCCTTGGCCCAGAGAAGACGTCTGCGCTTCTAGATCGTGTTTAGATACGGCTGCTTCTTTGAACTATAGAGTTTTAACTGGCAACGGCGGATGGCACGGTGAATTGTGTTCACAGATAATGTTCTCTGGAAATATTCCTGAGCCCATTTTGTGATTTCCAATACAGAAGCATGCCTGTATGTGATGCAGTGCCGTCTAAGGGCCCGAAGATCACGGGCACCCAGTATGGTTTTCCGGCCTTGACCCTTACGCACAGAGATTCTTCCAGATTCTCTGAATCTTTTGATGATATTATGCACTGTAGATGATGATATGTTCAAACTCTTTGCAATTTTACACTGTCGAACTCCTTTCTGATATTGCTCCACTATTTGTCGCCGCAGAATTAGGGGGATTGGTGATAGGGGTGTAAATCACTGCCATCATGACGATTCGATTCAGTATCGATTTCTTAAGGCAACGATTCGATTATTTTCGATACTTAAGAATGCCCCACGATTCGATCCGATTCGATTAATTGGTTCGATTTTTTTTTTTTACTTTACAGGCTAGGCTATATTTCAAATAAATCAACAGAAGCTGTAATATCAAATATTTTATTTGAGAAAGAATAGCAAATAACAAAAGTAACAAAGTAGTGCTCCACCTAGGCCTACTGTACACCTCATTCACCAAAAAATGCACCTGTCTTAGCTATAGATACTGAAGGGCCTTTCTTAAGCCTTACATGAAAAAAGTATTTCACAAAATCAGTGCAATGACCGCAAAAGTGCACTACCAGAGAAATGTAACAAAAACATAGGTCTATACTTGCACTTAGTGCGCTGACAAATTAGACGTGTTTCCACAGTATCTAAGTTCACATCGACAGTCTTTACATATAGCCACATCCCTTACCAATTGTCCCTTCTCTTTGCGGAAACCGAAATACTTCCATGCGAACGACTTAAAACTTTGAGGAGTGTGTAAGTCAGTTTTTTTTCTCCGCCATAACAA